>NC_090990.1:89322214-89959899 GCF_041146395.1 Eulemur rufifrons
AATAGCTGCAGTCCTGTGTGTTTCTTTCTCGCTTGCTCTCTCTGCAAGCTGTAGAGAGGGAGGGGGAAGAGCAAGACACAGGGAGGGAGCAAGAGAAAAACGCTTTCTCTTAAGTGAAAGTAGCACGGATCCCAGGGGCCAGGAGGCCAGAAATGGAAGTTTAAACTGCATCTGTCTTTTAAAGGGAGAACAGCAGGAATCAAAATGTCAGTCTCCGGAGTCACGATTTACTCCTTATTTTCTAAGATCTGGAAGATAACACAGAATACTTTTTTTAGGATGTGTTTTTTTTTCCCTTGTCCGTGTTGAGATTATCTAATGTTATCTGAGAAGCTGGATTCCTATATGTCTGTCAGTTGAAGTGGCGATGGGAAGCAGTTGTGATAAAGGTATAATATGTATATATCTATCATCTGTGTGTGCGTGTGTATGTGCATATATATATGTGTGTGTATATATATTACTCTGTGAAAATATCTTTAAATGTAGCCTTATTACAGTATATAGTAATTAAATAGGAGAATTTCACATCATCTGCAAAATCCTAAACTTGTTAGGTCAGCTTAAACAGATTTAGGATTCCAGAGTAAGATCTTAGTAAGGTCATATTGCCAGACAAGGAGAAGCTGATCTATTTTTATATCTGCATAGGCATATATGTTATTCTATCCTGGCAGCAGCTTTCAGTCTTCTCATGGCCCTTTCGTTGCAGTCTAGTGAATCATCTTATCTGCACAGAGCCGAACTTTGACCTTTGTGCAAACACCATCAAATCATGTGCAACACTAGACTATATTTTGTTCACAAGAGTATTAGAAATTTCATTTCATTCAGTTAACTCCTACATTGCTGACAAATAAAGAAACAGATTGATATACTGTGAAATACAAATATTAAGTGAACTTAAAGTTATTAATCATAGCTCAGAGGAAATTATTTTTTGTATATGCATGGATAAAGATATAAGCTGTCACACTGAAGCAGATTCTCAACTGTAACCAAGTCTCTCTAGTGTCTTGATAATTCAAACACCAAAAACATAGACAGAGTATGTAGAGATAGGATATAATACACCTTTAAAGTAAACTGACTTTTTATGAAAAACCACTAATTTTACAGTTTAGTGAAAGATCCTAAATGTTAAGTTCTTAATGTTTCAACTTTCCTCCTCTCTTCCAGAGGTGCCAGCAGAAAGATCCCCTCGCAGACGGAGTATCTCAGGGACCAGTACATCAGAGAAACCCAACTCCATGGACACTGCAAATACCTCACCCTTCAAAGTACCAGTAAGTGTTTCTTTTCTCTATGAGAATATTTTACTTTTCCCCTTGCTTCTTAGAGTTAGAGATAGTCATTAAGGAATCCAGACATTTTTCTCCTCAAGAATTTCTTATGATACTGAGGTTCAAGGACAGGGTTATCAACATATAGATTTAAGAAATATTATTTTTACTTATGGATATTTACAAAACATGTAACTAAATACATTAAGTTCAAATTCCTCTGAACTATAGAATGTAAATCCTTGCAGATGTCCTTTTATCAAGTTGCTAGCTAAAACCTATCAAAATTCTGTAATCATGCTGGTGGGAATTTTTTTGTTTTATTGTGTTGTGTTTTAGGGATGGGAATATGATTTGTTTTACTTTTCAGAGCTGGAGCATAAGCAGAAAGTGATGAGATTCACAAAGTGGCAGAGCAAATTCACAGAGAACTAGGCAATTGTGAATTCTAATCCTGAGGCTTGGCCTGTGCTTTATCTAAACCATCTTTTAGATGAGCATCTAAGTGCTTAAGAAATACCCTGAAAAAAGCTAACTCCTTAAACTGAGCAGGCAGTATTGAGCATCGGTATTAACACAAAAGAATGCTGAGATGGAAGGGCCCTGTGTGATCCAGTCAGCTGACTACCAGTTGCCAGGCCTAGTCTGGACCTTTTTCATATAACTCTGAGTAACACAGATTTTAAATCATCTCCTTTCTTTGTTTATTGGGTGAGAAACATACTTCTTAATCATATCATTTTATTAAAATTATTTTTACAAGAAGAATTGCTTCATGACGTTGGTCATTATTTAAGGTACAATGAAAATCAGTATGAGGTGGAAATAGACTTTTCTATTTAAAAAAAAAAAAAAAGTTTTTTTTCTCTTAATTCAGCCAAGTTAGTATGTTATATTATGTCTTTCTTTATTCTAAAAAGTTTTTTTTTAAGTTGGGATGACCCCTTTAAGTAGAACTGATTTTTTGAGATATATAAACTGACATTCATGTGTAAGATAATCAAAACTGGAGTTTAATTTTGTATTAACCCTGAGGAGCAAGATTTCTCCTTGTTGTATCTCAGGGCCTTGAGGAGTTTGTATATATCGGTTACTGTAACACCTTTTAAATTTTTACAAATTTTCTCATTTTTAAAGATCACAAGCATATTCTAACCAAATATAACAGGAGTTTTAAAATATCAGATTTAATGCCTTTTACTAAATTTCTTTGTTCCATAGACATAGCTATCTATTTTTTATTTTATTTTTTTCATGAATGAAAAAGAGCATTTTTTTCTTTCCCCTCCTTTTCTTGTTTTCCTGATGGTGGGGGGACCAATAGGTTAAACTGACTATCCACATAGAAAGTTCGGTGAAAGGATTGAGTTTGAATTTGAAGTTTTTACACAATCATGCTGGAACCAAATGGTGAATTCTTATTTTTTTTTTTAAAGTTAATAACTGAAGAAGAATATCCCTCTGCAATAGGGTAACATTGAAGTACATCCTATATTGAGTCTGAAATTCATGGCCAGGCTTTTAAATGTTGAGTTAATTAGGAACCATAATTTTCATTTGTATTTAAACAATAAGTTGATGACTACTTTAAGATTTATCTTAACAATAAGACTAATTATTCTTGAGTAAAAGTTATAAAGCAATGATGGATATACATGAAAGCTAGCACTGCTTACAAAACAGTTAGTACTCAATTGTTAGTCTTCTAACAATCTCAGCTACCTCACGGATTTAGAAATGATGAGAGAAGGGCCTCTCATTAGCAAATTGCAGTCACAAAGCTCATACACTTAGCACTCTAGGAGAATTTAACCATTCATAGGCCCTCACCTAGACTGTTTTCTGAAAAATAACCAGCAGAACACACTGACAGAACAAAAAAAAAAGTCAGTGAGTACAGGGAGGAGGCAGAGAAAATGAATAGCAGAGAATCATAAAAACCATCTGAATCCACCTAGAATAAAGGCAAACAGCCTTCCATTTAGCACTAGCCCTTCAGGGTGCCATTGTATTCCAGGATAGCACATAGCACAGAAATTGGCACTGATAGTAATCTTAAATTATCAAGAAAAAGCAAGAGTATATTTGTTGTGCTATTTTTTTAAAAGTGGAACTGATACTATGTGATATATATCCATTGAGAATGTTTAAAATCTTGAAGATATGTGATGTTTATAAAACTTGTTATCCAGGAAAGTCTGCTTTGTGAAGTACCTCATTCCTTGATCATGCTAGATAATTTGTATATTTTTAAGAGAAACCAAAATATGGTGGCTAAATGAGGCACTGCAGTACTTGCATGGCTCTGTAGTACATTGTATTTTTTAAATTCCCATATAACACCAATAGCTAAGGTGACTTAGCCATTGCTGATTAGAAAGTCTGGTTTTCAGGTCAACTCAAAATATTTTATAATTAATATCACAATGGACTCTTTGAATATGGAGCAGTATGAAATAAGCCAAACTTTGAGATATTTAAGTTATTCACACACTATCTCAAAGAAGATTGTTTCCATGTTAACTTTATAAAGAGATAGAAGCAATATTTTAGCACGGGTACTAGTGGTTCTAAGATTCAGTTGTCATTTCTGTGATAAGCTGTAGGCTCACCATTCATCACGTAGACTACCAAAAACCTAGTAGTGGACTCTTAAATAGGGCCTTATTCTTTCCAGCTCCATCTTCAGACTTAACTGCGAGCAGATGAGATAGATTTTAGCAAGTCCTGACTAAAATTATTTACAATGGCATAATTATTGAATGCTTGCTTTGGGCAGTGTATACTGGTGATTCACCAATTTATACCTTCTTGGTGTTCTATGCATGGTGTTCTTTGGGTGGTGTATACTGGTGATTCACCAATTTATACCTTCTTGGTGTTCTATGCATGGTACTGGGGAAACAGAAATGAACTATGAAAGAATTTTTCACGCCCAGAGAGCCTATAGTCCAGCAGCAAGAGAGAGAAAAATGACCAGATTCATGAAGAGGTAGGTAAGCAGGGTGACACAAGTTATTAACAATCCAACGTGTAAGCTAAGGCTTGACAAGAAGCAATGTTTGAGCTGAGTTCCCAAGGCTGAAAGAATGTAATTGACGGGGTAAGAAGAGTATTCCATGCTGAGGGAACAGCATTTGGGAAAGAGACTTCATGGAATGACTGATGCTTCCACGGAATATAGAAGGGATTCAGTGATGCAGGAATCAGAAAGTATGTGGGTAAAAATGGCAAGCAAGAAGGCTGGGAAGGTGGGCTGAAGCAAGACTCTGAGTGGGTTTGTTTGTCAAGCTTAACTAAATTACGCTGGCTGCTAAAGCCTTGGCGATGTGTTTATCGGAATGTATCTTTGGCTCAAAAGCTAGCAAAGTTGTGTAAGTACTGTGAAGTATTGGTAAATTACTTGACACTTCCCCTACATGACTCCTTTTTCCTCTTGCTGTCACAACTCAGGGTGATAGGTAAGGGGCTGTCATTCAATCGAAGGCCAGCCTAGCACTCACCACTGACCCTTCAGATGACACTGCTGATTTTTCAAGAGTAGTCGTTAGCCTGGGGGAGATCCAGGAGAAGCCAATGGATGAAGGTTGCTCATGTCCTGCTGGCTGGTGCCAGATATAGCAGGAAGAGGAATAGCTATAGCAGCGAGCTCAAAGGAGGGAGGCGCAAAACCTTTGTATGTCCTCCTCTTTCACAGCATTTATACTTTTAAAAACTTAGAATAGATGACTGGTACGGCAAGGTGTTAATGTTTAAAGACATAAGACATGAGAGAGCAGGGGACTTATATGGCTATTGAACCTATAGGTTAAGGTAACGTCTTACTTTTTAGGAATGTTTGAATGTATTTGTACTTTTACCTAATGTTTCTGTTCTTCCTTCACTCTCATTCCATATTTCTTCACACATACCTTAATTCCAATTGCAATTTTTTTTGTAGGTCTCTGTCCCTCATTAGACAATGAATATCTGTTCTAATCATCTTTGTAACTACCCCAGTGTCTAACACAGTACCTTGCACATAGCATTCTTCAGATAATTATTGAATGGATAAGACATGCATGAATTATCAAAGGACTAGAATCGAATGAGTTTATCTCACAGTTATTCTTATTATTACTGGTAATGTCTCTACTCAAATAGAATACTAAATAGTTAATAACATTTAATAAACACTTATTAAAAGATCATTTGGAATAATTGAGTATACCTGTGCAGAATAGTCAGTTTTTTTCCTCAACAAAGAGAGATTTTAATTAATATTTAGAATTCAGAGCTATTTGTGTATATAGTGTATACTGTGTCTACTTATTAGAAACTGAAACTAGATAGCTTTGCTTTTTTTTTGAGACAGGGTCTTGCTTTGTTGTGGGAGTAGAGTGCCGTGGCATCATTATAGCACCATAGCTCACTGCAGCCTCACACTCCTGGGCTCAAGTGATCCTCCTTTCTTAGTTTCCCAAGTAGCTGGGACAACAGATGCACACCAGGCACTGGCTAATTTTTTCTGTTTTTTTGTAGAGACAGGGTCTTGCTCCTGTTCTTATTCAGGCTGGTCTCAAACTCCTGAGCTCAAGCAATCTTCCCATCGTGGCCTCCCAAAGTGCTAGGATTATAGGCGTGAGCCACTGTGCCCAACTAGTTAGAATAGTTCATTTAGGGATTTGTGTCTATGGCTATTTCTTTGAACCCTTCAGGTGTTATACATATGTGTAAGTTCACAATATTTTTGCAGATCTGAGTTTTGATTATTAGATGCTTCAAAAATGATTTTAGTCATTTGAAGTTTTTGCCTCTTATAAAGATCATGTTTTTCATTTTTCCTTTAATATCCTGCTAGATTTTTTGCCTTTGTGCATTTGTGTTTTCCTTTAAATAAAACATCCATTGTATATTTTATACATTGCTAGAACCATATTTAAATTATATTACAGGGGTGATAAGGAACAATTGAATAAACTAGTGAAAAATTATCCAGGTACATACTTATATTTAATTCAGAAAAGGAAAATGATCACATCTTGTAACTGTATATATTTGTTTCACAATGCCTAAATTTTTGGAACAGGCTTCTTTCTTTATACTCTATTTATAAAGTGACTATTGATTGATATTTGTGATTTTTGTTTCACTTCTACTACATGATACCATCAATTTGGCTTTGGCTAAGAGAGAGCTGCTTGTGTTCTGGGCAGGTGCTCGACTTAGTGTTCTCATTTCCGTAACACAATGGTCTGAGTTGGCCTTTCATGTGAGTATAGCACAATGCATTGCAGCTGCTTCATTTGTGTCAGCTCTGAGCTTGGCTCTGAAAGAATTCAGGCACAAAATATGCCAAGAAAACCAGAAAGCATAGTTGGACTAAGGTAGTAGCTGAACATTCCTGTGTCACCCTCCTTGTGCTTTTGTCACTGTGATACCTAAGCATTACCAGTCAAATAAATGTACTAGATACAAAAGACTGTCAAAAAACCAAACCTTTATGTAATTTTTAAAAGAAAGTAGGGCTCCAGGCTCCAGAAAATAAAATGTAGACTAAGTTAAAGTTCCATGTAAAAAGAAATGTTATATCTTAAGTAGCGAGATAGTCAGACTTAGTTAGTATTGGTCTGTTTTGAATAGACTTTTCTATAACATCCTATATAAGTGTTTTTCCAAGTTAAACAAAGAGAAAGCTTCATGCCCACTTAAAGACCAAAAGTGTTCATTGTCCAAACTAGTGGTTTTCAACTATAGTTATACATAAAAATCACCTAAGGAACTTCAAAAAATATGCCAATCTTAGACTCCACCTCAAACCAGTTAAATCAGAATCTCTGGACTAGAACCCAGTATTTTGTATTTTTTAAAAGGTTCCTGGATGAGTCTAATATGCCACCAGGGTTGAGGACCATTTATCTACATGACTGGTAAGATATTAGGAACTCATTTTAGTCAATGTCTTATCTATGAACATAAGCACTTTCTTTTGTACCTGCAAATCCAACATAAACTAACAAGCAGTATTTTTCTTAGGGGCCTATTGTTACATACAAATTGCTGCATTTTATATTACTTGCACTTCTATATGTTTGCCATGGTCAGTTTAGATGACCAGTTTATATTTACAAAATACTTGCTTTACTGTGGCACAGTGACTTCTGACCAGCCTAAGAATCTCAGATTTAGGGGTGAAATAATGAAATTGAGTTCATAGCATCCAAGCCACAATACTATTCCATTTTTTGTATTCTCATTGCTCTCATATTCCAGGACACATAAAGTTATTTCCCCTGATGCTTAAAGACTCTATATCCATCTTTTTTCCTTCCCTTCACTGACCATCTGCATGAAGTTATAATCCATAATAGGAACACCCTGCAGTGATACCTCTTTTAATAAAGAGTATATTTATATTCATATGTGTATGAATACATAATATATGAATGTATATGCATGTCTATCAGAGTGTTATTACCAGAGGTAAAAATAATATAATAAATATAGAGATGTCAAAAAAGAAAAATAGTCTGAAGATATTAACTGTACCTCTAAATCATTTTGTAATGAGAATGTGTATAATTTTAAAATATTTTAATGTTAAATAACCTTG
Organism: Eulemur rufifrons; assembly: GCF_041146395.1. NCBI lineage: Eukaryota > Metazoa > Chordata > Mammalia > Primates > Lemuridae > Eulemur > Eulemur rufifrons. The sequence goes on from NC_090990.1 coordinate 89,330,090, forward strand.
AAAACATAAAATTTAGAGCTAAAACTCTTAGAGCTAAGAAAAAAGAAATATGGTTAGATACAGCCCCTTAAGGGGACAGCGTGGGAATTGTCAAATACCTGGAGGAAAAGAGGGAGCAGGCCTGGCAGGAAATGTTGTCAAGACTCTAAACTTGAAAGAATCAAAGGATGAGGGAAACCTTCCTTAGTCTTTGGTAATTCCAAAGTCAGTTCTTTTTAGGACAAAATAGGCTTATAGCAGCACTAACTACTGGAGATTCCAACTTATCCTACCCAGGGGAAGAGAGCTATTTGAGAGAGTAGTTGGGATATACTCACTCTTATAGATATAAGATATAACTCATTCTTATAGATATAAGCCCTTTTCTTTTCAAAGCAAAGATATTTCTCCTTAGCCTTAATGGGAGAGGAAAGGCATAACACCCTTCATTTCATAATTAGAGATAAACGTTTTGAAGGACTAATGCCTGCTTAAGAGGGAATGTATAATTAGCCACTAAGTATAACTGATATGTGTAACTGATATCATATGCTTTCCTCTTTCACAGAAGTGCAGAAGCTAAAGATACAGAAAAGAAAATTTGCCAACTTCTGGATTTTGCTAGGGTTAGCTATGCAAAAGATATTTTGCCCTTCTCAGCTGTACTTACACTCAGCACAGTACGAGCATTGCTGGTAAACAATAATACCCCTAAGGTACCTTCCTATCATAAGGCCCTTTAATTCTCTAACCGATACTAGTACCATTACATTGGATTTTTAAATGCTTTCTTTTATATTAAACATCTACTAATTTCATTTTAAAGAAACTTCATACCAAGGGGATTATTTGATTTTAAAATATCACTACAGATTTATTTGTCAGACTGTTGAGTAGCTGGTAAAAGAAAAGGCTGCAAAGGCCGGGCGCGGTGGCTCTTGCCTCAAATCCTAGCACTCCTGGAGGCCAAAGCGGGAGGATTGCTTGAGGTCAGGAGTTCAAGACAAGCCTGAGCAAGAGTGAGACCCTGTCTCTACTAAAAATAGAAAAATTAGCTGGGCATGGCAGTGCACTCCTGCAGACCCAGCTACTCGGGAAGCTGAGGCAGGAGGCTTGCTTGAGCCCAGGAGTTTGAGGTTGCTGTGAGCTAGGGGATGCCACAGCACTGTATCCTGGGTGACAGAGTGAAACTCAGTCTCAGAAAAAGACAAAGATAATAAAAAGAAGAAAAAAAAAAAAAGAAAGGACTCCAAAGGGATTTGAATAGACATCTCCCTAAAGAAGATATATACCAATGGTCAATATGCACATGAAAAAATGCACACCACTGGTCACTAGGGAAATACAAATCAAAACCACAGTAGATACCACTTGATACCCACTAGGATAGCTATAACCAAAAAGAGGGACAATAATAAGTGTTGGTGAGAATGTGGAGAAATTGAGACCCTCATACATTGCTGGTGGGAACATAAAATGGTGCAGCCACTTTGAAAAACAGTTTGAGAGTTCCTCAAAAAGTTAAACGTAGCATTACCATATGACCTAGAGATTCTACTTCTAGGTATGTACACAAGATAATATATATACACACAAAATGTACATGAATGTTCATAGCATAGTTATTTATAGTAGCCCAAAATAGACACAACCCAAATGTCCATCGGCTGAAGAATAAATATACAAAATGTGGTCTGTTCATACAACGGCAAATGAGTTGGCCATCCGAAGAAATTAAGCACCGATACATGCCACAACATGGACAAACCTTGAAAATGTTGCGCTAAGTGAAAGAAGCCAGACATGAAAGGCCCGATATTATATGATTCCATTTATATAAAATGGTCGTGCAAATCTGTAGTGACAGATTAGTGGTTGTCATGAGCTGGAGGAGGGCAAAATGGAAAATGACTGCTAATGGGTGTTGGGTTTCTTTTTGGGGTAATGAAAATGTTATGGAATTAGACTGTAGTGATGGTTGCACAACTTTTTGAATATACAAAAACCACTAAATTGTACACTTTAAAAGGGTGAATTTTATGCTGCAGGAATTCTATTTCAATAAAGCTGTTTTAAAAAGTAAAATACCGGTTGAGAAAACTTAGGATATCTTATTAATACTTGTTAATATTGATTACAAATTGAAATAATAATGTTTTGTATATATTAGGTAAAATAAAATGTATTTGTAGGGAGGGCACCAAAATACATTGCAACATATATTGACTGCTTATTATCTACAAATTTTTTTAGGTAGTCATTACTAATATTTTGAATATTTGCATTCTTACACACTATCATAATTTTGCCTACTATAAGATAGTACCATATACTTTTACTCAAAAATATAGAAATGGGAAACATAACATTTAGTTTAAAAATAAAAAAGCAAATTATGGCAGTCTCATATGTAGAATGTTTTAATTTTTAAAAATTGTCAACAAATTTTCATATCTTGAGTTGTATCTTATCTATATAAATAATGTGCTTTATAATTTCTTCACTAAGTTCATATATTTTAAATAAATTGTTTGACTTTATCTTATATATAGTCCACCTCTGCCTCTATATTCTTATAAGATGTTTTATATGTGGGCTTGTTTTATGGGATAATGCTGAGATCTCAGAAGAGTTTTTTTTATGACTTTTGTATAGCAGTGAAATTAATGATGAACAAATCAGGAAATAGAAGGGTTGCTGTTTTGGCAAACATTCTTCCTAACAGTCCTCTGTGTTCTACTAAGGCTTGGATCTGTTGTTACATAGTAATTTAAGCTCAGCTTGCCGTAAATTGTATTCACTTAATGTTTTTCCTAAAACTTTTCCCCTTGAATTTCTAACTTTGTAGTGCTGCAGATTTCTTCAGTTCTCAGAGCCAGAAGCCTAAGATTCATGATATACTCTTCCATTTCCCTCAAATTCAGTCACCAGATCTTCTTGTCTGCCTCTCTTCAAATTCATCTGTCCCCTCTTTTCCAGCCCCACTGCCATATACTAGGTCGGCTTTATGAGCATGAGACCAGTGCAGTACACAGACCCGGTACTCAGAAAGGCCCTAGGCATGATGTTTAATGCTCTGTGGTTGCCATCTCAAAATTCTTAATGATTAATCTTTGGATTTGTGTATTGTAACTGAAGTCCAGTGGGACAGTGGAGCATTTGCAGGGACCTTGGGCCAAAACTCACGTACAGTACCACCTCCTGCTTTTACCTCCTGGGATGGATTCTCGACTGCTCACTTCCCTGCCTCCTAACCCCATCCAACCTCCCTCTCTCCACTTCGCCCAGCCACAACTGTCACTCTCTCACCCTGGCAGGGGCCTATGCACAAGTGTGAGATAGATGGGTTAGGCAACACACCCCATAGTGGCCTCTTGGTAGTGCAGTCCTTGCTCCCCTGTTAGCACCTGGGACATCTGGCAGGTGTCAGAGGCTACAACGGGGGAGGGAGGAGCCTCTTGCCTATCCCCAGTCCAGGTACCTAGTGAGTTGTAGTGGCAGCCATGGGAAGGGAAGAAGCCTGGCTCGACTTCTCTGCCCTGCATCAGGGCATGGCATGTAGGTTTGGTGGCTGGCAAGAGGGAACCTGGCAGTCAGTGGGCACCTTCATGCTGAGTCATAGGCTCCCTGCCCCCTAGCACCTGTGAAGGTCTATAGTTATCCTGTAAGTATGCTTGGTGCCTAAGGGAATGTGACATTAAATAGTAAATAAAAAGTATTATGGCAAGTGGAGAGAGAGAGACTGTTGAAGAAAGGAAAATGTTTCCTGCTTTAGTGCCTTTAATGGCAGTGTCTTCCTAGTTTTTGAACAATATCCCTGCATGTTCATTTTGCACTGAGCCCCTTTAGTTATGCTGCAGGTCCTGGCTAGTACAGTGGAGACTCTTAACTCATCTCCTGGCCTCCAGTTCCTCCTCACCCACTTTAGCCTTCACACAGCTGCCAGAGTGGTCTCTTTAAAATCCAGACCTGATCATTACTTGGCTCTCCCTTGCTCAAAGTCTTTTAGTCGCTCTCTGCAGTCTCATGCCCATGAACAAGACCAGATTTTATACATTTTATTTGGTTTGCACAGTGGGTTCTTTCTCCTCTCTCCTCATCCACTCCCCTCCTCCTTCCCCTCATTTGAATGTCTTAAGACAGAGCTAGCTTTTCCTTCAAAAACTATCAGTCGCCTGCTAAAAGCTTTTGAGTTGAACTCGTATTACAGGCTGATAAAAACCAAAGTTAACTCAGTACAGAGAGCCTTTCATTGTCTCCTTTTTGACTGCCCTTCCAGACTAACTTCCTGATACCCCATGTTCCACTCCCCACTCTCAGATCTCTCTGTCCTGCATTTCATCTTTACCAAACCTGGAAGTTACCCAAGCAAGTTTTCTCAGGTCTCTTCACACATTTCTGCCTAGGAAGTCCACGTTCTCTCCTTCACAAAGTACTCTCATCCTTTAAAACTCGGCTCCAGTGTCTCCTTACTTCTTCTAGGCAACATTAGCCTTGACCTTCCCTGTTCTTCCACAGGAGTGTACATTTATCTCCTATAGCATTGATACTATTGTACTGTGGGTTATTATTCGTATAGTTGCTTTCCTCGGTCTGTGGTCTCCAGAATGGTCTGTTTACACCTCAGAGGATACCCAGACTATTCATCTGGAGTACACAAAGAAAATATTAAATGTTTGATTTTTTTATTTCATTCTTTTTAAAGTTTTATGTTACTGAATGTTTCATAGTCATACATCAAACATTCTTTTAAGTAAACATATTGGAGATATACACTCAACAATATTTTAATCATTTCATACAGTCAAAACAATTTAGAAACCATTCTTCTAGAAGATCAGAACTAATTTCATCTTATAACTCCGGCACTGACCTTTTCTTTTTCCCAATCTGTTTATGGAAACAATTTTAGTCCATGGGTGGTATTCATGATTACCCAAGGTGTACACGTTGCAAAACACTAGCCACTTACACCATAGTATCTTCATCATTAGTTGGTGGTTTTACATTAATCAACACTTGTACTGTGTTTTAATAGGGTTTACAATAAATCTGTTAAGTAAAAAAAATTAGTAAGGGTGGAATGTAGTGAGTAGAAAGAAAGAATTTTTTCCTGTGGAAGCCGTGTGAGAATACAGATAGAGTAACTCACAGGGACTATCTTTCTTAGTTTGCTTCTCATTCGAGATATAATTGGATGTGTAGGAATGTGGTCTACCTCTCAACTCTAAAAGTAAATGGGGCCAGGCTCAGTGGCACACGCCTGTGTGTCACTGCTACTTGGGAGGCTGAGGTGGGAGAATCACTTGAGCCCAGGAATTTGAGGTTACAGTGAGCTACGGTCATGCCACTGCACTCCAGCCGGGGGACAGAGCAAAGCCCCTGTCTCTTAATTTAAATGGGAGAAAGACAATACAGCCAGCAGAAGTGAAGGTCAAAACCTGATGATCAAAACCAGTCCTAGCTACCTGGGCTCCTGTCTTATATAGTCGATGAGACCGCTGTTACTCAGGAGCACTTTTCCATTAAAATCAGGTGGCTGCAGTTAAAAAAGGCTCTGAACTATTCTGACCAAGTGATTTAGGGCCTTTGTCACCCTGTCTTTTTAATTTTTTCAGAGTGCTAGAACAAGGATTTCATAGTATTAGCATTTAATGATTTATACCTAGAATAGGCAAAGAAATGATAACTGTATTTTTTTACTGTATGTTTAGCTAGCATCTCACTTGTCTAAGAACAAATTATTTGACCTCTTCTAAATCTATTTCTTTTTTTATAATAATGAAATATTATACAAATATTTTAAGATCTTTGGAAGTTTGAAGATAAAAAGGTACTATATACCAAGGACCAATTTATGACTATTTTGATGCCTAAATTCATAATGGAAAAATTGTTTGCAGTATTAGAAACAGTACGGTTAGGAAATAGCCTCTAGATGTAATATAACTGTGCCTAATAACATCTTTTCCATAATGTATTTCTCCCTTCTCCACTTTATTTTTAAAAAAGCCTGTACTGATAGACATTAGTAGAGAGTAATTATGTTGTTTCATATTATACCTTTTTCTCACCACCATCCATGATATGGATTTTAGGTGTGTTTTGTTTTCACCAGAGGCAGTAAAAATGTTATTTTTTAAAAGTAAGGGTCCAAAGCTCCCCTTCATCTGTGATGCTGGTGTTCTTAGAGTCCTAGAAATGAGAAATGGAAAACTTCAATTAAATTCATCTATTCCTTCTCCCCTGACAATGAAAAAAATGTCTTTTACGTTATATTCTCTAATGGTTTTTCAGGCTTCCATGATAACCTCTGGGAGACTGTCCAATAGGCTAATAGATCTCCTTTTGGAGGAATGTTCTCTTTCTAGTTTTGACCTGTCATTTCTCATTATTATTCCTTAAAGCCATCTTCCTTAATATTCATACTCTGTTTCTTGAGTAAGATCAGCACAGAGTCTTAGTCATAAGAAAATTAGGCTGGGCGTGGTGGCTCACGCCTGTAATCCTAGCACTCTGGAAGGTTGAGGCGGGAAGATTGCTTGAGCTCAGGAGTTTGAGACTAACATGAGCAAGACCCCGTCTCTACAACAAATGGAAAAATTAGCCAGGCGTGGTGGCGCACGCCTGTAGTCCTAGCTACTCTGAAGGCTGAGGCAGGAGTAGTTAATATACTGTTTGCCTTTAGGAGTTAAGATTCAGTAGGGAATACAAAATGGGAATAGAAATAATTATAGGTCAAGAAAGAGGAAAACAGTAGTATAAACAAAAGGTCTTAGATAATCAGGGGTAAAAAGGACTGAGTCCTATTAGAGAAATCAAAAATGTATACTATGTGCTACCACCATGGGAAAATCAACTGGGAATCCTCACAACATATAAAAAACTGTTAAAAATTAAGGGACAAAATGACCAAGACCCAATAGGAAAATTGGGGGAACAAAAGACATGAATGAGTAATTCTCAAAAAATAAGCTATAAATATTGTTCGGAACATAAAACAATGTTCACGTTCACTTAAAATCAGAGAAATGCAAATTTTAAAACAACATAGAAATACTATTTCACTTTCAGGTTGACAAAAACTACCAAGTATGACAACAAATTCATTTGTCAAGGTTGTAGGAAACAGACACTTTCATACATTGTTGATGGGAAGGCAAACTGGTACAACCCTAGAGAGGGAATTTGGCAAGACTACATTATACACTTAGCTTTCAGCCAGCAATGCCATTTCTAGGAATCCAACCTTAAGGTATACCTCCACCATTATGAAAATACATATGCACAAAGTTATTCATTGCAGCATTGTTTGTAACTACAAAATATTGGAAGCAGCCTGTATACACATTCATAAGAGAGTAATTAAATAAACTATATGCAGAAAATAGCATAATGTTCCTCCCTCAAAGATGTCCACATCTTTTGCAGATAAGATTAAAGCTAAGGACCTTGAGATGGGAAGATTATTCTGGATTATTCAGATGGTTTCAGTCTAATCACATGAGTTGAGGCCTTAAAAGCCGAGAATCTTTCACAGAGATGCTATATTGCTAGCTTTGAAGATGGAGGAAAGGGCCAAGAGCCAAAGAATGTGGGTAACCTTTAGAAGGTGGAAAGGATAAGAAACAGAATCTCCCCTAAAGCCTTCAGAAAGGAATGCAGACCTGCTGACACCTTGATTTTTAACCAGGTGGGACCTATGTTGGACTTCTGACCTACAGAATTAAGATAATAAATTTGTACTGTTGAAGCCACCACATTTGTCATAATCTGTCATAATAATGATAGAAAACTAATACAGTGGAAAAACTGGTAAAATTAGAATTAGGTCTATAATTTAGGTCAGTATGGTACCTATGTTAATTTCCTAGTTTTCATGATTATACTATGGTTTGGAAGAGGTTAACATTAGAGGGGAAGCTGGGGCAAAGGAAAACTCCCTGTACTATTTTTCCAAATTTTCTGTAAATCTAAAATTATTTCATATCTAAAGGAAGAAACACCAGGGATTCTGTCCCTTCTCAATATCCTTTCCCCATGCTATCACATTGACATCTTATTCCCTTAAAAAAGTTGCCATTTCTTCCTGTTATATGTTTGTGAATTTCCAACCAAGCTTTTAATTCAATGGTTCCCAAGCCATATGTCCACATAAAAACTTGTTCTTAAATGTTTATAGAAACTTTATTCTTAATAGCCCCAAACTGGAAACAACCTGAATGTCCATCAGGTGGCAGCTGAATAAACGAATTGTTATATACCCACGCAGTAGAATAAGGAGGACCAAAGTACTGATACATGCAACAGCATTGATAAATTTCAGAAACATTATGCTAAGTGAAAAAAGACTACACTTTATAATTCCATTAATATGACATTCTGGAAAATGTAAAACTATAGGGACAAATCAGAGTAGTGTTTTCTAGGGGTTGACAGTGAGAGCAAGGGGCATGAAGAAATTTTGGGGTGATGGACATGTTCTATTAATATATCTCAATTGTGGTGCAGTATACATTTGTCAAAATTCATCAAGCTGTACTCACAAAAATAGTGAATTTTGCTTTCTATAAATTATACTTCAATAAACCTATTGTAAAAGAAAAGATGTTTTAAAACATAATACATTAAAGTTGCAAGTAAAAGGTTAAAATACTTTAACGGCAAGATAATAATCAAAAGACATCTGACATAACAGATTCATGAAAATGAGTCTCTAAAATAAAGAATATTATTTGTAATAGAGAAAATGTGCTAGATATCTTTGGTTTGCCCCTCTAGCAAATTTTGACAAATCAATATATATTAACATGTCCTAACAGAATTATACAATACACATTTTATATTTATTTTTATATCTTAATATGATCATATAGTATAGCAACAACATCAGTAAGTTGACATTTATTACCTCCGATTAATGGGTATGTGCTTATTAATTTCTGTGTACGTTGAAAAGTTTCATAATAAAAGTTTTACTTTGCTTAATAAAGAAAGAATCACATTGAATGCTTCTTAAAAATGCAGATCACTGTGCCTCACACCCAAAGATTCTGATTCATCAGCTCTGGGCTAGAAAAACAATTGTAATTTATGATAGGACCTTTTCTCTTTCCCTTTAATGCTTACATTTAGAAAAAAAAGAACAAACTTCTAGTGGAGGGGGTAACTACCGATATTGAAACTGCTTGTTAACTGTAAAGCACTTTGCAACTATTTGTTGTTCTATTATTCTTGTCATCTAGAGTTTCTCTTGTTTGAACTTCCAGTAACTGGAAGATAAACTAAGTAAAATAGGACTGAAAGGTAAACTTTAACATTTTCAGTTACTCTTTATTTTTCCTTGTTAATTTTCCTTTTTTTATTTTTTTATTGATACATAATAATTGTACATATTCATGGATTACATGTTACATCTTGAAACAAGCACACAACATACAATGATCAAATCAGGATAACTGGGACAAGATTCACCTGAAACATTCATCATTGTTTTATGTTGGGAGCATTTGAAAACTTCTAGCTATTCTGAAATATAATAAACTATTGTCAACTATAGTTGCCCCATTGTACCACTGAACATCAGAGGTTCTTACTTCTATTAAACAGAATTACCCCTTCACCAACATCTCTTCATTACCCCATCCCACCACCCTTACCAATCTCTAGTAGCCACCATTCTATTCACTACTTCCTTGAGATCAATTTTTTTTTAGGTCCCATATTTGAGTGTGAAAATGAAATATTTGTCTTTCTGTGCCTGGTTTATTTCACTTAAAATAATGTCCTCCAGATCTATCCATGTTTCTGCAAATGACAAAATTTCCTTCTTTTTCATGGCTAAATAATATTCCTTTGTGTACATATACCACATCATTTTTATCCATTCATTCCTTGATAAACCCTTAAGCTGATTCCATAATTTAGCCATTGTGAGTAATGCTGCAATAAACCCTGAAGTGCAAATATCTTCTGGTTACATTTTATGACTTTGCCTCACCCAAGCGAGGTTTAGAGGCATGCCTTTCCGCTCTACAATGCTCACTGTGTTAATTTTCTACGGTTATGTTTTAGTCAACATTTATTGAACATCTATGAATTGCTAAGTTACAGTAAGAGAGCAAGAAAAGGAATGATTTATATATGACATAGAGTTTTTTCCTCAGGTAATTCCAACCCATGAGAAAATGAACTGCTAAAATATGTAAAATACATAGAGATTAATTTACTAATTATACCTACTTGATGAGTGCGATGCGCACTGCCTGGGGAATGGACATGCTTGAAGTTCTGACTGGGGAGGATGGGGTGGGGAGAGGGGATGGGTGCACACCTACATAATGAGTGTGATGTGCACTGTCTAGGGAATGGACACAATTGAAGCTCAGACCCGGGGGGATGGGGAGACATGGACAATATATATAGCCCGAACTTTTGTACCCCCATAATGAGCTGAAAAACAAAAAAAGGAAAAAAAAAAAAGAAAAGAAAAGAATGAAAACAATTCTCACCTGGGTCCTTTCTAGTTGACAGGGTGGCATTTTCTTAATGCAAGTCATATAACATTTTAAGGAATGGCTATTAAAATTACTTAGTTGCTTAGAATTGCTCTAATATTATCCTCAATCCCATGTGTGTCACTGATGTGAACAAGTCTCAAGCAGAATTAAGGCACATATCCCTGTATTTTTGCGTGAAAGGTGATGACGTATTTCTTTCTCCACATCTCCCTGTCTTGAGGGAAGAGCAGCAGTGCTAGGATGCCAAGTCAATGTCTCTCGTCACCGTCACTGAGGCTTCAGAGAGCAGTTGGCATAGGAGCGGTTTTATTTCACTTACCAATCATGCCCAGATAGCCAAGTTCAGTCTTCTGGGGTTATTCCAATTTGCAGGTGGTGAATAATTTTTATTACCATTATACCAATTATATTACCATTATTACCATTTACCAGGCTCCAGAGAAAGGCAACATTTGGCTTTTTCTTTCACTGACAGTTATTAATTTTAAGCCTTATTTTGAAAGAAAATAGTAAGCACCAACTAATCAAAGTAAGTCATTTTAGTTGTATCAATTGCTGTGACAATGTAGTTTTTTTAAATAAGTTATTTACTATTTTTAAGAATTGTAGATAGTAGCAACAGCATTTCAAAGGAGAACTGGAGAAGGTAAGATTTGTTTTGAGTGTTTTCAGATTAGGTTGGTGTCAGAAGGATGAAGTTAGTTTCCTTATAGTCTTTCTTTCCTTTGTTTCCACTTATGCTGTTGGATTTTTAGAATACACGTAGAGGAGCATCATTTACATAAAACATGGCTATCATAATTTCAGGTGAAAGAGAGAGAAGCATTTTCCTCTTGGCATTCATCTATTTTTAAATTTTATATTTGGGTTTTTTTTTTTCTTTTATACTCAGTGACCACAGAATCAGTTACATATAAAAGTAAATTCAATAGAGTTCAATTTTACTTTAGTTTAAGTATATAGCTAGAAACCCTAGGGGCAAATTCTTGTAAATCAGATGTCACACTAGTAAATTTTTTGGCTGTTTTCTTCTTTCCTTCATATTATGAATTGTCATATTGCATTCCTGGTTCTTTGTGATATATAATTCTATAATAAGATATGTGTAGAAATTAAATATAATACATATGGGGAAAATAAGTTATATTATAGTGATTATAGTATTTGAAGAGGCATTAGAATTAGTTAGTGGAGAATTAGTTTAGCACAGTGGATAGCAAGGGTTCCAGTATCAGACTACCTGGGCTTGAAGTTCTCTGCCATTTAGCAGCTGTGTAACCTCGGGAGAGTCATGTATCTTGGCTATTGAGATGTGATGTACTGTTGATAAAATGAACTATTCATAAATTGCACATTTCTTGCTCAGCCCTTTATATTAAATCAGTATACATTTCTATTTTTATAGCTAAAAGTATTTCTCTTAGAAAAGCTAATTTTTATTTATTTATGACTTTTAAATTGTCTTGTCATGAGCAAGTCAACAATGAGATGTTGACTTCCTTAGACATGGCTTCCTCTCTAAGTTAGAGTAAAAGATGAGGTCTTTACAATGGCCTACAAGATCTACACACTATCGCCCCCTACTGGGGTCTGCACCCACCCCCACTAGCAGGATTACCACCAACCACCCCGCTACCTTTCTGACCTCATTTCCCACTACTCTCCCATCACCTCCTTCACTTCAACCACACTGACTTCCTGGCTCTTCATTGAACATGTAATAGTAGGCGTGCTTCTGTTTAAAGTCTTTGCCCAGCCTCTGCTTGCTGCCTGGAATGCTTTTCCCTCTGGTATCAGCAAGCTAACTCACCTTCTTGAAGTCTTTACTCAAATATAATCCTTCACTATACGGCCTATCCTGACCACTTAGTATCAGGGGTCTATTTTTACATGGCTCTATTTTTCTATAGCACTTGCCTTTTACTTATGTATTGTGTTCTTTGTTTATATGTGTTTCTCCTTCCACTACTATGCAAGCTTAATCTTCATTAAGATTAAGAATTTTTGTTTGTTTTGTTCACTGATATATTTCAAATCCCTCAAGTATCTGACAAATAATAGGTATTCAATAAATATATGAATGAACAAAACTTTGTAAACTTTTTAAATATTAGCAGTATACTGGGTTTAAATCTTAACTCTGTATCTGTTAACTGTGTGGCCTAAAGCAAATTGCTGAATACCTGCTTCAGGGAGTTGCTGTGTGGATTAAATGGTATTACATATCGGAAAGCACCTAGCCAGTGCTGATACGCAGGCCACCTACAGTAAATTCATTCAGTCAACAAATGCTTACTGAGCACTTATGATATACCAAATATCACTATAGGCACAAAGGGATACATCCCTGAACAAAACAGCCACAGATCCCTGCTATTGTGGAACTTATTTCTGGTGTTCTTCCCTTCCTTTGGTGCTGTAGTTTCTAGGAGGAAAGATTGTGCATCCGCCTAACCTATTAAGCAGTCTCTTACCCTAGATTCATAGCCATTTAATACTTTAGGTACCCATTTTCTATTATTTTAAAAACATTTTTGTATTCAGTTATCTTATTCCTTTAAATTACCCTGGGAAGAAGACTTTTAATCCTTTTACAGATAAATATGAAACTTGGAAGTTGTAACTAGCCCAGGTTCATTCCCCCTAGGAGGAATTGGAACCGGGATTTAAAGCTACTCTTTCTGATTCAGAGTTCCCTGATCTTCCCATAGTGGTAGCACATGGTATGCAGCACAAATACCAAATGGCATATATTCATTTCACTGCCTATTTTATTTTAGTTCTAAAAACATGTATTGAGCTCCAACTAAATGCCAAAAATCCTCCTATGGGAATACAAAGATTGTTTAGTCCCTGCCCTAAGGAGTTGAGAATTTAGTAGTGAAGACTGATGACACGTAAATGAGTGTGCAATGTGCTAAATGTAAGGCTAGCTCTATTTATAGATACTTGGAAGCACACAGGAGGGCACATAATCTAGAGCAGGGTTAGGGCATGTGAAAAAAGACACCCTTGAAGAGATCATGCCTAAGCTGAATCTGAAAGGATGATTTAGCCAGGGAGAAGGGAGGGATTATGAGCAGTCGTAAAATGCATGGTGAATTTGGAGAACTGTAGGTTTTTAGAGTTGCTGGAATATAAAGTATGAAGCAGGGAATGGCCAGGCATTGGGCTACAATGGTAAGTAGTAACCAGATGATACCAAATTTCATAGACAGAAATCTTACCAGGACCACTCTTAGCCACTTTTAGGTACCTTTAGGTCAGTTATCCACCCTGGTCCAGTCAGATATATCCAGAGCAGAAGGACTGCATGGCACAAAGCATAGTGACCTGTATATAAGTAATTGCCCAGAAAGAGGCAGTGGGCAAGTGGGCATGGCATACACTTTGAAATTTCTTAGAAGAGGTAATGTCGCTGGAAGGGTCAGTCCATGATTTGTCCAGGATGGAGAGATGGTAGAAGCCAAACCAAGCTTGGAGACAGAATTGTTGGTGATTTCAGCCTCTATAGCTGTGTGGTCTTCCTGAACAAGTTGGTCATGGAACCAGAAAGATGAATTTTATAATAACATTGATTTAATTTTCATTTCAGGTAGCCAATCATTAAGAAAATGGAGGGTATTAGTAATTGAATAGCTTCAGATGATTAGCCGTGAAGTCCAGGATAGAGAAGGAAAAGAGAACAGAATGAAAAAAGGGACAGGGAGAAACAGGGTAGTCAAATGGTGTGGCCAATAGAGTGGAGGTTTCTGTGAGGCTGAAGAGTAGATGCATATGGAGAAAGAGGTATTGAGAGACACATGGTTAGGGAAAAAGTCAAAGACAAGATGTCTGAGGTGGAGGATCTCTGAATGATGATTAGAACTAGAGTGTGGCTATAAGAATGCGTGGCTGGAGGGGAGGATAATAGGTATTAGAGTCAAGGAATTATGAAACTAGTGTATTAGACTAAATAACTACCTGGTTATTTTCTAGCATGGTATTAAGAGTTAAGAGACAGAAAAATATTGCAAGCCAGGGGCTCAAGTTCTTAATGAATAAAGGAAAGTGCAAGAGATTGAAACATGAGAGCAGCAAAGAGAGATAAAGGATGCTAAATCAAGATGATATGAACCTCAAAGTATATGCTTTTACTCTAAACCATGGTTTTATGGAATAATGGTTTGGTAACAGTTATGATAAGCTAGTAAAAGCCCAGCTTCCTCTTCTTTGAATGGGGCCATTGAATATTGGGTAAGGAAGAATGAAAAACTTCAACAGAATAGAGACCTAAAGGAAACACTTTCTCAGGTAAAAACTATGCTGAAAACAGAATTTTGAAGTAGATTCCACTACCTCCGTGAAGTACTACTGACCGCTCTGCAGTCTTCAACTTTCTCTTATCTGTACTCCTAAAACAAACATAATTTCATGTATATATTTATTAGATATTTATTGAGAACTTAACTAAAATTTAAACACTGTGGTAGATGTTAAGGTAGATAATAGCATTATACCATCCTTCAAAAGTTTAAAGGCAAGACTTCTTGCTTCTGGATAGGAAAGCCTGAACTGGAATTAATGAATTGCTGGAGATTTAGTGTAGAGAAGTCTGAGAGAAAAACTCCAGGGGGACCCAGTAATGGGGAGGCCCCACACTTTTTTTTTTTAGTTTTACCTCCTGGCTCCTTACCAGGTTCTTGCAGTGAATATCTGAGAAAAATCACCTGGTACTTTGGCACTGGAGTTGGGGGGACGTTTTTGAAATAGGCAGAGTGCTCTATTCTTAATGAGATCTGCCCTCAGGGGAAAGTATTTAACCAGAACTTAACTGACCTGAGGGAAGGGAAATCTCCAACTCCAGCCCTCTCTACCCATCCTGTTCCGCCTAAGTGGGGTGGCTGGGATGAGGAGGTACTGAGAAGCATTTGTGAAGTTCACAGTCCAGAGACTCAGGCTCACTAACAAACTGAGGCCTAATCATAGGACTATAGAATGCCTCCCTACATCTTACCACCACATTACTAAAGGCCTGTTTACCCAAGTTCCTTTCATGTCTAGCTATCCAGAAAAGATTACAGGGCATGCTAAAAGGCAAAAAAACACAGTTTCAAGAGACAGAGCAAGCATTAGAACCAGATGCAGATATGACACAAATATTAAAATTATCAGATCAGGAATTTATAACAATTATGATTAATATACTAAGGACTCTAATGGATAAAGTAGATAGCATGCAAGAACAGATGGACAATATAAGCAGAGAGGTGGAAATGACAAAAAAAAAAAAAAAGAACCAAAAGGGAATGCAAGAAATCAAAAGCACTGTAACAGAAATGAAGAATGCCTTTTATGGGCTTATTAGTAGACAGGACACAGCTAAGGAAAGAATCTTTGCACTTAGGGACGTCTCAGGAGAAACTGGCAAAACTGAAAAGCAAAGAGAAAAAAGACTGAGAGAAAAACAAAAGCAGGGCAGATCCAGAGAAACCTTAAGTGAGTATTACTAAGTGAAAGAAGCCAGTCTGAAAAGGCTACATACTATATGATTCCAACCACATATTCCTCTACTTACAATGGGGTTACATCCCAATGAAGTAAGTCAAAAATATCCTAAGTGGAAAGTGTATTAAATACCCTGATAAAACCCATCATAAAGTCAAAAAATTGGTTCAAACCATCTTAAGTCTAGGACCATCAATATATGACTCCAATATATGGAGTCAGTAAGAAAATCAGTGGTTGCCAGAGATCAGGCTATGGAGGATGTCAAGGGATGAATAGGCAGAACACAGAGGATTTTTAGGGCAGTGAGTATACTGTGTATGATACTGTAATCATGGGTACATACTATCTACATTTGTCTAAACTCATAGAAAGTACACCAGTAGTGAACCCTAATGTAAACTATGGAGTTTGAGTGATGAGGATGTCAACGTAGATTCATCATGTGTAAGAACTGTTCCACTTTGGTGGGAGATGTTGATAATGGGGGTGGGTGGCTGTGCATGTGTAGATAGGAGGTATATTAGACATCTTTATTCCCTCTACTCAGTTGGACTGTGAACCTAGAGCTGAGTTAGGAAGTATTCCTTCTGATTCTGTCTTCTTTTTTTTTTTTTTTTTTCGAGACAGAGTTTCACTTTGTTGCCCGGGCTAGAGTGAGTGCCATGGCATCAGCCTAGCTCACAGCAACCTCAAACTCCTGGGCTTAAGCGATCCTGCTGCCTCAGCCTCCCGAGTAGCTGGGACTACAGGCATGCGCCACCATGCCCGGCTAATTTTTTCTATATATATTTTAGTTGGCCAGATAATTTCTTTCTATTTTTAGTAGAGACGGGGTCTCGCTCTTGCTCAGGCTGGTCTCGAACTCCTGACCTTGAGCAATCCACCCGCCTCGGCCTCCCAGAGTGCTAGGATTACAGGCGTGAGCCACCACGCCCGGCCTGATTCTGTCTTCTGAAAGAGATGTAGAGAATTGGTATAATTTCTTCCTTAAATGTTTTGTATAACTCACCAGCAAACCTATCTGGGCCTAGAGTGTTCTATTTTGGAAAGTTACTAATTAATAGATATAGGCCTTTCAGATTGTCTCTTTCTTCTTATATAAGTTTGGCAGATTGTGTCTTTCAAGGAATTGATCCATTTCATTTAGTTTATCAAATTTTTGGATATAGAGTTGTTCATAATATTCATTTATTATCATCTTAATGTCCATAGGATCTGTAGTGATATCCTCTCTTTCATTTTTGACATTGTTAATAATTTGTGTCCTCTCTGCTTTTTTTTAGTTAGCCTGGCTAGAAGCTTATCAATTTTATTGGTCTTTCCAAGGAACCAGCTTTTGGTTTTATTGATTTTCTTTATTGATTTCTTGTTTTCAGTGTCACTGATTTCCACTCTAATTTTTATTATTTCTTTTCAGCTTTTACTTTTGATTTAATTTGCTTTTTTTTTTTTTTCTAGTTAACCTAAGGGAGAGACTTCGATTATTGAGTTTAGATCTTGCTTCTTTTATAATATACGCATTCAATGCTATATATTTCCCTCTAAGCACTCTTTTTACTGCATCTCACAAATTTTGGTAAGTTGTATGTTCATTTTCATTGTATATTTCATTTCATTTCAAAGTATTTTAAACTTCCCTTGAGATTTCTTCTTTGACCCATGTGTTATTTAGAAGTATGTTATTTAATCTCCACATATTTTGGGATTTTCAGTTATCCTTCTGTTATTGATTTCTACAATAGTTTAATTCCATTATGGTTTGAAAGCAGACACTGTATGACTTCTTTTGAATTTGTTAAGGTGTGTTTTATGGCCCAGAATTTGGTCTGTCATGGTGAATGTTCCATATGAGCTTAAGAAGAATGGGTAATCTGCTGTTGTTGGATAAAGTCGTCTACAAATGTCAATTATATCCAGTTGATTATGGTGCTTTTGAGATCAGCTGTGTCCTCACTGAATTTTTCCTGCTGGATCTGTCCATTTCTGATAGAGGAGTGTTGAAATCTCCAACTATAATAGTGTATTTATCTATTTCTCCTGGCAACTCTATCAGTTTTGGCTCACATCCCTTAATGCCCTGCATTAAGGGCATATACACATTAAAGATTATTGTGTCTTCTTGGAGAACTGACCCCTTTGTCATCATGTAATGCCCTTTCTTTATCCTTGGTAACTTTCCTTGCTCTGACATCTGCTCTGTCTGAAATTAATGTAGCTACTCCTGCTTTCTTTTGATTAGTGTCAGCATGGTGTATTTTTTCCCATCCATTTACTTTTAATCTATTTGTATCTTTATATTTAAAGTGGGTTTTTTGTAGATAATATACAGTTAAATCTTGTTTTCTGATCCACCCCGACAATCTCCATCTTTTAATTGCTGCATTTAGACTATTGACATTTAAAGTGATTATTGATAGAGTTGGATTACTATCTACCATATTTGTTACAGTTTTCTATTTCTTGCCTTTGTTCTTTTTCTTTTGTGTTCTGCTCTTTTTCTATCTTTTATGGTTTTAATTGAGCATTTTACATGATTCCATTTTCTCTCCTTTCTTAGCATATCAGTTATACTTCCGTTTTTACTTTTTTTTAGTAATTGCCTTACAGTTTGCAATATACATTTACAACTAACCCAAGTCCACTTTCAAGTAACATTATACCACCTCACAGGTAGTATGAGTACCTTATAATAATAAAATAATCCTAATTCCTCCATCCCATCCCTTATGTCATTGTTATCATGCATTTCGCTTATATATAAGCACACATAAGCATATGTATGATACATACATAAGGATACATAATTAAATACATTATTGCTATTATTTTGAATAGACTTATCTGTCAAATCAAAAAAGAATAAGAAAAATAAAATATTTTATTTTATCTTCACTTATTCCTTCTATACTATTCCCTTTTTTATGAAGGTACAATTTTTGACCTATATTATTTTCTTTCTCTCTAAAGAATTTCTTTGAACATTTCTTGTAAAGCAAGTCTACTGGCAACAGATTTCCTCAATTTTGTTTGTCCGAGAAAGTCTTTATTTCTCCCTCACTTTTGAAAGATAATTTTACAGGTTATAGAATACTAGGGGTTTTTTCCTCTCAATACTTTAAATATTTCAATCCATTCTCCTCTAGCTTGTGTAGTCTCTGAGGAAAAGTCAAATGTAATTCCTATCTCTTTTCCTCTGTACTTAAGAGTTTTTTCCCTCTGACTTATTTAGGATTTTTTCTTTATCTTGGATTTTCTGTAATTTGAAAATGATATGTCTGGGTATAGTTTTTGGCACTGATGCTGCTTGGTGTTCTCTGAGCTTTCTGGATCTGTGGTTTGGTATCTGACATTAATTTGGGGAAATTCTCAGTCCTTATTGTTTCAGATGTTTCTTCTGTTCCTTTCTCTTTTCTCCTGATAGTCCCATTACACATGTTACACCTTTTGTATATTGGGTAGCCCTTGGATATTCAGTTCTGTTTTTTTTAGTCTTTGTTTTCCTTGCCTTTCAGTTTTGGAAGTTTCTATTGATACAGGCTCACATTCAGAGATTCTTTCCTCAGCCATGTCAAATCTACTAATAAGCATATGTATATATTTATATTGACTATCTAAATCCTAAATTAAACTACAAGTTCCTTGAGAGCAGAGTTTTATCTTTGATTTCCTTGCAAATTTTGATACAGTTCTATACAGTAAATAGACACAAACTTTTTAAAATAAATATATTACATATGAAGTATGATATAGTGACACAAAAAGGCAGCTAAACTACTAGATGAGTAACATCCACTAGTATATTCTCAGTCAAGTGCCTAACTGTATTTTTGTTAGAAATGTAGTTATATATAGCCAGACGCAGTGGCTCACGCCTATGATCCTAGCACTTTGGGAGATGAGACAGGAGGATCGCTTGAGGCCAGCAAGACTAGCTTGAGCAAGAGTGAGAACCCATCTCTACAAAAAAAAAAATAGAAGAATTAGCCAGGCAAAGTGGCACACACCAGTAGTCCCAGCTACTCGGGAGGCTAAGAGAGGAGGATCGCTGGAGCCCAGGAGTTGGAGGTTGCAGTGAGCTATGATGATGCCACTGCACTCTAGCTCAGGAGACAGAGTGAGACCCTGACACACACACACACACATACACACAAAATCAAAGAAAGAAAGAAATATGTATGATTTTTGGTTAGATCCTTGGGCTGGATCTCAACCTAGGGTTGTTAACCTAACCCTAAACAATCCTATTGGAATTCTATAAACTTAGGTCTGGTTTGCTGACTAAATTTATTAGCAAATGTGGTGACTCATTCTGATTGAGTGATAGAAAATAGAATGTCTTCATCCTTATTATCTTCCCACTGAGTAGGCTGTGAAGGAGGAGGAAGTGGAGGGGTGGGTGTTGCTGGCTCAGAGGTGGAGAGGCAGAAGGGGTGGAGGAGATGGAAGGGAGGCAGGAGAGCCAGGCACACTCAGTGTAACTTTAAGAAAATGTGGCCGGGCGCGGTGGCTCACGCCTGTAATCCTAGCACTCTGGGAGGCCGAGGTGGGCGGATCGTTTCAGCTCAGGAGTTCGAGACCAGCCTGAGCAAGAGCGAGACCCCATCTCTACTAAAAATAGAAAGAAATTATATGGACAGCTAAAAATATATATAGAAAAAATTAGCCGGGCATGGTGGCGCATGCCTGTAGTCCCAGCTACTCGGGAGGCTGAGGCAAGAGGATCGCTTGAGCCCAGGAGTTTGAGGTTGCTGTGAGCTAGGCTGACGCCACGGCACTCACTCTAGCCCGGGCAACAGAGTGAGACTCTGTCTCAAAAAAAAAAAAAAAAAGAAAAGAAAATGTGTAGTCATTTCTGTCAGGCTTTTTTGCTTTTTAATTTCTCTAAAATATCTCTATACGGTACTGATCTTTCTTCCACCATATACTTTAGTTTCAGTGTCCACACCATAGAAAGGTTCATATAAAAGAAGTCAAAAGCAGTCCTGAATAATCAGAATGCTTCTGCCAGATTATCTAATATCAATTTGTTTGCTGGCACTGCCTCTTCTACATCTTCTCCCTCCTTCTCTCTCATTGGTTCGGAGGCCCCCACCTCCATCCAGTTGTCTTCTGTTAATTCCTCTGCTGCGGTGTCTTTAGCTTTTAAATTTCTCCAAGATTCATATCTTGAAACTCTTTACCTCCCACCTTTTTTACTGTATCCACAATCTCGTTCATGATTTTCTTGATTGGTTCTGCTGTAAATCTTGTGAAGTCATGCACAACATCTGGACACAGTTTTCTCCAGCAGAAATTTATTGTTTTGGGCCTGGTGGCTTTTGCAGCTTTTTCTATAACAACGATAGCATCTTCAATGATATAATCCTTCCAGACTTTTATGATGTTCTCTCTATCAGGGTTCTTTCCATAGCATCAGTAGTCCTTTCCACAGAATACCATGACCCCCTAATCTAGAGGCTGAATTAGAGACATTGTGTCTGGGGGCAAATAGACCACTTCAGTGCCTTCAGTGTGGAACTCATGGGGCTCTGGGTGGCCAGGGGAGTTGTCCAATATCAGGAGAACATTAAAAGGTGAGTCCCTTACTAGCAGGGTATTTCCTGACTTCAAAGTGTCAATGGAAGCAATCCAGAAAAAGTGTTTTCATCCAAGCATTCTTGTTGAACTGGCAGCTGGTATTTATCTTTTTCCTTCAAGGTTTCGGGGTTAGCAGCTTTATAGAAGAGAGCAATCCCGATCATAAACCTGACTGCATTTGTACAAAATAGTGGAGTTAACCTATCCCTTCCTGCCTTAAATCCTGCCACTTGCTTTTCTTCCTTACAAATAAATGTCCTTTGTGCACTTCTTCCAGAATAAGGCATTTTCATCTGCATTAAAAACCTGTTCAGGCGGATATTCTTTCTCAATGATTTTCTTAATGGCATCTGGGAATTTGTCTGCTGCCTCTTGTTGGTAGAAGCTGCTTCTCCTGTTATCTTGACGTTTTTTTAAGCCAGACCTCCTTCTAAAATTATCAAACCATCCTTTGCTGGCATTAAATTCTCCAGCATTAGCTCCTTCACCTTCCTTTTGCTTTCAGTTGTGATATAATGGGTTTGCTTTTTTTAAAAAAATTATTTTAGAGTCTATAGGTATGCCTTTCTTATAGCAATCCAGCACCCACATAAAAGCTGCATTTTCAATGCAAGATTAAAATGTACAGTATTTTGTAAAAAAATACAAGATTTTCATGCCTACTGGAGTAGCTGCAGTGATAGCATCATGAATTCTCTTTTCTTTTCTTAAAGTAGTCCTTATGCTGGGTTCATTTATCTCAAAATAGCAGGTAACCACAGTTGCAGACCTCAATCTATGGTACATATCAAGCAATTCAACTTTTTCTTGCAAAATCATGACTTTTCTCTGCGTTTGGGAGTGCGCCAGCATCACTAATAGCACTGCATAAGAGTCCCATGGTGGTGGTCAAGGTTTATGGTATTGCAGTAAGCATGATGAAAAACATGCAAGAACCAAAGAGATCACTTTTACTATGATACACAATTTATTGGCGGGACAAACTGCTCATGTGGGGATGATTAGCATCACTCAGTGTTTTAAGGAGATACAACACTTGAGCTCACCCCAATAGCAACAGGAGGTCGCTACAAAATTATCATAGTAGTATAGTATGTACTACAGTTAATTTTATGCAGCTGTGATTTAATGCTGCATCTTTACACATTTGTTTACATTTGTCTTGACTGTGAATGGCACTGTGTATGGTCTCCAAGTGTTTGTGGTGGAAGTTTGGATAAGTTTTAACTTTTTATAGTAAATTTGTGTATTTTTATGGTATTAAATGATAAAATATACTAGTATCTACATATGTTTTGTGCATTCTTTTTCTTAATTTTTTTGATATCTCTAGGCTGGGCTACACAGTTCATCTGTGAGTTTTTCCAAATTGTTGCAGATCTCCAAAAAATTTTCTAATATATTTATTGAAAAAAATCTACATATAAATGGACCCACACAGTTCAAACCCATGTTGCTCAAAGGTCAACTGTATAGGAGACCAGGCACATGCCTGTCTCTAAGAAATATAGTACTTTTAAAAATAGTCTTTTTCTCTTCCCTCCAATCAGTCTCTGTACACCTATAATAAGCTGGAGTAAAAGATAGCCTAGGGCAGCAGTCCCCAACCTTTTTGGCACCAGGGACTGGAAGACAATTTTTCCAGGGGCACGGGGAGCAGGGAGGCGGAGCTCAGGCTGCGATGCGAGCGATGAGGAGCCGCTGCAAATGGAGCTTTGCTTGTACTTGTGCCCCCGCTGCTGCTCCACAGGGTGGGGCGGGGCGCGGAGCTCTGCGGCCCAGGGGTTGGCGACCACAGCCCTATAGTATTATTTTTATGTGATATTTTCTTGGAGTTTTTAACATTTATCCTTTGAGCAGCAAAAACAACAGAATATAACATAAATATTTTTTTCAGTTACCTAAATAGTTCTACTTGTGACTCAGGTTTGTTGCCATTTTTCTCTACTGAAGGCAGCAATGCCTATGTGCTTGGTAAAGCCCTGTGGCAGTCTGCACTGCTGTTCACCAGGTACTTCCAGTTGTCTTTCTGGGTGTGGGTTAGGATTGCATATTCCTTCCCCCCGAACTTAGGTGTGGTCATGTGACTTTTTTTTCCCACTTAAATGAGACCAAAAGTAACATGAAGCTTTAACAGCTAATACATGTGCATAATTTGTTACATTACCTTTATCCTGCCACAGCAACTGCAGAAGCCTCGAGAAGGGGCCTTACTTAGCCCAAGACCCTAGGTAAGGACAGCCGGGACAGGGACCCAGCCCCTCAGTTGACCTGCTCATGGACATGTAACATGTTTTATGCCACTAGGATTGTGGGGGTTATTAGATAAGCATAACCTAGCCTATCCTGATTAATATGTCTTCACCCCAAAACAGGGGCTTTAGTGGTAACTAAAAGAATATAAAATATTTAATTTCCTAATATTAGCCCAGTATGTTTTTTTCTTTCTTATGGAAATGTTGACTATACACAGCTTATATGAGATGAATATCATATAAAGAAAGAGTCATTTTCTCTGTGTCAAAATATTTTTCTTTGAATTACAGTCTTTTTAATATACTGTAAGATATCCTTTCATCTACCGACAATAGAATTGTAAGTTTCTTGAATGTAGTTACCATCATCATTCATTCTTGTATTTTTTCATTTATTCAACAGACTTTCATTGAGTGCTCGTTATTTGCCAGGTGCAGAGTCGTGGGAGATGTTCAGGGAACTCTAGATAGTTTGGTGGAAGTGGCAGGAGACAAGCAGGGGCCAAAGACTGTAAAGCACTTTGTTCTTTAAAATCAGGATGCTTTAATGATTTCATAAATGATCTATACTTAACTTTAGAATAGTTTAGCTACATTTAAAACTTAACTTTATTATAGCATATTTAAGACAACACAGACCAAATTTTAACGCTTTAGACCACCAATACATTACCTTATACGACTTAGTTAACTCATTTAGAATGATGATCTTAGAATAAAGCTTCTTCTCTTCTCACTATCAGTATCTTTCAATTCCTCAGGGCCTTTGCACATGACATTATCTTTGCCTATTTTCCCCTAATTTAGAAAATCACTGGATGCCACTTATATTGAAATTGCTGACATCATCTTCATAGAAAGGAATATATTTGTGTATGTTACATTGTTGTGCTTTCAAAAATCTGCTAGTATAGTTAGAAACTTCTCTACCATAGCTAGTATAAAAACTAAGAAATAAGATGTTGGGTACTATCAAAAGGTTTCATTATCCCAATTATCAGAGAAGAAAAAAATTTTCTCATTATATTACCAAGTGGTTTCAAGCAACTATTATGTACAAAATAAAAAATAAAAAAATTACAAGCTGGATTCTGTTTCAGGTCTTTATTATAAAAGTCTAAACACCTTTTGCAAAGACAGTGCAAGGGGTGAAAGATTTCCTTCTGGTTCTCCCTCCCGTCACTCTCTGCCTTTTCATTCTAGGGATTCTTCAGCAAGCGCCTAAAGGGCTCCATCAAGAGGACCAAAAGCCAGTCAAAGCTCGACAGAAACACGAGCTTCCGGCTTCCGTCCCTTCGCAGTGCAGACGACAGGTAGGAAGTTAACTTGCTTAAAACAGATACAGCAGTTTCAAAGTGGATTTTGATAAGGCATTTTGGTCTTCTCTGACTTTACATCAATGACAATGAGAAAGATCCAATACAAAATTTATTTGTCTTGCTCATATCAAGGCCAAGTACAAGATACTGGCTCAATACTCAACCAGTTTAAGAATCTTGTATTTGACAGTTTGTGGATACATAGGAACTAATTTAAGAATCAGTTGTGCTGTTTCTATAGAATCAAGTGCTAGTGGTCAAAGGTGTATCCTTTTTTTTTTTTTTTTTTTTGTAGAATGACTGTAAGGAATGATGAAATGATGATAGCTAAAATTTTTTGAATACTATACTGGATGCTTCATACACATTTTCTTATTTAATCTTCAAAATAGCCCTATATGATAAATGTTATTATCCTCATTTTATAGACGGGGAATCTGAAGCACAGAGAAGTTAAGTAATCTTGCCCAAGATCATACTGCTAGTAAATATCAAAAATGGTATTTGAACTTGGGTAGTTTGGCTCCAGAGTCCGTGATCTTCACTGTTAGGTTGTTCTGTATGTACAGCATATGGAATTGATCTTGTTAGTTTGCAGTTAAATCTAGAAGACACATAATGAAAAGGAAGCCTGCATTTCAATAATTAGGACTACTAGCTTGAGTAAACCTCAACTGTATAGCTCACTAAGGATAACATCCTTCTAAAATTGTTGAATGTGTGCTGACACAGTTCTAATACTTTATGTCTTCATACTGTTCAAAATTTTGGAAATACTGCTTATTGTATTAGCACATCATCACCATCACCAGTATTTATCGAGTGCTTACTTTGTTCCAGGTGTTTTAAATGTAGTCTCTCGTGTTATGCAACAACCCTAGATACCACTATTATCGTCATTTTGTAGAGGAGGGAGAGTGGCAGGAAGAGACTGAGAAACTTACAGTCACATTGCTAGGAATTAGTGGAGCTTAGACTTGAACTGAAGTCTGCCTCTTATATTTGATACTCTTATTTATACTTCAATTTTTTTTTCAGTAAGTGACATTATTTTCAGTTATCTGCCTAACAAATAGAAATAAAAGTTAAAGATTTTCCAGGCAGAGAATTACTGTGCTTATATTATAGATGAAGGAACTAGTCCCCCATAGTGAGTTGATGAGAGACTAATGCTTTATCAGCTCTTCTGAACCGTATTAAAGATGCTCTGTGAAATTGGCAAGTCTGTCCAATTTGCAGTATAACTGTATTGTTAATTATCTTTTATACCCCTTTGTTTTAAAATAATCATAAAAAACTGATTTTTTTCTCATATTTTTCCTTAGTTTCCTGTTATTCTATAATTTTCATCATTCCAGGAATTCAAAGCATTTCATAAATGTCTCAATATTATAGAATATTATTTTTCAAATCCATTTGAATTACAGAGGTTTCTTATACAGACATTTTTCAAAAACTTTATTCTTCTTGTAGAAGAATGCATTCAGTAGACTTTGAATGTATTATAATTTTTAGAAAAACTGATCTTGCCTTTAGGTCATCTGAACACTCAGATAAATAGAGCTAAGGTGCAAGATATTAATCAGCTGAGTTCTTTGAATTGGTACTATTTTAGGTGTGACCAAATATTTTCTGAAGACCTCTGGTTTTCTTGGGTCATATATATCAATTGCTGAAGTCAGGCTGCGACTTCCAAAATGGTATATACTGTCTAAATCTAAGTAGCAAAACATTTCTAATCTTATATCCAATCTATAGAAACTCTAGTTAAACCTACTAGATAGCCCCTTTTTAGTTTTTAAATTGTAAAGTAAAATACACATATTAATATATCCTTGTTGTTTGGGGGGGAAAAAAGTTTCAATATATATAAGTAGAGAGTAAAACAAAACACTAAAGACCCTCTTCATCTTCCCCATCTCCCTACATAAATAACCTCATTAATAGTTTGTGTATTTTCAGACTTCTTTAAAACTCCATACATAAATGCATAAATGTTTGTTTTGTGTTTTTCTATAAATGGGATCATATTATACATATTACTCTATGACTTAGTGTAAATATTTTGTACTCTACATGTCAATACATGTTAATCTACATCATTCTTTGTAACAGCTACATTCTTAGTATGCTTACTATGTTTTTAACATAATGTACCTTCGGTTCTCTATTGATGGATATGTAAATTGTTTCCCTTTTTTGATACAAAATAGGGATATAATGAATGTTTTTGAACATGTATTCTTTTGTACCTATGTGACTAGGTCACATTTCAGAAGTGGAATTGCTTAGTATAGAGTATGTACATTATCACATCATCCTTCAAAAAAGTTACACTCATTTCCTTTCCCACCAACATATTAAGATTTCCTTTAATCCTTCAAACAACTTTTTTCATTTTATCAACATGTTAGATGGATAGTAATAATAAACACTTATGGTATTTACTCTGTGCCAGACACTATTCTAAGTATTTTATGTAAACTCATTGTAATCATCACAACAGCCCTATAAGATAGTCACAGTCATTACCCCCATTTTCAAGATAAGAAAACTGAGACACAGAAATTTATAAATTGCATGAGGTTCCACAGCTTAGAAAATGGCAGAACTGAGGTTCATACCCAGGAAGATTGGCTCTAGAGTCCATATTCTTAACCTGTACTTTATAGTACCTCTCAAAAGGAAAGGAGGCTGAACATTTCTTTTTTTAGTTTGTATTTTTTTTAATACTTAATATATTGAACATCTTTTCACGTTTTCTTTTTCTTTGACTTACCTATTCATTTCCTTTGCCTATTTTTCTATTGAGTTGTTTGTTCATTTTCTTATGATTTGGAATAGCACTTTTTAGTAGTTGGGATAGTAAGACACTATTACGCATGTTGCTAAAATTTTCTTCCAATCTGTTTCTTGTGTTTTAAAATCATGTCTCCATTATACAGAAGTTTTATATTTTCCTTTGGTCCAATATGTCAGTCTTTTTGGCTTACCTGATCAAATTTGATGGAAACACTGAACTCAAAAGGTCATGGATCTATTTCTCGTTAAATTATTCTTTATGATGCTGTGTAAATCACTTTTTCTTTCCCTTCTTCAAGAGAGAGAAATATTCTATCCCGAAGTATCCAGAAGATAATGAAGTAGAGATCATGATATTTTGAATTCTTCAAGGTTTTTGATAACCACAAACCTTATCTGTGCTCACATTTTTTACTTTTTTTTTTTTTTTTTTGAGACAGAGTCTCACTCTGTTGCCCAGGCTAGAGTGAGTGCCGTGGCGTCAGCCTAGCTCACAGCAGCCTCAAACTCCTGAGCTCAAGGGATCCTCCTGTCTCAGCCTCCCGAGTAGCTGGGACTACAGGCATGCACCACCATGCCCGGCTAATTTTTTCTATATATATTTTCAGCTGTCCATATAATTTCTTTCTATTTTTAGTAGAGATGGGGTCTCTCTCTTGCTCAGGCTGGTCTCGAACTCCTGAGCTGAAACGATCCGCCCACCTCGGCCTCCCAGAGTGCTAGGATTACAGGCGTGAGCCACCGCGCCCGGCCTCACATTTTTTAAAGATAAAATTATTTTCATGAAGTATGAGTTACTACTTTAAGATGGCAGAAAAACATTTTTAAATGAGTTAATTTCATCTAAAGAAAATTTACTACATATGGTAAGCTGTGTAAAATACCATAGGGTGTTTTAACATATAGACTTGGTTGATCGAAAAGATCCCAGTGGCTCCAGGTCTGTCTCACTAATGATCCACAAGTCATAAACTTGATTTTGAGGGCCTGATGGAATTTGTTACCAGCGCTGCTATTGGGATCAATTTATAATGATCCTTAAATTCAGAATTTCCTTTGTTGGGGCACAGGCATAAATAAGAAGTTAAATTTTGCCAAATAATTAATATTTCTAAAATCCAGATTTCTTCATATACAGTAATTCATTCAATGTGTAACGGTTTTATACATGCCGTGTGCTACAAGGAATGTAGAGAACCAAAGACAAAGGCCTCAACCTCATGGAATCCAGTAAAGAGGTAAATCTCTAGGAGAATACGATGTAGGTAAAGGTGAGATTGCTTCTTGTTGAGTAGATCAGGACAGACCATAGAGGGCAGTAGCCTGTGAGTTGAACCTTAAAGAACATGTATAATTTGAACATAGAAAAATGCTTTTCTTGGAATGGAAATAATGAGCAAAAGCAGAGAATAGGAAATTATGGAACCTGAAGGGAAATACTGAATAGTTCATGGTATATACGGGGCAAGGTAGGAAATAAGTTTGGAAAGGTAAAGTTCCAGTTTTTAAGTTGATAGGTAAAAACCATTCTGCTTTTTCTTTTTTGTCTTAAAAATTACTCAATATAAGAAGTAGAAATATGAACTCCGTCTTTAATGAAACTAGGAGAAATTTGAATGATAGGATACTTAATGTATCATTCTCAATTAGAGAACAATCAGATATAGTTTCCTGCAAAAGGAACTTTTGAAAAGAAGTCTATCACTTAGGATTCAGATCAGCTGCTAATTAGGAGATATTCAAAATAGCAATGACTTAAACAAAGTAGTATTCTTTTTTCCTCACATAAAAGAAGTCTGAAGGTGGGTAGTACAGTCCAAGTCTTCTATTCTTAGGATCTTCAAGGATTACTTTGTGGACACAAGATAGCTACTACTGGAGCTCCAGCAATGACATCCATGTTTTAGACACCAGAAAAGAGGGGCCCAGAAAAGAACACCTGCCATCCTGCTAAGTTATCTCCCTTTAAAGCAATTTCCCTGAAACCACATCCAGATGACTTCTACTTATGTCTCACTGCCACCTTTTTCGACATGGGAGGCTGGGAAGTTTTATACCTGGATACATTGTTGTCCCCAAGAATTCTGTTCCTAAGGAAGGAGAGAGAGATGGCCATTGGTAAGATAGCTAGCAGATTCTGCATAGAAGGAGGTTGATTTACCCACCTACCCCCAGAACTCTGGAAAGGTTCAGCTCCCACCCAATCCTAGAAGGGTAACAGCTAGGCCTTACACTTATCTCATAGCAGACTGGAGAAACTGAACGACCCCACATAAAAAGACTTACAGATACTGACATTTGTGTTCCCCTATTAAAATCCCAGCTGGTAAGTTCATTCCTAAGTAAATCCAAGAGAAATGAAAACACATGTCCACACAAAAACTTGTACATGAATGTTCATAGGGCCATTATTCATAATAGCCAAAAAGTGTTAACAACCCAAGTGTCTATCAACTGATGAATGAATATATAAAACATGATATTTCCATACAATACTTGTCAGCCATTAAATGAAATAGAGTGTTGATACATGCAATATGTATGAACGTTTTCAACCTTGAAAACATTATGCTAAATGAAAGAATCCAGTCACAAAAGACCACATATTGTATGATCCCATTTATATGAACTGCAAGTGCCCAGAATAGGCAAATCAATTTACAATCATCATGAAGTATCAGAACACTGAAGCTTAAAAAAAATCTTCTAGAAAGAAAAAATAGGTTACATACGAAAGAGTGTTGAGGGGAGGTTGACACTGGAATTCTCAGTAGAAATATTGAAAACCAGAAGTTAGTGGAACAATGACTTCAAAATTCTGAATAGAGATTATTTTCAACCCAATAGCCAATACCTAGGACAGTTCTTGAATGCCACAGTGAGGAGTTTGGATACTAGCCTATAAACAATGGGGGGGAGCCTTTTAACATTTTGAGCAAGGAAATAACCTAATCAGAATTGTGTTATGAATGGATTAATCCAGCAATGAAATTTCAGAAGACTTAGTTTGCAGAGACAAGTTAGCAAAAAGCTATCATAAGATATACTGAAGGCTCTAAGGAGGATAGTAGAGTGGAAATGGAGAGGCAGAGACAAGACAGGAGGAATATTTTAGAGGCAAAATTAATAGGAAGTCACAAAGTCATTGTTCCAAAGCCATCTAATCAGATAAGAGCCAGTAAGTGATTTTTTACAATCAACATTGGCAGCATTTTCTCATTAAAGCCATGTCATGCAAGAGAGTGTTGGGACATAAGAAGACTCTGATATTTCTGCCTTTCATTCATATGCACTTAAAACTAGGAAATGCTGAAAAACCGTGGTCATACTACATTGTTAGGCATTCCAAGATTCCAAATGCCTGTCACGTTGCTAACCTTGCTTTGGAAGTGCTACTTAAATTTACTAAACACTTGAGGTAAAGATAAGCATAGGGAGTAGAATTGTCTCACCCCCTCGAAACATCCCTCAAATAAAAACCTTCATGGCAATGTTCTTAATTAAGACTCACTAATAAGACGTGGTTTTAAAGTAGTCCACTTGTTCTTTGTCAGGAGATACCTGAAAGTAAACGTGGTGCTCACTGGTAGGAGGAATTGTGGAATAATATACTCAGCCCTTGAGTTTCTCCTTATTAGAACTAATTTTTTAACTTTGTATTTTGAAATTGTGTATTCATAGAAAGTTGCAAAAATAGTACAGAGAGTCCTACAGACCCTTCCCCCAGCTTTCCCCAATAGTGACATCTTGTCACTGTAATATAATATCAAAACCAGGTAATTGACACTGGTATAGTACTCTTAACTAGACTGCAGACTTTATTCAGTTTTCTCCAATTTTCACATGCACTCATTTGTGTGTGTGTGTGTGTGTGTGTGTGGTTCTGTGCAATTTAATCCTATGTATAGATTTGTGTGACCATTACCATGATCAAATGAAGAACGGTTCCACTACCAGAAAAGAACTTCCTGTGCCACTCCCCTTCACAGTCACACTTGCCTCCCCACACCCATCCCTGTACCTGAGCAACCACTAATTTGTTTTCCATCTCTATGGTTTTGTTATTTCATGAATACTGTATAAATGGAATTGTATAGTGTGTAACTGTTTGAAATTGGCTTTTTTTTTTCATAAAACATGCCTTTGAAATGTATCCAAATTGTTTGTTTTTTTAATTGCTGAGTAGTGTTTCGTTTCGTGGATGTACTAGGGTTTGTTTCACATTGATCCCTTGAAGGACGTCTAGGTTGTTTCTAGTTTTTGCTATTATGAATAAAGCTACTGTGAACAGTTACATACAGGTTTTTGCGTGAACATTAGTTTTCAGTTCTTTGGAGTAAATGGCCAAGAGTGCAATTGCTGGGTTGTATGGTATGTACATGTTTATGTTTATAAGAAACTACCAAACTATTTTCCAGAGTGGCTATACCATTTTACATTCTTACGAGCAATATTTGCAGTAGTTTTGTTATGTCCCAAGAGATTTTTTTCCTATGTTTTCTTCTAGAAGTTTTATGATTTTAGCTTTTATATTTAGTCTATGATCCACTGAATCTGTGGTTGCTTTAAATAAAAGGTCTTGGTTCAGAATACCACTTCTCGGTATTCAGTGTAAGATATTAATCAAAACCACAAACTTGCCCTAGCCAAGATACAGGCAGTCTGCCTGCATTTGGAGAAAGAAGTACGGTAGACTACTCATCTGCTCTTCTCCCCGCAAGTATTAACCAAGGTTTTAGGTGCCCTCCAGGTTTGGGGGAAGGGGAAACAGAAAAGAAGGGAAAAGAGATAAGAAAGTTTTATTTAGTACTGCTATCTTAGCCTTCCGTAATGTTCTCTGAGCCTGGCAGATGTTTAAAGCT
Organism: Eulemur rufifrons; assembly: GCF_041146395.1. NCBI lineage: Eukaryota > Metazoa > Chordata > Mammalia > Primates > Lemuridae > Eulemur > Eulemur rufifrons. The sequence goes on from NC_090990.1 coordinate 89,362,894, forward strand.
GACTTTTCTCTCATGCGCCACTGCTTTCAAAAACTCTTCAGAGATTTCTCATCCTTGAGGAGCGCTCATCAGGGATGAGAGCTTTCAGGTGCTCCCTTGCAAGTCATTCTAGAAAGGAGTTCTTGCTACTCTGGTCTCTTCACCCCTGCAGTCTTCTGGCCCACAGGAAATATCCACATATCCTTTGCCCAGACAACCTCTAGGAGTGCAGGCTGATGATTCAAAAGCATCAACACTCTTTTGCTATGCCACCAACAGTTAGTCATTTCTCATTATCTAGATTTCCCAGATGGAATCAAACCCAGCCCTCTGTGTATCTTCTATTCATCTCCCTTGTGGGGAGTAGGAAGATGAGCCTCATAACTTCCTCCAAAAATTGATCTCTGTCAAAATCTTTTCCCTTTTCTACTCTCTCTTTTTTTTTTTTTTTTTTTTTTTTTGAGGCAGGGTCTCACTCTGTTGTCTGGGCTAGAGTTAGATAATATTAATAATCTTTATTAATAGGTGTACTTGGATATAATGACCACTTCTTAGAAATTATTGGACTCTAGGTCATTAATTAATCAATACAATCTAGCTATATATTGTAGGGTTTTAAGTTCATTAGAATGCTTTGTCTTAATAGAAAAAGATGTTTCCACTCATTTATTCCTTCTGTCTTTGTAGTTTTCCATCAAAGAATGTATTTAAGAATAGCTTTCCTGATCTCAACCACATAAATAATTTACATTAAATGAACCAATAATGCATGTCATACCACTGTGAAAAGGCTCCATGTCTATAATCATAGTCCTTTACATTTGTATAGTATTGCAGTTTATGAAATAGATGTGCAGTCATAGATTATTGCATTTGATTTTCACAATAACTGTGTGAGGTGTGGGAAAAGACATCATTATCCACATTTTACAAATGAAATAACTAAGTTTCAGAAAGAATAAATTATCTGCTCCACATCACATAGCTAGTAAGTGGTGTGAGCTGACGTGTATGATATATGTAGAGATTTTGGCTTCAAGTTGAGTGTTTTTTCCATCATACTCTTTGTTGTATGTGTTGATAGGAATCCTTACTTGCTGACAAAATAAGAAAGAAGGGGAAAACAAAGGTAAAAATCACACAAATACACACACACACACTCACAGCAACTTTTTTTTTTTTTTCTTTTTTTTTTAAGACAGAGTCTCACTCTGTTGCCCAGGCTAGAGTGCCATGGCGTCAGCCTAGCTCACTGCAACCTCAAACTCCTGGCCTCAAGCGATCCTCCTGCCTCAGCCTCCTGAAGAGCTGGGACTACAGGCACATGCTACCACACTGGCTGATTTTTCTATTCTTTGTAGGGACAGGGTTTCGCCTTGCTCAGGCTGGTCTTGAACTCCTGGCCTCAAGCAGTCCTCCCACCTCAGCCTCCCAAAGTGCTCTTAATAAGAGTAGAGGGTAGAAGGGCGAGATGGCTGACTAGACACAGGTAGTATGTGCCTCTTCCACCATCAATACTGCCACCTCCCACATTAACACCAGCTGCTCAGGGGTGTGAGAGCCCACCCACACACCCAGCCCACTGTTCTGACTGCTAGGTCCTGAGCATACTTCCAGAATACTAAACAGATTCTCACATTTCAAATAGATCATCTAGGAGAGAACACTAGGATTCACCAGGGAAGTAACAGGAAGCACCAAAAATGGATAAGGAGAGGGTTCAGGGCAACTTGCCTTGCTAACAGCTGGGTGAAGCTCTAAGATTTGGGGAAAAACAATAAGAGAGAAGCCCCCAGGGCTCTCTCTCCTCTCTAAGACAAGCTTTTATGGTCTAGGCTTCAAGAGACCCCCATCCTCAACCCATGCAGTTCTCAGGCCTACCATGGGGAGCTGCTTGAAGATTGCACAAAGACATTGTTCCAGAAAGGAAACTGACACAAAATCCCACAGGCATCTGAGTCTACAGGAGCTTGAGCCAGGTGCCATTCTGAGAGCCTAGATACCAGAGAACTGCAAGTCCACCTGCAGCCAATACACAACTTCAAGGAGGGATAGAGGAGCCCAGACACTCCTACACACCCCTGGGAAGGTCCCCACCACCGTGCTGCAGGCTGCTCTTGAGACAGATATGAGTGGGCAGCATTTTCCAGTTTCTCAGCCACACTGCTTGCCTGGATGGGGCCCCAGCCTTTCTGGTCCCAGGTCCAAGGCACTATTTTGAAAGTGACACTAGGTTGCACCCTGTCCCCAAGCTGAGTTTGGGCTTGATAGGACTACAGCCCCTGCCTGATGAGGGAGAGGCAGGGAAACCAGCCTTTCCAGCACTCATCTGAGACAGTGCTCACCCTCCTGCAACCAGCTGCTGTGGGACTGAGCCTTGAGCAAACTGCACTCCCCACAGTGTCCTGCCAGCACAGCCTGCCTGACAAGGGCCTTACCCTCTCTGGTCACAGGCCTAAGGCAACAGTTTGGGAGTTTAAAACTGGGCATCACCTCACCCTCAGGCAGCATTCAGGCTGACACCCCACCCTCAGGCTGCAGCCCCACCCAGTTGAAGAGGTACAAGGAGCCCAAGCTCTCCTGCATACACCTAGAGCAGTGCCCACCACCTTGCTATGGACTCCTGTGAGACTGAGACACAAGCAGACTGCACTCCCCACAGTTTATTGCCTATTCCACAAGCCCACATCAATCACCATTTTGAGAGTTTAGTGCTGGGCCATGCCCTGTCCTTGGGCTGAGTTCAAGGTGATGTGGCTGCAACCACAGCCTGGCCAGGAAGAGACAAAGGAGAACAAGTTCTCCTAAGCACGCTTTGGACAATACCCACCAATCTGTTACAGGCTGCTATGGGACTGGGGACTAGTCTGTTCAACCATTCCAGATACCAGTAACACCAACATAGTCCTAGTGGGTGGCTGCCACCTCCCACATCACACCAGCTACTCAGGGGTACACCACCCACACACCCAGCCCTCTGCTCCAATTACTAGGTTCTGAGCAAACCACCTGAAGGTCCAGGAATTGGCCCTCAGGACATCTTAACACTGCTGCCAGCATAAGCTGCTCTGGGCCTTGAAGTCAGGCAGACTCAGTTCACTTCTTTCAGCGCTGGGGCCCAAGGAGTGGCTCAGCTGATGTTCAAGTCCCCAGCAAAACTTCACCACAGCCTCAACTAATAAATGTTCCCTAAGCCAACAAGGAAATCACAGATACCACTAATCCTGTGTACTGCCTAAGAAATCATACAAAGACCACACTACTATAGGCACCCAATATCAAAGCCAAAGTGTCCTACATATATACATCTTCAGGAGAAAATTCTCCCCTTCAAAAGCAATTTCAAAAAATTGGAACAAGCAGCAGCATCAGATGCACAGATATCAACAGAAGGACACAGGAAATACAACAAAGCAAAGAAATATGACACCACCAAAGGACCACAACAATTGTCTAGCAATGGATTCCAATCAAAATGAATTCCTCATAATGCCAGATAAAGAATTCCAAATATTGATTCTGTAGAAGCTCAGGAGATGCAAGAGAAATCTGAAAACTAATACAAAGGAATCAGAAAATCAGTCCAGGAGATGAATGAGAAATTTACCAAGGAGATAGTAACAAAAACAAATTCTGGATCTGAAAAATTCATTGAAGGAAATACAAAACACATTTGAAAGTTTCAAAACCATAGACCAAGCAGAAGAAAGAATCTCAGAACTCGAGGATAGGTCTTTTGAAATAATCCAGTCAGACAAAAAAATAAGTAAAAACAAATTTAAATGAGTGAGCAATGCCTTTGAGACATCTGGGACTACACAAAGCAATTGAATCTATGACTTATCAGTATTCCAGAGGCAAAAGAGAAATCAAAAACTTTAGGAACCCTATTTGAGGAAATAATCAATGAAAACTTTCCAGGACTAGCCAGAAAGTTAAACAGTCAGATATAGGAGGCCCAATGATTCCCAGGCAAATACATTGCAGAAAGGACTTCACCATGGCATATTATAATCAGAATGACTAAAGTCAAAGTGAAAGAGAGAATTTTGAAATTAGCAAGAGAAAAGCATCTAGTCGCCTATGAAGGAAACCCCATCAGACTAACAGCAGACTTCTGAGCAGAAACTTTAGGCCAGAAGAGAATGGGATGGCATTTTCAAAGTGCTGAAAGGAAAAAAAAAAAAAAAAAAAAAAAACCTATAAGCCAAGAATTTTACATCCTGTAAAAAAGAAGCTTCATAAGTGAAGGAGAAATAAAGTCTTTCACAGAGAAGCAAATGCTGAGAGAATTCATCACCACTAGACCAGCCCTGCTTAAACAGAAACAAAAGGTCAATATTCACCATCACAAAAACACAAAAATATAAAACTCACAGGTCTTATAAATAATCACACAAAGGAGGAAGAGAAAGGAATTAAATGGCAACATGAATGAAGTTCCATAAACCACAAAGAGAAAAGGACAGAGGAAAAACACAAAAAAATTATAAAACAACTAGAAATCAACTAACAATATAACAAGAACAAAGCCTCGCCACAAGTCAATACTAACCTTGAATAAATGGATTAAATGCTCCACTTAAAAGATATAGATGAGCAGAATGGATTTAAACAATGATTAAATTATATGCTGCTTACAAGAAACTCGCCTTTACCCATAAAGACACAGATAGACTGAAAGTAAAGGAGTGGAAAAAGATATTCCATGCAAATGGAAATCAAACATGAACAGGAATAGCTATAGTTACATCAGATAAAATTACTTTAAATCAAAAACAATTTGAAAAAGACAAAGAAGGTCATTATATAATGATAAAGGGATCAATTCAGCAACAGTATATAACAATCCTAAATATATATGCACCCAACATTGGAGCACCCAGATTCACAAAACAGATATTACTAAACCTAAAGAAATAGATAGATAGCAGCACAATAATAGTGAGAGACTTTAACACCCCACTCACAGCACTAACAGATCATTAAGACACAGAGTCAACAAAGAAATATTGAACTTCAATTGAACTTTAGACCAAATGGACTTAACAGACCTTAAGAGAAAATTCCACCCAATAACTACAGAATATACATTCTTTTCATCAGCACATGGAACATGCTCCAAGATAGACCAACCACATTTTAGGCCACAAAACAAAACTTAACAAATTTTTTAAAAATTGAAATCATATCAAGTATCTTCTCAGACCACAGCAGAATAAAACTAGCAAGCAATATAAAGAGGAACTTCAGAAACTGTACCAACATATGGAAATTCAACAACATGCTCCTGAATGATCACTGGGTCAATGAAGAAATAAAGATGGAAATTTTAAAATATTTTGAAACAAATTAAAATGAAAACATAACATACCAAAAGCTGAGGGATATAGATAGCAAAACATTGCTAAGAGGGAAGTTTATAGCATTAAATGCCAACATCTAAAAAGCAGAAAGATCACAAATTAACACCCTAACATTACACCTCAAGGAACTAGAAAAACAAGAACAAACTAAACCCAAAGTTAGCAGAAGAAAAGAAATAATAAAGATCAGAACAGAACTAAATAGAGACCAAAAAAATACAAAGAATCAACAAAACAAAAAGTTAGTTCTTTAAAAAAATAAATAAAATTGATAAACCATTAGCTAGACTAATGAAGAAGAAAGAAAATCCAAATAAAAACAATCAGAAATGAAAAAGGAGGCCGGGCGCAGTGGCTCACGCCTGTAATCCTAGCACTCTGGGAGGCCGAGGTGGGCGGATCATTTGAGCTCAGGAGTTCGAGACCAGCCTGAGCAAGAGTGAGACCCCACCTCTACTAAAAATAGAAAGAAATTATATGGACAGCTAAAAATATATATAGAAAAAATTAGCCGGGCATGGTGGCACATGCCTGTAGTCCCAGCTACTCGGGAGGCTGAGACAGGAGGATCGCTTGAGCTCGGGAGTTTGAGGTTGCTGTGAGCTAGGCTGACGCCACGGCACTCACTCTAGCCTGGGCAACAAAGTGAGACTCTGTCTCAAAAAAAAAAAAAAAAGAAATGAAAAAGGAGACATTACAACTGATACCAAAAAAATACAAAAGATCATCAGAAACTATGTTGAACAACTATATACTCACAAACTAGAAAACCTCAAGAAAATGGATGAATTCCTAAAAGCATACAACCTCCTGAGATTGAACCAGGAAGAAATAGAACTCCTGAATAAACCAATAACAAGTAACAAGATTGAGTCAGTAATTTAAAATATCCCAACCAAAAATAGCTCAGAACCTAATGGATTCAAAGCCAAATTCTACCAGACACACAAAGAAGAACTGGTGCCAATCCTACTAAGACTGTACCAAGAGATCAAGAAGTAGGGGAATCCTCCCTAACTCATTCTACAAAGCTAGTATCACCATGATACCAAAGCCAGGAAAGGATGCAACAAAAAAAGAAAACTACAGACTAATATCTCTAATGAACATAGACATAAAAATCCTCAACAAAATACTAGCAAACCAACTCCAACGGCACATCAAAAATATAATTCACCACAATCAAGTGGGTTTCATCTCAGGGATAGATGGATGGTTCATCATACACAAGTCAATAAATATGATTCACTACATAAACAGAAGTAAGAATAGAAATCATATGGTCATCTCAATAGATGCAGAAAAAATATTCAATAAAATTCAGCATTTCTTCATGATGAAAACCCTCAAAAAAACTCGGCATAGAAGAAGCATACCTTAAAGTAATAAAAGCCATACATGACAAATCCACAGGCAACATGATACTGAATGGGGAAAAACTGAAATAATTCCCCGTGAGAACTGGAACAAGACAAGGATGCCCACTGTCACCACTTCATCCAAACTAGAAAAGAAGAAGTCAAATTATGTCTGTTTGCTGATGATATGATCTTGTACATAAAAAACCCGAAGGACTCTTCCAAAACACTCCTAGATTTGATACACAAATTCAGCAAAGTCTCAGGTTGTAAAATCAATGTATAAAAATCAATATTATTTCTATACACCAACAATGAACAAGCTGAGAACCAAATCAAGAACTCAATCTCATTTATAATAGCTGCAAAAAACAATGCCTAGGAATAAATTTAACCAAGGAGGTGAAAGATCTCTACAAGGAGAACTATAAATCACTGATAAAATAAATCATAGACAACACAAACAAATGGAAAAACCTCCCATTCTCATGGATGGGGAGAATCAGTATTGTGAAAGTGACCATACTTCCCAAAGCAATCAGTACAATTCCTATCAAAAATACCAACATGATTTTTCACAGAATTAGAAAAAACAATTCTAAAATTTATACGGAACTAAAAATAAGCCCAAATAGCCAAGGCACTCCTAAGCAAAAAGAACAAAACAGAGGCATTACATTACCTGACTTCAAATTACACTATAAGCCTGTAGTAATGAAAACAGCATGGTATTGGTATAAAAGTAGACACATAAATCAATGGAACAGAATAACAAACCCAGAAATAAAACCCATATACCTACAACCAACTAATCTTCGACAAAGGAGACAAAAACACACACTGGGGAAAGATATACTATTCAATAAATAGTGCTGGGAAAATTGGAGAGCCACATGCAGAAGAATGAAACTGGATCCCTATCTCTCACCACATACAAAAGTTAACTCAAGATGGATTAAAGACTTAAATGTAAGACCTGAAACAATAAAAATCCTAGAAGAAAACCTAGAAAAAGCTCTTCTAGACATTGGCCTGGCAAAGAATTTATGACTAAGACCCCAATGCAAATTCAATAAAAACAAAAATAGACAAATGGGACTTAATTACACTAAAAAGCTTCTGCACTGCAAGAGAAATAATCAAAGAGTTAATAGGCAGCCTACAGAATGGGAGAAAATATTCGCAAACTATGTGTCCAACACGGGACTCATACCCAAAATCTACAAGGAACTCAGCAATAAAGAAACAAAAAAAACCATTAAAAATTGGATGAATGACATGAACAGGCATTTTTCAAAAGAAGATATACAGATGTGTATCAAGGAAATGCAGATTAAAACTATGATGAGATACCACCTTACCCCTGTCAGAATGGCCATTATTAAAAAGTCAAAAAACAATACATGTTGACCCGGATACAGTTGAAAGGGAACACTTATACACTGTTGCTGGGGATATAAATTAGTACAACCTTTGTGGAAAACAGTGTAGAGATTTGTCAAAGAATTAAAAGTAGATCTACCATTCGATCCTGCAATCCCACTACTGTGTATCTACCCAGAGGAAAAGAAATCACAGCAGAATTCACAGAAAGATGTGGGATTAACCTAAGTGTCCATCAATGATGAGTGAATAAAGAAAATGTGGTATATGTATACCATGGAGTGAATATGACTCAGTGATAACAAAGAATGAAATAATGTCTTTTGCAGCAACTTGGATGGAACTGGAGGCCATTACCTTAAGTGAAGTAACTCAGGAACAGAAAAACAAATGCCACATGTTCTCACTTATAAGTGGGAGCTAAACTGTGGCTACACAAGAGCATACAGAGTGGTATAATGGACATTGGAGACTCACAAGGAAGCAAAGTGGGAGGTGGTGAGGGATGAAAAATTACCTGTAAGTACAGTGTACACTATTCAGGTGTTGGCTACACCAAAAGCCCAGACTCCACTATATAATATATTCATGTAATGGAACTCAACTTGTACCCCCCAAATTTATTAAAATAAAAATAAATAAAAGGAATAGAATACTATACAATAATAATTAATGAGTGAATTCATGTTCATAATATTTCTGCAATTTGCAAGCTGACTCCCTACCATATTCCTTTCATCTCTCCTTCTCCCTCACCAAAAAAATCCAAATGGATTGGATGAAAAATAAAAAGCACTGAAGGAAAATGTAGCCGATTTCTTATGATCTTGAATGAAAACCCTTTCTAAGCATAAACTCAGGGAAAATAATTACAAATATGACAGGGAACTATTAATAATTTGCTTAATATACAAAATGTTCACATATCAGTTAAGTACAATTAGAAAAATGCTTTAAGAACAAAAATAGCAGTAATTCACAGAAAAGGGAAGCAAGATTGCCAATAAACATATATAAATGTCCTCAACTTTATAATTTAAAAAATGCATACTAAAGCAATAATGAAATAGTATTTTTTTACCAATTATATTGGCGAGTTTTTGAAGTTCAGCCACAACCCATGTTGGTGATATCATGTAGAAATATACACTGTGTTGTTAGGTGCTTAAATTGATGCCATCTTTGCAGAGGATAATTTAGGCATATCAAAAATATAAACAAATGTCCTTTCATCTAGCAATTTCACAGCTGGAAATTTAAAGTATGAATATGTGCATATGTGCATAAAGTTACATATACTAAGATATTCATGGAACTTTGGTGCTAATCACAAAAAAGGAAAAAAGAAAAAACTTAGATGCTCATCAGGGACTACTTAGGACTATGTAGTCATTAAAAAGAGATAAATGGCCAGGTACAGTGGCTCATGCCTATAATCCTAGCACTTTAGGAGACTGAGACGGGAGGATCACTTTGGGTCCAGGAGTTCGAGAACAGATTGGGCAACATTGTCAGACACTTTATCTAGAAATTTTTTTTTAAAAAATTAGCTTGAGTGTGGTGGTACACACCTGTAGTCCTAGCTACTTGGGAGACTGAGGCAGGGGGATTTCTAGAGCCCAGAAGTTTGAGGTTTCAATGAGCTATAATCACACCACTGCACTCTTGAAACAGTACAAGACCCTGTCTCAAAAAAATAAATAAAAAGAGGCAAGTATATCTATATGTTCTAATATGGACAGAAGTTTAAAATATACTCTTAAAGTATGGTAGCATCCTATTTGTGATAAATAGAATATATAAATATATACTTATATTTATTATAATATAAATATTTACTATATAATATATAAATATATATTTGTATATAAGTATGTTACATATATGCATTTTAAATATATATCATATAAATATATTAACATATAATAAATATTATGCTACATAGTATATAATTTACATAACTATATACTTACATATAGTTGCCTAAGTATAAAACATTTCTGGGAGGGTTTACAAAAATTGTTAATGACATTTTCTTTGGGAGGTTGTGGGAGGTACCTGCAGTTTTATTCTTTACCTTTTATCCTTCTGAACTCTTAGAATTTTTTACCAAGAGCATTTATCACTTTATTGTTTAAGGAAAAAAATTAAAAGGTGATTAATTTTTTTAAAAACCCTATTTCAACCCCATGTCTCCCTCTAGCTGTTTTACTGTTGCCACTCCTTCACAATCAGACTTTGTTGAGTTAGTCGCCACTGTCTCACATCCTATTCGTTTTTTCAACCTACTGCAATCTCATTTTTGTCCGCATCTTTTCACTGAAACTCCACTTGCCAAAGTCTCTACCTCTCAATTCCTAAATTCAGTGGCTACTGGTAATCTTTTAGCACACTTGGTCTTCTGACAGTCTACCCTTCTTGAAATCTCTCTTCCTTGAGCTTATATGATAACTTGAGCCTCCTGATTTTCCTTCTGTCTTTCAAATTCCTCAGTCTCTTTTATCAATTTTGTAGAGTAAATGTTGACATTCTTCAGGTTATTTTCTTAGAATGTTTTCTCAGTCTGCATATTCTTTTGCAGTATTCACATCTGCCCCGACAGAAACCTCAGACTCAACTTGTACAAAAGTTGGTTTCATTTCCACTCTCACCTCAACCAGCATTGCTTCTTATATCCTGTCTCTGTGATGTACATCACCATCTTTTTAGCCAGGGGTTCAAACCAGAAATGATAAGTCATCCTTTACACTGTCCTTCATGCTTCCAACATTCCAATCCTCAAGGCCTATTTACATCCTAAGTATGTTTAAACTCCATCCATTTCTTCCCCATTTCTGCTAGTCTAGATCATGATCTTTACTCAGAGTACTACCATAATCAATAAACTAGTCTCTAAGTCTTTAATCTTTTCTCTCTGCTCTCTGTCTACCCCTCTTTTTCTCCATTCGTTAGCCGAGAAGTTTTATTGAGACACACATCTGATCATATCATTCTCACTCTACCACCCAAAATCTTTCTATGTCCATCCACTGGTCTTACAATCAAATGAAGTGCCCACACGTGACTACAAGTCCATGATCGCCCTCAAACCTTATTATTCGCCATCCTCTCTTCTCCCAGCCTCCCCCTTCCCAATGTCCACATTATACCAAAGCCACACTGCTGAATTTCTTTCAGTATCTCAACACCTCAGCCTCGCACACTCTCACCACAGGCCTTTTCAGATGCTCATTCCCTCTAGATCTCTCGGTACTTCCACACCTGCATATGGTGAAATCCACCTCATCTTTAGGGTTAAAACTTCACATTACTTTTTTCTCCAAGAAACCTTCTCTGAACCCCCAACTTAAGATCACCTACCAAATGCTCACAGAGGCTCTTTTGCATCCTTTTTCATAAGTCTAATCACATCGGCAGCAGTCCCCAACCTTTTTGGCACTAGGAACTGGTTTCATGGACTGGGGGCTGAGGGTGGATGTGGATGGCAAGTGACAGGGAGCGGCTGTAAATACAGATGAAGCCTTGCTAGCTCACTGCTCACCTCCTGCTTTGTGGCCCACTTCCTAACAGACCGTGGACCAGTACCAGTCTGCCGCCCAGGGTTGGGGACCACAGATACTGGGTTGTTAATGCACTAGAGTCCAAATTATGTGTGAGTACTAGGACCATGACTTTCTTCTTCACCTTTGTATTCCTTACATCCACTTCTAGTGTGGTGCCTGACACATAACACATACCAAGTAATTGTTGGATGGATAGATGGATTCATACATGTATTCATTTATTCAATCAAGTGAAAACCTAGTGGGAAAGCAAATAGTCATGTGTTTAGGAATTATAAAGAAGTCAATATTATTGAACTTTACCAGTTCTTTCCTCTTTTATCCTTCTTTCACCCATAGCTTAATTTTATGGCAATTATAAGACTAAAAGTCTAGCAACTGAATTCAGAAAAAGGGAAAGAAAAGTTAGTCTTTCCACTCATTCTTTAACTAGTAAGTGTGTTAGTTGAGTTGGGTTACAAGTATGGTTTGGTTTAGTTTCTGTTTTTTAAAATTCAATATAGTTGTGTTTATATTTAATTTGTTTAATAGGTACTAGATTTTATTTCGTTTCCAATTTACGGACCAAATAAAAGGTGTGTTAGAACATGGTATGGTTTCTGTAAAGAAATTGTTCCCTAGTATCTGTCATATTGGAGGCAAATTGAATTTTCCACCCACTAGAACATGTTTTAATATTTATAATCTAGTCTTCCTTCTGTGTCCACCTTCATTGTATGTATACATGTATACGTACCAAAGTAGGTGTGGATGTTATTTTTGTTGATGTTGATAAATTTCCTTTCCATGAGTTTGTTCATTTTAAGTGACAACTCAGGTTGACAAATATACTTCTTTGTCATTAGCAGCTGGGTTCATTAGACCATCCTATCTAGAGGCTGAAAGTAGGAAAGATCTGCAGGATATGTATGATTCCATAAATAGCTTTTAGTGTGAGTGGTTGTGTGAGTGGTATATACTGTTGATATGTCTATTAAAGTATATTTAAGCTAACATAAAAATTAGTGAGTAACATAAAGCGGTAGGGACTGGCTTTAACTGCAGCCAATAAACCAGTGCAGCCCGTGTTGTCAGGACCCTCAGGGAGGACACATTTTTAGCAAATAAACAGAACTCTGCTGAATGAGCTCAAATTTCTTTCTTTTTTTTTTTTTTTTTCCTTAATCCAGGGAGGGAAACCTTTAAAATTATAATACAGAAAAGGATCTGTGCTTTCAAACCAAAAACATCACTTGCATGTTTTCACAAGATGCCTGACTGGAAAACAATAAAATCTGGGGAGCAGGTAAAGCTACATTTTTCCCAAAGTGAGACCTCAGATGCAATTTTTAAAAACCTGATTAGATACTATGTAAATTTGTTGATACAGTATTAGGAGACCCAATTTTGTTAATTACTACCTGGGAGATTTTTCAAACAAAGTGAGGAATGCACACTGGCAAACACAAGGGTGTGTGTGTTGCTGCACCCCGCTTGCGGGCTGAGCTGTCTCCTCAGGAACTCAGGGAAGCAGTTGGGAATCATAACTGCCAAGCCAAGCAAAACTCACCTGTACTGGAGTCCAGGATTTTGTGTGGCAATAAGCATTTTTAATTAAAAGTTCCTAAATTTGGAACTGAATCTGTAAACATGTGGCAGATTGAGTTAGCACTTCCAAACAGCATTGGAGCTATGGGGTATATGTGGCTTTTTTAAAAACTGGATGGTTAAGCTAAGAAAATCCAGCTGTGTTTTACTTAAAATTACACTAATCAGAGTTCTTGTACTCTTTTTTTTCTTCATCAGTGTATCTGCTGTTGTGTGTGTTGGCTCCCCCTCCTCCAGCCCTTCACTTTTATCTCTTAAGACTGATTTCAGATAGGGATAAGGATTAAAGCAATATAATACTCATTCACTGTGGTGAGTAATAGAAAGCCTCTACTGCCTTGTAGTTTATTCCTTAAATAGGTCAGAAGCAGCAGGTCATCTTCATCAGCAAAGCAATTAGATTTTTAACCCTTACCTATCACATTGCTAGAGGTCTGAGAGCTTACACAGAAATCAAGGTTGTCTATTGACCTTAAAACAAAAATGTAAATGTACTTTCTTAATAAGAAGTAAAATTACCTCTGGAAAGCAATTTCCCAAGTAAATCGAGAAACAGTCATATTGGAGCCCTGAGTTATTCTTATGTGATGTTTGGGACAGTGGGGAAGAGAAGGAAGCAGTCCGGGAGAGAACCTGGCCAGTAGTCAAAGACTCATAAAGTCCACTTCCAAGGCATTGGATGAAGGCCATTGTCATATCAGACTGAGCATAGTTATTTTAGACTTATTCTTCTCCCAATAAATCCACATTCTACCTTCCATTAGAGGAGTAATCTGTGATGCTACATAGGGCTGCTAAAACTCTGTAGTTAGTGATCTAAGAAAAATCAATTCACATGAAAGTACAGGAGGAGGAAAACATGACTTAGAGGAAACTTGGGACTACTGACGCTGTTATACGGAAATATCCCTGCCTGTAATGCCTCCCCTGCCCCAAGCCATTCCCAGGCTGTTTGATCTTCCTGTTTACTGTAATCTTGCTTCCCTGGGAATTATTTCTGTCTTCTCAGAGACACTGTCTCCCCAGTGCAGAAAGGGCTTGCTATAAATTCAGTAGTAATGTTGAGCATATTAGGGACTTTGTTTTTCAGTTGTGTCTGTGTGTGTGAGTGTGTGTGTGTGTGTGTGTGTGTGTGTGTACATAAAAATGCTGAGCAATATGAAATTCTAAGCTATATATTAATAATTGAAATTTCAGTAACTAGGAAGAGTTTTGAGATATAATTCCACATGGATTCATTGTATTATCTCCTTATGGCTACATTTGAAGTTAGACCTGAGTATCACAGTGAAATTTGTGGTGAAAAAAGTATTATCCAACTTTCTCTAAAAGAAAAAAATGTATAACCCAGAGAAGTTCAGGTAAAATAATACCTAGAAACATTAAACCAGGGTAAACACTGAGGAAAGAGAACAAATGTGAGAGAAAGATCGTACTTGCAAGATGGGCTGTAGGGAACACTTTCTAGTAGGGGGTGGGAATCGTACATGAAGCAAGCTAGACCTGCTCAGATTTGTCCCCAGTAAAGTTTTTAATAAGGGATTCTCCTCCACTCCCAGAATTGATTCAGTTGTTTATTTTCTATAGCCTTTCTCTGAGAACTTGCTAATAGAAATGGACAGGGGCCTCTCCATTCCTTCTTCTCCATCTTAAAATGGTCACCTTTGCCACCTTGTTTGCTTGAGTCCTTCAAGCCGCAGCTTCTCCCTGTGGCCTTCCAGCTCTAATCTCCTTATAGGCGTAGCGCCATGGCAACGGACCCAGCCTGGAGCCCAGGAACCTTGTTTGTGTTACCTGAGGGGCTAGATGCAGCCTGAAGGAGGAGAAAAAGGAATACTACTATCCTGCAGACTGTTCGGATGAAGATGACTTTTTTATCTGTTGTTTGTGTTTCTGTTCTGCTTCTGTCGAAGACTTGAAATAACACCTGGAAAACATTTATCCAAAGATGTTATCAGTAACTGAAGGCAGCAGGGAACCATCTTCTATCGGTTCCTGTCTTCTAAACAGAGAGTTGTTTTCTGAGATGTAGTTCAGAAAGTGACTTGCTATACCGGGATATGTGGCACCACTATGATTTGGGGTTGCACTGCCAGGTGGCTGTACAATTGCTTCATGTAGGTAGATGTTTATTTTGTTTAAAACAAGTTAATTTATGCTGTAGAAAATTTTCCTAGAGAATTCAAAAAATAAAAAGTAAGCCTTTGTCATACTCCTTCTATTTTAAATATGTTTTCATCTTTCCCGTTGAGAGGCTGACCCCAGAGCATGGGAGGCTTTTCCTTTCTAGCAACTCCTCCTGGGAAAAATACGCTAGAATTATTGTTTTATATGTTTACAAAAGATCACAGTGTCCTGTTTTCTTCAACCAGGCTTCCTATGCAGCATATTGGGAAAGGTTGTATGATAATTAAAGTATAATTTTTTTAGCATTTACTTATTTATAGTTGATGTGCTATATTTGCAGTATATAACATGTCATTGTCTTATCAAATAGAACAAAGGGAAATAAATGTGGGGCTGTTACATTGTTAAATTGTTACATACAAAATATTAGGTGGTATTTGTCCCTTTTGTGCATCTTTGCCTTATCAATGGAAAATATAAATGTTGACTTTTTGACTTTAAAAATTGCTGACTGTCAGAATACATGTTTTTCAGCCTAAACTTCAAATGTGGTTTATTATTTTTATGGCAAGAAGGACTAAAATCCTTATTGCTTAAAATGTGCTTATCTTATGGAGTTTCATTAAACAATGTTAGAATAGAGACAGAAGTTAGAGAGCAGCCTTTGTGCTAGTTTCCTATATCTCATTATTTTATAATTTAACTAAAAGCTACTCTGGCATTAAGCATTTCAGTTCCTTTTAGTGTTGATGTGGTTATTTCAAGGAAATAAATTAAGCCATTTATTTAATGTGTTTTATAAAAACAAATATCTTTACACAAGGCATTTCTTTTTATCCTTACTGCTAAGTACTTCTGCTTGAAATGTATGTGTATAACTCTGGATGTTTCAGTCAACAGATACTATAATTATTGCATAAAACTATATGGTCATCCAGTTTTGGATTCAAAAATATTGTGCTTTATATTGTTTGACTCCATTAATTCTTTCAAGAGAAAGGTAGTGAAGTACTAGTTCCTGTAGTGACAAGAGTCGTGATTTCCAGCATTCTTTTTTAAAACAACTAGGAAACAAAATCAGACAGGATGCCCAAATGGTGTCTTCTAGATGAGAGTTTGGGCTTTTTTTTTTTTCATGGTGGAAGGTTTTCCAAGGAGCTTAATTCTTTATTCATATTTATACTGTAAAGCATGGATAAAATTAAAAGCTTACCAGAAAAGAATCCCATATTGAGATGGAAATCAGGCCTTTTGAAAGACAGGGTCTTGTGCTAAAAAGTGTATCTTCAACTCTGTGTGTGTATATGTATGTGTATGTGTGTGTATGTGTGTTTATTCTGCCAAAGTAGAAAGAAACAAAGTGAGAATTCAGCCACTATTATTTTGTCAGTGACAGAAGAGGATAAAGCTATAGCATGGGGAAAAAAAAAAGAAATAATTTGTCTTTTGGCAATACCTTTGCATGAAAAAGAATATGTAAGATAACCTAAATAGTATATATTTCTCCATATTCCAAGGTAGGAATGAGGAGTAAACAGTGTCTGTAGTAGAGCTTTGAGCTCCCTTGAGACAAGTAAAATTGTAGTATGTATTTATGTTTTATTGAAAAAAAGTGTGTGAGCACTCACATATATATATAGTTTATATTTGCTGCATGAATATGATTATTGTTGTTATAGATTAGCTAGTAATTTGTTCCTCATTTATTTTCTTTCCTTAGGCATGTGTACATTTGTAGTAGCCTCCATTGCATTGGACCTTCATTTCCTTGTCAGCCTAGGTTACACTACCTTAAATATCTTTTTCTACTTTTAGGTCTCGTGGGCTCCCTAAACTGAAAGAGTCACGTTCCCATGAATCCTTGCTGAGCCCATGCAGTGCAGTGGAATGTCTGGATCTTGGTAGAGGGGAGCCTGTATCCGTGAAGCCACTCCACAGTAGCATTCTGGGACAAGACTTCTGCTTTGAGGTAAAAAAAATAGAAAGAAGAGCAGTTAAACAACAAGCAGATTTTCTGTCCAGTAACTTTGTGATTTCATTACTGTGGTATTGATGATATGATTATCTTAACTGGTTTTCAGTTCTGAAAATTACCTACTTATGGGAAAAAGTTGGAAATTTGTACTTAAAGTTAAAAAGTTATTAATGATAGCTTCTCCTCCCTTTTATTCTTGTCTGCTTTCCAAAAAATTGGATTCCTAGTACATTCTCAGCAGAGGTCACAATACTAGCAATAATTTATTAAATTAGCATATTAATTTTTTAGTATTGGTAAGGATGTCCCTCACTATATTATTATTTTTCTCCTGAAAACCTTAGTCCCCAGTTTTAATGGTTTTTTTAAGGAAATTGACCTAAACCATAATTTTTCTAACTACAGTGTAAATAGTTCAAGATCTGGGATCATGTCTTATTTATTTTTGTAATCTCCTACACCTAGCTCAGTCTCTAGCACATTGCAGGTGCCTGGTTTCTTAAGTAAATTGCTCTTCACTAGAAAATTATGGCTATCATTTTTTATAAGGTAGTTTCTCCCTTCCAAATTAAATATACACTATTGGCCATTTACAAGTTAAATTTGAAAACTATGTGTACATATATATACACACACATGTATACACATATATAAAAAATTATTAGAGTTAGGATTCGATTAACAAGAACTTACTAAGTGCCTAGTGTGAGTCCTACAGCAGATATTGTAGAAGGTGAAAGATGTTTGGTTCCTATTCTTATGGACCAGCACCATCCAAAAGAAATATAATACAAACCACATACGTAGTTTTAAATTTTATTTAACACAGATATTGTCATTGCAACATGCACTATAAAAATTATCAATGAGAAATTTTACATTATTTTTTGGTGCTAAATCTTTAAAATCTAATGTATATTTTATAGCTACAGCACTATCTCAATTTAGACTAGCCACATTTTAGATACCCACTAGCCACATAAGGGTAGTAGCCGCCATATTGGACAGAGCATATTATCTGATCTGATTCACTAGGTTAAAAGCTGAGATTGCGTTAACATGTAAGCACACTTCAGCAATTTGGGCAGGTCATTTATTGGTCTTTGTTATATAAAAATCACTTGAACTTTCCCATATTTATGAAGCTTAGCTCAATAGGTTGGGTACCAAGCCCAGTGTTTGGTGTTAGGCATATAACAACATGTTTCACTTTTTAAGGACTTTGATAATAGTGGTAAGGCTAACCTAATAAATGACTGGAAATCAACAGTCTGGTTGCCTAGTGGAAGAAAACATGGGTTCCAAAGACAGTAATGCAATAATAGTAACTCTTTTCTATTTCATTTCATACCCTTCTATTATATTAAAGTGAAGTCAGTCTCAAAAAATCTAATAATCTGTTTCAGAGACCCTCTTCCCTTTTTAGTTATTTTTTATTAACTCACTCAGAATTGAGCATGTTCATTTGTAGGTAATTTAAGATGTTGCCTAAAGGGTTTTAATTTTGGTTTTTCTTAACCGTAGGCCAGTTTTAGTTTCCTCAGCTGAATTCAAAATGGCCTTTGTTCTCATATCTGGAAATGAGTGTGGACGCTACCTAAGCAAAAAGCGAATGTACATATAGGTACTATAAAACTAGCAAAGATCATTTTAGTTTCATGTAATGTGATTTGGGCTCATAATATACCTCTAACACTTCAGTGACAGAACTAGGAAGATAGAGTCCCCAAATCCTATGTTTTCTTTTCCTTATCTGTAACCTTTATGTTGAAGGTCACCTACTTAAGTGGAAGTAAGTGTTTCTGCTGTAACTCTGCTTCAGAGAGAGATAAGTGGATGGAAAACCTTCGTAGGACAGTTCAACCTAATAAGGTAATGGTAGTTTTGCGTGTCTAAAATGTGTATAACTTTGTAAGCACTAAGTTGATAGATGGTAAATGTAATAATAATCCATGCAGTAATAATTTTTATAGAGCTTTAGAGTTGTAAAGTGCACGTATATATTAGGCCATTTTAAGCTAAAAATAATCTTATTGCAGATGTTGTCATCATGGTTTTACCAATGTGGATAAGAAGACAAAAAAGTTAAGTGACTTGCCCAAGTCAGAAGCTAGTACATGATAGAAAAGGGACTAGAACAACAGCTTCTTAACTATTTATTTCTTTATTATCTGCAAAATTTAGTCCAATTGCCGCTTGGCTGGCTATATGAAAACTTGCCATTACAAGATGATATTTTCTTAACCCAGGTAAAATAGAATACATGTGGTTCTTTAAGATTCTGAAACACGGAGGGTGGGAGGGTGGGTGCAGGATAAAAACTTACCTATGGGGCATAGTGAACACCATTCTGGTCAGATGGGCACACCAAAAGCCCTGACTTAAGCATTATACAAGATATCCATGTAATAAAAACACCTGTACCCCTTTAAAAAAAAAAAGATTCTGATACATTCTGGTTTAGAGCTTGCTATTATCCTAATCAATGAGATAGCAATCCCTTTCATTATTTGCTTCATTATGTATACCCTTAATAAGAGTACATAATCAGCGTAACATACTTTAAAAGGAAAATGTTTTCTTTCTGGGATATCCTATCTCAAATTCAACTTTGTTGCCTCTTTATAGGACAATTGCAGACGAGCTGAAAATGTTCTCCGTTTATGGATCATTGAAGCCAAGGACCTTGCCCCTAAAAAGAAATATTTCTGTGAACTGTGCCTTGATGATACCCTCTTTGCTCGTACAACCAGCAAGACCAAAGCAGATAATATTTTCTGGGGCGAACATTTTGAATTCTTCAGCCTTCCACCTCTTCATAGTATCACCGTTCACATTTATAAGGATGTGGAAAAAAAGAAAAAAAAGGATAAGAATAATTATGTAGGGCTAGTTAACATCCCCACTGCCAGTGTGACTGGTCGCCAATTTGTAGAAAAATGGTATCCAGTGAGTACACCTACACCCAACAAAGGAAAGACAGGAGGCCCTTCTATTCGGATTAAATCACGTTTCCAAACTATCACCATTCTGCCTATGGAGCAATACAAAGAATTTGCAGAATTTGTCACCAGCAACTACACCATGCTGTGTTCTGTCCTTGAGCCAGTAATTAGTGTGAGAAATAAAGAGGAGTTGGCTTGTGCCTTAGTGCACATTCTTCAAAGTACTGGCAGAGCCAAGGTAAGTGGAAAAGGGGGGTGGCATTATGTGAAATCTCTGCCTGACCTTTTACAAAGAGACAAAGATATGGATGCTATAGAGATCCAATTTAGAGAATTGTGCTTTGCTTTGCTCAAAACAAGAAGAAAAATAAAAAGAATTAAGAAGAAAACCTATTAGCAGTTCTTGGATCCAGAAAAGATAGGGATTATAAAACTGAAAAAGTAAAATGGAGAGACCAACAAATATTTATATAAAGTCCATTTGCATGAAAGATAGATGCCATAGCCAGCTCTTTATTGTCTGAAAAAATAAACGGTAGGATCTGCATGATAACCCCACGTTGTGTTCAGAATTCTGTGTGTTTAGTTCTAGAGTGTTGTATGGTGGTTTTCTTCCTCACTGTATGTTGAAGATTAACTGATGACTTTATCCCCTAGGCACAGAAGGAGGTATTCCAGAAGCATGCTGGGTATTAGTAAGAGTCCTCATGGGATTAAAATCCATATTTGGAATAAAAATACCAAGGGATGTTGTACAGTTGGTAGTTGTTTCATGATAGATTTATTTCAGCCTGGATAGAAGTAAAAATGCAGGAAGATAAAGAAAAATACTCTGGTTGTAGGAAGAACCACCACCAATTGATAGAACCTTTGACCTATGAAGCATATTCTCTTAACTAGGCTGAGTCTCCATATATTATATGCAAACTGGTCATGGTAAAATTATATTTTAGATCCAGAGAGGTTCACAACTAGAAAAATTTATATAGAACTAAACATTAAAATAAAGTGCTATTAAGATTTCTTGATATAAATCAGTTTAAACATAATTTAAGTACAATAAATGACACCCATTTAAAGTGGAAAAGTTCAGTGAGTTTTGATAGATTATGTACCCATTGAAACCACCACCATAATCAAGATACAGATATGTTATCATCACCCCCAAAAGTTTCCTCCTGTCACTTGGCATAAATTTTAATAGTCATTCCCAAGTCTACAGCTCTTTTCTGCTGTTGCACTGGCCCAAAGTAAGTCCTATTAATATTTAAAATGCTTAATTTTAAAGTAAACCAGTGTATTCCTTTTGTTTGGAGGTTTAGAGCCTTTGAAATATCCAATAAATATATAACATTCAAAAGATATGATGTACTTCAAACTGAACAATAATAAACATTGATTTTATATCAAGTTCTTTAAAATTGTTGAGGAATGAAGCAGCTGTTTCTTCAAGGTTTTATTTGTCCTTATGCCATCCTTCTGTATGGATGGATGGGTAGATGGACAGACAGACAGCCTAGAAAATGAGTTCAGGTGATGAGTTTAAGAAATTCCATGTTGATACTGGGTACCAATTTGTAACTTTTATATAATAAACACCTAACATATGCCAGAGACTGTTAGATGCTTTGGATGTTGTGGTGAGCAAAAATAGACACTGTCCTTAGCTTTATGGGGCTTACAGTTTTCTGGGGAAAACAGATATTAATGTGAATCAGGTAATCACAGAAATAAATGAGTGATTACAGTGAGGGCAGCAGGGTGGAATGACACGTGGTGCCGTGGAAGGTGGAGCAAGCAGGCCTGGCCAGCTCCGGGAGCGTTGGTCAGGTAAGGTTCACAGAGGAAGTGATCTGTGAACTAAGATCCAAAGCCTCCCAGGAATAACACCACCATAGTGGGGGCAGGAGCGAGGGCGGGAGTGGAGCACAGCCGAGGAGAACAGCAGCCGTTAAAAAAAGGCTTTGTGGTGAATAGTGAACAATGTGTGCTGTTATAGAAAGGGCTTGGTGTATTGCTGGCCCTAAAAAAGAAAGCCCTTGAGGCTGGAGCAGAGAAAGGCACAAGGCAAAGCTGGAAAGGTAGGCAGAGACAGACTTGTAGGGTGCATGCAGAATTATGGTCTTTATCAAAAGTGCAGTGGAAAATCTTTGGAGGAATTTTAAACTTAGGGGTAGTGACACCTAAGATTTTATGATGATTGTTTTTTTTTTTTTTCTTTCAAACAAATCTGGTAGGTTTAGTTTTAAAGCAGCATATGCAGGATGTCTGATATTTCATTAGTCTCTTCTAATGTATATTATTTATTCAGTTGCTTTCTGCCTGATTGAACATTATTCTACCAGGATTTTCTGACTGACTTGGTGATGTCTGAGGTGGATCGTTGTGGAGAGCATGATGTCTTGATCTTCAGAGAGAACACCATTGCCACCAAGTCCATCGAAGAATACCTCAAGTTGGTGGGACAACAGTATCTTCATGATGCACTAGGTATAAAAGAGAAAAACCTGTATTTTCTTTTCTTTCCCTTTCGATTTTAAGTTATTTTATCTTTATAAAACAAACAAATTGAGCTCAAATTTCGACTAGAGTATTAAGGTTTGCGTTTCAGCTATAAGAAGTTTAGTGCTTACCAGTGGAGTAACAATAGATTGGTTTATCATATGTGCAGAAATAGAAAGCCCATCAGCATAAACAGCTTGCCCCAGGCCTCCAAGTTCATGATTCTGGGATACACAATTATATCAGTGGGTGCCACTACTAAGACCTGAGGTGGCCTGTTTTCCTCAAAGTGTTCAGTATTTATATCATAATATAAATATAAGTCTTGAGAGTGTTAACCTAACATTTGTTATTATGCATACAAAATTTTAATCAAAAGTGAAGAAACTCTTGCCAGTTCCCAAAACTCCCCCACAGATTTCTGCCTTCAAGGTCTGTAGAATTTTTAACATAACTAATTTTTGACCAATCAATTGTTCTTGCTGACAAGGCCACTCACTTGCAGTTTCAATTTGGTCATGAAATTGAAGCAGTAACCCCTAGAGTAAGGCACTGCACTGGGCACTTGGATACCCATCATGAGAGAGCAGAAGGAGGTTCCTCGAAAGAATGTAGAGCAGCACTGTCCTGTAGAAACATGACGTGAGCCATGTGTGAGTCATTTTTATTTATCTATTTTTATGGAATTTTAAATTTTCTAGTGGTCACAAAATAAAAAGCGTGAAGAGAAACAGGTGAAATTAACATTAACCCAATATATCAAATATCCTTTAATAGCTAATCAATATAAAAGTCAGTAATTAGATATTTTACTTTTCATGTTCTTTGAAATTTGGTGTATATTTTACATTTACTGTGCATTTCAGTTTGCACTGGCCCCATTTCTAATGCTCAGCAGGCACATATGACTATCAAGAGTAGACAGGAAAGGTATGTCAAATGACTGGAGAGATGTTTGCCCTCAGGGAGCTTACGGTAAAGGAGATAAGATTAGGTATAGCTCTATACCATAAAAAGAGAGAAATTCTGTTTTTTTTGCAAAGAATTTTAAAAAATGACTCCAGCTGATAAAATGTTTAAATTTCCTATTTGCAATACATTTATGTTGTGTATGTAGCTTGAAGGGAAGAAAGGTTGTATATATACAGAATTGGGTAAGGGCAGGGATAGGGATTAGCAAAGGGAAAAGAACCGCATAAACAGAAAGGGCGTGGTTGTGGGAGAGAACCAGGTGTGTGTGGAATAAAACCTTTTAGCTGAAAAAAACGCATGAAAGAGACAAGTGAACAACAAAAAGATTAGGAAATAATTAGAAACAGTTTGTTAAGAGCCTTGAATGCTGGGTGACGGCTTAGACTTTACAGTAATCCTACTGTAAAGTTTTGTAAAGCTACTGAAAGTTTTGAGCCGGGTGTTTTCAATGGAATTAATTTAACAGGCTGATGAGGACAGACTGGTGAAGAATGCCACTGGAAGCAGAGAGATCAGTTTAAAAAGCCATTATAATAAGGAAGGCAAGAAATAATGAGACTCTGAATTAGGGTAATCACCATGGGTAGGAATAGAGAAAACGATGGGTATGAGAAATATTAAAGTTGAACTGATAGGAATCGGCAGCTTTTTCAGTTTGTGGGATGGGAGGAGGGAACAAATACTACAGAGAATTTGAGGCCTTTGTGAGTCACTAGAAGGATGATGAGATTCTTAACAGAAATAGGAATCAAAAAGAGGGGTAATGATATTTCCACTTCATATATATTCAGTTTGAAGTTCTAGGAGGAAATCTCAGTGGCTTTAAGTAGGAAAGCTAGACAGGGCATCTGTCTAGCTTGCGGTTAGAAATTTGGGACTAACCCGAGTGGAGGGATTAAATACAGCTATGAGATTACCGGAGCAGAAAGAGAATAGAGCCAAAGACAGATCTTAGTGTACCTGGGTTTATGGTATAGAATGAAGAAGAGGAATCAGAAGTGATCAGAGAGAGCGTACAAAAGGGAAAGAAACCAGCAAAATACTTAGTCCTGGACACCAATAGAGAAGAGACTATCAATGGAGTCAGAAATTATGGAAGATAAAGAAAAAAATGAATATTGCATTTGGCAACTTAAAGATCACGTGTGATGGCTCAGATTGGTATGAGGAGGAAGGGAGCCAGGTTGTAAGGGGTAAGAAGTGAATGCCTGATCAAGAAATAGGACCATTGTGTTACATGAAGCAGACTCACTGTAGTACAGCAGCCTCTAACCTTTCTGGCACCAGGGACCGGTTTCATGGAAGACAACTTTTCCACGGTTGGGGAGGGGGGTGTGGTGGAGGGAGGCAGTGATGGTGGCCCAGTTCCTAGTAGGCATGGGCCAGCACTGGGCCGCAGCCCAGGGGTTGGGGACATCGGCTGTAGTAGCAATTAATTTCTACTCTGTAGAAATAAATTTTTTCTCTTCTTGCTTATCTTCATATTCTTTTCTCTAAGTCATGTACTTTATTCTGACATTAGGAAAGGTACAGAGAGAGGTTCATAGTCTCATTTACACAAAGAGTTTGTTATAGTCATAAATTATATCATAGTTTGCTTTAATAATTTGTATTGTCTTATAAAAGACAACAATGAAGCATCTCAAATAGCATTCTCCATTCTGTGGATATAGGGGTGAATATTTATTGACCAACTACTTCTTCAAAATCAATTATTCGTATTCTAAAATTCAGTGTGCTAAACAGGATTTCTGAATGAAATAATTTTCAGAATGAAAAGTGGATACAAGTCCTTTGATAGGACAGTGAATAACTAAATAGCTGATTAACTCAATGAGGCATGAAAATTAATTCAATGAGCATGGGAAGAAATTCAAGTAACCCTTCAAAGATCTCCATAATAATATTTATAATCTAAGAGCAAGGGCCAGGGTAGTAAAAACAGTTGCAGTTTCCAAAAGCATAAACAGAATTCATTGGTAAGATTCTTCAGGACAAGGATTGTATTGTCTTCTTATGAAAGTTTTTATGTTTCATACACTTTGGGCAGAAAATAAATGCTATTTCCAGACTGGAGAATTCTCAAAGAGAATTTATCTTAAAATCTGCAAGTAATATTATACAATATCTACCTGCTTCTTAGCCAGTCTTTATTTATCTAGATTAAAACATTCTCCCTGCGCAGACTCTACCTCATTTCGACTTACATCCTCCATCTGTTAGCCCCTTTTACCTTTCTGATCGAAATCAGATTGCATTGGTACCCTATGACACACAGGTATGACACATGCCATCTGTGAGATATAGAAAAGAAGTCCCTGAAAAGGCCTGGTTTCTACCCTTGGTAGTAGAGCAAATTCCCCTCAGCAAAAATATGTCCACACCTTTTGACTTATTCCTACATATGAAATTTTGATATGCTAGATAGTAATGAGTTAATGATCTATATAGAAAACATGTCACAGAGGTCAAAACTCCCATGCTGATCAGTAATGTGATCATGCCTGTGACTAGCCACTGCACCAGCCTGGGCAACATAGTGAGACCCCAGCTCCTTTAAAAAAAAAGGCAGCGGGGGCAGGTTGGGAGAGGAAAAAAAAGAAAGAAAATTTGAAATCATAGAACATTCAAAGACTTAACATGTAAACAACATAGTGAGCACTCCCTTTGGTTTTTTAGGGGGGGTGTTTTAAGGCAAAAGAGCAAAACTTAAATAGTTTTTTGGATGCCTTAATAATTTTGATCAAGTAAGCACTTTCTAAGTATAAATCAGGAAAATCTCCTTCCAATGTGGTATATTCTGCATTTTCAGATAATGGGTTAATGTTTCAAAAGTGAAAATAATTTTCTCTATTTTGGAGGATTTTAAATGTATCATCATCAGGGAGAAAAAACTTTTTAGGCTGGTACCATAGACAATCTACTTTTGGGCCCTCGAGTTATTTATTTGGCTCTTTTCTTAAAGAATAAAAGAAAAATATTATTAATATCCACATTATTTATTAGCATTAGTATTGTTTCCCTAGAATATAACCTAAAAGAACCTAATAGAATATTTAGGGTACAAATTTAGAGTTTGGCCAATTTTTACATGGGATATTTGACATTAATTGCTTAGTTTTAAATTTAGGTACTCTTTAAATTAGGTAAATTTGTGGAGGCACATAGCATAGGAAACATGGAGAACATGTTGCACATATATCTTGTGAGAACTGGTAGCATTTTAAAAAGCATTTTACTAGTTTTGGCCATTTCACTTGATGAAAAGTTATTGGAAAGTTGGTACGTACGAAAGTTGTTTGTACATAACAATGCTTTTGTAGGGAGCCCCTACTGTCAGCTGCTTTTCATGCACAGTTCTGACCCTCACCACAGCTCTGCCAGGCGGTGTTAGAAACACTGGTTTATACATAAGACAGCTGAACCTCAGGCTCGCTTAGTGGCTTTTCAAGGCCCAACAGTTAGTTAAGTGATAGATCCAGAATTTGATCCTAGATCTCTCTGACTCCAAAGCCTTAAATCTTTCTGTGTACCACTTGCTTTTTTGTGTACTGCTTTGCTTCCTGTTCTCCAAGCATTTTTCTTCAAAATTATTGCTTCTCATCCGTTGTCATTGCTATTTTTAAAAGCTTTCATTTGTTTCAATACTAACCATTTTAATAGAAAATGCTCTTCATGTTGCTGCCGCTTCTTAATTTTGCAGGAATTATTGTTCACTTTTATGAACTCTGTTATAACTAGCCCGAACCTTGGTAATAAAAGCATATTTGGAAGGATCTTTGAGAAGTCTATTCTTCTTTTGTGAAGACCTATAAAAAACCAAGAAGATATGACTGATAAATATTTATTGAACACCTGCAATGTTTGGGGAGCTGTTTAAGAGACTCAGGATTTGGACATGAGTAAAACCTAGTTCCTAACCTCCAAAGGAATTCAGCCTAGAAACAAGACAGACAAATAAGCACATAACAGTATGAAACACAGAGCAGTAGAAAATATACAAGATATAGTGTATAGTGGAGAATGAACAGGTAAGGTAGCAATTTGTTCTTTCTGGGAATAGTGGGCTTATCTTCATAGAGGACAGGCTGTATATGAACAGGGCTTCTGAGCTACATTTATATGGAAAAACATATGCAAATCGTGTAAGGAGATCTTCTGCTGCAATTTTGTGCTACATTGAATGACTATCCCCATTACAAGAGGTAAGCCTAGAGACCCTTACTCGCTTCTGGGTTAGGCACCAACATTAGCACTTAAAACCTTAGGTGGGCTATTCAAGCTTGCGTTACTTGTTCTTCTAGCATGACAACAACAGTCACTCCAATAGAGCACGACTTATAACAAATAACAACAAGTTTATGCTAATAAAATATATTTGTGGGTTCAGTTAAAAGATACTATATTGTCTAAGGTAGTATTACTATTTTATAAATACTGCAATGATGATGTTAGTGATTGCTGTTATTCCACTTCCAGGAAAAGGAAAATAAATGTGATATATGGGATGTGGCAACTCTTGGGTTCCAAAGCAGTGGCCCTTCACGGGCAGTCTTTTGTGCCTCCACGTCAGGTCTGAGGAAAGAATTACCCATTATACGTTTTTAGGACAGAAATCCTAAATCCTTTTATTCTGTTCAGGACAATACTATTTATAGTTATACTGTCTTTCATTTTCTCTCTTCAAATAGGGGAGTTCATCAAAGCTTTGTACGAGTCAGATGAGAACTGTGAAGTGGATCCCAGCAAATGTTCATCTAGTGAACTGACAGACCATCAGAGCAACCTGAAAATGTGCTGTGAGCTGGCTTTCTGCAAGATCATCAACTCTTACTGGTGAGCTTACCTCCTCCTTTGTTTATGGAACTTACATTTTTTCATATAAAAGTCCTCACAATGTTAACTGATATTTCACAACCAAAGGAGGGGCTTAGGGGAAAAATTGAAAGTTTCTCTAATACAGTCCTATCTAAAATTGAAATCTCCGTTGTAAGCCATATGTGAATATAATTTTTCCCCAGAATATTAGTACTGCAGCCTCTAATACCAAAGTATTTTTCTTGCTTTCTAAAATATTTACTAGAGTTGAACAGATATGTTCATGAATTTTGATCATTGCTCTAACCCTAGCAATTGGTGAGATTTGGGAAGATTTTTGATGAACAATCTTTAGAGAGATTATGGTGAACCATATTAAACCAGATGGTTTAGTCAAGAGCCTCATACCATTTTCCCATTTTGTAAAACCTAAATTTAAACTAATCAAGGTTTGGGTTTGCAGTCTGGCCTTCTGTGAATTTTCTGTCTCCTCTCAGCCATCAATAAGGTAGAGCCTCATCCCCAAATCCCTACTGGATCTTCCTCAGAGCCTGGCTCTAGACCAGAGATACATTGGATCAAAGTGGGGTCTTTTGTTCTTTGAGTTATAATACTCTTATATTTAGAGGTTTTGGTATTTTTTCCTTCCCTAGTGTTTTCCCTCGTGAGTTGAAAGAAGTATTTGCATCGTGGAAGCAGCAGTGCCTGAATCGTGGCAAGCAAGACATTAGTGAGAGGCTCATCAGTGCCTCATTGTTTCTCCGTTTTCTGTGCCCAGCCATTATGTCGCCCAGCCTTTTCAGCCTGATGCAGGAGTATCCTGATGACCGCACATCTCGGACTCTAACTCTTATTGCCAAGGTCATCCAGAATCTGGCCAACTTTGCCAAGTAGGTGATGCTATCATAACCACTTTAAAAATGCATTGTTTAACAAAATGCTTGAGGTCTAAAATTTAGATAGGGATGGGGTGCCTCATCCATCATGTTACCAGATTTTCACAGTGGTATTAATAAAAATAGCAAAAAATTAGAAACAATTTAAATATTTGCTTTATCCAGGAATGGTTAAGTAACATATGGTACATGCATTCAGTGGAATATTTGCAACCACTACAAACAGTATTTACAAAGAATATCCAATAATATGGAATTTGATGAAGATAAAATTATATTAAATGAAAAGTACTAATAAAAATATGTTAGTCAAAAAAAAGGTAGGCTACAAAATGGTATATATACTATCATCCCAGCAACAGAAAAACACAAAAATCTATAAGTATAAAAATGTTGCAAAGAACAGTCAGACAAATTCTGTGGTTACCCTGTCTGGGACAACTGGCCTGGCCACTTCAAAAAATAAAATGAAAAATGCAAAAAGTGGAAGGGGACTGTTCTGTTATAGATTAAAAGAGACTAAATGCAATACTTGAAACTTATTTGGATCTTAAATTGGAAAAAAATCTATAAAAGTAATTTTGGGGACAATGGGTGCAATTTAAATATGGACTAATATATAAGATAATTCATTAATAATATTTTTTAAAGTATTAGTGGGATAATGGCATTGGTTTATGTAAGAGATATTCCTTATTCTGAAGAAATGCATGCTAAAATATTTAGAGGTTCAAATGGTTTAAAAAAAAGTATGTGTTGGCCAGGCGTGGTGGCTCACGCCTGTAATCCTAGCACTCTGGGAGGCCGAGGTGGGCGGATCGTTTGAGCTCAGGAGTTCGAGACCAGCCTGAGCAAGAGCGAGACTCCACCTCTACCAAAAATAGAAAGAAATTATATGGACAGTTAAAAATATATATAGAAAAAAATTAGGCGGGCATGGTGGTGCATGCCTGTAGTCCCAGCTACTCGGGAGGCTGAGGCAGGAGGATCGCTTGAGCTCAGGAGTTTGAGGTTGCTGTGAGCTAGGCTGACGCCACGGCACTCACTCTAGCCTGGGCAACAGAGAGAGACTCTGTCTCAAAAAAAAAAAAAAAAAAAAAAAGTATGTGTATGGAAAGAGTCAAAGAGCAAACTTGACAAAATGTTAATAGTTCATTAATGTAGATAAGAGGCATTTGGGTGTTCATTATATATTCTCTCAATATTTTAAGCCTTCTCTGTAGGCTTAAAATTTTTCAAAAGAAAGTTAGGAGAAAACAGTTGGAGAGGAAATGCATTCACATGTAAACAGCAGATATGCTTTGGTAGTTGAGTATGACAGCCACAATTTTTTCTTTCTACTTTTCATTGTTTTCAAAGTTTCCATCAGTAAGTTTGTATTATTTTTATAATTTATAGAAAATAATTTCAAGAAATGACTGGGAAGGGATTGCCACTTGCAACATTGATCGCAGATTTACTCAATATTGAGGCTTAAATACAAGTTTCTATTAGCAATGTACTGAAGAAAAAATTAGAACCTTAATGAAACAGGCTATTTTCTAGTATAATATAAAAAGTGACTTTTTTAGAAGTGCCCTATTTTAACTTTATATACCTTATGTATGAGCCAATGCAGAAATATACAAATTTGCTCATATTTAAGCTAATTCTGATAAAAATTATTTCTAGTTTATTTTAGAACAGATTTTATGAACTTAAACTGGGCCCTGAAGATAGCTAGAATTTAGATAGGCAAAGAAGAGAAGTTCTTCCCTAGTGGAAATAAATAGCATGAGCAAAGGCTTGGAGAAGAAAAAGAATATAGTATATTTGGGAGACTTTGAAGAAGCTAGCAGTGTTGAGGATTTGTGCTGGTGAGTATTTGGTAGGTAAGTGAGGGCTGTATTACAGGGAAATTTAAATAAATGTTAAAGTTCTGTGTAAAGTCAACTCAAAATGATTATATCTCTTTTCTTGAATATGTTCTTTCTCATTTTTCTCACCCTCTATTTCAGGTTTGGTAACAAAGAGGAATACATGGCATTCATGAATGATTTTTTAGAACATGAATGGGGTGGAATGAAGCGCTTTCTTTTGGAGATCTCTAATCCAGACACCATCTCAAACACCCCAGGCTTTGATGGTTACATTGATCTGGGCCGAGAGCTTTCAGTTTTGCATTCCTTACTGTGGGAAGTAGTTGCCCAACTTGATAAGGTAAAGTAGGCTGATGCAAGATAGAGAACTTTAATGTACCTGGATTCTGGAGAATGTCTACAGAATAATGGCACTTACTCTTTTTGCTAATTGAAAGCAAACTTTTGCCCTAGAAGTCTGGTAGTAAATGGTTATCATTTCTGAATAAAATATGTGATCTATGACCATGAAATTCTAGAAAGCCATGAAATTATTAGTATATATTTTAAATAATTATCTGAATCAATGGCATATATTTCTATAAGTTTATCCATATAGATATAGTACATATCCAAAAACTTATCTAGAAACTAATACTATATATTGGTATATGTAGCCTTATTCATGTATAACAGGATGAGATGAAACCTCATATAGTAATATCTATCAAAAGTACAGACTTAGGTAAATACTGAGCTTATAATGTTTAAGTAAAGTTACCCATGAAAAAAATTTCTTTACTGTACAAGTCAAAGAATTTCATATAATTATTAGTGCTAAGAATCATGTGGGATCTCAAAATCCAGTCTTCTTTCTCCACAGATGTGAATTAAGAATATAGAAAACAATTATCATTTTTAATCATTTGTGTTCTGGTTATAAACTAAGAATTTTATTATATACCACATTAATATGTAAATGTATACCATGCCAATCATTTTCTTCCTTCTGAAATTTTATGAAAAGGAATAGATTTTATAGTAGAAAATAATATAATAGACTTTGGCTAGGTTTATCATAGTAATTATTTATTGATGCTTTTGTTTGCTACAGGTACTGTATAAATATGTATGGTGGTATATTAGAATAACTTCAAAAGACAAAGTTATTTTTCTGTGATAAGGATTTATTTGTTTTCCTCCATTTTCCTATTCCTAAAAATGCTGTACCCATAAAATTTGAAGGGGGATAAAACCTATTAACAAAGACCACTTTCCCGAGGAATCATAAATGGCAGTGTGTTCACCAGTGCTTAAAACACTGGTAAAACAGTCAACCGTACCTTATTCTCAAGGACCCCTCCTTTACTTTTAGAAATGCTAGCTATATTTTAAGTTACAGCTATGCTGAGGATACATTTCTCTCATATAAATCATAGCTCAGCATTGTTGAGCAAGTAACAACATTCTTCAGATGGCATTTGCACCTATTTGAGTAGGGTAGAAGAGCCTATTGATTTTTGAGAAGACAAAGAAGACCTAAAGACAGCCATGTAAAACTGCGTAACAGTTGAGGGGACCTAAGATCCCATAAGACTAAGAATTCCCTAAAGAAAACAAACGATTGAGATGGATAATGCAAGGACTGAAGAGTTGTTCCTTGTTGAGTAACTGCATCAGTGAGATGCAAATACAGTTCTCTTGCGAAATAGGCCAGGTTTATTCAGGATCAAGGTCTTTTTAATAGGCTTTGCTGTGTAAACACACTTTCTCCTTTTTAATCTCTGTTTGGTCCTGGGAACCAGGAGTACATTCAGACATATCTCATAAACAATTTATCTGATTTTGCTGTTTAAAAAACAATTGTCTTACTGATGGAAATTCAGTTGGCAATGGGTCAGGGTTCCCAAGATTGACAGGGTTCCTAACTGTGTGCCCTGCTGTGCTCTGGATCCCTGAATGCAGCACCTTTTTGTATGTTGGCATGCATTTCTCTTCTCATATGATGCCTTTTCTTTGGAAGTTTTGTCACACTAGCTGATCCTCTGATCTTGATGTTCTTTTTGGTTAAAAGGTGTTTGGTTCTTTCCCTACCCTCCCCCACCTTGATCTACTAGCCTCCCAAAGATTTAGTTTGCTTTGCATGCCTATTTTAGTTGGAATGGCAATAGTTTGGTTGTTTTGAGCATGTCTTTTAATTTTATTTGCATAATCCTAATTTCTATTTCCTTTCTTTCCTCAATGTCTGCTGCACCTTGTTCCACCTCCTCCATTCATCTCGACGCCATGGTTCCGCTGCTCCATAACAATGCATTATGAACCTGCCACTCCCATATGCAACCACCTACCCTTCCCTCCAACCTACACCCCTCCATCAATGGGCATCGATGTCCAAAATAATCTGTGGTGGATGTCGCAATGCTTATTATCCAATTAGGGTGAAAATTCCTTCCTACAGGCGACCGTGGCAAAATTGGGGCCTCTCCCTCGTGTTCTTGCCGACATTACCAAGTCTCTGACTAATCCTACACCAATACAACAGCAACTGAGACGCTTCACTGAGCATAACTCCAGTCCAAATGTCAGTGGAAGCCTCTCTTCTGGGCTGCAGAAAATATTTGAAGACCCCACTGACAGGTATGAAAGAGAGGGTTTGAACTACTGTCTCAGAGAGAGATAACATTTAGATTTGGCAGAAATAACTTATTTGAATTTACAACTTTAATGTCATAGCAATTAAAAAGACTCATCTGACCTGAGAGCAATCCAATTATTTGTCATAATAATGCTCAAGATCTGGGATAACTTATTTTCTAGAGTGATAGTGTTAAGGTTTAATATATTCAACAAATGTATAAAAAAAATCTGTCTTGCTTAATGGAAGACTAAGGGCTTTATGAAATTGATATTTTCGTACTGATAGCACTCAAAACTCTGGAGGACTTCAGTTAAAACTATTTGATAGCAGGCTGTGTCAGTGGACGGGTAGATACAATGTTGATGCTTACACTTTGTGCCTTTAGCAGGGACCCTTAGTTGTATACTTAGAGCTTCTTTTCTTGAAGGTTTAGAAAGAGCCAAATAAATATAAATTGGAATGCCTTGGGAAGATTTAAGACCTAACTAGGAAATTATTGGAATTCTAGTAAAAACCGAAGACAACGATGGGGTGGCATACACAATGTTATTCTCCACCTTTGGGGGAAAACTAAAAATGCTGGATTTTATTCTGAGAATTGTAATAATGAAATCTGAGTTTCTAAAGAAGTTTAAGTATCCACATTGGGCCTATGAACCTGCATATGCCTGAAGAGTTCATATGCCTGAACTGAGGAATCTTAACTATGTTGAATTTGTCTCAATAGAAATTAAGAGTCCCTTCCTTTTCCACAGTGATTTGCATAAACTAAAATCTCCAAGCCAAGACAACACAGACAGCTATTTCAGAGGGAAAACATTATTGCTGGTTCAGCAAGCCTCCTCCCAGAGCATGACTTACTCTGAAAAGGATGAAAAGGAAAGTAGCCTTCCTAATGGTCGGAGCATCTCCCTCATGGACCTCCAGGACACTCATGCTGCTCCAGTGGAACATGCATCCGTCATGCTTGACGTGCCTCTGCGCTTGACTGGAAGCCAGCTTTCCATGACCCAGGTAGCCAGCATCAAACAGCTGCGGGAAACCCAGAGCACTCCCCAGAGTGCACCCCAAGTGAGAAGGCCTCTGCACCCAGCCTTGAACCAGCCAGGCAGCCTTCAGCCTTTGTCATTCCAGAACCCTGTCTATCACCTCAATAATCCAGTTCCAGCAATGCCAAAGGCCTCTGTAGATTCCAGTTTGGAGAACCTAAGTACTGCCAGTTCCAGAAGCCAAAGTAACAGTGAAGACTTCAAACTCAGTGGACCCAGCAATAGCAGCATGGAAGATTTCACCAAACGTAGCACTCAGAGTGAGGACTTCTCCAGGCGGCACACTGTGCCAGACAGACACATACCTCTTGCTCTGCCACGACAGAATAGCACTGGGCAGGCCCAAATCCGAAAAATGGACCAGACTGGGTTAGGTGCCCGAGCCAAAGCCCCACCATCCCTGCCACACAGTGCTTCCTTACGAAGCACCGGGAGCATGTCGGTGGCATCCGCAGCCCTAATTGCTGAACCCGTGCAGAACGGAAGCCGGTCCCGGCAGCAGTCCTCTTCCTCCAGAGAGAGCCCTGTTCCCAAAGTGAGAGCAATCCAGAGACAACAGACACAGCAGGTAAGGGTGAGCGCTGGAGGGGTCTGGCTTCTACTTGGTCTGTTTCCTAGGTTCTCTTACATAAATCATTGGGAAATCCAATGGCTAATAAGGTTTCTACTTAAAAGTATTTTCTATAACCTTTAAGTGGAAAAAGAAATGAAAAAGCTTCTGCCTAGGTGAGACAGCAAGAACATAGTTTGTCCCATCACCCTTAGGAGACGCTAACAAACATGCAACAGACCTTCTCTTCAAGTACTACCTCAGTTTGCACTGAGAACAAATCTGTGATGTGGAATGAATAATTAGACATTTAAAAACTACAAAATCCCTTAATACGCTGAAATAAAAAAAAAAAAAACTACAAAATGTATAGGCCAAGCATCTATATATGAGGGATCTGGAAATTAATTTTTTCTTAATCTTCCAGAATAAAGGTTTGCATTCTGAGCCAAGAGCTTAATGTGACTACTCCCCACTCCACCCCACTCTCTCTGGAAATACCAAGTCCCATGTGCGTTTTCCTGGAGATGGCTAGAAAAATAAATAATTGAACACCTGTAGAGGCAAGGTAAAGGAGAGGGTAAAAAGAAACACAGGTGGTTGACAAGTATTCTAAACATTTGCAAATTCCTTATATTTCTATGTACATGGACAAGCCCAACTAGTGTCACACTCAATATGGTACGATTTCCAAACTTTTTTCTTGAAAATGAAAAGGTTACCTAAGAATTTAATCATTTCTTCCTTACATATTACACTGTGAAGCATCAATACATATTTTTCCCTTTGAAACAAACTAGTAACCTTGGGGCTGTGTGTGTGGTGTGCGTGTGTGTGTGTGTGTGTGTGTGTGTTTATCTTCCATCTAAAAAGATTTTTCTCCTAGAAAGCTTTGTATTTGTTGAATTTTTGTGAAACCTAATTACACTTTATAAGTACTAAGGAGCATGGGATTAAAAGAGTTCTATGACAAATCCTTTTGTGTAGCAAAATAACCCGGCAGTGAGACTGCAGTAAAATTCCAATGTATCTCTTTAGTATATTTGCATTTTTATAGTTAAGCATTTACATTTGGCTGGTTCTGCCTCCAGTCTGCTCTGATTAGAACCCCTTGACCCTACATTAATAGTTATTATTTTTTAAAAAAAAGTTGGGACATTTACAGAATTCTTGGATGCAGAAATAGAGGAAGAGATGAAAAACATGACCAACTTAAGCTGACTCTGGGAGCAGACTTCCTGGATGGAACCTCCTGGTTGGTCGTTCTTTCCTCAGAAATAAAATTTTTCTTCAGTCTTAAATTTTTCACTTTTATTTTGCTACATTTCCCAAAATTTCTTTGATTCATTTGATTTATAAAGCATTTTTATTTAAAGAAAAGGAAAAAATATATTTTTGTATATATTATATCTCTTGAATATAAACTTTTGTGTGTGTGTGTGTGTATATATATATATAACATAAAATTTGTATGTGTAGGAGGCTGTCATTAACACCTTATTGTGAATTAGTTTCCTCACATTGCTTTTGTGCTGGCCTCTAGTTGAGATCAACTACTTTCAGAGAATTAAAATGTTTATTGGGAGGAGAAAGGAAAGAGCAGTAATTTTAGAGATGGAATACCGTGTGGAGGCAAACACCTATTCAGGGACTTCAGGAGACAGCATGAGGGCCCTGAGGCTGCAGTGGAAGCAGAGAACAGCATGGGCGTGGCAGAGTGCACAGGACAGGGAAAAGGGCCCTCTGCCTACTTGTTAAAAGTTTACTTAGGTCCAGCCCTCTACAGAAAAGGAAAATAAAAATTCTCTTCCTTTTTCTTTTGCTTCCTCATTCCTCCTGTATCAGGTAGTCCTCAATTCCTAGGGCCCATGACTCAGGATGATTGTTTATGAATATAATAAATAGCCTTTTGTGTGCTTATCTGGAACCAGTTGTCATTTATAACATTTTTCCAATAGGAAAATATAATACCTGTCACATAAGCACATAATACACATTTCTGCGAGTTATAAGTAAAAGACTGCCTGGATGGATGAGAAGTGGGGAATCCATACAGTCTCCAAACAAGCAATTTAAAAATTAATTTTTGTGTCACAACCATTAATGAGTTAGGGAATGTCTGTATTATACTGGCACAAAGTGAAGCACAGCCACAGTGAGGTAGATGTCCTAGCAGAGCTTCAAATATCCATCTTTGTTCATGACTTTGCTGGTACCACCACCATAATACCAGTTGAAGCATAAATCACTGTATTTTGATTGTTCAAGTCACTGGTTTTTTTGCACTGGCTTTTTCTACCCATTCTTTCAAACTTATGTTGCTAGTTTTTTGTTTTTTTTTAATTCTTTATCTTTCCATTTCTTGCTTGCTTTTCTCATCTGACTCCCATGAAGCCTCTAAAGTTCTATATAATCAGCACATTTTTCTAGGCGAATTCCTTTACATATTTTAATTGCAAATTGTGTGGGGGAATTCTTCTCTCTCAAAAACTTGAAGATTTCTTTGTGGGAATTGTTCTGTAGGTGGCTATAATTATCAGTGGCTTTGTTCTGTGTACATTCCATTTGTATCTTAGCACGAAGGAGCAGGCATTGTTAGCCGGATAGCTAGATTCAGTTTTCTCCATCTAGTGAGTAGGAAAGAAATAAAATCCTAGTGAAACAATTTATGAAGAAAGAATTTTTTTTTCAGGAAACTATCTTTTAATATTTTGACCCTTTCAGTTTCTATTTAAATTTCTTTTTTCTCATTTTCCTTCCTATTTTGTTTTTCATGTATCATGTACTCTGTACAAATAGACTTTATTTATTTACAATATATGAGTAGTTCAGATTTAACATGTTCCTTAACCTCAGAAATTCGAATTTGAAGAGACATTTTAAAATAGGTTTTTGACAAGCACATGATGCTGCAGTTTTCATACTTGGCTTTGTTGAACCTTCTCCTAACCAACCTCTTCAAGGACTCTCAAAGTTTAGTTATTAATTTACTCAGCCCTTTCTTTGTTGTTGGTAGCAGAAATGTTATTCATGTATGGGAATCTGACTATTTCAAACTATCCAGAAGCTGAAACCAACAAGTCTTTGT
This sequence comes from Eulemur rufifrons, assembly GCF_041146395.1. Taxonomy (NCBI): domain Eukaryota; kingdom Metazoa; phylum Chordata; class Mammalia; order Primates; family Lemuridae; genus Eulemur; species Eulemur rufifrons. The sequence goes on from NC_090990.1 coordinate 89,401,528, forward strand.
TTGTATCTAGTAAATACTAGCAAGGAACCGGGAACTGGCCTGTTCTCAGCATAGCCAGGCAATGACTAATTGTAGTGTCATTGAAACTGCTGTGTCTGGCTCTTTTGCCCTAAAACATTATTTTTTCCAGAGAAACCCTATACACCTTGATCTCAAAAGGAAGATATTTTTGCCAGGTATGGGGAAAAGTATACATGCCTATAATCTCAGTTACTCAGGAGGCTGAAGCTAGAGGATCCCTTGAGCCTAGGAGTTTAAGACCAGCTTGGGCAACATAGCAAGTCCTCACCTCAAAAAAAAAAAAAAAAAAAGAAAAGAAAAAATTGATAACTCAAAGGGAGATATTCTTTTTTATTTTTTTTTCCTTAATTTCAGAATATTGCAGGGGTACAAACGTTTTGGTTACATGAATTACTTTTGTACAGTTTGAGTTAAAGTTATAAGTGTGCCCATCCCTCAGATAGTGTGCACTGTACCTGTTAGGTATGAATTTACCTGCCCTGCTTCCCCCTCCCAGCTGCGTGGTTTCCGTTGAGTTTTACTTCAATATGTGCCCATGAGAGTTGAACAATTAGTTCTAATTTAATGGTGAGTGCATGTGGTGTTTTTTTCACATTCTTGTGATACTTCACTTAGAAGAGTGGTCTCCAGTTCTATCCATGTTGTTACAAAAGGTGTTAGTTCACCTTTTTATGGCTGAGTGGTACTCCATGATATACCTATGCCACATTTTATTAATCCACTCATGTATTGATGGGCACTTGGGTTGATATCATATCTTTGTGATTGTGAATTGTACTGCAGTAAACATTTGAGTCCAGGTGTCATTTTGATAAAATGACTTTTCTTTCTTTGGGTAAATCTCTAATAGTGAGATTGGTGGATCAAATAGCAGGTCTACTTTTAGTTCTTTGAGGTATCTCTATACTACTTTCCATAGAGGTCATACTTGTTTGCAGTGCCACCAGCAGTGTGTAAGTGTTCAAAAGGAAGGTATTTTTAATGGGAATTCCTGCTCTTTTTTCTTTTTGTCTTTTCATTTTCTTTGGTAATCCTTTTGAAAGTCAGTGGATATAAATTCTCTTCCTGAGGTTATCGCTAAACAAGATGGGATCTGAAGCACTTATCTACCTCTTTCTTCAATCGCTTCAGCTTATAAAGGAGATAGAACAAACATTGAGGAAAAGCCTTCGATACACTTCCAAAGGATTAGAGGAAAACATAGAGTATTCTCTTAGTAATAGATTATATTTTAGTAATAATTTTAAAGAGACTTCAGAATAATATATGATAATATTTTATTGAGCATCTGTTGTGCACTTAACTACTCACTGTCATTCAGAAGAACTCACTATCATTCATATGATATGATGCCATTAGACTGACAATCTAATTGGAAAATAAGACGAACACACATAAGACCAAAAGAAAAAATATAAAACATAGTATATAGTTTTTTCATACAAAGAACATACTATAACAAAAATAATTTTGAAACAAAAATCACTTCTATTTCTTCCCAATCTAGCACAGTATCTTTTTTATTTATTCAATATTACTTTCTAATTTCTTTATAATTTTGTAAAGCCTTTATCATGAATAGAAGGAATAGTTAGGATTGATTTGATTTATTTTGTCAATTTTATTTATTTTGTTATTTTGACCACCTACTATATGCCAGGCAAAGTACTATGATATATTAGGAAGTGGCTGAAAATAAGATTTAACCAATAAAATAGGAATAGACCTGGCATCCCAGTTCTAATTGTGCAATTTCTTGTAATTCATTGGCCATTATGTTAGTCCTGTAGATATTGTAGCTACCACCATCACCAGTGGAATGAACCAACCCTTGTTTTTAAAGCTTCTCACTTAGTTAAATCCCAGATTACACTAAAGTGCTTTTGTGGTGGTGATGGTGGTTGTTAATATGCTCTTTTTTTTTTTTTTTTACTTATTTATTTATGTTATTTTTTTTTTTACATTTTTTTTATTCTTATTTCAGCATATTGTGGGGGTACAAAAGTTTAGGTTATGTATATTTCCCTTGCCTCCCCACCCCCCCCTTAATATGCTCTTAAGGGCTAAAATCTTTGTGTTTTCTTAGGAATACCATTAGTTTGCAGTTCATTTATAGGTACTTAGTAAATAGTTACCCATAACAAATCACAGTAAAGAAAGTTCATTCAAGGAACATCTTGTTAACTGTATAAACCAGAAAGCTGTTGAATTAGCTGCTTTGAAGTAATAAATTCCATAAAGTAAAGTTGTTATTAGTTCTGTTAGCTACTTTATCTTAAACTGATCTTGAATAGAAAAATCCTGGTTTCACAGAAAAGCTTTCCTGTGCCCCTCTGTGAAAGTGATAAGATTATAAAACTAAAAAGGCATTTATCTCCTTTACATATTGACTTTCTATTAATTTTTTAAGACTCGATGCTACATTCTTTTGCCTTCTGGGTACACAGATACCAAATAAAAACCTAACCCCTTGTTACTGGGTTTCTTTTGGTTTTTTAGGTTTTTTGGGGTTTTTCTTTACCAATACTAAAGCAATTTATTGTGCTCTGCTCTTAAAATCTACTAGGGGGGAGAACTACAGTGTGTGTGTCTGTGTATGCAAAGTACCTTGCGATTTACAAAGTGCTTTTACATGCTGTCTCATTTATTTCTCATAATAACTTTTGATGTAGATAGTTATTATCTTACTTTTATAGATGATACTATACCTTATAGGCCAGTCTTCCCAAAATGTAATATTAAAAATTATTTATATGTATACAAGGTATTAATTTGATCTTATAATTATTTAATCATGGAATTTTTTATCATAGAATTATTTTATAATTATTTTATCATTGAATTATTTTAATAATTAGAAAAATATTAATATATAAATATGTCTCTAATTTAAATATATTAATATATAATAGCAAACTTATTATTTTACTGGTATTGCTTAACACAAAGACTTAGCTAACTAGAAAAGGTTGTTTTAAAAGAGAACAAGTAAATGTATCAGAGATAAAGGTGGGTATGACAAACTAATGAAAGTGATACACAAATAAAATGTATGAAACATACCTACATACTATAGTGGAAATAGAGATAGACTTTTAAGTACTAAGTTAAGACATATTTACATGTTTCTTGATCCAGTGGACAAAATGGGTATATGGAAGGAATTTCTAGAAGTTCATTCATTCACAATTGCTTGTGTGTGTGTCTATATATATATAAACTACGCACATCCATCCTTAGGCACGAAGCCATTTTTATTGATACATATCTATAATCTGTTTATAAATCTACTAAACCAGAGTTTTCTTCAAACCTTTAAGAAATACTTCTCAAAAAAAAAAAAAAAAGAAATACCCTCATATTACTTTTGCACGTGTAAGTTTTAAAGTCTCTCCTAACCCATCTCTGATAACCTTTTAGTGTCTGTAACCAAATTTTTTATCGAGTCCTTGTAACTCTCAAGAGCATCAAAGTACCCCTTCTTTTGAAATATTTGTTTGGAGTTTAGCTGAGTTCTATTCCAGAATGACATAAAGATTCTTAAGGTGTATAGCTCTACATGAGAGAGAAAATTTCCTTGAATTATGAAATTATGGAATATTGGTCCTAAAAATACGAATCCATCCATTTTAATTATAAAGTTTATATTAAGTTTTGTTTTATCTCTCTCTGTCAGGAGGGACAGCAGGACAGAGAAAAAAAATATTATGTATTTCCACCACTGTTTGTAGAGAACGCACTGGTGTTCAGGAGCCTAATATAAACTATAATGTCCAGTGCCAGTTTCAAAACATAAATATAGTAGTGGCTGACATCTCACCTCTCTGTAGCACTCTGAAGTTTCCAGAGAGCGTTCACATACATTATCGTATTCAATGGTCAGGATAGGTGGTGGTGATGGTGATGGTATCTCTATTCAGTAGATTAGGAAAATAGTATTAAGAGATTAAGTGATTTAACTACTAAGTGGTAGAATTGCTACTCAAGGCCAGAATTTTTTTTTTTTTTTTTTTTTTTTTTGAGACAGAGTCTCTCTCTGTTGCCTGGGCTAGAGTGCCATGGTGTCAGCCTAGCTCACAGCAACCTCAAACTCCTGGGCACAAGCAATCCTACTGCCTCAGCCTCCCGAGTAGCTGGGACTACAGGCTTGTGTCACCGCACCCAGCTAATTTTTCTATTTTTAGTAGAGACGAGGTCTCACTCTTACTGGAGCTGGTCTCTAATTCCTGGCCTCAAGCAATCCTCCCACCTCAACCTCCCAGAGAGCTAGGATTACACGCGTGAGCCACCACGCCTGGCCAAGGCCAGAATTCTTAACACTCTCTATATCTATACTGGAAAAGGACAATTTATCTAGCTATCCTGACGTGGGTAGGCTATCTAGTATCCATTGTTTTGATCCTGTATTCATCAAGAAACTAGTCTAAAATATGGACTCTTGAGTGGTCTTAACCCATCAAGAAGTCAGTGTTCTGTAAAGATAACGATATCACTTGTTCTTCTCTTTCTCTAAATGGGTAATATGAAAACTAAATATTTGACATTCAGATATATAAATAGGCACCTTGTGGGTTTGTGTAGCATTAATCAGCTTTTTGGTTTCAGATTGTCTCTGGGTTAAACTAGACATTTCCTCACCTGAACAGTCAACCATCAAGTTAGGCTTTCTTTCTTTCTATCGTCATCTTGATTTCGGTAGATAATTTGGTACCTACCAGCATTTGGACCAGTGGGCAAATTAACAATTTTAAGGCCTTTACTTTCTTTAGAAGGAGAAAAAGGATAGTTCTTGGATATGATATATACAAATTTAAATTCAGAATGGTCTGTGCCTATACAAATGTGTATTCTCTTTCCCCACCGCTGGCTTTGGCACTGATAAAATATTACTTAAAGCAGAGAACAATTATTAGAGAACTGAGGGATCACAGTTATGTCTTCTAAGAATAGCTCTCTTTGTGAAACATATCAAGTGATGAGCTGTTGTGGGAAATGCTAATAACTATTTCTGATGCAGGTTCAGTCACCTGTGGACTCTGCCACAATGTCCCCAGTAGAGAGGACAGCAGCCTGGGTCCTGAACAATGGGCAATATGAAGAGGATGTAGAAGAAACAGAACAAAATCAAGATGAAGCCAAGCATGCTGAGAAGGTAGGACCCAGTCTGTCTTTATTGACTTATTGTCCCCAGAAGTAGGAGGCCATTAAACAGGTTATCTAGCCAAGAACATGATGTCCTTCCAGTCCCCATCTTCACCTCTACTCTTATGTTAACCATCATGTACACATCTGTGTAAAATGGGTCAGTGGTGTATGTGTGTCAACATATGTGGAAAATGTCCATCTTGCTGGGGAGGTGGGTGGTTAGCTATAATTTTTTTTTATAGATGCCTTAATCTAAAGGATACTCTGCTAATCATTTCTAGTCATTTCAGGTAAATATTTAGTGTTTTTGTAAAATGGTTGTTCGTCTTCAACCAAGGACAAAATTACCCTAGGATGAGACTTCTTTTCTGTATTTTGGTAACAATTTGGTTTTCTTTTGTTTTTTGGCGGGGTGGGGGCAGGGGGAGGATTTGCCTTTTATGGATAAAGAATGTCTAGCTCTAGCTCTATCTATAATTTTTTTTTTGGAGACCGAGTCTCACTCTGTTGCCCAGGCTACAGTGCTATGGCATTAGCCTAGCTCACAGCAACCTCAAACTCCAGGGCTCAAGCGATCCTTCTGCCTCAGCCTCCCAAGTAGCTGGGACTACAGGCACATGCCACCATGCCCGGCTATTTTTTCTATATATTTTTAGTTGTCCAGCTAATTTCTTTCTATATTTAGTAGAGACAGGGTCTCGCTCTTGCTCAGTCTGGTCTCGAACTCCTGACCTCAAGTGATCCTCCCGCCTCAGCCTCCTGGAGTGCTAGGATTATAGGCGTGAGTCACCGAGCCCGGCCATCTATCTATAATTCTTAAGAGGGCATTATCTATTGTTTGGGTTGTTTTCTTTAGAAACATTGATGTGAGGGAAAAAAAAAGAATCATCAAACAAGAACTTTGACATCATGTATAGCATTATCACATTTGATTGACAACCAGACAATTAGCTTCTTCTTATCAGCATGATCCTACACTATGCTTATTAATGCAGTCCAGTTTACCTCTTGAAAACTCATAAAAACTCTCATCTTTGATCTTCTAGATTAACAAGCATAATTTAGGACCATGATATTATGTAAGCAATAGCTAGTTGTCTGGTTGTCAATTAAATGGGATAATTTTATGTGAAAATAAATTGCATTTTACAAAGCACCATACAGATTTATCATTAATTATTAATGAATATAAATAAGTAGACCATCCATAAGAAACCTTAGGCTTTTCACCTAACCTAGAGAATTTGACATTCCACTGTCCTCACACCTGAACCACAGAAACTTCATACAAGGAAAGACCATATAACTAATTGGATCACTGAATTTATGTAAAACTTCTTAGGGAGAACACAAACATGTATGTTCCAGCAAATAGTTAATTGGGCAGATGAACCATAACATGAAAATGGGCTAAGAGGTAATATTAATAAGCCCTAGAGACAAGTAGGCCTTTGTTTGGTACTTGAGACCTGAATATTTTACACTTTGATAGGGAGAAAACAACAATAACCTCTGCCATAAAATTGTATTTATTGATTTAGTGGCTTAACATTATAGAAATGTTGCCTTTTCTGTAAGGGGCTGATTCTAGTAGGTGAAGGAACCGTGGTCTGATGAGCCAGGTTATGCCAGAGAGCCTGCAGTGCAGGTGACAGTGCAGAAAGCTTTTGCTCTTTTGACTTATTTTAAGTGACATGTCAGGCTTTTAAGTGCTTTTCTTCTCTTCCCATTTGATACCATCACAGATTGGATGTGGCTTGCAGTAGTCATAGCTTAATGTAGAGAAAGATAAATACATATATAGGATTTGGAATGCCAAGTTAAGATACCAAGTAGGGCAAGGCTCCGTTAACATTTATGCCAGTTGATAACTTTAAAGAACATTAGCAACAGCATATGGAATGGCAGTTCAGACAGCATCTAGCTACATTGCTCAGGGTTTCCTTTGTAGAAAAGTAAATCACTAATTTCTAAAACCAGCGTAACTCTGTTTTCTCTGCTTGTCTCCAAGTATGAACAAGAAATTGCCAAACTGAAGGAGCGCCTGAGAGTGTCCGGCCGGCGGCTGGAGGAGTACGAGCGCCGGCTGCTGGTGCAAGAGCAGCAGGTGCAGAAGCTGCTGCTGGAGTACAAGGCCAGGCTGGAGGACAGCGAGGAGCGGCTGCGCAGGCAGCAGGAGGAGAAAGACAGCCAGATGAAAAGCATAATCAGCAGGTGAGAGGATCATCTGGTGGCAGATACAGGCTTGTTAGGGGTACAAAGAGGTGCAGAGATGATCCAAAGAATCTTGAAGGAATGACAGCAAAGGCTGCTTCCAACCTTGTATATACTCTGTGGCACTCAGTACAAAAGTGATAACTGACAATATCTCTTAAAATATCCTAAATACGATACATACGGCACTTCCTAGGAAGATAACAGTAGTCTGTTTTTCTTTAACCATAACAATTAGAAGAAATAAAAACTTAGGGACTCACTTGAGAAGTCTTAGAGAAAGGGTTTCAAAAATGTAAGTATCCAATGCCAAAGATGAACTTAATCTTTCAAAACAAGTCCTGAAACACAGAAAGGAGTTTTACTGGATATCTGTAAGGCCAGAGGACCGAGAGAGTGCTGTAGATGCCAAGGGAGGGGTCAGTTTTACCAAACATTCACTGTGGGCCAGGCACTTTTCTAAGCACTTTACCAATAATAATTTGTTTAATCTTTATCACAGCCTCTACACAGGCATTATTAGGATTCTCATTTTACAAATAAAGAAACAGGCAAGAAATTCATTAAATCACTTGCCCAAGGTCACATAGTCGGTAGTGCACCAGGATTGGACCCAGGCATTCAGACTCCAGACTCCATGCTCAGAACCATGATCCCTCAATATTGCCTGATGCTGTGGGCAGGGCAAGTAAATGGAGGAGAGAAAAGTTCATTGTTTTACTAGTGTGGAGGTAATTGGCAATCTTCCCGAGATCTGTCTTAGTAGAGGTGCGGAGTTAAACATCAGTGAGTTAAGATGTGAACAATGGGTGAGAAAGAAACTAGACCTACCAAGTATATAGTACTCTTTGAGGAAACTTAGCTGTTCAAGGGAAGATAAAGATAGGACAGTGGTTCTAGGGTAATTTGAGATTACGAGAGGGTCGTTTGGTTTTTGTTGATTGGTTTGGTATTTTAAGATGAAATAAGTTGTGCTGAGGGAGGGATCTTATAGAGGAGGAGGAGGAAATGATTATTTTAATACTGTTCCAAAGGAGATGAAAATGCCCAGGACCCAGGCACAGGTAGAAAAATTAGCCTTGTATTAATATGTCTTCCAAGGTGGAAGAGAAGAAGAAAGAAAAGACAGTTGCAGGTCTATTATTAGGAAGAAGTGGAAATAATTGAACGATGATAAGTTTTGAGTTTCTTGTTTTCTACCTTAGCTAGCCTTGTGTTTGAAGATGTTGATGTCTCCTTCCTGCCACATTCTAGGCTAATGGCTGTAGAAGAGGAATTGAAGAAGGATCATGCTGAGATGCAAGCAGTTATTGATGCAAAGCAGAAAATAATTGATGCACAGGTGAGCAGGCTCTGAATCTAGCAGAAGGCACTTATTTATGGTAACTATTATTTGCTGACTTCCCACGGTGCAAACACCAAGTCAGGTGTGGGAAAATGAGTCATTGAAAAGTTCTTGGCATTACCTTTTGAAGATTAAATGAGTTATGTGACCTCCATTACTTTTTCTTTCTTTCACTAGTGACAAATCTGTTTACCCAGCAAAGTATTAGTGTGCTTAGTGCAACTGATTAACAAATCTCAGCCTAGTGCATGATGGGTTTGCTTCTTTCCTTGTGGAAAGGAGGGCATTCTCTATGGGGTAACTGTGAAAAGTGCACTGCATGTGTCTGGCTTGTGACCTCCTCTGACCATTGCTTGGCTGGGCTGTTCACGATCCTGTCAGTCAGTCGTGTCCACTACCATCAACCTCTAGCCTCAGACAGCACTGGAACTGCAGGGGAAACACAAGAGTGTGAGAAGGTACCTTTCCTTACTACTTTTTTGGTTCAGGGTTTGGCATTGCTGCTTGGAATGTGCTTGGCTGCTCCTCTTTATTGGTGCTATGCTTAGAGAGCCTCTTTTGATAACACTTTAAAAAAAAGAAAAGGTTGATGAAATCAGAATCTAGGCCTCTGCTCACTGTAGCTTACACCTGTGACACCAGTGGAATGTTGACTGCCAAGAGCACTTCACAGGGACACGTCAATGATCAGAGCAAGATCCAGGGTCAGGAAATGTTTCTAACTCCTTCTCATTTTATCAATGCAAAATATGGTTGTATTTCTTTAAGTGAAACAAAAACAAAAAGCAAGTACTGCTTTCATACTGACTGACCTAACCACTGAATGTGTCGCCTCCCTAAAGACCACGCAGCCAGGTTTGCATTTTTCAACTTTAAATACCATATCACATCCCCAAGCTATGAAATAAAAATGAGAACAAGGGCCCTATGCACAGATGCTCTACTCCCTGCTCTACGTATCAGCCGGTAGTCAGTGCATGTTAGAGCCACCAGGATTCTTAAACATACACTTAACAGTCTAGTTTCCTTACAGAGTCAGTGTGGGGATGGAGTTTATTTTTCAGAGGAATTGGGAGTGAGGCTGAAAGCACAGTCATGGACGGAATGTTTCACGGTCCTCTGACTCCTTCACACACAGTAGACTTGGAAGTGTAAGTTGCGATGCTTTCTCATCGGCATAGCTCCCCAAGGTACTTGGACTCTTAAACTAGATAGTTTTTGGATATTTAGACCTGCTAAGAATAAGAAGAAAGGTCTACTGTAATTATCTTACTTTTTAGACAATCTTTTTAGACAATCTTTCTAGTTGTCCCCAAGGCGGGTGAGGGGAGAGTAGCGGAGACAGGGCTGTCTCACTATACATACTATAAAAATTCATCCCAGAGGCTTAAGAGAAACATCTTGGATAAAGAAGGCAATTGATTCAGGAAAACTAGTACTCACTTTTGGAATTTCAATATAACAATATAAAGCAGGGGGAGTTCTATTAATAACCATACCAGGAGAGATTCTAGTACAATGAGATAAAGCAGACCTTGTTAATAATCTCAGCTGGTCTAAAACTGTCAGTCTGAAGCAGAGGAGGCTCGAGTATGCCACAGTCGTGGCTCTGTACGTGTCGGCTGACAGGACGGCCTCAGCATTAGCTCCTGAAGGTTTCTACCCCACCCCCAATTTTGACATGAGCCCAAGGTGACTGAGAATGAAGCAGAGGTCATAGACAGGGAGGGAACCTGATTCATCAGGGCTCAGAAGCTCTGCAAAATAAGGACATTCTCTCATTTAACCAGGAGGGGCTCATGTGCAGGGATGGGAGAAATATTATTCTCAAAGCATCGGTGTCAGACTTGTGGTCTGGCTACATTGATTAAAATTTTGGTTCCGTACTTCAAGGCAGTGGTTTTCAAATGGTTTGGTTCCCTGGACTATTTTGATGGACCAAGGCACCTTCCATAGATTGACAGCAAGCTTCTCCCAGTGATCATTCAACAAGGACCACTCTCAACTAATGGATCAAATCATACTGGGGTTGGTTAAATATTAATAAATTATCCTACTTGAGACCCACTATGGATCCCTAAAGAATACTTGGAGAATCCACTAGACCGTATTTTGAAAACCACTGTACCATGCACAGTACAAATCATAAACTCTAAAGATAGATTTTTAAAAATTATAGTGTTCTTAAAAGGAAGGTTTCTCAATTTCAGCTGTTGGCTTACTGATACATTAAGATCTTATAGCCGGGCGCGGTGGCTCACGCCTGTAATCCTAGCACTCTGGGAGGCCGAGGCGGGTGGATTGCTCAAGGTCAGGAGTTCGAGACCAGCCTGAGCGAGACCCCGTCTCTACTAAAAATAGAAAGACATTATATGGACAACTAAAAATCTATATAGAAAAAATTAGCCGGGCATAGTGGCGCATGCCTGTAGTCCCAGCTACTCGGGAGGCTGAGGCAGTAGGATCGCTTAAGCCGAGGAGTCTGAGGTTGCTGTGAGCTAAGCTGACGCCACGGCACTCACTCTAGCCTGGGCAACAAAGTGAGACTCTGTCTCAACAAAAAAAAAAAAAAAAAAAAAAGATCTTATAGCAAAAGATTTTGAACATCCTTTGGCATCCTTTGTAATGTATGACTTTTTATATCAGATCCTTTCTTTTGTAAGGATAAATCTTAACCTCCTAAGTGATTGATGGAGCAGAGCAGCCCTTCTGGCATCATTTAATAGAATGAAGACATGTTTGGGGGTGAAAGCTTCCCAGAGAGGTAACCCACACTTTTACATCCCTGACATGTGCCTTGGTGCCACTGGTAATAAAAAATATTTCTGAAATGAATACAGTCACTTTACTTATACTAGAGTTGAACCCAGCACTTCCCAAAACGCTAACACCCAGGTGCCCAGTGAACTGGTTTTCAGCTCTCTCAGCAGCCCTGTGCTCCCACAGGAAAAGCTTGTCCCTGAATTCAACCTCTCCCTCTCCTTGAGTCATTTCATGCTATAAGACACAGGCCTGCGTCAGCCACTTTCCAGCTAGAACTGCAGAAGGATGAGCACTCCATTGGTGAGTGGCAGAATCACCTATCCTGGACCTTGTAGGCTGGACATGGAAATCCTAATGATGATGCCAAGGAACCATTTCCTAAAAATCAGACCAGGGAATGTGCCGCCTTTCCCCTCAAGCATGAGAAGACACTGTGGCTCCCAGGATCTCTCCACATGACTCAGATGGAGAACTGAGAAGGGCTTCCTCCTATGAGAAGCAAAGCAGCTGCCTAGTTACTGTTGCAAGTGATATCTCCACTGTGTTAAATTACAGGTCATAAATGGAGATGAGATTGTTCAAACAGGCAAGTAAACCCTGTCTGTTCTCTAGCTGAGCAGTCCCCAGCCCTGGTCCAGTGCACTGGCCTCCTACACATTCCAGCTCCTGCAACTCCCCACGTTGAAATCCTTCCTGTCAGGCATGAACTAGATTGTTTTGCCTTCCAATCCAGGCAGATCCAAAATGTCAGAGCTTCTTTTGCCAACTGAACTTGACTTTAAAAAGTCCCTGTTTGATTTTTTTTTTCTTTTACTTTTTGTTTTATTTTGAGAGGTTGGCAGTGGGGGGAAATTACAAAGGGAGTTTCTCCACGTGGAAACTTTCAGTGCTTAGTAAGGGGGTTGCTTGGCTTCAGTTGTTACCTTTGTAGGCAATAGGCAATTACAATCATTCTTAGCCTTCTTTTTTGACCCCTTCAGAATCAAGTAGTTTTTTTGTGAATAACTGATTTTTTTTTATGAACCCTGGAGAATCTGCTTTTCTTAGTATTGGGACCTTATAGTTTATCCAATTTAGAAATATCTTTTCTTCTTTAATTATTCAAGAAATTGTCAGTTATTCTGTTTAGAGATCATTCCTACCATGGGGGGAAACATCATGTTTGGCTCCTACCTCTTGTTTTCTGGTAACCACTGGCCAGTCCTTCCCTATTAGATTTTAAAAGATCTATACTTGTTATCCCAGTAAACTCCACTGGCTATAATTTTTTTAAATAATGTAAATATATACAATCATTATTATTATTATTAAAAAGCCTTGCAGGTCCTTCTTTGAGCTTTGCCTATCTTTAAAATGAGTTACCTTCCCAAAATTAAAAGCATCTTATACTAGATTAGTGGTTATTTAATAATGCTGCTTTTGTATATCTTACCAAACAAGCTCTCCATCAGGGAAAGGAGAATTGTTTTTTAAGTGATACTAACAAGCATGAGCGAGGGTTTTTTTCATACTTTTCAAACTATGACCAGCAGCACTGCTGCCATATAGATCATGCCCCGCCCTGACCCCAAAAGTAAGCAATTACAGGGAAGCATTACTTGATGCCATGGTTATATATGGTTTTACCTAGATTGTCCCCCAGGGCAGTGGCCTTCACTCTGCATGCTTCTGGCAGCGCGTGTCCCAACAGAGCAGCGCTACTTGGCGGCCCTGTGTAGCTGCTGCGTGAATGGCAAGGAGCGGCACCCCACCCTCGGCCCTCCTTCCTTCCTCTGAACCTTACCGTGACTAAGCCTTACCATGCTTTTTCCTGGGTAAATTCAGAACTCCTAGGGTAGGAAAGCTTTTGGCTTTGGGGTTGTTCCACATGTGCTATTTTCTTTTTAATTTCATGGGCGTAGGTAAAGACTATCCTTCTCTGCATTAACTTGTTTTCTGAAAAATATAGATTTAATGCTGGAAAGATTCTGGAATGATTTACCTAGCTGCTGGAGCTAAGATGAGACTGATAATGTTTTGATGCAATGATTTTTTTTTTTTTAATTAGATGGTCCTTTCCTTTAGATTTCCTTTTTCTCTCTCTCTCTTTTCTTCCCCTTAGTTTTTTGTTTGTTTGTTTTATTTTTGTTTTTTTGTTATTTTGGGGTTTTTTTGGTGTGTGTATTCAACAACCCTTGGTTCCCAAATATTGGTTCTAAAGCACTTTTTTACAGAGACTCAAAAGTAAAATGAAAACAATCTCCTTGTGGGGGGCTTTCCTGGAGTAACTCTGAGCTGGAATGGATCTAGGAGCCTGTGTTCTCTGTTCGTTCTCATGTGTTATGTTTACGGCAACCCCTTTCGGCCACATCTCCCTCCCCATATTCAAATAACTCCTTGGTCTGAGCTTTTTGGCTGCTTTCTCCCCCTCTTGCTGTTGCATCCTCACATTGTTGGTGACTCTAAACTGCCACCATGTATTGTTTTAATTTTGAGCACAATGTAAATTCTTGGCCAATGTGACTGATAATGCCCTCTTTGGGGGCCAAGAACCCACAGATCGCACGCACTTCTCTTCTGTGAAATGAAACCTCTGGTGCTTCTTTCTTTGCCACCTAATTTCTATGTTTCAATTTTGACCAACAACACTTAGTAAGGCAGCTTGACACCTCTGTTGCATAGTCTGAAGTAACACGTGGTATCATTTTTACATGATGGCCTAATGTCCCAAGAGATTATTCATAACAAGTCCTGCTATGCTGAAAAGAAAAAAGAGAAAATAAATGGAGACCCACTGGGCTCAGGCCAAGCTGAAGCTGGCCCATGTGCAGAAAGAGGCAGAGACGTTCCATTGGTCTGGGAAGCACCGTGCATACTGCTGTTTGAAAGCATTGGATTAGTCATTCGGGAAAGAAAGAGCAGTACGTCCTGCATGTCATCTGAATAAAGCCATGATTGGTGTGTTGTAGGAAAAACGGATCGCGTCCCTGGATTCAGCCAACACCAGACTGATGAGCGCGCTGACCCAGGTGAAGGAGCGGTACAGCATGCAGGTCCGCAACGGCCTCTCCCCCACCAACCCCACCAAGCTGTCCATCACGGAGAACGGTGAATTCAAAAACAGCAGCTGCTGACAGGCTTTGTGACTAGACAAACTGTGGAAGGAGACAGAAGGAAATTGACCCACTCTCCTGTCCCCAGCCCTTTACCCAGCCCCTCCAGGTTCACAGAACGCCGCTACTTCACAGTGGCAATGTGGCGAGAGACCCCTGGACGGAGAAAGGAACCTTGTCTTTCAGGGCATAAAGCGCCGACTCCAGGTCGATCCTTCCCCTCCTCATCTCTGTGTACATAGGGAGCTTAGTTCTGGGCCATGTACAGAAAATACCACTGTAATATACCAAAAGGAAGTTAATAATGTAGATTACCTTTTTGATTATTGCTATTTTTATTATTGTTTTCCTCTTGTTGAAAGCACTGCAGTTGTTAGAGGAGGAAAAGTAGGAACTACGTATGAGGGAGAAATGAGCCTGTGGGTTCAGTAGGCAGAGACCAGCGTCTATCCGGTAGAAGCACGTGAAGTGCAATAGGACATGGTCAGGATGAAGTTTTCAGGGTTTCATCTACCAGTTTAAAGACCCTACTCTGGCCCCCTTGTCCTTCAGGAAAACATGCAAATACCAAGGTCCATACAAAACAATAATTTATCCCGCTGATCAACCAAGACTGGTTCTGGTCAGACAGCTAATCCAGTTTGGGAACTCACTGTTTCAGAGGAGACATATAAAAGTTGATGTATCAAAACTGGACTTTCAGGAGTGATTTCTATTGAACTCCTGTCAATATGTTAATTTCCTCTATCCAACAGATGAGAATTTTCTGTTTTAGATAGGGGGCTTTTTAAAAAATCCCAATTGTAATAAAGGATGTTCGTTTTCCTCTTTTAGAGTTTACAAAACTATAAATATTTGTGTCTCTACTTGCCATCTTCATCTTCACACATCCACTACTCTTCCTCCGGTGGTGGGAGCAGTCATCACTAACAGGGTTTACTCTCCCCTGGAGAGGTTATTCAAATATGCTGTCCATAAGCCATCTGAAATAAACACCCTTTCTTCCACACAGAAAAGGGCTAACCATACCATAGCAGGAATCTCTGAATATTCCTATTAAAATTTTTTTTCTATTAAGTTATAATTTTTGTTTAGAATAAAGATTTATCCTGTATACTAGCAAATCTGTGGGCAGGGTAATTTTATCTCCGTCTTTAACTTTTAAATTGCTTCTTCCTTTTATCCCCTCAGTAAAATTTGGAAAGGAAATCCAAATCTGACATCACTCTCTTAAAAGTGGTGATTATTTGTTAAAAAGAAAAGAAAGAGTAGGCCGGGCGTGGTGGCACACGCCTGTAATCCTAGCACTCTGGGAGGCCGAGGCGGGCGGATCGCTGGAGCTCAGAAGTTCGAGACCAGCCTGAGCAAGAGCGAGACTCCGTCTCTACTAAAAATAGAACGAAATTATCTGGCCAGCTAAAAATATATATAGAAAAAATTAGCCGGGCATGGTGGCGCATGCCTGTAGTCCCAGCTACTCGGGAGGCTGAGGCAGGAGGATTGCTTGAGCCCAGGAGTTTGAGGTTGCTGTGAGCTAGGCTGACGCCACGGCACTCTAGCCTGGGCAACAGAGCGAGACTCTGTCTCAAAAAAAAAAAAACAAAAAACAAAACTGAAAGTGTCACGATGACACATTCCAATTGTTATTCCCATCTTCTTGGTAGATCTGGCAACAGTGACTTAGTTTCAACAACATGTGTCATCCATGCCTTTATTATAGGACAGAAAAAATCATGGACTCTGATTTATTTCCTTTTTTCCAGAGGTGTCAAATGTCATCTTAAATGTAACTTTGATTACCAGAAGTATGGAATGTTATATGTTAAACAGACATTATAAATACAAATATATATACATATATATTCACACATATGTACATATAACTGCACAAATAGGAAAATTTCATGCCTTCTCTGTTGTCAGATATAATATTAAAAGGATCTTGAATCTCTTTTAGCAAGATCTAAGAAGTTGTTTTATATTGAGAAAATAATGTTTCTCAAATAAGTTGATGTTTATTTTAAATTATAAACCTTAAGGAATTTTTTTTAAAAGGAAAAGGGGAGGAGAAAAAAGACCTAGGGGAGCCGTATACATGGAGTGAGTGTTTCTGTGTAACAGAATCTTTATAAGGGAGCAAGTATAGTGCCCTCGTTGGAGTGAAGCCCAGACTGACACCAGGCCTTCCTTCACACCAGGTCCTAGGCTTGCGTTCCAACCTCTTAAGCTCTCCAACCTCACCTCTTGCAGGTGGATCTTTGTGTTGGACCTTACATTTCAGCAATCTCACTATGGCCTCATAACCCACAACCTTTTAAAACAGTTTCTTTCATAACAGTCCTAGTTTGTGCCAGACAGAGATCTAAAATAGGAGCTGCTTCTTGTGTTTATTTGATCTGCAGACTTTGTGCCCAGCTGTTTTGACACTTGTGTCTTTTCTTGACCCTTGATAGTTGTTTTACAAATTCTTACATCTTCCCTCCAAGCTGAGTCCACACTGTGGTCAGAATCATTTATTTTAATAGGAAGAGGAGGTTATCAATTCTGAAGTAGTGCCCTTTGTTGAGGAAGGGAGGATGTAAACATAGATCCGTTCTTTTTCTGGCTATTCTCGAGTCTAGTCATGTTTAATTCATGCTTTGTAGAAGCCTTCCATTGTGCCACAGAAAACCTGGTAAAAGAACTGTCCATCTCAATGGCCTTAAGTATGTAACATGGGTGATGTCGTGCATTGAGGTTTGGAAGTTCTCAAGTATTGATTATGGATTAGAGAAAGCTGATAAAATTACCTATATTGAGAGCTGAGAGGAGACCAAAAAAATCAAGCATGTTTTTGATAGATACAAAATATCTTGTTAGCATTGTGGGAGTTCTTTAGAGGGCTGTCTACCTTGGAAGATTAAATGCCCAAAGTATCCGGACAGATTATGTAGCCCTCTACTGTCAGGTTATCTTGAATGAAGAGAAAAGAGTAAAAATAATAAGAGGGTTAGAAGTAAGCTAAAAGTTGAGAGCTGTTGCCAGATGTTAGATTATCCTTTGAGTCTACTCCTATCCAAATGTTTTTTATTTCTTTAGAGAATACTGCAATCTATTGAACTTATTCCAAATGATTTTTTTAAGTATGGAAGAAGGCAGCCCAGATGATAATTTTTATAGAGGCTTTAACTGGCTTCTCTAAAGTCCACATAGGTACATACCCTCTGTTTTGTGGGGAGGAGGTGCGTGGTTGAAGAGAAGCATGTGGCTGAAGATAGCCATGTCTTGCGTTCCCTGTCACCCACAATAAATCACCACATTGTGGGGTATAGGACAGACCAGGGTTGAGTGGAATTTGGAATTCAGGTGAAGTGCTTATAAAGTGCTTGTCCAGCTGACAACCAGACTTGGCCATTAGCAAGGACAATGTTGGTAGGAGTCAGGAAAAGAGCTTCACATACTCCCCTTTTATATTACTGAAGCAATAAGCCATCTGAGCTGAAGCCTCAAAGAGTTACATTTCCACCAGGTCATTAGATTCCCGGAGTCTCTGCAATAAAAGCTATGTACGAGGGGAGACTATAACTAGGTAACTATAACAAGCACTTGAGTACTAGTGTGTTCTAAGCACTATCATCAAGGCGCTGTTTGGGTCTAGGGCAGTGTATTTATTGGTAAGGGAAATGTGATAAAATGAGGTAATCATGCTGCTGTAGCTTTTTGATTTTTTCACTTAGTGTCAAGTTGGTCAGAATTAGCTTTCTCTGACTGGTCTGCTTCCACCTTTCTCTGTGATGGTGTTGGACAGTGAAAGAAAAGGTTTTTGGCTACAACTGCTGTAAGCATGAACTGTATACTCTTGAGAATGAGCTTGACTTCAGAAGTAGATCTTAGTCTAGCCATGGCCTTCATTTGTGGATCTGTGTGGTTCGCAGACCACTGGCTTTCACTCTGGCCTCGGAGCTACACCAGAGTGGGAGCAGAGTTCTCTTTCGGAAGTCCCAGAGCAAGACAGTTGTCATCAAGTGAGTTTGCATTTTGTATTTGTTCAGTCTTCCATCTAGGTTTATTCTAGTTATTTCTAGTTGGGAGCTCCTGAGAAGGCTGGTCATGGGACTGAGTTTGAGGAAGGAACCCTCTTCAGGGTTTCCTCAGTCTCACCCGTCTGCTCCATCTGACCCTGAGCCACGCCCACGCTGGACACCAGACTGGCCTGGTCACTGGGCCGAGAGCCCAGGCCACAGCCTTACTGCATTTCCAACTGCGCCTTTGGAGGCCACCTTCTCCTACAGACCGTGGAAAGCCAAAAGGGCTTTCTTCTTCATTCCCTTCCATTTTTCACATACAGTAGTGAAATCCCCTGCTTGCCCCAGCAATAAATAGTTGCCTTCCCAATCCTTACCTGGGGGCCAAGAATTTGGGATACTTTGTTTTTTATTAATATGTCAATTGAAAAGACTTATTTTACTAGTTTATTAAAAGCAGGAAATGTTGGGGTATTGAATTTTTAAATAGAATCTCTTTTCATATTTGAATGATTATTAATTCTAGAAGCATTCTCATGTTGTCATGACCCAATTGTGAATTCTCTTGAGCTTAGGAAGGACAAAAGTGATGAGATTTGCATGAGATAGAATAAATATTTTATGAGGAGTAAAAGAACCTGAGGAAGATACATGATCCAGAAGGGTACTAAGGCATAGCAATCTTCTTGGTAGCCCAGAGGTTCAAGGAAACAGGAAGATTTATATCCCTTTCCCACTCTTAAAATACACAGACAGAAAGGCAGTTTCTGTGGACATCGCTTGCACACCCACACAAAATACACAATTCCTAGGGCTTTCTTTTTCTAATGTTAATCCATTTTCTAAAGCAGAATTCCTAAACTTTTGAGTTTTTTAGATTTTATGCTCTCATTTGTTAGATTTTATGACAGTCATTCTGTCCTCCTAAAAATGTACTATATGTGTTATATGTATATATAAGTTAAAGTGACTTGAAATTGATTTGTTTTGACATTGTCTTAACCCTAGATATCACTATTGATACGATGGGGAGTCACAGAAAAAAAGGTGACTATCACTGATCTGAGAGTAAGATCCAGAAAAAAGTAGCTTTGGTTCTGGATCATTTAATCTTCAGGTGCTTGAGTAGCCAACCCAGCAAGACTTGGCAAATGCAGTGAACCACCCAAGGAAAGGAGAATGGTCGTTTTTGCTCTTATTTCAGCATGCATTTTAATATCCTACTCATTTGTTATTTTTCATGCAAATGCCCTCATTGTTCCCTAGGAATCTGTTTAGTTTGGGACTTAAAACCAGATTTATCTATTTCTGTAGAGAGATTTCCACAGAAGCTGTGT
Organism: Eulemur rufifrons; assembly: GCF_041146395.1. Lineage (NCBI taxonomy): Eukaryota > Metazoa > Chordata > Mammalia > Primates > Lemuridae > Eulemur > Eulemur rufifrons. The sequence goes on from NC_090990.1 coordinate 89,421,449, forward strand.
TTTAGAGGCCTCCACCATCTGTGTGGGGGGACAGATATTTATTTATAAATATGTTTATGTCATTTCCAAACTTCCAAGGGAGAAATTTCAATTCCCAGTCCATGAAAAGGTTAAATACAAATTGACTCTATGACTACTATCCTTCCAAAAAGTCAAATAGTAAATTAGGTTAAATTTTAACTGGTGCTTAGACATTTCCTAGTTATATTAAAATTAACTTAAGCAGACAGCAGCACATTAACCTGAATCACACCTGTGAGGAATTTACCTTCTAAATTTGATTTTGTTTTTCATCTCCAGGGCCTTAATAAGAATGTGTTAACACACATGACTATTTTACAATGATAGCTCTAAATAATTTATTTTTTATTTCAGAAAGAGAAATATACCTTAGAAAAACAAAACCCAAGATTTGATTTTTATTTTTAAAGCCATATTTTTGTGCTAGTAGCACTTAGATTATTCCATATCTGAGATCCATATCCACATTTCATTACCTGGGTTTGTTCTAAAGAAGATTTATTTTTGTTTTGTGAATAATTTTTGACTGTTCTTGTACATGTACAGATATAGATACATTTGAGGTCTTTTATTGATATTCCTACAAAGAATACAAATAAACTTTAACTTTAAACGTTTCAGACTAAAGTTCCTACTGTATCTGACATATCACTGTCTTCTAGCTTGCATCTGGGTGCGTAGGGTGCTTGGAGAAAAACGAGAAAGCAAATGTATGCAAAATCATTATTCTGAAGATGTATTTTAACTTCAAGAACAACGTGTCTTAGAATTTCCCAACTTCCAGGTAAAAAAGATTTAAATGTAGGACAAATAACCAGCATTAATGTATATTATATTGTGGTAACCCTCTAACAGTGCTCCTCATTCTGGAGAATTTAAAATCTCTTTAATAGCTTGTGACTGGTAAAGAAAGTCTCCTCTGGTTTGTTTAGAAGTATAACCCCACTTAGCTTCCTAGACCACTACTATCCTCTCTTAATTCCTCAGTTAGATTAATGGGGTTTGCGTTCAGGATTTTTGTTGTTTGGTCCAGATTTTTTATTTCAAATTCCAAATTTGTTTGTCATTTTCAAGGTTATTATAGTTCCCAAATACCCCCATCTTCTCCTGAGTATCGGCTTTATTCTATAAAATCCAGGACGCATGTTTCACATACAGTTTTATGTTAATTGTAGGTCTATGCACCTTGGCATATCTCAAGTTCTTTCTAATCCTGTTATACTAGGAATTAAAAAACTAAAATTCACTCAAAATCCCGAGAATAGTACATGAAAAGGAAACTGCAAATCAATAGACTTGTGCTACTTTCTGTTCACTTCGAAGGCGACCCATTTCAGTCTGAATTGCTCGTGACCTAATGTAAGCTTTAAGACTCCTTCGATCTGAAACATCAGAAAGAGGAAAACTGTTGACACTGTCTTGTTACCTCATAGTCCTCTTAGCCCTAAACCACCCACCCCCACGTGCCCTTTGTGCAGATCCGGGCCCTTTCCTGGTTTCCAGCCTCCCTCCCGCTGCCCGACTTCTGTCATCACCATCTTCACCAATGAGAAAGTATATCAAGCAATTTTGTGAGCCAAAAAAAAGAAAAAGTTTAACAACAAATAAGACTAAAACAGATGACTAAATCAATGGTTCCCAAAAGTAGGAGCGCCTCCTGCTCCAGCATGAACAATTACTTAGACTCTCTCCAAGGATTGGGGCCAGGCTTTTTCCTTTTTTAAACTTTGCCAGAGGATTCAGAAAAGCCAGGGTTAGGAACTACTAGTCCACGTTTAGCTGTAAGCACTGTACGTGGGTGTCTATTAAAATGTTTTCTAGCCCCGTTCCTGAAACTGGGATAAGTTGGCTATTGGTGTTTCTTTACCTTCTGTTTGGAATTTAAAATGCTGCTAAAACTGAAAATATATACTCAGCCTTCCCACACACACACTTGTCCCCACCAATTCCATTCTTTAAATCTGTGAGGTAGATAATCTCTCCGTTAACATAGTCATCCCATTTATGGAATAGGTACATTGCAACAAAGCTGACCTGAAGAAGAAATCTCCCATTTTAACTCCAAGGTAGATGGCTTTCTGGTTTGGTTTCAGAAGCTTTGATGAGTATACTCCTCAAAGAATCCCAAAGGGCCCAGACCAGAACCAAATATACTACATTTGACTTTTAAGGAATAAACTAAGTAGAGAACTCAAAATTCCTTTGTCTCCCTCCAACCAAAAAAAAAAGTTTCTTAACTTTTGTAGACCTAATACTCAGTACTGCAGTTTTATTACTTGAAATTTATCAGGTGCTAAATTGCATCTTGCACTTGTCATTCTTTCAGCAGCAAAATGCACCAAAAGCTCTCCAATCCCCCTCCCTACTCCTGCTCACATGAGTTTTCCAAAATCATGAGCATTTTGTAAGATTCAATTGGCTCTATGAAATTACAATAGAGTATTCTATATTTTGTTATAATTTTTAAATTATAATACAGTCTTTAGATCAGTAAAATTTATAATAGACACATATACATTATACATACACACTACTGGTCTTTCTAGAAACTTGATTTTGTGAAATTCTAGAATGAATTGCTTGCATAATATTTGTTTTGTCTATACATAAATTGCAATGAGGTAAATGCAAATCCGTTTCTTCATAAAATTGTGATTTTGGCTAGATGGTCTATAGGGTACTCTCTAGCTCTGACATCCTAATGATTATTATCTGATATAATTGAGAATTGTGCCCTTAAGCCATGTTCAAAAATCTGCTTGAGGCTTTTCTGGCAGTATTTATTAATAGTAACAATTCTTCCTCTTCACAATGATGTGCCATGGCACAATATTTTAAAAGAACCAATAAAAAAAAAAACATATGGAATAAACATATATTCAGAACACTACAATAATAATGTTAGTAGTAATAATAGCTAATGTTTATTGAGCACTACTATGTGTCAGACAATTTGCTAAGGACTTTTCATGGAATATATCATTTAATCATAACACCAACCACATATGAGTTAGGTATAATTATTATCCTTCCTATTTCATGAGGAAACTGAGGCTCAGAAAGACTAAGTTACTTGGCCAAGGCTACACAATGAATAAAGCCAAGACCCAAACTCAGATCCTTCTGACTATGCTGTCTTGATTTAAAAAAAAAAAAAAAAACTCAAAAAATATAGGAGAGGGTAAGAAAAAGGTCCAAAAAGATCCTAGCATATAACCAACCTGTCACCATGAGCCAAAGTGATGGCAATGAGAACGAGATGAAGTAATTTCCCAAAGCTTTTTCTCTTAATGTGTTGGTTTTGATAATATTGCCTTGCATGGTCAAGTCATCTGACTGATAAAAAATCGAAATGGGCAGAAATCTCACCTCTCTCAAAAATTGGTCTTTCATCTCTTCTGGGACCATCAGAGTTGGGATGGTAAAATCTGCTTTCAGAATTCCAAAAAAGTGCCCTGAAAAAGAGAGTGCTGCCTGTTTCAGGGGGAAATTATCCTATTGCTGTTTGAAAACTTCACATTCTTAGCAGTCAGAAGTCCCCACTGGACACCATGGATGCAACAGGGTGATTTATTAATAGAATTGCAAAAGGAAAGAAAAAGAAACTGCTGAACGGGACAACACTCAGCCACAATTAGGACCAACCAATTAGTGGCTGAAAAAGAAAAAGTCCTACACTTTAGGATGATGCTGGCTCTTCTTCCACAGGCTGGCCACCCCTCAGGCAATTATTTTCTTTTCTGTTTGTTCTGTATTTTTCTCCTTTTAATCTAGTAAGTAGGTGCTCCACAGCATGCTGGAAATACTCACCTCTTGTTAAGCTCTCTACTCCCAGAAAACGCTAAAGAAGTTCTCTGAACCTATAAATAAGTTCCTCCTTCAGCCATGAGCCACTCATAATTATTATAGGATCTACAACCTCACAATAGGACTACTTTATATTTGCATAGAATTTTATAGTTTATAGAGTATCTTTGATAATTACTGGGTGCTCACAACAACCCTATGATATAGACAGGGTAGGTTTTTGTTTTTGTTTTTGTTTTTGTTTTTGTTTTTGTTTTTGTTTTTGTTTTTGTTTTTTGAGACAGAGTCTCACTTTGTTGCCCGGGCTAGAGTGCTGTGGGCATCAGCCTGGCTCACAGCAACCTCAAACTCCTGGGCTCTAGCAATCCTCCTGCCTCAGCCTCCCGAGTAGCTGGACAGGCATGTGCCACCATGCCCGGCTAATACTTTCTATATATTTTTAGTTGTCCAGCTAATTTCTTTCTATTTTTAGTAGGGAAGGGGGAGGAGGGGTCTCACTCTTGGTAGGCTGGTCTCGAACTCCTGACCTCGAGCAATCCTCCCCCCTCAGCTTCCCAGAGTGCTAGGATTACAGGCGTGAGCCACCATGCCCAGCCTAGACAGGGTAGTTTTTACTATACCCCTTTTGCAGATGAGAAATAGAGATTCAGAAACTTGCCCCCAAAACTTTCATAATAGTAATGCAGCTTAAACTAGAATCCCTATCTTCATTCCTATCCCTGTCCCCAACATTTCATGCTGTCTTTCATTGCAAGGTCTCAAGTGCCCTGAGCTAAGTGACTGTGCAGATTTAACTGCTCCACTGGTAAGAGGGGGAACTTGGTAAACAGAAGCAGTTACCTGATTTGGGTGCTGATGTTTTCTTTTTAGACGCTGAGTTCAAATGTTGGGCCTCAGTGGTAGTAGCTGTATCTTTCATATCAGTGCCACTCCCTATGCTGGTCACAGCTACAGGAGGGGAAAATAAAAGAGTTATTGCAAATCCAGCTGGTAGTGAGGCAGCCTGAAATTGGTGACTGCCTCTGAGCTAGGAAACGGGAGAGCAGCCACGGCTGTGCACACAGTTTCTGCAGAAGCCATCGGTGTGGGAAACTCAGGTCCTGCCAATCCTTGACTCACCTCCACAGACTTTTGTACCCACCCCTTAAGTTGCTATGCCGTCATCTTTCAAAAATCGCCCCTGGCATCAGGATTTGTGGGGCTTGGGCAATGTTACGAAGTTTGTTCTCAGTACCAAATTGTTTTCTTTCAGTCTACATTGAGGCCCGATGCCCTATATTGTCTGCCAGCTACACAGAGCTGCCATTGTGGCACCCAAGGACCCTTGATATCTCCATCAAGGGGTAGCACCTCAAACCAGGCTCGGGTTCTCCCCAGCCCGGGCAGCCTCCCCTCCCCTGTGTGGCCAGCCATGCCCTGAGACCCTCCAGCCGGAGACCCCAGGCACCCACAGCTGCTCCCTCGCTCCCTCTCACCCGCTCTCATGTTCACCAAAGTCCTGTCAGTGGTATATTATTGTAAAATATTTAAGCAAAATTATCCCCTCCCCAACCCAGGGACAACCTCTCTTAAAAGTTTGCTACAGACTATCCTTCACACGCTGGAATTTGTTAATTTGAATGTGTAAAGATCTGCCTTTACACATTACATTGAATGTGCCATCACTTATTTAACTTCTTTAGCAAATCTGCTTTCAGCGGACATGACATTGCTTCCAGTTTGCCCTGTAACGAGCGATTCCGCAGCGACAGCCCTGTCTGTGGCGGGCGCACGTGTCTGGGAGTCCACTGCACCATCCTTTCCTCAGTCCATTTCCAGGGGCAGAGTCTCTGTGTGGAAGGTGCACGTGTCGGAACTAACACACGTTCTGACACCAGAATGGCAGCCCCGGCGCACACACCTCCCGTGTCTGAGATCACTGTTTTTCCCAGGTTCTCATCAGCATTATCACACTTTCCAATCTTTGCCACACTGGTTACATATTAATAAAAAAGTAAATTTTACGAACACATCGTTTTAAAATTTGCATTTCTGTGATTCAGTGAACAAAGCTGAGCATTTTTTAAAAAATGTATTTGTATTGGTATTTTTTTCAATCACTGTTACCTGTGGACAGCATACAATCCATTCCCTAGTGCCCTCACTCCTCCCCAGCCACTGCTCACCCCGACCGCGACAGTCTCTGCCCACACACACGGCCTCCTCTCCTGGTCAGCTTCCTCTCCAAAGGGCCACTTTCCCCACCCAAAGCACTGTAACTTTCTTTCGTGAAATGAATAAATTTGTAAAATTCAGAAACAGAAGGGAAGTACACATCCATATTCTCACCAGCTGAGTATAACTACTGTTAACATTGTCACACCTCTTCCAGTCTTTTTTCCTAAGCATTGTTTGATGTTTCCTTTCAACATTGTTGTAACTGCTTTATATATTTGTTGATCATGCTTTTTTCACTTAGCATCCTACTACAAGCATTGTCACATGCCGTTATATACCACCTTGCTTCTGGACACTACAGATCTGAGCATCTGTCTTGCTTGCTGAAAACCTCTGACGATTCCGTGGACCCTCGGTTCTGAGGATGCTCTCCTCGTCCCTTGCCATTCATTTCCCATCTCAGTCATGTCAGACTGCTTGCCACTCCCAAACAAACCATACGCTTTGACATCTGTCTTGGTTTATGCTGTTCTCTCTGCCCAAAAGAACTTTGTAGTCTTTGCTGCCAGAGAAACCCTCCATTATCATACCTTTTGTCCAATTACCATCCTCCAAGCAGAGTGAATGAATCACTTTCCTGCCACAGCTCTTGGTTCACACTTCTGGGTGCAGCACTTTGCAAACTGCCCTGGTTCTCTCTACAAGGCCTATTAGACTACACTCTTTTAAACACAGGAAACAAGTCCTGCACATCTTGGTATCTGTAGTTCAATGCCTTGTTCAAAACAGGTGCTCAGAAAATGACTGTTGAATTAAATCGTGTGCAATTAAATAACATGCAAAAAACACTATTCTCCAGAGCCTGGGAGAGATACAAAGAATTACAAAACAGTCCGTTCCCTGCGAGATTCTGCAATCCCAATAATTCATAATTCTAATCATTTATAATTAATAAAATGAAAATGAAGCCAGCTCCATCTATTAAGGTAAGGAGAGAAGTGGGGGAAGAAATGAGTCACTAAACATTTCACTAGTGAACTGAGATTAAATGGCAAAAACTACCATTTATTCTCTGCCAGATGCCAGGCACTGAGAGATGAGAAAAGTGAAGTTAAGAGAGGTTAGGAAACTTGCCTAAGGGCCACACAGTAAGTACTGGAACCAATATTCCAACCCTTGGCTGTCAAACTCTTGCTCTTACAGCCAAAATAGATTGTTTCTCCCCCAGATCTCCCCACTCCACCCCCATCTCGTTCTAAATTATCCAGGGAAAATGGGAGGGTGAACTGGCTCTGGTCAGACAGGACCCCCTCTAGAGTGGGCTGGAATGTAGCCAGGAATGGGGAGACTATGGCCCAGCACACAACCCCCCCCTCCGACCCCATCCCACCTCCCTCCCTCAGCTCCCCCACCTGTAGTCTGTGCATGGACGCTCAGGCCTGGTCTCCCCAAGGGAGAAATTTCCCAAAGTGCCAGGGCTGACCCAAGGTTGAGTCCCCAAGCTCCAGTGACACCAACAGGCACCTGTTTCGGGCCCTGGCCAGCTCCCAGCTGTCCCCGGGCAGGCATCCTGGCTCAGGGCTGCAGACTCGGAGGGCGCAGTTGTTCTCTGGGGCACAGGTAGGCTCCCTGAGCTGGATGAGTCTGAAAATGCTTTCTTTGGTCCCCAGAGAGCTCCCTGGAGCCTCAGAGCCCAGGACTGGCTAGAAGTGGTGAACCCAAGAGGCGCTGCTATCCCAGGAGTAGCTGAGGCATTGTGGGTGGAGCTGAGCAAGGGGCTCTTTGTTGCCTCCTGCAGAGTCGAGGTAATGGGGTCCCCAAGGGCACCAGTACTGCAGCAGAGCTTGAAGAGGAGGCCAGAAGAATTGCAGCCACTTGCTGGGTGACAGAGAGGCTCTTCCGAGGGGCAGGACCAAGGGGGCTCGGTGGTAGAGATGCCGAGGGTGAAGGGTCGGAGGACGTGCTCTGGGCAGTGACCAGCAGGGCCTGGGCCCTTCCCCGAGAACCGAGGTGCCCCCCCCGAAGGCCTGGGGTTGGTCAGAAAGCTCACTGCCACCTGGGGAGCCACAGGGCCCGTGAGGTGGAAGCGGGGTGTAGGGGCCAAGCTCCACCAGCTCAGGGCTGACACTGCGCCGCAGAAGCCAGTCCCTACAAAGGAGAGATGACTTCTGTGGGGCCCGCTGCCTCCCCCCCTCCCAAAGCCCTGGCCGCCGAAGGGTGGCGCCACACGTGGCTCCCTGGGCCGTGCACACCCATCGGAGACGGGTGAGTGGAGAAGGCGTCCTGAACCCGACAGGGTGGCCGTGGTGCCCATTAGGCCTGGGGCAGCCAGACAGGTGCCAGGTTAGACCTTAGGTGGGAAGGAGAAGACAGGCTGTCACCCAGCTTCTGAACCAAACCTGACTACTCAGTTACCAACCCTGCCTGGCCTGCTCGCCTGTGCTGGCCATCCCCACCCTGCCTGCAGGGCTGCTACCTGCAGTCCCACCCACCTCTACTCCGCTTTGCTAAATCCTCCTCATCCTTCAAAATAGTTATGAAATCACCTCCTCCAGGAGATCCTCTTGTTAACGGCGGGGGCGGGGAGGGGGGTCACTGACAAGGGGAGTGTCCCCACGGTACCCATTACCACACTGAGCACCAGCCTTTTCCTAGCTGGCTGTGAGCTCCTTCAGAATAGGCCCTGCCTTTCCTTCATGTCCCCAGAATCCTGGCTGGTGGCTATGCCTTGGAGAGCATGAGATTCCAGCAACATTTTTTAATGAGTGAATTAATGAAATTCTGTTTGCCCTTGGTCAAATCTGCTAACTTCTCTGTGTCCTCAAAAACAGGCCCTAAAACCTTTGTGTGATATAGGAGCCTGTGAGGAGGCCAGGAAAGCTGCGATGTTTGCCCTCAATTATCCTAGTTAGCTTTAGAACTCTCGGGAAGCAAACTGAGGTAATAGCTGTGAAGATGTTTCAGGATTTAAAGATGCTCCTCGAACACTATCACTGTCATTCTCAGCACGTGCCCGCGCACGGTGCCGACACCTTCTCTCCCGCAGAGGAGCCCGCAGTCAGAAGGGCCTTTGCAGGCACCTCTGCGGGGCTTCCCTAGCTAAGGCCTCTCCGGTTTTCCCCAGGGGCAGTGCTCCACAGTCGTCCCCTCTGGCTCCCGGGCCCGTCCCTCGTCATCTCGCCCGAGAGACTGCGCAGCCTCTCCTGGTCTCCTGGCCGTGTACTCGCGAGTTCATGGCCCAGTTCAAAGGCAGGGAGGCTGACGGTGGCCGAGTCTGCCTTTCCACCCTCCCCCAGCTGGCCCAGCAGGGTGGGAGCAGAGGGACGCCGTCCTCTGTACAAGTGCCCTCTGACTGCCACCGGCCGGCTCCCCCTTTTCTGCCCGCTCGCTGGCCCTTCTAGGAGGCTCCCGTGGGCCTACTCCGGGCTGCTGCGTGCAGGCCAGCCTCTCCACTTCCTTGGGCCCTGAAGCCCCCAGAGCCAGCCAAGAACAGGTTCACAGCACCTGTGCTGGGCCTGGGAGTTGCTTCCGCGGCAGTTCCTGAGGGCCGAGTAACGGCCGAGGCGGAAGCAGGGAGGAGAGCCGGCAGCTCTGCCGACTCCCGGTGTCCCACGGAGGGGTCTGCAAGAAAACGCAGAGAGCAAGTGTGAGGCCAGCTGGCACTTGAGGGCCTGTCGCACCTGACAGCCTGTCGCACCTGACAGGCTGTCGGACCTGAGGGAAGTCACAGCAGGCACTGACAGCGCAGCCTGCGTCACACAGACACACCGCGGCGGGCGTGGCCGTGCCGTCTACTCTGCGGCAGACACGGGGACGGGCACTTCCACCATCCTTAATCCTCACAGTCGCTCTGCAGCGCGGGAAGAGCTATTTCACAGATAGCAATAATGATTCTCAAAAAGATCCAAAACACAAAAAGAAACAGCCAAGAACAGGCAAATCCGCAGAGGCGGAAAGTAGGTCAGTGGTTGCCAGGAGAGAGTACGGAGCGGCCGCAAACGGGTGAGGGGTTTCTTTGAGGGGAGATGAAAATGTCCTAAAATCAGATCGTGTGACGGCTGAACAACCCGTAGACATATGGGGGGCACACTGCACGCTTTAAGAGGGTGAAGTTTAGGATGTGTGAGTTAGCTCTCGATAGAACTGGGCGGAGGGGGGAGAGAAGGGAGGGGCGCAGCAGCCGAGGATGTACAAGATCGAGTCACCAGCTGTGCCTCTGGCTCCCGTGCAGTCACGGTGACGAGACAGTGACACTAGCCATTCTCTGCTGGGTGTTCACTCTGTGCCAGGTCTCTGCTAGGTCCTTCACATTCATTCTCTCAGCCTTCAAAGCCATTCTATGAGGTGGGTATCATCAATCTCATTTTGTTAAATAAATTCTCCAGGTGAGGAACAGAAGGCTCAGAGATGCTGCCGGCCTCATTTCTAGCAAGTGGCAAAGTCTGCCTGACTCCAAAGCCCAGGCTCTTAACTTCATTGTCCAATTACTAATTGCTGTCACCAATTGCTATGCCCTAAGGCAGGATGGAGTCCATTCCATTCTTTAAAGATCCCCAAAATTAAAATAAAACAACTTCCTCACAAGTTTATAGTGTGAGGGTCTCAGGAGCCTGCTGCAGAATTCAGTGACCCTCAGAATCTAGACATGCTTCCTTAGGCTTGTCCTCAATGTCTCTGGCTACCAAGGAAACCCATTTCCCGTCTTGTCCTGTCCTCAGTGGTGCAGGCCAGCAAGAGTGGACTCTCACTCACCGTAGAAGCAGATGAAGGGCTGCGGGGAAGAGCAGTCCGCAGCGTAGACTCGGGGAGAGTGGTGCGCGTAGGTACGGAGTCCTGCACACAGGCCTCTGCTGCGCCTGGGCAGCACCCCCAGCCAGGAGGGGATGCTGGCACCCAAGTCACTGGACCAGCTCAGAGACCCGGAGTTTGCATTGAAGTAGAGGCCAATCCAGGCGTCAGTCTCACTTGTGACGGACTTCAGAGCCTCCTTGCCTGCCTCATTGGTCACCGTCTGCAGGTCGGCCAGGTCTGTTTGGTGGCTGCGGCAGTACAGCAGGGCCAAGGACCATGTCATTACCTGGTCAAATCACACGAAGGTCCGTCCACCGATCTGGACCACAGCTGAGGTCAAAGAACATGGACATCACAGGCCTGAGGTCCTGGATCTCTGATAGCTCAGCCCTCATCGTCCTTGGGGACAGAGTCCTGGTCTCACCCAGGCCTTTGGATGAGTGTTAGGTTTGATCAATACCTTGGGTGTTAGGTTTGATCAAAACCACAATGTTATAGGCAGACTAAATACCAGGCTGGGAGAATGGATGAGATATCATAGGGACAGCTGCGGGGAGACATTAGGGAAAGCAGGGATTGAGAGTGCTTCTTGCAGCTCTGTGGCCTTACAAGTTAAGTCTTAACATCTTCATCTGTACAATGGAGATAGTAACAGTACCTAAAGTCAAGAGTACACAAAACTATGAATATAAATGGTTTAGCACAGTGCGTGCAAATAGAAAGCACTTAATAAAATGGTGGTTACAATTTGGGGGGAGGCTCTGAAGGGAATAGAACCATCCTGGTTTGGAGCCACCCTCGTTTGTGATTTCCAGGGACTGTGCCTGCCATGCTGGCTTTTGTGGAGCTCCAGAGCTGGGCAGAACAGAGGAAGTGTGTGATGTTCCGAGGCTCACCACGTCAGGAGGGCCAGGGGGATGAAGCAAGCCTGGTGAGGACAGACCAGGTGGACAGGAGGCAGAGCAGGTCCAGGAGCCCTGCCTTCCAGCAGAGCTCGGACACAAAGATACTCACCTCCCACGGCCCCTACCTCCAGCCCCTGCCTGAGGCTGGACTGGGCCGAGGTAGGACAGGTCCCGCCTACCCTGCCCCTTGCCAGGCCTGTCTCATCGGCAGCACATAAGTCAGTGCATCTGTGGTCCAAACAGCCGGAGTTTGGAAAGGATGTGAGCAGCTGGGGCTTGACCTGAAGCTCTGATTCCGGAGGGCTGGATAAAGGAAACAGCCCTGTTTGCAGAGCTGGGAGTCACGTCCTCAGATTCAAATAGGGCCTCCCAAACTCGCTGACACACACCTGCTCACCTGAGCCCATCGAGACTTGCCTCACGTCTCTCTTACATTTTCCCTAGCCAAACTGATTTTTTTAAATTGCTCTTTGAGCTATGTATGTGGCCTGTGTCATCTTTTTAAATCCCCACTGTAGTCCTGGGAAGTACCAGTTATTAATGGATGAGGAAAGGGGGCCTCGGGAGGTGATGACTTGCCCAAACTCACGCCGTATTACGCAGCAAGATGAGATGCATACACAGGTTCACCTGCCTTGGATGGCTATGCCGTTCTCACTCTGCAACTTCCTGTTCCACACCATGCAGAAAACCAACTCTACAAAGCAGAGCGATTGAATATATTTCCTTTGCCACAGAATTTCTCAAAACCAGATAGGAAGAAACTTTTTTTTTAAATATCAGGGCATTAATATCCAAAGGGGAAAACGTCAGAGGAAACTGCCCCCGTCCAGATGGTGGGCAGGTGCCTGGGGTGTGAAGAGGTGCTGCACAGCCCCTGCCCCCAGAGGGAGGGCGGGGCTGCAGCCCAGCCTGGGTCCTCTCTCGGTTCCACTCTGGGCTTAGAGACCTTGAGCGAGTCAGCCACGTCTCTAGGCCCACCAGAGTGAGAAAGGCATGGTCCTCTCCATAGGATCCCTGGGACAGCCAGGCAGGGGTAGGGGAAGCAGAAGGGACCCAGGGGTAGTAATCCTGCTGGCTGGTCCAGGTAGATGGGTCCAAGGCAAAACAAGCCACATTCCTAGAAAAGGGAAGGTGGGGCAGGTGTGTACCTGGCTTTGGAGACATGGTCAGGCTAAGAGAGGGCTCTGTGGATATGAGGTGCCCGACAGCAGGGTCTGTAAAACAGAAACAGACCTCGTGTTACAGGGTAGGTGCTGCCCGGCATCCTCTGCAGGCACCGGGAGCTGCCCAGTTGAAGCCAGAAGACTTGATCGGGGTAGGCAGCTTGTTTATTTCTTTCTGCATTTATTCAATAAATATAGATTAAGCACATACTGTGTGGTGGACGCTATGCTATGCCCTGGGAAGACAGCAGAAATAAGGCAAGCAGAGTCCTTGCTCGTGAAGGGAATATGGGAGGAGCCAGCCTTGCAGAGAGGGGTGGGGGTGGAGGGTGAGGAGAAAGCAGTGAGGGTAGCGGGAGAGGGGTAGGAGATGCGGCCGGCAGGATCAGGCAAGGCCTCCGCAGCCACGAGAAGGAGGGTATTCTAAGTGCCATGAGGACTACTGATCCCTCTGTTCAAGGGAAGCGATCTGACTCACATTTTTAAAAGCTCACTATGTAGAATTGGCAGAAGGCGGGGACATGTGGAACTTTCTAGATTTTGCCTTTTTTCTATCCTGACTTACAGCCATTTCTCTACTGGGGTCCTGGGAAGAGGGGGCAGAGGAAATAGAAACTTAGGCCACAGAGAAGAAGTGATGTGGCAAAATGAGTAAGTAATAACCAGGTGAGCGTGGGCTTGCTCTCCTCCCCCTCCCCCTCCCTTTCCGCCCTCTCTCTCCCCCAACCCCTTTCTCCCGTTTGCTCCTGAAAAGCAACACTGGGGGGAAGGCCTGCCCAGAATATGAAGTGAGCACACCGTGGTAGCAGACGAAGGGCTTCCGAGCTGTGCAGGAGGAGACCCCCAGCCTGGGGACAACTTTCAGCGAAGTGTACAGAGTGGCGCAGAAGCCCACCCCAAAATCGGGCAGACTCTGGCTCCATGTCAGGGAGGTGAAGGCGGAGCCGCTGGACCATCGCAGGCCGGAAATGCTGGCGTCAAAGAAGAGGCCAATCCACATGTCTGTGCTGTTCATGAGGGAGTAGAGCTGCGCCAGGCCGTCCGTCTGCAGCTCCGCGAGGTCTGTGTAGCGCAGCTGGCAGTAGCGCCGGGCGTCGAACCAGCTCAGCGCCTTTTCCACCCTATGGAAGCTCTTCCCGCTGCCCCCCAGCTGCAGGGCTGGAGCAGGAGAGGCTGTCACAGCATGCCCCACCCCCAGTCCCTGAAGAGCTTTCAGCCACACCCCCTTGGGCCTCTCTTCTCTCCTGCTCTGCCCTTCACCGTGGCCCACCATTTGTACCCAGCTCTGCCTCCTGGCCCTGGCACAAGCTGCTCTGTTGGCCTGGAAGGGCTGACCACTTCCACCAGCTCCCTCAATCCCCCTTCTCCCATTCCCTGACCACCCCTTCCCTTTGCCCAGCTAACTCCTCACCCTCAGCCCCATCCTGGCGTAGGTGCCTTCCTGTGTGCTGTAATGCCCCTTTCTTAGCACTTGGTAACAGCAGATAGTGCTTACTGGTGCATGTGATGTGTCATTAGCTCACTGAATCCTTCCAACAACCCCCTAAGACAGGGGTCCCTAACCTATGATGAGTTATATAATTACTTCATTAACCATTACAATGTAATAATAATAGAAATAAAGTACACAATAAATGTAATGCACTTGAATCATCCTGAAACCCTCTCCCCCACCCGCACCCCTCACCACCCGGTCTGTGGAAAAATTGTCTTCCATGAAAACGGTTCCTGGTGCCAAAAAGATTGGGAACTGCTCCCCTAAAACATCACCCTACCTGTTTTACAAATGAGGAAACCAATTCACAGAGTTAAGTGACATGGCCAAAGCCACCCAGGGGAAGGAGGTAGAGCCAGGATTCAAGAACCCTGGGTGGGCACCCAGCTCCAGACCCTTACTCATGGCGTTGGACTGCCCCTACATCAGGGCCAGTAACTGAGGCTGCGCACTAGAATCACCCAGGGCTCAAGCACCCCAATACCCAGGCCCACTCTGACTCTCTGTTGCTGGGACAGCATCAGAATGTTTGAAAAGCTCCCAGGGAAACGCGCTTTTTGTTTGTCTCTACCATTTGATCTAGGCAACTTGGGAGCAAGAACAAGCTTTGCTCATGGTATTCCCAGTGCCCAGCACAACGCTGGGCACACCAAAAGGAAGGCATGGAGTGCACTGAAAAGGAAGGAAGAAATGAGGGGAGGGAGGGAGAAGGAGGCAAGAGGAAAGGAAGGATAGGAGGAAGGGAGGGAGAGAGGTAAGAGGAAGGGAGGGAGGAAGGAAGAAAGGAACTAAAGAGCAGATCAAACTTCTCCCAGGGACCCACCCAAGCCCCAAGATCTCAGAGTTCACTTCCTTCCTTCCTTGACTCCAATCCCTTGTGGGGGTCCCAGCAAATAAGGGCTGGTCCAGGGCTACTCTGCTCTGCCCAGGTCCTGCCCGTGGAGGGGCAGAGAGGAATGGAGGGCTTGGTGATGGGATCTTGGGGATCCCAGGCCACAAGGAACCAGCTTCAGGGCAGATGCCCTAGGAGAGGAAAATCAGATTGAAGAACTGGGTTCACAGAGTGGCAGGGTGTGCACAAAGAGGGGGACAAGAAGCAAAAGAGTTAAGCTCCTCACACCCACCAAAGTCGAAGATCCTTCCTGTCACTAGAAAAGTATTCTTTTTATTTTATTTTATTTTTATTTTTTGTAATGATTGGCTGTGGCCCACTAAATTGACCTCAGGATGTAATGGGTCCTCACTGGCAGCTTGAGGAAGCCAACACCCCAGGGCTTTCCATGGTGTGTGCGATACTCCCAGAGTTCTGCCTGCATCCCCAGCCCTGTGGTGTCGCCTGCCAGGCTCGGGAGGAGACCCCCCTGCCCCCAGCTCCCTGCAGTGCGCCCTCATAGCAGCCTCCCCAGCTCCACCCAGGAGTCCCTTTGTCCTCCCTTCTCCCCTTCTTGACATCCTGTCACACAGCAAACCCTGTGAGTTCTACAGCCCTAAGCCTCCTGGAACTTTGCACTTATTTCTTCAGCCCTGGCCCAAGTCACCGTCCTCTCCCTGCCGCCAGGTGCCTGTCGTCCCACCAGTGGCCGTCCCCTACGTTCCCCACCCTGCAGCCCACGGGCCTCCCTAAGACCTGCACCACGGCACTTCACCAACCTTCATTGCATCTGTTACATAATTCTGAAATTATCATGATTATCTTCTTGAATTTTTTTTTTTTTTTTTTTTTTTGGTAGTGTCTCGCTCTGGATAGGGTGCAGTGGCATCATGATAGCTCACAGCAACCTCAAACTCCTGGGCTCAAGCGATCCTCCCGCCTCAGCCTCCCGAGTAGCTGGGACTACAGGCATGCGCCACCATGCCCGGCCTTGATAAATGTCTTTATTGCCTTTAACCCCCACTAGAATGCAAGCTCGGGGAAGTCGGGGACTGCCCCGTGCTTGTGCGCTGGGTGCCGGGGGAGTGAGCGGAATCACCTCCCAGGACCCCAGCTCCGGGACCCCCACCACCCCGGCTGGCGAGGGGAGAAGGGGTTTCTCTCCCCGTCCCTGATCTGACGGTTAGAAAACATTCCTTTCTTTTCTCTTTGTCTCCCCTCCGACCTGGCAGCTGGGGTCTGGGGGAGGCGCCTTCCCTCACCCTCGCCTGGCGGGCTCACCTGCGGCGCCCAGGGCCAGCAGCAGCGCGGGGGACCCCATGGCCCGCGCAGGACAAGCCTGGAGTCCGCGGCGCCGGCCTTCTGGTCTGTGCTTCCTTGTTCTCCGCTCTCCTCTTTCCCACCCAGACTGACGGATTTTACTAAACAAACTCTCAGCGCCCGCTGCCTGCCCGCCACTGCGTGAGCTCCTGGGTACGCGGCCTGAGAAAGGAGAAAAGATCCCCGTCCTCCTGCGACCCGGACGGGGGTCGTTACCAGGCAGGGAGGGCGGCAGGAGCCCGTCCCGGGGCTGGCTGCCGGGGGCGGAGGGCAGGGCCTGCTGAGCAGGGGCTTGAGTGGAAGGAGAGGGAGGAGCCCGGACCCCTCACAGCAGCCACACCGGGAGCCGCGGTGACCCGGTCTCAGGGGCAAGCTGTCGCTCAGAGAGGTGAAGTGGCTCGCTCCAGCCCGCATGGTAAGTGGCAGGGCAGCAGCTCAAGTTCCGGACACTGAAAAGCATGAGGCCGGGAGGTGAGGGCCCAGCCAGTTCTGCAGGAGGTCAGAGGTCAGAGGCCCCTCAAGGCTCTTTCTCTGGGACACCAAACAGCTCCCTGTGGTCTCTCTCTCCCTACCCCTGTCCCAACACCCCAAATCCTCTTTTTGCCCAGAGCTTTCTCTGTTCCCCTGAGGGCCACGCTTCTGGAAACAGCTCAGAGACTCTGTGTTTCCCCACCCTTCACCCCTCCACACCCTTCCCTGAGGGAAGGACACACAGCCCCTGAGACTGAGTGTCCCAAGGGAAATAGGGAAGAAATCGCTAGTGCTTCAGTGTCGGGCCACAGCCCTATGCAGTGAAGGGCTCAGACGGCTTCCTCCCAGGCACAGCGCCTGTTGGTGCCAGGGCCTCTCAGGACCAGGCTCTAGGAACAGAAGAGAACCTGCCAGTCCTGGCCTAGAAAACACCACGCCTGCTAGCCACCTTTTCATTTGGCCCTTCACACCTCCCTCGAGTCAAGTCTCTTGAATTAAGGGCCCCAGGAAGTCTAGGCTTCCCAGTGGGAGCCAGGGAAGCGCCAGGAGGAGCCAGGGAAGCACCAGGAGTGCAGCTGTGTGGGTGCCTCTGAGGAGCAGGCGGTGCCGCCCCAGGCCAGGCACAGCATATCTGGGGCAGCACAGCCCACACAGCCTGGCCCTGCTGGCCGAAATCCAGTCGCTGTGCATCCCTCGTCCCTTCCTCTGGACTGTGAGCCCCTTGAGAGCCCGGACTGTGCCAAAGTTGCAAAGCACTCGCCCCTTTACAAGCACAGCAAAGCCTCTCGGTAAATGGCAGCATTATGGTTATTACTAGTAGTGTTTGCTATTATTATTCTCTTTGGATCCTAGCTCCTGGCCAGTCATCCATCTGGTACATAGAAACCTTGACTGCGTGAATGAAGGGGATGCCTTGGACAGGACACACAGGGCTGATGATGAGGATGGGGGAGGCCAGCACCGCCACTCCAGGACGGGAGTTTCATTGGTAGCTGTGCCAGGAAATCTAAGCGAGGGCCAAAGGAACCAAGTGAGGGAGCAGCAGGCTTCCTAAGCGACTCAGGAACAAACATTAGGTTTGCATGAGCTACAGGAAGCCAAGTGGTCAGGGAAACTCCCTGTAGCATCTTTTCCCATTCCCCAAAGTGGGAATGCCATTTCCACCCAGCTACAATCAACCCTTACTTCCAGGTACAACTTCTGCTTTCCACTATTTATACCTCTTCTCCCAGAATAACCAGATCTGCATCCCTGAAGTGGAAGCTGCGTTTTCCGCACTTCCTTTACTCCTCGGACATGTTCTCAGCATCCCTGAGAGCAGGCAGGGGTTTGCAAGGTGAGTTGCTAGGGACTGTCTGGGGCCTTTGTTAGAGATCTGCATGGTGGCTGCAATGCCCTGGCCAACCTTCTGAGCTGGCGCAGTGGAAGGAGGCCTGTGGCCAATGTGAGTGATTTTCTCTGAGCCTTGATCCCTTATCTGCAATATGAGGGCATTATGAGGATTCAATGAAATAATCTTTGTCGTGAATATGATGCACTTAACAAATTCCAGTGTGCAAAAAACAGGGCATATCTATACTGTCTCTAAATCAACATAAATGTTTTATGCTTTACATATAATAAAATGTACTTTAACTGTACAGTTCAGTTTTGTAAAATGTACACACCAGTGTAACCACCATCACCCAGAAAGTTCCCTCCTGCCCTTTGCAGTCAATCTCTCCCCCATCCCAGCTTCTGGCAACCACTGATCTGCTTTCTGCCACTATAGATTAGTTTCTTAGAATTTCATTTGAATGGAATTGCACCCAGTAAAATGTCTTGTGAGATTCACTCATGTTGTTGCTTGTATAAGTAATCCACTCCTTTTTATGGCTGAGTAGTATTCCATTGTATGAAGATACTATAATTTGTTTGTTCATTTCCCTCCTGGTAGATTTGGCATTGTTTCTAGTTTGGGGCCATTATGAATAAAGTTGCTATGAACATTCACAAACATACCTTTATGCAGACATATGTTCTTACTTCTTTTGGGTAAATGCATAGGGTGGGATTGCTATGTCATATGGTAAGATAAGTGTGTGTTTATCTTTGTAAGAAACTGCTATAGGAAATATTCTTTTCCTCCCCACTCTTAGGCTCTCCAGCTGTGACTCTGGAAATTAGACTGAAAAAAAGACAGATTAACAAGAGAAAAACAATTTTATTAACATGTGCCTCATGCATACACACCAAGCACTTAGATGAATGACTCAAAAGGGTGGTTAGAGCTTGGGCTCATACAGCATCTTAACAAAGGAATGATAAACTTTTAGAGAAATGACAAGACAAAGAAAAGGGACTTTGACCTTCTAGGGGTGGCAAATTATGGGAAGGCAAATACATGGGCAACTAAAGGCAGATAAGGGCTAGTAAGTATGGTTTGTTGGGTAGATTCCTCTGGTGCTGTCTCTGGATTGATAAGGGTCTAGAGTTGTCTCCAGTGGTTAACTTTTGTCCTTCCTGGTAGAGAGAGGATGGGGGACACCTTTACAAATTTATGTCCTGCTATTAGGCAAATGGGTGGAGGGCAGAGAGCTTTTCTTGTATCTGCTTGTTCTCAATTGCCTTCGGCTCAAAATAGCCTTATGCCGAAGTGACATATTTTGGGATGGCGTATGCTGCTACCCTTCATTGCCAGCTCTTTTCTAGAGTGACTGTATCATTTCCTACTTTTTTTTTTTAATTCTAACATGTATATATGTCTAATCTTTTCTACTCTTATCA
The DNA here is from genome assembly GCF_041146395.1 of Eulemur rufifrons. Taxonomy (NCBI): domain Eukaryota; kingdom Metazoa; phylum Chordata; class Mammalia; order Primates; family Lemuridae; genus Eulemur; species Eulemur rufifrons. Next base: position 89,441,219 of record NC_090990.1, read on the forward strand.
GCAATGTGCAAGAGTTCCAGTTACTCCACTACCTTGGAAATCAACTTAACTTTGACTCTGAGCTCTCACCCTGTCATGTAAGGAAGAAATTTAACCCTACCTATTTTCAGGGCTGTTCTCACAACACACACACACACACACACACACACACACATACACACTCTCTAGGGGAAGAACGAGAGTCTAGGGCTTGCATTTGTCCCTGTGGACACTGCTCACCATGAAGACTTCCACCTTCCTTGTTCTTATGCTCATTTCAGATTGGCTGGCTCCACCATGGCTCAGCCACCCCAGGGACTAAGGATGTTCCGAGAGTCTGGGACCCTCACAGCTGATCCCCTCTGAGGTTTTCCTCCAGCTTAGGGCTCTGGAAAAAAGCACAAATTAATAGCTAAGAAGTTTATCCTGCCTCATATATACAAAGCACTCAGCCCCATCCCAGGCCCATGGAAGATGCTCGGTTAGTGTTAGTTCCATTTCCTTAAGAGAAAGAGCGGTTCTTCCCTTCACCCTGTAGAGAGGTGCTGTGAGCTGGAGACCAGGACTGCCAGCTGGGAAGGCCGCAGAGCATCCCTGCGCCCTCGGTCAGCCATGTGGCCACTGGGCTGCTTGCGTGTGCTGGCCTTGCTCACTCTGTGCATGCTGCAGAGCCACAGGCAACATCATTTCATAGAGGGACATGTCTCCCGTGCACTTGCCCCACTGGCCATGTCCCCACCCTGAGGCGCAGGGCCTCTGGGGTGAGCAGCTCTTTTTCCCTTTACTCCAGCTCACTGTCAAGAACCATTTATTCGGCTCCTAACCTAAATCTCTTTCAACCACTCTCTGTTGTAAACGTGGGTGAATGATTGAATAAATTGTTTACCACTGGTGACTTTGTGGATGGGGATGTGACCTGTTGAAGTCAGTTGTGCCTCATGGGGCCATGTCTGCCTGAGGGAAAAATTCTGCCTCAGCTGGCCTCTGAATCCCTGTGGCACTGGGCCGGGTCCCTGGGGGCTTGGCTGTTTGGTCCCTTGGCGAGAGCCATCGGGGTCCTCTGTTCTTGGGCGCCCCCTAGGGGGCAGCACTGGGCCGCCAGATGAACCTTGCTCTCTAAACTACTGCTGCTTGTATTTTTCACTTACCCGCCCACACAACTTTGTTTATGTGTGTGTGTGTGTGTGTGTGTGTTGTGTATTTTTAGAGACAGGGTCTCATTCTGTCACCCAGGCTGGAGTGCCGTGGCGTCATCATAGCTCACAGCAACCTCAAACTCCTGGGCTCCAGCAATCCTCCTGCCTCAGCCTCCCTGGTAGCTGAGACTACAGGCATGAGCCCCTCCGACCCCGGCCCCAGCTAATGCCTCCTGTTTAAGTGCTATTTTAATGACTAGTCTTAAATAGAAACACCATTCTACTTTATTCCTTTACAAGTAAATACTTCCTGAGTTAATATTATTTACTAAATTTAACTATTTTTCTTCCCATTAACCCAATATGTGTATCATCTTTGATTTTGATCATCTTATCTCTCAAATTACTAAATTCTTTTTGTTTCATATACCTGTGTGTGTATGCCTGTGAACTTTCTGGTTTGTTCTGTTCTGCGTCATACAGTTTTCTTCTACAATTATTTCATCCTCTTAGTCGGCTCAATAGCTTGGTAGATCCATTATCTATTTCCTGTGGATATTTTATGTATTTCAGGTATGCAGTGGGGGTGTTTCAGAACAGGGTGTTAGCTGGGTGCACACCATGTGGGTATGTGTGAAAAAGCCGGCTGCAAGGGCACCGTGGGTGTTACCAGCACAGGCTCTGGGCTCTGTGCAACAGAAATCAACAAAAGGGGTTGGCAGGCGGGGCTTTGTTGGGGCTTAAGCTTGAGCACAAGGGAGGCAGCACAAACGGAAAAGTCCCCAGGCTGAGTCCCCCGAGGGGAATTCAGGGAAAGTTTTAAAGAGCCTTAAGTGGGAAAAGGGCATGTGTAGGCATGTAAAGGCGGAGATGTTCTGGCACCTGTGTAGTTCTAGTACGTGTGTGCGTCTTCAAGCGTTGCATGTCTCATTAGCATGTTAAATTCCCACCCCCGGGTGTGATTTTTGGCATTAAAATGAGATGATGAGGAAAGAGTCAGGGTAAGGTCAGAGTGGGGGGTCTCTTCTGGCTTAAGGCAGCTGGATCCAGATAGATCTGGTTCTTCTGCGGCAGCCAGGTGCCTCCTCCGCTTGTGTCAGCATCTTGCTTTCTTGGCCCTGACAAACATCGCTCACAAGACACATGGTTTGGTCCCCTCCTTATACGGACGCCGGCTGCGTTCCTGCGGCTGGAATTTTCTCCTCTTTGCTCCTCGACAGTTAATTGGGCTGGGCCACGCTGCCCCACGCTGTCTCCCTGGGTCAGAAGTGAGGCCCAAGTCCTGTTCCTGTACTATCTCATGAGGTGCTCTGACTGTGCTTTTGTCCCCTAAACCTCCCCCACCTTCCACTCCCACCCTAACACATTTATGTGCTCGATCCAGAGCCCCGGGGGTGGGAGTCCAGCTACAAATGAAACAGAGAAATCACTGGTGTCTCTGTGAAGTGCAGCTTCCTGCACTGGAGATCCTGGCTCGGGAGTAAGGACTGGAGGGGTATTGTCCCTGTGAATGAGGGGCCTTTGGGGCAGCTACGGCCTACAAGGAGCACAAGCTGCACCCATTGCACACTTCGCTTTATTTAATTCTAAGAAAAACACTCAAAGCCCTGTGAAGGAGGTACTTTATTACTGTCCCATTTTGCAGATAAGGAAACAAGTTCGGGGAGGGTAAGAAATCTGCCCAAGGACCTGGGATTTGGAGCCAGGGCTGTGAGATATTACAGCCCAGGTTCCCAACCAGTAGGCCTGCGTTTCCCAAGGTTGCTATTGGAGGCCTCACCTCGGGTCTACTGGGCCAGCAGGAAGAGGGATGGAATTCCTGCATCCGCATCATGCATGGCACCCTCCCACAGTTGGCTTGGCCTGGAAAAGCAGGGCTCATCTCTATTTATTAATATTCCTCTTTCTTAATCCAATTTTACAAACATCACGTGGGAAATGCTGTCCTAGGCTACAGTGGTGAAGACAGCCCACACCTCTGCCCCTTGGGCAAGGGAGGTGGCAGGTTTGTGCCCTCGGCGGAGGCTAAACCTGCTGGGTAGCTGCAGCTCCCTCAGCCAGCTGTGTGGCTTCCAAAAAGTTATTAACCTTTGAGTTAAACAGTTTCCTCACCTGTAACATGGGAATAACAGTAGTGCCTCCCTCTTAGGGTAGTTGTGTGGGCAAAATAAACACATGCAAAATGCTTGCCTAAGCCACTAGCTATTGTATTATACATCACAGTGGTTCCCCAGATCCCAGCAGGTGAACTGTTGACATTAGGAACCCGCAAGGAAGAAGACTGGCAGGGCCACCAGGAAAGCACTGAACCAGGGAATAAAGTCCCCGAGCCCCTCTTCTGGGCAACCAAAAGTCCCTCCTTAGCTGTGGGACAGCCCAGCGTCCCTTTATGCCTGAGCCACCCACCCTTCCACAAGGGAACAGTGCCACCATCCCGGCCTCTATCCTGCACACCCATTTGGCATTAACCAAGCTGTGGATCCCCCAGGGGACCCAGGCTGAGGAGCAGTGAGAGCCTGGAGAGGCGGGATGGGGGCTCTCCTGGGAGGGGCCTTGCGCTCTAGAGGGAATAAGCTCCAAAGGGGTCATCACAGGAATCCCGGAGGGAATCTGAAAAACAGGATATTCCCTGCTGGAAGAATCGGGGTGGGGTGTAGACACATACCCTCGTATTAGCTGGGTGCCAGCCGGGAGAGTACCATGAAGGAGCACAGGGGCAGCGTGGCCCTCAGAATGGGCCAATTCGGAAAGCTCAGCCCAGAGAGAGACATGTCTCTCTGGGTGACCTTGCCATGCTGTTGCCAGCCTTGGTGGGTGGTGGGGGATAGGGCTCCAAGAGGGACAAAGGGAGGAAGAGAGGAGCTGGGGTCAGAACAGCCAGGGGCCAGCGTCTGGGCTGGGGCCTGAGGACCAGGGGCCTCTTGCTGGGACCGCCAGGAAGGAAGGTCAGGAGAGAAGCCCCTGCAGCTGAGGAGGTCAGCTACCCTGGGGTCAGCTACCCTGGGGTCAGGCCACGTGGGCCAGGACTGAGGAAGGACATGGGCTGTGCCCAGAAGATGAGGGGACGGGTCAGTGAAGGCCAAGTAGGAGGTCCCAGAGGAGCTGCAGGACTAAGGCCAGATAAGGCGACTGAGTGGTCGGCAAGAGGAATGTCCTTGACACCAGGCCAGCACCGCCAAGTACCCTTCGTGTAGACTTTTGGGTCTTCCATTTTTCCAATTCTCTGGGCACCGAGACCTGAGGGAGACACATATACAAACCCGAGGCTGGCTACATTTATGAATGTCTTTTATTTCCTGAGGCAGAAACCCACAGGGCCTCTGAGAACAGGAATAGCTTACCTGCTCAGACTCCAAAGTGGTGAAATATCAGCTTGACACACACGCAGCTCAGAGAACATCTTCTCGTTCAACGGTTTTAGAGGACATGCAGGTTTAAGTCCCGTCCAGACTGCTGCACACAGTGATGAGGCCAGGAAAAGGTGCAGCTGGGCCAATGGATCAGACAGGGGTGGCTGGGTATGCAGCACACCGGCTAGGGCGGGCTGGCACTCTCTGCAGGAAGGAAGAGCTGTTTGCCATGCCAGGTGCGCACTGCCCACCCAGGGCCCGGCACGCAGGGGCTGCTCCCGCCCATGACTGGGCAGAGCATGCCATCCTCAGAGGCTGGGAAAGCCCAGCATTTGGTGTGTCTCATGGCTCTACCTGGCTCCCATGTTGGATTCAGAGAAGCCCCTGGGTCTAGAGGAACTAGGGTACTGGGAAGCTCACAGGCCAGGAAGGAGACCCCAAGGAACACGGCAGAGATCCAGCCCCAGGAACCAGGCTGAGCCCCTCCTCCGGGCTCCCTCAGCTCCCTGGGCCTACCGCTAGCATCTCACTGACCACATTGTGCTAAAATGGCCATTTGATGTCTCTGTCAGCCCCACTGATGGTGAGTTCCTATGGGCCAGGACCATGTCTTAATTATCTTTGTGCCCCGGCAACTCGCAGAGTGCATGGCACATAATAAATGCTCAGTAAACGTGTGTGAGAGAACAGGGGAATCAATGTGGAGTCAGCTGCACATTGAGCTCCTTGCTAAGAACCAGCATGCACCAGAGCCAGGGCCTGCCAATGAGCGTGAGACGCACGCAGGGCCGGATCCACGGTCCTCTGGGTGGGTTTGTGATAGTCGTGGTTTTTACAGGGGTGGGGCACAAGCAGGGGATCCCTGGGTGAATCAATAATTAGACAAAAATACATTAACATTTGTGTTCAGGGGACCAGGCAAATGCTGTAGCTTGCTCCAGTGTTTGATTCAATCCGAGTTGTCTTTCCCTAGAGGGCAACTTTCTCCGCAGCGCTGCCACCCAGAGGACCACGGCACTTGCGCCTCTTCCTAGGCTTCAAGCTGGAGCCCAGGGCCCCAGAGGGCTCTTCTCAAAGTGTTGGTCTGTCACATGGCCCAAGGATACCTCAGGGCCACGTGGTGGGAGGAGCAGGGAGCTTACGGAAGGAAGAAGGCTGGCGGTGGGGGGGGGGGGGGCGGGGTTGGCGCTCAGTCTCCCGTCGGCCACTCACGGCGCGCCGCGGAGCCGGGGCTGGGGAAAGCGCGCTCCGCGTGAGCATGCAGAGTGAGGCAACATCAACCGCTGGCGAGGACAAGGCCATCCTTGGTGTCTTGATGCAGTAAAGAGTACTTGCCCAGTGCTTGGCGACAGAAACCAGCCAAGTGAAAGCACTTGTAAAAAGAAGAAAATCAGAAGGAACTTAAATAGAAAGGCATCAGACCCCCTTTTTCTCATGGCCACTAGTCTAAATTACTAACCCTAAGAATCCGTGAGATGTCACCACACAGATGTCCTCAATATTTCCATAGGAAGTGTCATCATGGGTCACAGCTGGGAGTTCCTGCTGCACAGGTGGGAGTTCCCAAAGACCTGCAATTACCGGGAACACGCGGCAGCTCCATCAGTGACGTTCTTAGTTGCAAAAGAATCCATGTTCAGCTGGTTTAGTGGCTGGGGAGGCTAGAGAATGAGGCTGGACTCTGAGCTTCCAACAACGACGTCTGGAACCACATCAGAGACCTGCTGGTTCAGATGCAGCCCCCACTGGGAGCTAGCGCCCCTGCTCACTCACAGCAGCAAAGAGGGTTTCTTCATGGTGGGACTCAGAACCGAACAAAAACCAGTTTTAGGGGGTATAGCATTTGACTGCAAAAACCAATTTTATACTGAGCATATCAAAGTGGATCTGGATACATGTTTTTTAGCTTTGTTAAACCTAAACTAAATCAGAGCAGCCAAATATTTCAGCAATAAATGTTAGAGGAACATGGAGTCCATTGAATTCAAGTTTCTGAAAACCAGCCCATTTATGAAGGCGATACCAGGGCTCTTTGCCAACAGAAGAAAAAATCCACAGCCCTGTCTAGAGCGCAGCCATATAACAAGGAACAGCAAAGCCTTTGGAAACTGCCTAATTCATAGTCTTTGAATGTACTCAGATTTCCTCCACACACGACTCAGTCACCCTTGAGAGCCTCCCCAGCTGGCCACGCCTGTGCTAGAATCTGTCCCCTCTCTTCTCCCCTCGCCCTCTCCACAATGGCTCTCAGAATCTGCCTGCCACTCCTCTGTTTGGAGACCCACTCAGACAGCCTTCTCTAGCACCTAGACCTCTGCTCTCCACATGACTCTTGGATCTACAAGCACCCTTGCTTTTGTGGCCACCCACGACTCCAGGTAAGAGATGCTCTGTCCCCAGTCCAGTCCTGGAACCCCTACCAAGAAAAGAAGATTCACACCTTCTGGGCCCGTCTTCACCTGGACTCAGCTCTGAGGTGCTAATGACCTCAGGGACAGAATGTTCAAGAGGAGGTGCATCAGGTGTGAAGAAATCAGTGGCCAGTCTGAGCCCACAGGAGGCCAGCCAGCAGCCAGTGTTTCCAGGTTCCGGAGGCTTCGATTTGATCTGAGTTGTGCCTGTCTAGTGGGTGGGGCGCGACAGTAGGGGTCTTCAGGCCGGGGCCAAGTTCAGGTGGCTTCACGGGGCTAGACACAAAGGCTAATGTGAAGCAGGTTATGGATTCTCAGCCAAGAGGACAGTAGCAGGGCCCAAGCCCCAGGAAGGGGCTGGCAAAGTCAAGGCAGCTTGGTCAGGCCCTAGGGCTCCCCAGAGGACCTAGAGCACAGAAGAAGCTTCCGAGCAGACCCACGTTCTGTAGCCTGTGGAACGGGCCGAGCCTGTGGTGGGGAGGGAGGTTTGCAAGGCTTCCGCAGAATGGGACTGGGATACCCTGGCACTATTGTACTGAAAAGCCCTGGACAAACAGATCATCATAATAATCTCTGTCTCAATGTCCCAGCCTACTGGACATTGAGGTGACAAAGAGGTGGGTCCCTAATCCTAACTCTTCCAGTTCACATTTGCTAGGAGATTTAGTCCCAGTTCAAGTGTCTGGTGTAGGTTTCCCGCCCCCCACCTTTTTTTAATGAGATGGGATCTTGCTGTGTTGCCCAGGCTGGACACAAACTCCTGGCTTCGAGTGATCCTCCCACCTCTGCTTCCCAGGTAGCTGGGCCTATAGGCGTGTGCCTCCGTGCCTGGCTACTGGTTTCCCTTTCTGACCTTATAAGCTACCTCTACCTCTCTTTTACCCTAAATCAAGTTTCCTTCAAGGGGACTTGTTAGAGTGAAATAAAGAAAGATGAAATGAGTTAGGAGAGTGTGGCAGAGATTGGCTACCTGCTCCTTAAACCTATTTCCTCTTATTCTTGGGAGAAACTTGGCCACATTTCCCAGCGTCCTTTGTGCTGGATGTGGCCTTGTGGTTTGTTCCGGCCAAAGGAGCGGGAGTGGGAGTGAGGACGGACGGGTATTCCCAGGACCAACCCAAGGAGACCGCCCGTCTGTGATCCTCCATGGATGCCGTGTGAAGCACAGTCCCCCCAACACGGCCAGTCCCACGAGGGTGTCGTGCCACTCAGCTTTACAGTTTCTGTGATAGACAGGGATTTGGAGGTGTCAGAGGCAGAGGGCAGGCCATCAGGGACTTGGACCGCAACTGTGGAGAGGCTTCCAGAAGGGGCGCTAAGCCAGGCAGGAGTGGCAGAACTGCTGTGCTCTATGTGCGGTCCACCCAGAGAGGGGAAGGGACACAGCGGCTAAGTAAGGAGGCCCCAGGGGCGGCGTCTGACAGGAGCAGGGACAGCCTTGATCGCTGTGGCGCTCGCTGTGGCTCACACGGAAGGCTGCTCCTGCCGTGGGAATAGTATGGCTCCCCTTGGTCCCAGGAGGCACTCGTAAGTGCATCCCTGCCACGGTACATGGACAGGACAGAAAAGCCAGCAATCCTCACACATTGCTCTGTCACTTCTCCTTAGCTAGAGATTTACAATTATCTGTGTGCAATTACAATCTGTCTCAGTGTCCCAGCCTACCAGCCATTCAGGTGACAAAGAGGCTGGTCCCTATCCCTCACCCTAACCCTAACTCTACCAGTTCACATTTGCTAGGAGATTTAATTCCAGTTCAAATGTCTGGTGTAGGTTTCCTCTTTTTCTTATGTTTTGTTCCTGAAATAGAGGTACCAAAACCTCATATGGTATTAACATAACCTAGATGTAGGTTTTCCAAAGAAACAGTATAATAGGATTTTGATTCTAGCCAAGGTCTGATATGCTATTATAAAAATGATCAGAAATCGCAGAGTAATCAGTGTGTCAATGATAAAAGATATCTGCACAGAGTACAGCTTTCTAAGGTGTCTATAAATCAGTCGAGTAGGACAACGCAGTTACCAATCATATGAAATCTCTCAAAAATGTATGTAAGAGGTTCTCTTGGGGCTGGAACCAGGCAGCCTCTCTGGCTGACGGCAGCCACTCAGATACTGCAGGACGTCAGGATGTGAGCTGCCAGGGCGTCCTACGAGCAAAGCATCTGGGTCACAGATGCTGAACCATGTCTGAGCTTGACTGGAGACCCAGTCAAGAGTGTCCCACGGCTCACACAGAACAAAATTCTACCACAGCAATGTCTAACATTACAATGCTGATTCAACCTGCTGCCTCGTGCAGCTGCAAAATGTTCTCAGAGGAGAAGGGAAGAATGTGAGACTCATTATTCAGGTTCACCAGATGGATTTCCCCGGACCTTCCAGAGCATGCTGATAGCAACAGTGATGCACAGTGTCTCAGAACATGAACAGTTAGCGCTTCCAGTCCAGAGCTGTGGGTCTGTTGTTAGATTTCTGCCCAAATGATAACACCATATAGATGTATATATTTTTTACTTTATAAAGCAGTTTCACATGGAGACCTTGATTTCTTTTAGACCCACTTTCCTAACACACGGGCCTGGGCTTATGTGCTGTGCTTGGCAGGAGGTGGCTCATTCCGCAGCTGTTCAGCTGCACAAAGGCGAGTGTGCCGCAGGCCCACGGGGCTCTGGAGCCGCGGCAAGAGGCAGGAGCTGGTGCCCGTTTCACAGGCCTGGCAAGTGTTGAGATGAAGTCGGTCATTTTCACTGTGGTTCCTTCAGCCCTGTCAAGGGTCTTTGGGAAGCTGTGGAGAAAGGGCCTTCCTACCACGCAGCCAGTGGGTCTGGGAGGACGGAGCTGAGTGCTGGAAGGAAGCCTGAAGTCCCAGCCCCTCACTGGCAAGTGGAGAACGAGAGACCTGGGAAGCTCGCAGGGCGACAGACACATTCCCCTCTGGTTATGATGGAATAAGATCCACAGCTGTCACTAGCTTGGGAGTGGGAATTGCCACCTAGGAAACGGGTCAGAAGTGCTACAAGTGGCTCCAGAGGAAGTTCCGGTGCTCTGGCCCTGGGGAGCACAGGCCCTAGTGGGCCTTGCAACAGGAGGGTGGGTGTGGTGGCTGCAGGTGGGGCCATCGGTCCCTGCACTCCTGTGCTGTGTGTCCTCAGAATGTCCAAGTTGGACTTTTCTGTGGCAACTAGTAACTGAAATGAGAGGGAAGAAGGAAACGGAATGCCCAGGGATAAAAGAGAAATCAGCCTCACCAACCCAGATTTCGGATGAGTTTTGGTCCCATAGGATGCTACGTTCCTTTGACTCTTCACTTTAAGCGCAAATCACGGCTGCCTTCAGAGTGACCTTTTCTTTAGCATTCCTCTTTCCTCCACGAAGGCTTCTCACTTTAGCACTGTCATCCTCTTCCAGGATGCGACAAGAACCAGGAGGAGAGACTGGGGGGACAGGGGGACAGGGCAGCGGGAGGCCAGAGCATCAGAAATCATCCTGCCAAGACTGGCGCCCTCCCCACACACGGGGCAGAAACCCGGGGCTGGGATGGAACATGCACGTGGCACCAGAGCGGCTTCGGGACATCCCAACAAAGGCAGCCTCAGGCCCGAGGGAGGGTGCGTCCACGTCAGGAGTGCACAGCCCAGGAAGTGGAGAGTGGGCTCAGAGAGGAGCTCGCTGTCTGTGGCGGGCGTCCTCCTAGCCCAGAGGCTGGCCCTGCTGTGGAAGGAGTCACTGCGTCCCCTGGCACGTGCCTTGTGCTTCGGCCATAGCAGGCCACGTCCTCACAGTGTGGGTGTTCCAGGACAGCTCCTCTCCTGGTTACAGAAGGGAGACACAGTGGCTTTGGAACTTGGCCTGAGCCCCTCATCTCAGGGGCTGAGGCACCCCAGGCCTGAAGCTGCAGTGACACTCCAGGTCCTGGGTCCTGGGCATTGTGACCTCAGCTGTTCCATGCACAAAGAGGTGGTCATCTTGCCCTTGCCTCGGCCTGTAAGTTGCACAGGACAGTGGCCTGGCCCGGGGCTGTTGTGGGGAGGCTGGGAAGTTGAAGAACACTCTGGCCTCCTCCATTATGTCGGCCAAGAGGGCAGAACTGAAGAAAACAAACCTGGTAAAGGAGAAACAGGGCTGGAGCCTCTTTGGCTGCTACTGAAGAGGGATGGGGTGGGGGCGGGGCCAGAGAATGCTCCATCCGATCCTCGGGTTTTCTTTCTCGGTTCTGAGCATAAAGTGGCCTCTCAGCCTGGAGTGGGTGTGGGTTAGTCCCTGGCCGCTGTGGGAAGGAAGAGGCCTCTGCCAACTCCCTCTGGGAAGAGGAGCACTGCGGTCCCCCTCCCCCTGCTACTCACAGTTCCGTGACCCACCCCAGGCCTGCCCCAGGCCCGCGTCTAACTGGCAGGTCTGAGGCTCAATAACCTTATTAGACAACTGTCCCGCCTCCATTTCACAGATGAGGGCATGGAGGCTCAGAGAGACTAGATAACTTGCCCAAATCCACAGAGCTAGTGAAGAGGCTGGGATTAGAACAGAAGTCTGTCCGTCCTCCGGCCCATGCTCCTCACCCAATCCCACCGCCCTCGCTCGTAGTTACCCTGCAGCTCTCTCCCCCAGCCCCTCCACAGCTCAAGGACGGCCTGCGGGACAGGCAGACATATGTTCTTAAGAAGAAGATGCCATGACAAGTTTTGAGTTGTCAGGAATCAGGTCGGGGTGCTGGGCAGTCTGTGAGCCTGAACACAAGCTCAGTTGGACAGGTGGGTGGGCTGGGGAGGGGTCCTCTGGCAAGGGCCAGATGATATCCTCCCCAATCCTCCTCTTTCTGCAGAGCAAGAACTACAAGGCAGCTTGCCTGGAATTGAAGCCAGAGCCGACCAAATTAAGAAGCTTTTTTGAGACCATGCCAGCAGCCAGGCCTGAGATCCGTGGAGAAGTGACCTGGAGTCAGGGGTCATTTGCTGTTTCTGGTGGCCAAGACCTGTCCCAGGTGCTAGGGGATACACTGAGAGAGAAGCTCTTAGCTGCCATGGAAGTTGACACTAGTAACAGATGCATAAATGAACAACAATTCAGCAGTGTTACCTGCTCTGCAGGGAATTAAGATGGGACATGTGACAGGGTGGCAGCTGCGGGTGGCTGGGAAAGGTCTTCCTTTGAGCTGAGAGCGGACCGACGAGGCAACAGCCATGCAGAGACTTCGGGGAGCTTTCTAGGCAGAGGAGGGGGTGCACACGGAGGCCCAAGGTGGGAATGAGGTTGGTGAGGGACAGAAAGCGCTGAGGCCCAGGGGCCCGGAGGGGAGTAGGAAACAAGCCCCAAGAGGAAGGAGAAGGATGGAGAAAATTCCCACAGGTGGGGCCACCGGCTGTCCTCTCTGCCCTGGCCCTGCGGAGGAGCAGACACTCAGGGTGAGCTCTCCTGCCTCTGCAATCCCACCCACGTCTACAGCTTCCAATATTCTGTGCTTCTGTTTTCATCAACAGACATATGACTACAAAGGAGTTAAAAAACAAGAGCTGTTCACCAAAATAGGAGTAACTCGGGAGCTGAAGGTAAGTGTGTGAACCCAGGCGGCTTATATAGATTCTCAACCATTTCTGAGTTAGTTTTCCCCAAATCTTCAGTGTGTATTTCCTAGAAACAAGAACATTCTCTTACATAGCCATAGTATAATTATCAAAATCAGGGAACTAACATAGATACAGTACCAATCTGTGTCCTGAAATAATTCTAATTTCATCAATTGTCCCACTGATGTGCTTCATAACAAAACAGAAACCTTTTCTGGTCCAGGAAAGAAGCCAGGATCACACACGGCCTCTAAACTGCCACGCCTCTCTACTCTCCTTGAATCTGGAGCAATTCCTCAGGCTTTTTGTCTTTTGGGACATTGACATTTTTGAGGATTACAGGTCACTTATTTTGTAGAATGACTGAATTTGGGTTTGTCTGATACTCCAGTGGCCTCTCGGGGCGCCCTGTGGGAGGCACAGACACCTCGCTGTCCTCACAGCAGCTCCTCCCTCCCCCTAATGGAGGTGTCTCTGCTCCTCTCTGACAATGCCTGAGGACCTTTCCTTTCCTCCTGTCCATGGTTTGCCTTCTTCCACCCAAGACATTTCTTTACTCCTCCTTTTCCCCATTTTATTTCCTCAGAATGAAATCAGGGAGATGAGGGAAGAGCTCCAGGAAAAAATGGAGGAGATAAAACAGGTAACAAGATGAAGCTTTGCATAACATGGGGAAAAGTGTAGTTTCAAGAAAAATGTAGCTCTTAACCTTGAACAGTGAAGGAAATCAGGCATTGCATGGAAAAAGCAAACAAACCAACTGGGTCCTAATGTCCTAATGCCTAGAGTGCTAAGTGTTGGGCAGCTGAGGATATTTATTTCTTACTGGTTTGATGCCTAAAACCAAATTTGGAGGGACTCAGGACTCCCTGAGGCATCTCACTGGTGAGGCTGGGGTGATGTAACCTTAGGGATAAAGCTGAATGAGAGGGCCTGACTTGGAATTTGGGGCTGTCCGGGACCAATTCCATCCTCCCTAATCACTTCCCCTGCATGAGCTGCAGAGCAAGACCTCTCTTGTTTCTACACTACAGCCACCTGCAGCATACTCAGGAAAAAGGGATTAATCAAGCAGGAAGGTATAATTGGAGCTGTGGTCTGAGCGCCAGACGCAAGCTGTGCAGTAGCCAGATCTGGCCGAGCCAAGGCTGGTGGTGGTGGTGGTGACACATTGGCACATGCACTCTGGTCCCTTCACAGACCCCTTGGGAAGAAAGTGGCTCCAATAGGCCATTATTTGTCATGTCAGAGGGGCAGCTGCTTTTGCTTAGATGCCCCAAAGGCACCACTACTGACTTTAATAATGTGCTCTGTGCTTTGTCAAGCTGTGCCTTTCTTTTTCATTAGATAAAGGATATAATGGACAAGGATTTTGATAAACTTCATGAATTCGTGGAAATTATGAAGGTAAGCATTAGTGAGCACCTTCCATGAGCCAGTACCATATTGGAAACTGTGGAAGAGATACCAGCCCCTGCCCTCCAGGTGCTTGTAATCTGGTAGTAGAACCAAACTCCAGTGCATCAAAGAACTGCAAGCCAAATAATTGGCTGTTAGTTACTTAGGGGTTTAGGGACATGAGGAATCAATGTGGGCTGGAGTAACCAGAGAAGTCTTTATAGAGAAGGTGAGTCTTAAGTTGAACGTTGAAGGCTGCATTGGAAGTTTAATGCAAATCTAATCAAAAGCCCAATAAGATTTTTTTTTTTAACTAAAAAAATCACCAGGAGGATAATCTTGATTCTAGAACAGGGGTTCACAAACTTTGGTGTGTTTCAAAATCACCTGGAACACTAATAAAGAAAACAGCCCAGACTCACGTTCAGACAGTCTTGGGCCCTTGTATTTTAGACAAGTTCCCCAGGTGAAAGTTTGAGAGCTATTGATGCAGAAGCAAAAACAGGTAAAAGGAAATATCTACACATTTTCCAAGAGTTGTAAGGGGACACTAAAGTTATCAGATATTAAAATTCACGATCAAAACACAATTATCAAATTAGGATGATATAGCCCAAGGTTAAGCAGACGAATGAAAAGGAATAGAGAAGCCTGTAACAGCTTCTCTGCCAGGGAAGTACTGAGAATTATTTGAGGATTTTAAAAATCCATTTACCTAGACCCCGGCCCAGGAGAACTGAATAAAAATCTCCAGGATGGGGCAGAGTTGCTTACAACTCTGTAGGTGATTCCGATGCTTGGCCCTGGGTAAGAACCAAATCCTAAAACCCTTCAGTTGTTGACCTTGATTGTACATTAGAATTACCTGGGGAGTTTTGAGGCCCGCCCCCAGGCTGTGCCCACTAACAATAAAATCAGAATCTCCTGGATGAGGTCCAGGCACTGGTAGTTTTCAGAGTTTACCTGGTGATTCCAATGTATACACAACATTGAGAACCACAGCTCTGTAACATTTAAAATATGACAAATGTGATTTTGTAATGTCAGTGAGAAGAGCAGAGTTATATAATAATATTAAGAACACTGCTTGACTACATGAGGAAAAACAATCCAGTTAACACTGTAAACTGAAATAGTCTTATGAAGTGAATTTAAATATAAAAACCAGTAAGAGGAAATTTTAAGTAAATATTTAACTGGATGTTCTAAATATAAATACAATAGAAGAAATTACAAAGGAAATACTGATATATTTAACTATATAAGATTTTTTAAAAGAATTATGACAGAAAAGCACCATATACAGAATTAAAAAACAAGTTTGTGGAAAACAATTTTTCGAAAATATGATAAGCATAGACAAAAGGTTTTTATTCATAACATATAAACTCACACAAATCAATAAGAACCAAATAGGAAAATGGGAGAGAATGAACAGTCAATCCACAGAAGAGAATGTAACTAAAAATCAATAAACATATTAAAAAGGTTTTGCCTCATGAATAATCAAATGCTTGCAAATAAACAATAGATCATTTTTGCATTCAAATAAGCAAAATTTTAACTTATGACAATTATAGAGCAAGACAGGCATGTTCTTATATTGCTGATAAGAGTGCAAATTTGTACAAAACTGGAACATTATTAGACAATAAGTATAAAAATATCAGCCTCTTAATTTAACAATTTCACTTCTCAGAATTTAACTGATTAGAATAATCAGAAGTGCCACATGAGGATATATAAAAAGATGTTCATCACAGGATTATTTACAGTAACAAAAATCTAGAAACAACTACAATTTTCAACAGTAGGGAAATAGCCAAATAAATCACGGTGTGTCCATAGAATGAAAATTAGGAATTATCAAAGACAATATTTAGAAAGAATGTTCATAATGAGAACTAGTAAAGCAAGATAGAAGTAATATACACAGGATGATCTCACCTAGATTTAAAAAAAAGGTTAGTAAATATATAGAAAAAAGACTGGAAAGAAATATACCAAAGGGACTAACAGCAGTTATTTCTGGTAGAGAAATTTCTTATTTTTGATATCCCTTTATATTGTCCAATTTTTCTACAAAGGGCGTGCATTAATTATTTCCATATTAAAATGCACACACAGTGTTTTGTTGGTGGGTAGGCCCGGGAGTGGCAAGGCACAAGGGAGGCTATTTGGGCAGGGGAACAGCTTGAGCACAGCAGGAAGCAGGAGGAACGTGTTGTGCATGTTGGCCGGCGGGGGGAGGATACTGTGCGAAAGAAAATTGAATGGGCACAAGGGCAGTGGATAATGGAGGCTTTTGAAAGACACATAGACAGACTGGGACTTGGTGCTCTGAGCAGCGAGAGGCCTCTGGGGATTGATTCTTAATCAAAGAGCATGCTGGGAGCAGCACTTGCGAAAGCTTAGCCTGGCAGGTGCTTGCAAGGTGGCCTGGTGGGGGACGAGGGAGCAGGTGGGATGTCTGGCAGCAAGAACACCAGACAGGAGCATGCATCCCGGCTCAAGGTGAAGAGAGCTGGACCAGGTACAGGAAAACGAAGAGTGAATCTCAAAGATGCATTGAAGGAAAAATAACAGCTCTTGGTGACTGATTCAATACAGAGAATGGAGTCTCCAGAGGCAGGTGTCTGTGATGACACCAGAGTTTTAATCTGGATGACTAGAAGAAAGTGACAACATTGACAAGGATACTGAGGGAATAGAATTAATCCAGATGGGAAAAGAGATCAGTTTGGAACACGATGAGTTTGAAGTGTCGGTGAGACTTGTAAGAATATGGGATATTTGCACTCTGATGTTTTGGACCTACGGGGCATAGACTTCAAGGATATTTTGATTCTATTTGTAAATACAAATATGTTATTCAAATTTTGTACTAACGTTGAAAAATGCTTTTTAATAAGGTGTTTTTCTGAAATAATTTCTATCCGGACAGCATAATTCTTTGATCAATTTTCAATAGTAGATCAATTAAACTGTTAACAAATCTTTCATTTTTCATTAAAATTATTTTCATTGGAGTAAATTATTTTCATTTATATTTTATGATGCTCAACCCAAACCTAACAGATATTGTCAATTAGAGCTTCTACCATCATGGAATTTCTGTCATGTCCACTATTTCTCTCCAATTTTCCCAGGTCCAATTTTATAGATCTAAACTTTGCCAAGACTATTTTATTATTCTTTCTGTTCTTAGTAGAAAACAGATGTGACGTGTCACTTCAGCTGCTGTTAGTTGCATTTTGGGTTGACCACTTCTGCCAGGAATTAGGTAAAAGATGAATCAAACACAAGTACACAGGATCTGGGTGCATGGCAGGGCTCAAAATATTAAAGTCAAAGTATCTTTGAGGTCACACAATTTATTTTCTTGATTCCATCATTTTATAAGCATCAAACCAAGGCAAATATTGGTTTCATCCAAAGTGTGAGACCAGGTAAAGCCATTCGTGGCCTCGGACTCACCTGGAGACTTTAGAAAAGTCCCCTAATGACTCTGCCTGTGCTTTAGTCTTGTCACAGAGTGGGGAGGGGAGACAGGTGGCACATGCCATGGACACCCCATCTGCCACCTACCTAAGCCTAGTGAGGGCCCTTGAGGAAGAAATATGAGGAGTGTTTGGCAGAAAGACGCAGGAGAAAGGGAGTTCAGAGCCCTTCAAAATAGAAATTCTAGTTTTGAATTTTCTCTTGAAGGAAATGCAGAAAGATATGGATGAGAAGATGGATGTTTTGATAAACATACAGAAGAACAACAAGCTGTAAGTGGAACCTGCACCGCTCTCTCTCTGCCCTTAAACAATCTCCTCCCATCACCCTGCTGACTGGCCTCGGGGATCCAAGGACAGAGACTTTTCCGGAGTCGTCTTGGCTCCTGTTGCCCCCGTGGCTCACAGCCAAGGCTTCCACAGCCTCCCCTGCACTGGTTACCTCCTTGTTGTGTTGCAAATTGTCTCCCCAACTCTCCTCCCTGACCCCCCATCCCCATAGAAGAGGGACAAAGGAGCAGCAGGAACTTGGGCTGATGGGAAAGACTAACACAGACTCACAGCTCAGGCCCAAGAAAATGGATGCAGCTGATGGAGCACACTTTGCTCTTCACAAGAAGACGATGGCATCACAAAAACCAGAGAAAGACTCACCGGATTCCCATCACCAATATAGGACCTGCTGCGTAAGTGTGTCCCTGCCCAAACCCAGCCCTGCTACCTGACTTCCCCAGAGCTCGGCTCTGAAGGGACTGGCACCAGCCCCTGCTGCCGGCTGCCTCCCAGGCTGGAGCCCTCCCCTGCCCGCCTTGCCTTGCAGGCCTGTGGAGCTTCCTAAGCCCGGCCATGCAGGACTGGACCCTGCATGTGCCCGTTCCCAAGTGGCACTGCATTATTCTGTCCTTCCCTGTAGCAAGGTCTGGTGAGGTCCCCAGCAGGCTGGCCATCTTGGACCAGGGAAAAATGATCTTTCTTGTGCCGTTTCTGTCCTCTGCAGGAGAAATGTTTGTTGTGTGCCCTAAAGAACAACTACAATCAGGGGTAGGTAGATCCATACAAGGTGTGACTCACCTCGATCGGGTATCTGATTATCCCAAAGGGAGTGTGCTCCAGCCGTGTTCCCATCAAACCCTCCCATGGTTGTGCAGGGAGTAGGGATTGTCAGCAGACGCTGCCACCCACACAACCACTCAGTCATAGAGGACGTGGCACCAGGAAGGATGACTTGGGTCACTCAGCCTCGAGGCTGCCAACCAGAGGCTCCCGCGGTGGGGAGGGTGCACCACCAGCCGCTGGCCTGACCTTCCTCAGGCTCCTGCCTTTGTCCCCCTCCAGCAGGAAACTTTCACACCAGGTCTGGGCACCATATTCACCCTTGGCTTCTGGAGCTGCCTTCTGATTTATCTGTACCTCCACCCAGGTGAGACGGAGCACGTGTTTCCAACCTAGCGCGGCCGCAGAACCTGCCAGCAGCTCCAGTGCATCCTCTCCCCGCTCCTTGGGCTGCACAGTAAGGGCTTGTCGCCCTCTTAAATACCACCCCACCCCAGGTCTCCACCGGAGATTAAAAAATCATCATTTAACGCTAAAAGTGATGTTACTGTTTTGAATACTAGTCCCAAACTTGAGTGTGTGGAGTGTCACTTTTTTTTCTAAATTAGCATATTTCCAACTCAAACCCCTCTTCCTGGTTCCTAATGGATTAGTGGGAAAGTCTATCTTAGCCATCCTAGGGACCTCCCACCACCACCTCCTTCCATTCCACCTGGATCTTCAAAGGTCCCAGGTCAGAGCACGGGGAGGCCCCGACGATAGCAGGTGCCAGCCATGTGGTGTCAGGAAAGACCCCTGCACTGTGCGTGGGACCTGGGCATCTTGGGTGATGCAGGGAGCCCCACCTTGGGGCTGGCCTGCTCTCCTCCCCCTGAGGTCTTGAGCCCAGGCAGTACTCGGGGCCCTGCTGCTCATGGGAACTCAGTGCTCTCCTTGGGCTCCTGGGCTCCACCCTCTTCACCTCCTCGAGGGGCTCCTCTCCCTCCCTCCACCTCCAGTAGAGACACATCCCTTCAGAGGCCTTGGCCTTTACAAAGGCGGGGATGAGCCAGTGACCTCCCAAGCTCCCACCAATCCACTCTATCCCTGTCCCAAATTCCCAAACTGAGGGAAGATGAAGCTTGACCACTAGCTTGGAATGACAGTAAAGAAAGATGGGCCGGGCACAGTGGCTCACGCCTGTAATCCTAGCACTCTGGGAGGCCAAGGGAGGAGGATCGCTTGAGCTCAAGAGTTCAAGACCAGCCTGAGCAAGAGCGAGACCTTGTCTCTACTGAAAAATAGAAAGAAATTAACCAGACAACTAAAAATATATAGAAAAAATTAGCCAGGCATGGTGGCGCATGCCTGTAGTCCCAGCTACTTGGGAGGCTGAGGCAGTAGGATCGCTTGAGCCCACGAGGTTGAGATTGCTGTGAACTAGGCTGATGCCACGGCACTCTAGCCTGGGCAACAGAGTGAGACTCTGTCTCAAAAAAAAGCAGAGAAAATAGTATTTCAATAAACTATCCCACCATGGGGGTAATTCTTTGGCTTCTGTGTGAGGCAGGAGGACCTAATGGGATTCCATATTTTATTTCACACCAGTTCTTTCTTGTTTCTTCTCTTTGCTAAGTAGGCTGCTTCCACTTTTAGACAGGCTAATAAATAACTGGTGAAGTTCTAAATGGCTACACAGTAATGAGCAATGTATCTGGTGCTTCAGATAAATGTTTTAAAAACAGAACCCAAAACACAACACAGGCCGTGTTCTCAAGGAGCTTACAGTTTTAAAGGAGAGATGGCACTCGTGCATAATACAAATATGGACCATATGGAAATAAAGTACAATAATCGTAAACATGTGATGAAAGCAGGAATGGATCAGGAATGAGAAAAATGGGAGGTTGGATATAGCCCTGTATTAGTTCCCTATTACTGCTATAACAGATTACCACAAATTTAATGGCTTAACACAACATGAAATGGGTCCAAAATGGGTCTTATTGTGCTACGATCAAGGTGTCGGCATGGCTACATTCCTTCTCTAGGAGCTGGGGGAAAATCTTGCCTTTTCCAGCTTCTAGAAGCTGCCTGTTTCCTTGGCTCAGCCCCTCTTGTCTCCAAAGCTGAGTCTTTTTCAGGCCTCATCACTCTGAAACTGACTCTTCTGCCTCCTGCTTCCACTTTGAAGGACTCTTGTGATTACATTGAGCACGCCTGGGTAATAAAAAGAATAATCTTTTATTCTAAGGTTAGCCAATTAGCAACCTTAATTCCCTCTTCATGCAACATAACATATTCACAGGTTCAGAGACTTAGAACATGGACAGCTCTGGGGGACATAATTCTGCCAACCACAAGGGACTCCCCACACCCTGTCCCTTGACTAGCAAACCTCCAAATACTTGAGAACGCTGCACTATTCAGGTCTGTGGTGTGGTGGTTTTTAAATAGGCCCACAAATTGATACTCCTTTGATACTCTTTCCTTCAAGAGGAACCTAATTCCTCTCTCCTGGAGTGTGGGCTAGACAGAGTGACGTGCTTCTAATGAATAGAACGTGGCACGAGTGATGTGTGTTACTTCTGAGACTAAGTTGTAAAAGACAGGCTGGCTCCCATCTTGCTCTCTCGTGGACATTGATTCTGGATGAAGCCAGGTACCAGCTTCCATGTTGTAAGGACACTCAAGCAGTCCTATGAGGAGGCCACAGGGCAAGGAGCCGAGGCCTCCTGGCAACAGCCATTTGAGTGAGCCATCTTGGAAGTGGATCCCCCATCCCCTGTTGACCTTTCAGATGACAGCAGCCCTGCCTGACATCTTGACTGCAACCTACTGAGAAGACCCTGAGCTAGAACCACTCGGTTAAGCTTCTCCCAAATTCCTGGCCTGCAGAAACTATGAAATAATAAATGCTTGTTGTTTTTAAGTTGCTAAGTTTTTGGCGGGGTGTGGTGGCTCATGCCTGCAATCCTAGTACTCTGGGAGGCCAAGGTGGAAGGATTGCTTGAGATCATGTGTTCTAGACCAGCCTGAGCAAGAGTGAGACCCCCCCATCTCTACTAAAAATAGAAAAAGTTACTCAGGCATGGTGGCATGTGCCTGTAGTCCCAGCTCTCCTTGCTCATGTCTGGAAATACACATACGCAACTGTGCCTGTGCTCAGGTCGGCTGATGGGATGATGCCAGCTTTAAGGACTAAAGCAAGGTCATCAGGGAAAGAGAGCTGCCGGGGTGGGCAGAGGCACTGTCTTCTTGGTGCAAATGATGCTGCAGCTCTAATCAAGCTCTGAGGACTGGTGGTAGTGGTTTCTGCTGTCCCCATCCTTTGACCTTTTCCAAGCTCCCCAGTGCCGCAGTCCCATGTCACCCAAATCATGGGCAGCAGGACAGCTGCGTGTGTGGAGGGAACAGGCTTGTCTGGCTGTCAAACAGCTGTTGTGTATGTCCTTGGGGCAAGAGCTGACGCCAGTCGTTCCCGCTGATGCTGCACACGGGCCAGCTCTGCGGATACGCTTGTGCTTTTCCTGTAGAGCTCAATGTCACTTCATCTGGAACAGAATGATACTTCTCCCAAGAATGCTATTCTTGTCATGTGTGCAGAGCCCCTTGGAGGGCATCTCTCCCACACAGGCCCCTCCTTCTTTGTGCTATGTGTCCCTGCTTTCCTGGACATAACCAGGACCCAGCTGACTAGACCCAGGTGTATATCCAGCCACCTCGCCCAGGTGGGTTTCTCTCCCTGGGGATCTGGAATTGGAATTTGGTGAGGACTCAGCTGACGCCCAGCACTGAGGACTTGGAATGAGGAGCTGGGTTGCTGTCTGACACCATTGGCCAAAGGTACAGAAAAAGCTCGTCTGTAGGAAAAGAAAACCAGTTAGCAGAGAGGAGTGGATGGAGGAGCTGAGAGAAATAGAGACCCATGCAGCCCAGAGAAGGGGCTTCAAGAGCCACTTCCCAGGACCCAGGCCCTCCAGGTCTGGTGTTAGCTCCTGCCTTAGCTCTGTGAGATCCCCTTGGACTATATCACCCACTTCTGTTTAAGCAGACCGAGTTTCTGTTACCAGCAAACAAGCCTTAACTAAGGCCACACAGTTAGAAGAAATCTTGGAGATTGTCTGATCTGGTGTCTTCAATTATAGATGAGGATCCTGAGTCCAGAAAGGTGCAGCAAGGTGTCCTCGGTCCCACCAGTTGTGGCAAGGTCAGGGCCATGACCCAGGTGCTCTGACTCCCGGCCCAGCACTTTGCTCCCTTGGCCCCATGGCTCTCTGGGGCCGGTGGCACTTCCAGGGTACAGAGGTGAGGTGGGCAGAGCACAGGCCTCGAGTCAGCTGTGTGCCGCAGATGAGCCGCCTCCCTCTCTGGGACGACAGTGCCTAATTAATAGGAGTGTTGTGAGAACTAAATGAGGGAGTGCATAGGGGACTTCAATTAAAAAAAACTACACACACAATCCACGATGACAGCAATGACCGTGAAGTCAGAATTGACTTCCCTGGGTTGGAAGCTTTCAGTGCACAGTCCCGGCCGCCTGATGCCTTGACTGGCTCTGGCCGTGGCCAGGCCTGAGGGGAAATGAGTTCTGACCTACTTTAAAAAATAAACAGTTGACCTATAGCTGTTTTGTTTTCATTTCATACAATGAAATGCTGTGTTGGCATTAAAATTATATATTGTTGAAATATATTTAATGAATCACTAGATGTTAATGATAAAATATTAATTGAAAAATAGCAAATTGTAAAATACTATTAGAATATAATACTGTTATATTTGAGTACAATATATTTTTGGTAAAAACATGTGTGTGTGCGTACATAAAGAGGCACACATGAACTGAAAAGACTTAAAAGAATCCACACAGAATCACAACAGTGATTTTCTCTGGGTAGTAGGATTATGATGAATTTTTCTGTCATTCTTTGAGCTTATCTATAATTTCTAATGTTTCTACAATAAGCACGTGTTACTTGTATAATAAAACACAATAACCTTTCTTTAAAGGAAGAGAAAGATGATTGATCGGGAAGGATCCCTAAAGACAGAGGCAAAGTCATTTGAGATCTCCTAAAATCTTCCACCTTTTCATTACCTACGCGTGACCCATGAAGCCATGGCCTGTCCCAGTGTTCATCCAGGGGAAGGGGCTGACTTAACCGTACTGAGTAAATTTAAAGGGACAACAGGAAGCAAAGTTAGAATAGTCTTCGGTTCACAGCCATGCGTGATGCTCACTTAGCATACAGTCTCCCAACACTTGCCCCAGTGCTCTCTGCCCCTCCTCTCTCCCCTGAGTTATTACAATGGCCTTCAAGGGTAGGATGACTCTCCCCACAGGCTAATCTCAGCAAGCCCAAGTTGTCCTTTTAAAATGAAAGTTAGAACATGTCACTCTTAAGCTCAGAACTTTCCAGTGTCTTCCTATGTGTCTAGAGCAAAATGCAAAGTCACTGGCTTGCAAGACCCTATGGGATCAGCCCTGCTGCCTGCACCACCTCCAACAGCACTTCCTGTCACTCTCTGGGCTCCTGCCACACTGGTTTCATTGCTTTCCTTCACCCATACCAGGTCCAGGCTTGCCTCGGGGCCTTTGCACTTACAGATGCTCCCTCCCTCTTCCTCATCTAGCCACGGCCAGCTCCCTCCCCTCAAAGTCACTTTCTCAGGGACACTTTCCCTGTCACTACACAGATAACAATACCCCGTCCCCAGCATTGCTTATCTGCCTTATTTTTCTCTCCCGCACACACACTTACCACCACCTCACTAACATATGGTTTACTTACGTGTTTCTTGTCTATCTTTTTCCACTAGAATGTAAGCTCCTCGAGAGCGGAGATTTTGTTTCTGTCACTGCTATATCCTAGGGCCCAGGACAGTGCCGGGCGTGTAGCAGGGAATCGATACACACGTGCTGAAAGGACACGTGGGCATCAGTGCATTTGCCACACACCAGGCTGTGCGTGCTCCGTGCTAAGGGCTTCTCCTATGTTACTTGTCTCATTTTATTCTCATGGAAACCCTATGAAGTCACTGTGTCATTCTGTGAAGTCATTCGAACTGTCATTCTCCCCCGTTTTACACAGGATGAAACAGACTCAGAGAGAGAAGGTAATGAAAACAATCTGTCCAAGGTCACGGAATACATGGCAGAGTTGGAACTGGGACCGGCGTCCCGATTTCTCTTGCTGTGCAAGACGTTGGTTCCCTGACCAGCAGCATTGGAGTTACCTGGGAGCGTTGGAAATGCTGGGGCGGGCTATGTCCCAGCCCTGCTGAATCAGAAGCTGCGTTTTAACTAGACTGCCCAGATGACTCCAGTACACGCCCAAGTGTGAGGAGTGCTGCTCTAGGCTGTGTGCTGTGGTGTAGGAAAACGGGGGTCTCACTCTGAACAGGGGGCTGCCCGCAGTCTGAGGGTCGTTTCCTGGCTGTTTGTCCCACCCCAGCAGCCTTCCACTGTCTGCTGTTGCAACCTGGAGCAAGGCTGAGAGGGGTCTGGCACAGACGGGGCAGCCTGTGGCTCCCCTCGGGCCGCTGGGGAGCGCAGGCAGAGAGCCGCAGTCTCAGGTGACCAGTGAAGGCTCCGCGTCAGTCCCATCATGGACAGGGTGTTGCTCTTCCTCGGAGAAATGTCTCTCTGCTAACTTAGGGAACAGCCACGGTGCCTCTGAAAAGCATGTGAGGAAGCCCATTTGACTCCACAGATGCAGCACTCAGCCTGGAGTAGAAGCCATTTCTCTGACACTTCACACTGGGACCAGGGAGGCTGTTAAATAAAAACAAAACCTGTCATTTGGGTTCTTACTGCCTGGGAGCTCCCCTTGACGCTCATTTTTATCACCAGGAGCCACCTTCAGACTTGGCATTCATGGGGCAGTGGGCCTGGAATGAAACCAGAAATCCTCATCCCCGGCCTTCCCCAAGCGCAGTAAGAACAAGGGTCCTGAGGAGGCAGAGGCGGGTGTGAAGATGCCCAGCAGAGCGCGGGCGGGGCAGCCCCTGCCACTCAGCTCTGCAGAGGGAAAAGCCACCAGGACGCAAAAAAGGAAATCCCAGAAGGCTGGGAAGAGACTTTCATTCATCCCTTTATTTACTTAACCAGCGTTTGTTGAGCCCCTGCTAAGAGCCAGGCGCAGGGCTGGATGATGTGTTTTCCCATCAAGTGATGCTTTGACTCTCGTTAGATTCCAAGGCTAGCCCCCCCCAAAAAAGCCTTTTAAGCCACTCATATAGAGAAAATTGAACTAATAACACTATTTTCTGCTTTATGGCCAGAGAAGAGGAATAGCGGGAAGTAGAGTGCGGAGAAGAGGGAAGGAAGCATGGGGAGAGAGGCAGGAGAGGCAAGAGGAAGAGGACCCTGAAAAGTGGGGGTTCAGTCCCTTCCTGGTGTATGTAAAATACTGAACCACAAAAGGCCTGGCTTTGGCATCCTCCATTTCCCCCTCTCTAGACCCCGACCTGGGTCCCATCTCTGCAGAGCTCAGGACTGCGGGGGGCACCCCAGAGCTCCCCTCCCACCATGCGGCCCTGCCTCACCACTTCCTTCTCCATGCTCTGGCTGGGCTCTTGTGCCTGCAGCCGCCCTTCTCTGCTCAGTGTTGGTGGGGGCTGCAATCCATTAAACTGACGCCCCCTGTGTGTGACAGACCAGCCCTCCCAGGGAGGTTTGCATCTTTTAAAGAGTATTCAAATTAACCTCTAATTGGTAAGCTCCCAAGCTGTGGGCTGGAGGAAAGTGACAGCTCAGGCTGTTTGTGCTGGGGACGGTATTTTGGAAGCAAGGCCTGAGCACCTGTGACGGGGCTGTCACACAGTCTCTCAAAGAAGCTGGTAGGAGCTCCTCTGGGGGTCAGGGGGCAGTATGGAGAGATTACTGGCAAGTAGGGGACTGCAGGTCAGAGTAAGTCTCTCTAGCAGTTCTGAGTGCGTGTGACAGTGACTTCTGTGCAATTCTGTGTGTGCCCTTGGATGAGGCCAGAGAGAAAAGGTCAGTTTAGGGGAAAGGATGGCTGCAGGGCTGGATGTCAGAAATCTGCTGAGCTAGGAGAAGGGGCCTTGAAGTGGCAGCGGCAGGCCCAACTCTCCAGGGGCCACCACCTGGGAGCCTCCTCGCCAGCACAGCGCTCCAGCATTTTGCCCCGCAGAACAGATGGCTGTGCCGCCAAACTGCCCACACAGCAGCTCCCTGCTGGTCAGGAGTTCTGCTCAGAAACCCTACCTCAGCAGCCCAACCGGGCTGAGGTCTGGCAGACGGGGTCTTTGCTAAAGAGCCTGCTGGTGGGAGGTGAGCAGGGAGGACAGTTGTGACAGCGCCCCTGCAAAGGCAGTCTCCTTCCTTGCAGCCACCCCACCATGAGCCAGGTTCAACCCTGGCACTTCAGGCTGCAGTCCTCCATTCGGAAGAATCTTAGTCTAGGTGCACATGGCTCCCCGGCCTCGCAGAAGGTCTCCGTCGAGAAGCTCACCTGCTCGTGGGTTTTTTGAAAAGTTCTGCTGGGTCTGCAGGAAGCGGGGCAAGGAGGGAGGAAACCTGTGTGCCCACCAGGACTTGGTAGGACAACAGGAAAATCTGGGCACTTGTCATGCAGAATTTAAAGCTGAGATTACCTTGCTGCCTTGCTTGCTTAAGCCCTGTCCACCACAGGAAGCATTGCCCAGTGCCACTTCTCAAAGTCCCAGACAGCAAAACTAATCTATAGTGACAAAAGTCAAAATTGTGGTTACCTTTAGGGTGGGGGGATGACAGGGAGGATTCTAGAGTGCTGGTATGCTAGTCTTGATCGGGGAAGTGGGGATTTGGGTGTGTGCTGGGTGTAAAACTTCATCCAACGGAACATGTAAAATGGTGCAGCTGCTTTGAAAAATGGTTTGGCAGTTCCTCAAAAATTTAACACAGAGTGACCATAGGGCCAAGCAACTCTACTCCTAGGTAAATAGTCAAAAGAACTGAAAACATAGGTCCACACAAAAACGTGTGCATGAATGTTTACAGTAGCATTATTGTAATAGCTAAAAGATGGAAACAGCCGAGATGTCCATCAGCTGATGAAGGATGGATAAACAAAGTGTGGCATGGCCATGCAATGGAATATCAGCCACCTATGAAAAGAAATGGAGCACCAATATGTGCTACAACGTGCATGGACCTTGAAACATTGCGCTGAATGAAAGGAGCCAGTCACAAAAGCCCACATGTTGTATGATTTCGTTTATATGAAAAGTCCAGAATAGGCAAATCCACAGAAATAGAAAGTAGACTACTGACTGCCAAAGGCTGGAGGAGGGGAAATGGGGAATGATTGTGAAGGGATATGGAATTTCTTTTGGGGGGCAATGAAATATTCTGGAATTAGTGCTGTTGGTCGTACAATTCTGTGAATATGCTAAAAAACACTTAATTATATGCTTCAGAAGGAGGAATTTTATGGTATGTGAATCATATCTCAAAAAAATTCATCAAGCTGTACATACACTTACAATTTGTGCCATTTGCTTTATGTAGGTTATAACTGAATAATAATTTTTTTAAGTTTACTTTAAAAGTGAAAATGCCACTACTCTGTTGCTCTGGCTCCTGATGTTAAAAAAAAAAGGAAAAATTCCCAGTTACTGTCCCAGCAAAAGTGGCATCTCCTCTGTGAAGCCTCCCTCACCCCCTGCTCTGAACTCCTTTAGCATTTAAGGTCCACATCTGCCTTCCTACTCATTGCCTGTAGAGCCCTGCCACTCAGATTGTGCCCCGAGGGCCAGCATCACGGGCATCGCTTGGGAGTTTCTTAGATGTGCAGCATCTTGGGGCCCCCAGGCCTGCTGAATCAGACTCTGCATTTTAACAAGATCCCAGGTGATTCAGATGCACATCAAAGGTTGAGAAGCACCACACAGAAGAGATTCTAAGCTCTTTAAGATGGTCATTTTCCTGCTTTGTATGTGCTCATAAGCATTTGTTGATTCAGTGCTCACACATGTCCATCTGTGAGAATGTTGGGTGGTCCTAGAACTAAAGCCGGTATCTATTCTGACTTTCAGACCAGGACAGAGAGACTAAAATTTGAGGACACTTTGTTCAGATAAAAGAATAGGTAAACCCCTGACACCTGAGTGAGGTCTCCAAATACCATTTCCCATTAAAGGGAATTAGAGCTCCTTGGAGAGATGAATGATTCTAGGTATGGGAAGAAAATGTACGATGAAACTTGCACATAATGTGCAAGACTTACTGGGTCATGTGTAAAGGACTCAGGAGCCAACTACAAGAGAGTTTCACTGGCCAAAATGGAGCCATTTGAGCAATAATGCAACAAATTGAACCACATCAAATGTGTTAAAACCCATGCATTCATAATAATACTAAAAACAAAACAACATTCTAATTTTTTACTGTTGGAGGATGCTAGGAAAGCAATTCATTATTTTGAAAGTGATAAATAAAGGTAGGAAATGAAACAATTATCCTGACATCAAATAGCAGATAAATAGTGATGTCTGATTCTATCATTCCTCCTTCATTTATAAGCTGGAATATGTCTATGAAGAAGGAAAAATAGAATCAGATACCACTATTTCAAGATGTCTAATGAACCAAAAGTTTCAAGCAGCGATCATTGGTAGCATCTAATATCACAGAAAGCACCAGACATTCTATCCTTCCTGTTTGAAGAATATCCCACCCACCACTAAAATCAAACTTGAATCTCATTAAGCTCTAGATCCAAGTACCAATTTATAGGAAAGGAAGGGACAGAGAGCATGTTAAACCTCACCATACAGAGGTCATCTGCAAAATCTAGACTGTGGACAAAGCTACAGAATAAACAACTCAGTGTCTGCAACAAACAAATTGCTAGAATAAAAGATAGAGGGGTAACCCACAGATTAAAACAGACTAAAAAGTTATATCTACCAGTTTCAACATCTGAATCTCATTTGGACCCTGATTCTAATTCTTTTAAAAAATTCATTTATGACAATTTTGAGACAATTGGAAAATTTGAATACTAGGAATTATTGTTAATTTGGTTTTTATTTCAAAATATTAATTAAGGGGGTGCAAGTGTTTTTGTTACATGGATAGCTGTATAATGCTTAAGTCAGGGCTTTTGGTGTGCCCATCACCAGAATAGCGTTCATCGTACCTGTTAATTTGTTTCGATGTGTAAAAGAATTATGGTTATGATACAAAAGGAGTTCTTTTTGAGTGATTTACTAAAATATTTACAGATGAAATAGTATGATATATTGGATTTGATTCAAAATAATACAAGATGGAGTAAATTCATAGATGTAGGGTGGGGCTGGTTTGGCTGTTGTTGGGGCTGGAGGGTGGGGAGGTGTGTGGTGGTTCATGATACTATTCTGTCTACTTTTGTGTATGTTCAAAAGTCTCTAAAGTTCATAAAGTTAAACAAAGATGTACATATATAACAAAAAATGTATATGATATGGACCAAAGTATTGACTTTAGAAAAACATAAACAAAATGGAACAGAGTTGGAGAATCCATAACTGAGAACCATAAGATGGTCTTTCTTATCTCATCCTCGACCCACTTTTCCATAACTAGGTTCTTGTAATGTAATAGTTTGCCTTCAGAAGTGTTTCATAAACCAAGACTCTCAATTCTCAGTCCAGAGAATTTAGCAGAAAATTGAAAGTTACTAAAACCCAAGGAGAAAGAGTTGGACACAGAAATAACTGTGGAAGATTTCCGGTCAGAAATGAGCATAGTTGAGTTCACACAGGAAGTTCACTGATTGAAGGCAGGAGGCAGGCTGCAGCTGTGTTGGTGAGCGGGATGTGAAAACAGAGTGTCTGTTTAGCATCCTGCCTAGCAGAACCAAGTGCTAGCGCCACCTTTCTCAGCCCCGCTCTGCACGTTAGAATTACCTGGGGAGTTCTGGAAACATATGGATGCAGATGTGCAGGCCCATCCTAGACCAATTAAATCAAGATCTCCGCAGGAGGCTGGGCCGTCAGGGTTTTCAAATGCTCCCCAGGTGATTCTAACGTGCAGCCAGAGCTGGGACTCATGGTGTTAAGGCAGCAAGTTTGGGATTTAAGCTGATCTGCTCACATTTAAACACAGCTGGATAATGGAGCTGGGAAATGGTGGCAGCCTCTGCTGGGCAAATGATGAGTCGATGGGTGAGACATTGGGTGTCACCTTCATTCTGTTTGCTGTGAGTCACTTGGGGGCATTTGGGGTCACTGTGTTCAACCTGAATCACTTCTCTCTGGGTCTCTGGAGTGAGGCTGAAGTCCTAGTGGGCCAAAGGTTGGCTTCTTTGGACGGAGCCAAAGCAGCTAGCTCCTGTGGCTGCAGGTCTCAGCAAGTACATACCAAGTCCTGGGGATAAACAGCTGGTCACAGTCTGGATGAAGCTGGGAGGGAAAAGTTGTGGGGTGTGTGAAGATCAACCTCCCGCTGCATGCTAGGCTGTGAGTCAACCCAAAGTAACTGATACCCAGAGCTGAACAGGCAGTGCCAAGGCCAGATTCCATCTCCACGGCAATGAATCCCTCCCACAGGACCTGCGCTAGTGCTGAACAGTGACTTTTGTCAGCGCCACAGCAGATAGTTAAACTGGCTAATTGGCAGGGAACAGAGAGATTTAAAGCAAACATGTCAAGCAAGAGTCACTGATCCCTGGGCGGGGTAACTGGGAGGGGATGGGCAGGGGTGGGGAGGCACAGTTTCTAAGCCATCATGATTCGTTATGGGAAAGTGTGATTCAGGTTTCCCAAATTCCACTCTCAGGTATTAGCTGTGGCTCAGAGCAAGGCCCCCATCCCTGCAACTTCCTCACCAAGCAGGCAGGAGGGACAGACATCTCAGAGCTGGGATAAGCGTTGCCTGGCCTCCTTGCCAGTCTAGCAGGAGCCTGTCACTTGCAGGCCATCTTGGCTCAGAGGGAAGGCACCCACCCCACACACAGGGTTTGTGACTAAGCTGGCCTTGCACTGTGCCCTCCTGCTCTGGGTGTGATCCCTCCCTGTGACCTTCCCTTTGCCTCAGCCCCACCGGGTTTGCCTGCTCTGACGACTGCCCAGCTCAGCATTGCTCCTGACTCTCTGGCGCTGGGGTCCTTCTCAGATGGCCCTCTCAGGTGTGGCCTCGGACCCTCCCTGCCCTGGCTCTGGCCCCAGAAGTCCTGGCCTCATCTCCTTGCTGACAGATAATGATGAGGCAGGGATCTGTAACCAATCTACTAACTAGTGTAAGGCCCTCGAAGAGCTTCAAGAGAGACATGTTTAGGAGGCAGGATCCAAATCAGGAGTGATGTGGGTGTGAGGTGACATCCACGGGCTATGGAATGGGTTCTGTCCCCAAGGGAGGTGAGACTTGGATAGGTAAGGACAGGCATGATAATGCTTTGGGAGTGAGCAGTGGTGGGACTGGGCAGCTGGGTGCACAGGGACAGAAGAGGCAGGAGAGAGTGGGCACTGAGAACCCTCATGGGCAGGGGTGACACCCCAAATGTTTAACCACCAGCTGTGACCCACCAGAACCTGGCAGTGCTGGCTGTGCCAGGTGTAATCCTTAGTTGCTGGATTGTGGGAACATCTGGGGAACCCTGGGAAAGGACCAGGGTGATGACGGGCAGGTAGGGGCTCAGGGTAGCATCTGTTTACCAACCAGTATAGAAGTGGTTCAATATTTTAATACCCATAAATAAGGACCCTAAACACCTTGCACTGATGGGATCTCTGCCATGGCCATGGGGTGGGGCAGTGACCTGGCCTTACACCCCCACTATGAGATGCAAGCTCAGCACCCAGACCTCCGGGGACAAGCTATAGCTGTCTGCAGGAGGACACAGTCATGCGTCAGACGCTGCCGGTTTTCCTTCCTTCCTGGGAAGGATGGTGTGTCCCAGCACAGGGCGGAGTGCCCTGCAGACACCACCGCTGTGGGAAAAGCTGCAAGCCTCTCCCCTGGCCCAGCCGTGCCCCAGCACAGCCCAGGCCCCTGAAGTGTAGCTCAGAGTCCCACGATGTTCTCTGCTTCTCAGCCGTTCGGCCTCCCTTGTGACTCTGACTCCAGTCTCTGTTGGTCTTGTGAAGTCGGAAGAAATCCCAGTGAGGACAAGAGTATAAACCAAGACTTGTCAAACCTCACTGAGAGACAGAAAAATCAAAGGATCGTCACTGGGACATGACAGTTGTTGTAACCCTTGTGAGCGGTCTGGCTGCTGACCAGCCGCTCTGGCTAGGAGAGGAGCCTTCCTCTCTGCGGGGGCACCAGGCTCCAGAGGCACCACGAGGATCAGGCAAGGCTTCGACAGGCCAGGAACCTCACCTTCAGGGACCCCAACCAGAAGAAGATCCCAAACTCTGGAGCTCAGAGGGAGATGTCAGCTGAATATTCAGCACAGCCATGGCAGTGAGAGCTCTGAGTGGAAGACATGGAGGCTGACCGGGCCGACTTGGGCAGGGAAGGAACTTTCTGAGTGAGGATGGGGACACACAGAACACTGTCAGTCGGAAGGCGCTGGGGAAATGGACAAGTCCCACGGCAGGCTGGCAGCAGGAGCTGCCGGTGAGGCCAAGCTGTGGGCATGAGATGGTTAGGATGCCACCACTGGGACTGCTGCCACAGGACACGGAATGCTGTTCTCACAGATGGTCTCTTGGCCTAGCTTCCATGGCCAAAAATAAGTTCTCTTCTGTCCCTGTACCTTTGCCTTCAAAGCCCCACTGGGCTGGGCCAGGATAGGAAGACTGAAAGCTCTGCGAGTGTCAGGGAGAAAGGGACACCTGGCTCCTTCAACTTCCAGAGGGGCTGATGGATTCCTGCCTCCTGCCAAGACTCACTCACAGGCGATCCCCCCAAAGAGGAAGGGTGCTGGAAGCTGGGCAGCCGAAAGAAACAAAGCAAAAGCAACAAATGCCCATTGTACACTAGAGAAGCAATCGTGTTGATGGAAACAGTGGAATGATCTAGTCTTGTCTTTAAACTTAGGAAATATCCAAATTAATGACATCACAGGTGAATAAGAGAGCAAAAGACTTTGTGGGCGCATCCTCCTTTTCCACCTGAGACCACAGCCAAATTAAATGTGCAACTGCAGCACCTGCGGGGGGTGGGGACAGGTGAGGATCTCTGCTCTTAAAAATGTCTCAATTCTCACCCTCCAGAGAGGTGCCACTCTTACCTCATGCAGACAGAGAGGGTGGGGTGACCTGTGGACAGTGCATCAGAGGTCCTGTCAGGCCCTGAGTAATGTGGTGACATTTGGGTGGAGGGAGGCTTGGTGGTAATACCAGAACGGCCCATGGATATATCTTGAGGACCCATGAACACACTGAAATCGCATGAAAATATTATATGTGTGTGCATGTAATTTTTCTGGAACAAGGTCAGAGCTTTCATGGGATCCTCAAATGAAACAAGAACTGCTCTAGAACAATATTTCCTGACCACTCTCATTTCCTGACACCCCCAAGGCCTGATGGGATGCTCTGAAATATCAATTTCTGCCCCCATCCATTCACATCAGGCATCTAATCCCACTTTCCAGCCCTCCGCCCTCTTCTCACCGTGGTTTACACTCCAGCTCCAGATGCCCCTTCCTGCCACCCAGGGCCAGACTCATACATCCAACTGCTGAGCTCAGTATCTCTACTTGGGTATTTGAAGGCACCATGGTCTGGACTCATTCCAAGCAGAACTCTTGATTCACACCCCCCATGGGAAAACCCCATTCCTCCCCCAGGCTTCTCTGCTTCTGTTAATGGCAGAGGGAGAACTATCTATAAAGAGGGAGAACTATCTATAAAGAGGGAGAACTATGCAGAGGTTAAGCACAGGGTTCAAATCCCAGCTTTTCCACTTGCTAGCTGTGTGACTTTATGCAAATTGATTAAACTCTCTAGGCCTCAATTTCCTCTTCTGTAAAATGGGGACAGTAAATAACATGGGAACGTTGTGAAATCTAAACTGCTTAAAATATGTGAAGGGTTTAGAAGAGTGTCTGGCTAATAGTGAGAATTAGCTACTGTCATTCTTCCAGTTCAGGACAAATCTTAAGAATGCTCCTTCTAGGCCAGGTGAGCAACAGCGAGACCCCATCTCTACGAAAAATAGAAAAAATAGCTGGGCAACTAAAAACAGAAACAAAAAATTAGCCAGGAGTTGTAGCACGCACCCGTAGTCCCAGCTACTCACGAGGCTGAGGCAGGAGGATCGCCTGAGCCCAGGAGTTTGAGGTTGCCGTGAGCTAGGCTGACGCCACGGCACTCTAGCCGGGACGACACTCTACCTGGAGTGTAAACCACAGTGAGGAGACTCTGTCTCTAAAAAAAAAAGAAAGAAAGAAAGAAGAAAAGATCCTTCTCTCTTTCCACATGCAAACCCATTGGCAATTGCTGTCCACTCTACTACCTTCAGACCATACCCCAAATCTGCCCTGCCCTCCCCATCTCTACTGATACCAGCTGCATCATCACTTTCCGTGGCCTCCTGACCAGTCCCCTTGCTTCTATGTTCGCCATCATCCCTACACCAGTTCTCCAAGTAACAGCCAGAGTGACCTTTTAAAACTGTACATCAGTCCACCCTCCTGCCAGACTCAGAACAGCGCCACAGCTCCGGCTGAGGTGAGAGGCCCAGGGCCACCTCCACACCTCTTCTCCCAGCCCCTCCCCTTGCGCCCTTTGCCCGGGCACTCTGAGTGGCACTTGGCCCCTCTGTCAGCCCTGTTGTCTCTCTGCCTAGAATCATGCCAGACGGGGCGGTGGAGTCAGAGGCTGTTTGCCTGGGGCGGTGAGGGGGAAATTCCTCCGAGGAGGTGACACTGGGCAGCCTTGAATGAAGTGAATACCTGATGAGTGCCTGGTGCGGGGAAGCAAAAATAAACAGATAAGTGATCAAATACATGAATCAATTCATTTCTTCACAATGACATGCTTTTCTACAAATGGTGCTCCAAGTAGCTCCTTACCCCTTCAGGGAGGTATGGGCAGTTGTGAGGCAGCCTCGGAGGGCGTGGAGGTGACCCGGGTCAGCGGGGGGGAGGGGGGTGTTTCTGCTCCGTGGCCAAGTCCCACCTTCCCCTCCCCCGCGGCCGGGGGCGCCGCACAGCCAAGGAGGAGACGCGGCCGCCCGCCTGCTCTCCAGCTCCAGGTGGCAGAAGTTACCGCCCAGAGCCCTGCGAGAATGGCCCCGGCAGCTGGCCCGGGTCCGGAGCCCGAAACATGCAGGGCAAGGGCAGCTGCGAAGTAACGGTTAACCCAGGACTCCAGGGCACCGACTGGTGACAGTCCTGCAGACCTCTTGACCCTGCCACAGGCTGTGAAACAGTCCGCTGGCCCAGAACGTGTGCACTCGGGGAAATTTAAAGCGCCATTGGAATGACAGATGTCACCGTCTTCATCCGCGCTGTCGGTATTACTAGAAGTTGACTCATTCCAGGCAGAGGAGTAACAGCAACCGCGTCGCCGTTCGGGCTCCGGGAGTCATTCTCCCCCGGCGCAGGGCGCAGGCGGCAGTCCCCGTGGCGCCCGCCGGGTGGCGCACGCGCCGCGCCGTGTCCGGGCTGACCGCGCCGCCCCGTGCAGGGCCCGGACCCTCGCGGGCTGCCGCGGCCTCGCCCCAGCTCAGATGCCGACAAGGACCCTCCTTTGCTCTCCAGCAACTCTTCTCCTTGAGAAGCGCACCTCACAGGGCAGGCTTGAGGCCAGGGGGCTGGCCACGGAATGGAAGGCGGAAGGATGGCGGGGCTCTGGCCGAGTGAAGCGAGAGGGCACAAGGTGAGCGGCGACCAGGGCAGGCCTGTGGCCGCCTTCTCGCTGTGGCGGTTGGCCTGGCGCCCCGCGTCCTGCTCGCGCGGCTCTCGTGCAGATGCGCGTGGGGGAACTGGGGCGTGGAGAGAGGAGGGTGTCCCTAGCCGGGGATCCCAGAGGGTGAATGGAGAGGAGGGCGGGGCCGGACGCCGCTGGCGGGTAGGGCTAGGGCCCCCTCCCTTCCCCTCAACCTGGAGTAGTTGCTCAGCATCCCTTCCCCAGCAGATTCGGGCAGGAGCCGGCCCTTGCCCCGCACTTGTGGCTTGACCCTTCTTTCACAGCCGGGCAATGGATCATTTGCCCAATTCGAATTTGATGTTCTGCTTGTGAGAAGAGAAACAGGTGAGGCGTCTGCACCAGAGCATCGTATGGACGCTGTTAGGGGAAGCCAAGACGTAGACCTGGGAAAATGTACCTGAGGCTTTATGGACCTTTGTTTTGAGGTTTGTTTTGTTTTGTTTTGTTTTTTGTGCCAGGCTGGAGTGCAGTGGCCTGATCATAGCTCACTGCAGCCTCGAACTCCTGGGCTCAAGCGATCCTCCCACCTCAGCCTCCCAAAGTGCTATGACTACACTCGGGAGCCGCTGTGCCTCGAGGACACCTTTGGAGTATACATCTTAAAGCACAAAACCAGCTTCTGCTTCTTTGGCACCTCCACCCACACAGCACCTGGGATGTTCCTCTGCACACTGTAGGGACCTAACCTAGACGGCGTTTGAGGGAGCTTGGGAACAGCATCAGACTAAAGTACCCCTGCACTATTTGCACAAAATGCAGATTTCACCTTCTCATTCTTAAAGGCTCTGATTCAGAAAGGCAAGGATGGGGCCCAGAATCTGCACTTCGGTAAACATCCCAAGAGACTTTGAGTTGTTATGGGTAGGACACACTTTGAGAAACAGCAGCAAAGCTTTTAGGCGATACTGTGCTACGATGAGAAACTTGGAGTCCGAAGTCTCAGATTCCTTTCTTTTCTTTTTTTTACTTGACAAGTAAATATTCCTTATGTTTATGGTATACAACATGATGTTTTGATATATGGCTAAACCGAGTTATTTAGCATATGCATTTACCTCACATACTTAACCATTTTTTTGTGTGTGGTGAGAACACTTAAACTCAACTCCCTTAGCGATTTTCAAGTATATAATGTATAGCTATTGTCGTCACCATACTATACGATAGAGCTCCTGAACCTATCTGTATTCCTTTCCCAGCATAGTCTCTGGCCTCGTGTGGCTGCAGGCTCCTCCTTCAGGCATTTTGTCCCCTGTCCCCAGCCTCTTCAGTTTTCCCAGACCTGTTTTTTGGAGATTTTCCCCCTGACCTCTTGGGAATGTTGAACCCAATTCTTTCAGAAAGTAAGTTCTTTATTAGTGTCAACCTGCACTTTTGGAAAACTTCAAACAGCTGTGCAGTGTTGGATAAATTCTGTAATAAATGACATGTTCATTTTCTAGTCATTCTCACAGAACCTGCAATCTGCAACCACTTCCCTTTCTTAAACACAGAAGTTCCATTTGAGTCTAAACCACTTCCACCCCCAATTTTCTGAGCCTCATGAACTCCAAGTCCAGGACTGTCAATCACAAATTCTTTAATTCTTTGTACCCCTCATGGAATTCAAGGGGCACATGTTCTTTTTAAAAAAAAAAAAATTAGAAAATGCCTAAATGTCTTTCCTGAAACAACTTAAAGTAAATACACTTCTCTAGGCCTTATTTCTCCCTCACAGCTCAGCCTTCCATCATAGAAATAGAAGGTTGGCACACAAATTATGCTGAGAGTCCTCAGTTGTATATTTATTATTGCATTGTAAGAGTAGTATTTTATAATTGCCCTGATAATACAAGGAGTGGTATTTATGACAGTGAGGCAACACCACCTTCCCGGTTGGAGTCGCCTTCTAACAAGACTGTGGGGTGGATCCACAGCCCAGGAAGGAGCCATCACAGAGCATGAATCAGGAGGAAGCTGAGTGCTGGCGCCTGGAACACTTCAGAGACAGAAAGCAGTAACGAGGCCAGACAGGCCTGTTTTCATGCTTTGACAGAGAAGTGAGAAATGGAAAATAGTCTCTTTAGCGTCCCAGCAAATACAGGGCCTGTGCTCAGAGTGTCCTGACTTCCAATCCCTGAGTTGCTGGCTGCCCGATTCCATGGGGTGGGTCTGGAGAGAAACTGTCATTCCTAAGAGTGCAGGAAAATGGATGTTCTCTCTACTCTGAGGGCAGTTTGGTTGCAAGTGATGCGAGAGAAGTCGGGTAGGATCATAGCTGAGCTCCAGATGCATGTAGAACCCTCTGAATGGCTGGGGAATGCATTTCAGCCATGTTCTAAAAATTATATTTTGAAGTTAAATATGGTAATGTTTTTTCCAA
Organism: Eulemur rufifrons; assembly: GCF_041146395.1. Classification (NCBI taxonomy): domain Eukaryota; kingdom Metazoa; phylum Chordata; class Mammalia; order Primates; family Lemuridae; genus Eulemur; species Eulemur rufifrons. Next base: position 89,479,770 of record NC_090990.1, read on the forward strand.
TATTTAACAGGCTTCAGGAAAGAGATAATACATTTCCTTCTTTGTTCAGAAGGTGCTCATCTGCTGGAATCATCTGCTGCAGCTACAGAAATAGCAGTTTGGCTTTATTTGCCAACAGCAGAAAACTTGCTCTGTGAGGCCACAGGCTCTCTAGGGACCCTACAGGCTGTGCAGATACCCCACCCCAGAATCACCCAAGGAGACTGAGCAGGAGCACACTGGTCTTCCAGCCCAGGGCTGCCACTGAGCTCCAGAACACAGACTCTTAAAGATTTATTTTGACCACCTACTGAGTGCTAGCTATACCATTTCCACTCTTTAACTTTCTCGTGGTCCCTGCTATGTGTCCATAGTATTGCCTATTTGCAGTGAAGAAGGTGAGCTTGAGGGAGGCTCAAAGACTGGCCCCAAGTCACAATGCCCTACTGAATGTGATGTCGCTCACCTGGGGTCTGTGCCCAGTCACTGAGTATGCAGTGAAGGATGGAAGAGGCGCAAGGAGCAAGCCCTGTTGTTGTGACTGGCGGTCCCAACTCTCCCCACCACATCACAGCTTCTCTACTTGGAAAGCCAGGACAGTGATCTTCAGTTTTTTTATTGAAGACACAAGAAATCTATGTCCCCAAGCCTCCAGCTTCAACTCTGGAGCTGCTTAAGCCAATTATAATTTCATGCCCTAAACCAAAAAATAAACTCCACAGTTATAAACATAAACATTACAAAGGACAAACTTTGGCCCACGGGGAAGTCCAATATCTACAGGATAGCAGCACGAAGCCTTCAGATGTATTTCCAAGAAAGGTATTTTACAGATAGAGATGGAGAAAACTAAAACATTCTCACTCTGGTTTGTTACTTGTCCTAACACCAAGCAAATGACTGAGGGGGACGATTCTAGGCCAAATTTGGAAGGCCGGGAACAAAGTGCCTGTATCGTGTAGACAAAATCCAAAGCAGCCCATTTCAGACAAAATGTTCTGTTTTGGAAATTTTAAAGCTTTTGTGCATCTTGAATGTGGTAGAGCTCATCTAAAAATCTTGGAAACCAGCCAGGAAAGGTGGCTCACACCTGTAATCCCAGCACTTTGGGAGGACAAGGCAGGAGAATCACTTGAGCCCAAGAGTTTGAGAGCAGCCTGAGCAAGAGCAAGATCCATGGTGCATATCTGCAGTCCCAGCAGTATACTCAGGAAGCTGAGCCAGGAGGATCCCTTGAGCCCAGGAGTTTGAGGTTACAGTGAGCTCTGATGATGCACTGCACTCTAGCCCGGGCGACAGAGCAAGACTCTGTCTCCAAAAATAAATAAATAAAAAATAAAATAAATAAATTTTTAAACATTTATTTCATTTTATTGATTTGCAGCTTGTTCACATATAATATGTCCTTCCACTAACATTTGCAGTACAGTCATTCTGGGTACAACTGAGAAGAAACATTCAAATAAGTACAATTAAATTAGAGAGGGAATACATTTGAAAGGAACACAATAGTTATTTTAGTAAATTATTCAGTAAAATCAGCTCTTTTCATAATATCTGCTGTTAAGCTCTGTAGTGTAATTTCCATGTGAAAAACTTGATGAGCTTAATGACTCAGATCTATAAGTCTTACATTCTCCTCAGGTGGGCAGGTTAATTTTCTAAGCAATTAGTTAATTGCAAAAACTTCTGGTATTGCTGCCTACCTTAAGAAGGAGTATTACATGGTCTCTTTGTATTTTAGATATATTTTTACAGAAAATATCACAATACGTAGCATAAATAAAAATCTGAGAAACCATTTAAAAACACGGCAGAGGCAAGTAGCGAGAGTGGGGTCCTTATGGAGTTTTTCATTTTGAGGGTCACGGAAAGATGACATGAGCAAAACACAGGTCTGCTCAGAATGGCTCTTTAGACAAAAACTTAGAAGAAAAGAAATGACCAAGAAAATATTTCTTGACAATGCCATGAAGTGAAAAGTCATCATAAATTCTAATAAAAAATGTAAATGGCGATATCCCTGACTTAGGTCCAGCCTCCTCTAGGGAGGCTCTTGTAGCAACACCAGCATCTAAGCTCTTTCCCTTCTCCAAACTCCTCTAAAGTTTCCATAATATAGAGAATACATCATAGTGTTTTAAATAATTCACTCTCTTCTATTTGATTGAAGCTCCCCTCTCCAATACACAGTTGAGGGCCAGGAGATGCATCTTCAGTGAGAAGCATGGAAAGACCTAGTAAGCATTGCCTTTATTTATTTATTTTTTTTTTCCCCTTGTTTTCTTTTTGTTGAGACAGAATGTCACTCGGTGTCCCTGGGTAGAGTGCAGTGATTGTAGCTCACTGCAAGCTCCAAGTCCTGGGCTATGACCGATCCTTCTGCCCCAGCCTACCGGGTAGCTGGGAATACAGGCGTGCACCACAACACCTGGCTGCGTTTTGTGGTTTTGTGTGTTTCTTTTTTCTTTTTGTTTTACTCTTTTATTTGGTAGAGATGGAGTCTCACTGTGCTCAGGCTGGTGTCGAACCCCTGAGCTCCAGGTATCCTCCTGCCTCAGCCTCTCAGAAAGCTAGGATTACATGCGTGAGCCACTGCACCCAGCCAGCATTGCCTTTAGACCCATGCAAGAGGAGTCCGAGCGTTGGGTCAGCATTTACAAGCCAACAGTCCTTCCTTCTAGAACATTCTCAGGTACCCAGGCCTCCATAGTTCCCTTCTCAGGTTTGTCCTCCCTGAGTGGATGGTGCTGCCAGTGTGCACACCCCTATTTCCATGGAATGGTGTCTTAGTCCTGCTGCTATAATAGGAAACCTAAGATTGGGTAATTTATAAACAACAGAAATGTATTCAGTTCTGGGGCCTGGAAGTCCAAGATCAAGGCACCAGCAGTTTCAGTGTCTGGTGAAGATTGGTCTTTGCTTCTAAGATGGTGTCTTGTGGCTGCATCTTTCAGAGGGGATGGTCACTGTCTCCTCACCTGGCAGAAAGCACTAAAGGGCAGAAAGGGCCCAAACTCACTCCCTCAATCCCTTTTATAAAGTGCTGATCTCACCCATGAGGGCTCTGCCTTCCTGACCTAATCACCTCCTAACAGCTCCACCTCCTAAATACTCTGTCACTGGGGATTAAGTTTCAACATGAGTTTTGAAAGTGACAAGGACATTCAGATTATAGCATTGTGCACATCCCTACTTCCACGGAATGGCCAAGGGGCAGCTATTTGCAGGGGTTCTGACCAAGCTTGGAGGTGGGGCTGGGGTGTCCACACGCCCGTATGCAAGTGCTTCCACGGCACTGGAGCCTGGTGGGAAAAGGAGGGGCGTGGGCTGTAGGCTGGGCACCAGGGCACCTTCAGCCACCATGTTCTAGTGTGGAGTTCCAAAGAGGCTACAAATGCTACATTGGAACTGGACTTGCCAACCTCGTGCTCCCCAGCAGAACTTAAAAGGCAAAGCCAGCAGAGGGCGGCAGTGCCAGAGGCACCTGACAGGCCTAGGTTGCCTGCCTGGTGGGGAGGGGTGAGGAGAGGCCTCCCAGCATGAGGAATGTGGGCTCTACTGGGTCTTTTGTTCCATGCCCCACAAATGTTTGAGGCAGCCTGTGTATGTCTTGGCCAGCTCAGTCTCTGAAAGCTCTGTTTAATTTTCATCTTGCTATTGCTATCACCTATCCAGAGCCAAAAAACAAATCACCAAAATAATGAAATGCCTAGCTAAGCTTAAAAACAAAACCATGGGGACTGTCTAAATAAATAAGTTATGAAAAACAGAGCGGAAACCACAGGTCCCTGTAATGAATTCGAAGACTCTGTTTCTAGATTGAATTAATTTAAACAAGGGAGTTTAAGGCAAAGGGAGGTGGTTAGAGGAGGAAGACAACCGACACTGAACTGAACATACCAGCTCCACCTCAACAGCAAATGAGCATCATTTGTGGTAACCATTCTTTGTATTGTTCTAGTGCTTTAAATCACAGCATAACTTCATTCTTTTAGTTGCCTTTCATTTAAAATGTGGGTAAATGTACATGGTTAGGCTAGTCTGAAGCTCTCTTCTATACTCCTTAAAACAAAAGACTTACTAAGAAAATTCAGAAGGCAAACAAGAGTGCAAGGGCATTGTTAGGTTTAATTAAGAAATAAGCTCTTTAAAGGATGTAAGAAGGATAATTGTTGCTATGCAAATGGTGCTGCAAATTATAAATGAATCATCCATTCTTTGAAGGAGGCTGAACAGGATCTCTTCCTGAAAAGACTTAGGGAGTGTTTTAAGTTTTTTTTTTTTTTGATAACATGAGCGAATTTATTTCTTAAGATTCAAGTGTAAACTTAAAAACAAGAACAAAGCTTTTCATCAATAATGAACACAAAATCTAATGGCAATCCTGTAATCGTGCGTTTTAACAGAAAGTACAAATATGAAGACATTATAATTTGTAACTACATTCAAAAATTAAAATACTTCTCTCCAACTCCAAACACCACATAATTTTTAACGTGTTCTCATCTTGTTACCTTAGAAATATTTGTCATATGCTATCAGGAAAATACAGGCAAAGATTACTAATCAGTCTCTATGACCAAAGAAATTACTTTCCTTAACTTCTCACTTTTTGAATTATTCATTTGTATTTCAGTTCTGAAAAGCCATACAATTATACCTCCATTCTAGAGGAGAAAAGAATGAATACAAACATCAAGGAGACAAGATACTTTCATGTAATTAAAGCAAAAGTTAAAAGGGTCTGACTTAGAAACGTACATATCATAGTAAATTTTTTAAGTACAAATCTATTTGATGGCTGACATGTAATAACAACTGTGAACAATTTAAACAGGCATTAAAATGTGAAATCAAAATCTTTAGGCTCAAATACTTGAAAAGTCACTATGAATATAGAAATATTTATTTACATAAATATGTATATTTTTAGATAAAAAAAAAAAAAACAGAGGGTAGTGGCATCTCCCTGGTCCCTTAATAATATTTGGATTTTGGCAAAGAATTAGCAGCACCCAACCTTAAGTGTTAATTATGTGTTTCTCTCTCTTTATTTTTTTTTTTGACATGTTCCACATCTAATTTACATTTTAAGGTTAACTTTAATCTCCAAATCACATGTCCATACACCTATTTCCTTTCTGTTGACTTAACTTAAACTTCAGTGCATGGTTTGTTAAACAAAGACTGTTAACAAATATTTACCATGTCTGTTACATGTAACACACAGGAACAGCTTTTAACAGAAACTCATCAAGCCCTCAACATTTTTTTTTATTATAAATATAGGTATCAAAACAATCCTGAACATATTTTTTTAATTTTTTTATTTTTTTTTTCAATTTAATTTTACAGAATCAAAGAGTCTAACAGTATATCTTGTTAGATACAGTATGTCCTCATAATGTATACATTATTTCTTGTACAATGATATGAAATAATATGGGAAATATTCATGATAAATTATTAAGTGAACAGTGCAAGTTAAAAACAATAGTTTCATATTTTTTTCCCACCCCCCCTTTCCCGAGTCAGCACCTTCAAGTGTTACCACTCCCCAAACGGTGCGCAATGCACTCATTGTGTAGGCATACCCCCATCCCCTCCCCCACCCCCCACCTCAGTCTGATGTCCAATTGGTGTTGTTCCCAGATTTGTATTTAGGTGATGATCAGGGAAACCAATTTTCTGGTGAGTACATGTGATGCTTGTTTTTCCATTCTTGGGATACTTCACTTAATATAATGGGTTCCAACTCTCTCCAGGAGAACCATAGAGATGTTGTATCTTCATCATTCCTTATAGCTGAGTAATATTCCATGGTATACATATACCACAGTTTACTAATCCAATCATGTATTGATGGGCATTTGGGTTGTTTCTACATCTTTGCTATTGTGAATTGTGCTGCTATAAACATTTGGGTACATGTGCCTTTGTTACAGAATGACCTTTTTTCCTTTGGGTATATGCCCAGTAATGGGATTGCTGGGTCAAATGGCAGGTCTACTTGAATCTGTTTAAGATACCTCCATAATGCTTTCCACAGGGGTTGCACTAGTTTGCAGTCCCACCAGCAGTGTATGAGTGTTCCTGTCTCTCCACACCCACGCCAACATGTGTTGTTTTGGGGTTTTTTGATAAAGGCCATTCTCACTGGGGTTAAGTGATATCTCATTGTGGTTTTGATTTGCATTTCCCTGATGATTAGAGATGTTGAACACTTTTTCATATGTTTGTTAGCCATTTTTATATCTTCTTTTGAAAAATTTCTATTCATGTCCTTTGCCCACTTTTTAATAGGGTTGCTTGATTTTTTCTTGCTGATTTTCCTGAGTTCTAAATAGATTCTTGTTATCAGTCCTTTATCTGATGTGTAGTATGCAAACATTTTTTCCCATTCTGTAGGTGGTCTGTTTATTCTCTGGACTGTTTCTTTGGCTGTGCAGAAGCTTTTTAATTTAATCATGTCCCATTCATTTATTTTTGTTGCTGCTGTGATTGCCTTGGGGGTCTTCTTCATAAATTCTTTGCCTAGGCCAATGTCTGTAAGAGTCTTTCCTACATTTTCTTCTAGAATTCTGATTGTATCATGCCTAAGGTTTAAGTCTGTTATCCACCGTGATTTGATTTTTGTGAGAGGTGAAAGCTGTGGGTCCTGTTTCAGTCTTCTACAAGTGGCTAACCAATTCTCCCAGCACCATTTGTTGAATAGGGATTCTTGTCCCCAGAGTATGTTCTTTCCTCCTTTGTCAAAAATTAGGTGACTGTATGAGGATGGTTCTATATTTGGATTTTCTGTTGTGTTCCACTGGTCTGTGTCCCTGCACTTGTGCCAATACCAGGCTGTTTTAAGAACCACGGCCTTGTAGTATAGTTTGAAGTCTGGCAAATTAATACCTCCCATTTTGTTTTTGTTGCTTAAAATTGCTTTTGCTATACGGGGTCTTCTTTGATTCCATACAAAGTGTATAATTATTTTCTCTATGTCTGTAAAGAATGATGTTGGTAATTTAATAGGGATTGCATTGAATCTGTAGATCACTTTGGGTAGTATAGACATTTTAACAATGTTGATTCTTCCGATCCACGAGCATGGTATATTTTTCCATCTATTTGCAAGTTCTGCTATTTCTTTTCTCAGTGTTTCATAGTTTTCCTTATAGAGGTCCTTTACCTCTTTAGTTAGATATATACCTAGATATTTTATTTTCTTTGTTGCTATTTTGAAGGGTATTGAGTCTTTAATTTGGTTTTCCGATTGACTGTTATTGGCATATATAAATGCCTCTGATTTGTGTATATTAATTTTGTAGCCTGAGACTTTGCTGTATTCGTTAATCAATTCCAGGAGTCTCTTGGTTGAATCCTGGGGGTTTTCCAGATATAACATCATATCATCAGCAAAAAGTGAGAGTTTGATCTCTTCCTTCCCTATTTGGACTCCCTTGATTTTGCTCTCTTGCCTGATAGCTCTCGCAAGGACTTCCAATACTATGTTGAAAAGTAATGGAGACAATGGGCAGCCCTGTCTGGTTCCAGTTCTAAGTGGGAGTGCTTTCAGTTTTTCCCCATTCAGTATGATGTTGGCTGTGGGTTTGTCATATATGGCTTGTATCATTTTTAGGTAGGTTCCATCAATGCCTATTTTGTTAAGCGTTTTTATCATAAAAGGGTGTTGAATTTTGTCAAATGCTTTTTCTGCATCTAATGAGAGTATCATATGGTTTTTGTTTTTGCTTCTATTTATGTGGTGAATTACATTTATAGATTTACGTATGTTGAACCACCCCTGCATCTCGGGGATGAAGCCCACTTGGTCGTGGTGGATTACTTTTTTGATAAGTACTTGGATTCGATTTGCTAGTATTTTATTGCAAATTTTTGCATCTATATTCATGAGGGAAATTGGTCTGTAGTTCTCTATTTTTGTTGTGTCCTTTCCAGGTTTTGGTATTAATGTTATATTGGCTTGGTAGAACGTGTTGGGGAGAACTCCATCCTTCTCAATATTGGAGAATAGTTTATGTAGGATGGGCACCAGTTCTTCTTTGTATGTATGGTAAAATTCGGGTGTGAACCCATCTGGACCAGGGCTTTTCCTTTTGGGAAGGTTTTTTATTGCTGTTTCGATTTCAGTTCTTGATATTGGTCTGTTCAGGTACTCTATTTCTTCCTGGTTGAGCCTGGGAAGACTATGTGTTTCTAAAAATTTGTCCATTTCCTCCACGTTCTCCAGTTTGTGTGCATAAAGATTTTTGTAGAATTCATAGATGATATCTTGTATCTCTGTAGCATCGGTTGTGATTTCTCCTTTCATGTTCCTAATGGAAGTTATTAGAGATTTTACTTTTGTGCTCTTGGTTAGTCTAGCCAAGGGTGTGTCTATTTTGTTTATCTTTTCAAAGAACCAACTTTTTGTTTTATTAATTTCCCTTATAGTTTCTTTGTTGTCCTTTTCATTTAGTTCTGATTTGATCTTAGTAATTTCTCGCCTTCTGCTGGGTTTGGGATCGTTCTGTTCTTCTTTCTCTAGCTCCTTGAGTCTATTCGTTAGGTTGTCTATTTGCATGTTTTCTGTCTTTTTGATATAGGCATTTATGGATATGAATTTTCCTCTCAGGACTGCTTTAGCTGCATCCCATAGATTTTGATAAGTTGTATCTCCATTGTCATTTAATTCAAAGAAATTTTTGATTTCCATCTTGATTTCTTCTTTTATAGAATAATTATTCAGGAGAAAGTTATTTAGCTTCCATGACTTTGAGTACGAGTGAGGGTTTCTGTTTGTGATCATTGTTACTTTTATTCCGCTGTGATCTGAGAAGATGCATGGTATAATTTCTATTTTTTTGAATTTTTTAAGACATGATTTATGTCCTAGGACATGGTCAATCTTAGAGAATGTCCCGTGAGCTGATGAGAAGAATGTATATTCTGTGGACTTTGGGTAGAATGTCCTATAGATGTCAGCCATGCCCATTTGTTCTAGCATTCTATTTAGGTCCATTATGTCTTTGTTTATTTTCTGTTTGGAGGATCTGTCCTGTACTGTCAGTGGGGTGTTAAAGTCTCCAGCTATTACAGTATTGTTATCTATCATTTGGTTCAGATCTAGTAGGGTTTGCTTTATGAATCTAGGTGCACCTAGGTTGGGTGCATATATATTGAGTATAGTCATGGCTTCTTGATGAATTGTGCCTTTAATCAGTATGTAGTAGCCATCTTTGTCTTTTATTATTTTTGTTGGTTTGAAAGCTAAGTTATTGGAAATTAAGATTGCCACACCAGCTTTCTTTTGGTTACCATTTGCTTGAAATATCGATTTCCATCCTTTTATTTTCAGTCTAAATGCATCTTTGCAGGTTAGATGAGTTTCCTGAAGACAGCAGATACTTGGATTGTATTTTTTTATCCATTGGGCCAGTCTATGTCTCTTGAGCGGGGAGTTCAAGCCATTCACATTTATTGAGAAAACTGATAAGTGAGACAGTTTTTTGTTCAGCTTGTTGGGTAGAACTTCATTGTGATGTTTTCTCTCCTGGGCCATTGTGGTATCTGGAATTTGATCTTTAGCTCTTGAGTAGTTTTACATTCGTGGATCTTTCTTGTGCTGATCCGTGTGTAACTCTCTTTTGAGTACTTCTTGGAGGGCTGGTCTTGTCTTGGTGAATTCCCTCAACCTTTGTTTATCTGAGAATGTCTTGATTTCTCCTTCGTATAGAAAACTTAGCTTAGCTGGGTACAAGATTCTAGGCTGGGCATTATTCTGTTTCAGAAGCGTGAAAATGGGGCCCCAACCTCTTCTTGCTTGTAAGGTTTCAGCTGAGAAATCTGGCGTAATTCTGATGGGTTTTCCTTTGTAAGGTACTTGTTTCTTTCTCCTTACAGCTCGGAGAAGTGACTCTTTAGTGGATATTTTGGTCAGCCTGATGACTACGTGGCGTGGTGTTTTCCTATTTGCTATGAATCTCCCAGGGGTCCTTTTAGCTTCTTGAATCTGTATGTCTAGAGTATTGGCAAGGCCTGGAAAATTTTCCTCGATTATGTCTTCAAATAGCTTGTCCAACCCTTGCTTATTATCTTCTTCACCCTCAGGAATGCCAAAAACTCTCAAGTTAGGTTTCTTCACATAATTCCACATTTCTTGAAGACTCAGATCATTTCTCTTACTTTTTCGATCTATCTCTGTGACTGACTTATTTAGTTGGAAGGAGTTATCTTCAATTTCTGAGATTCTTTCCTCTGTTTGATCTACCCTGCTCTTGAGACTTTCCACAGTGTTTTGTAGCTCTCTGAGTGAATTCTTCACTTCTAGGAGTTCAGTTTGGTTTTTCTTCAATATTTCAATTTCTTTAGTGAATTTTTCCTCCAAATCCTGTATTTTTTTGTGTGTTTTCCTTGTGTTGTTTATCCATTGATTCTTGTATATTATTCAGCTTGTTTATAATCCATAATTGGAATTCTTCCTGTGACATGTTGGTGTTTTGAGTCTGGTTTGTGTCAAATGGTTGGGAGCTGGTATTTCTCTTTGGGGATGAGCTTTCCATTTGATTCTTTGTGCTCTTCGTGTTTTTTCGCTGGGCCCTTCCCATCTAGATTTATCGTTGAATCTTTACTTATAGATTTAGTCTGGTTAACAGGACTCTTTGTGCTCTATTCTTAGGCTGTGAAGCAGTCTAGGTATGTTGCTTCTTTTGGCAAGAGGGGGAGACTGTTGTGTATTGTTTAGAGATTTTTCTGTTTCCGTTGGGGGACTACTTCCGATGGGTCCAATCCTAGAGGATTGGAGTGATCCAAGACCGCTTTGGTGAGTTAGAACACTGTGTTGTGGTCTTTCAGAAGGCAGGCAGGGTCCACACTAATAGTAGACTGAAATTCTCTTTGTTTGTTTGTTTCCCTTTGGTTCTTCCTCTATAGGGGAGGTTTCTGACTCTATCTGCTGGCAAGATACTAGCTATGGGGAGAGGACGGTGACCTCGCTTGCTCAGCGCCCCAGTTGCTGTAGCTCCCACGGGCAAAAGTCTGTCTTGGCCCAATGTCCCCAGGGATCAGGTTCCACACTCTCACTTCTGGAGAAGTATTCAGTGTTTACACTTGGGCGGGGATCCTATATAAGGTCCGTGGACCAGGGGAGAGGGCCGTCCAGGGAGCCTCTTGGTACCCTATTGCTCCGCAGTGACTTGGCTGTGGGCCCTAGAATGTCGATTGCGTGCCCGCAGATCTCCGGCCCTGGGGGTGACTGCTCAGGATCCGGTATGTACCAGAGCCAGGGACCTGGCCCATTCCGAAGCTCACCGTGGGTCCCCAGTTAGAAGGCGAAAAGAGAGGAGAAAGAGAAGAAAAAAAAAAAAAGAAAAAAGAAAAGGAAAGAAAGAAAAGAAAGAGGAGAAAACGAAAGAGAAAAGAAAAAAAAGAAGAAAAAGAAAGAAAGGAAAAGAAAAAAAAAAAAGAAAAAAAAAGAAAAGAAACGCAAAAAGCCAAACCAAAAATGCCAACAAAAATGAACAAAAACAAACTACATAGCACCTCACCACACCGCAAGGCAGAAAGATACACAAATCTGAAGTATATAATTCAGCGACTCAATGTTTTCTTGTTTGTTTGTTTGTTTTACGCCTTAGCACAGCTCCGCCCCTTCACTTCCTCTCGGCTGGGTCCGGAGCGGCCATTAGATGTTTTTGTTTTTATGCCTTAGCACAGCTCCGCCCCTTCACTTCCGCTCGGCTGGGTCCGGAGCGGCCATTAGATGTTTTTGTTTTTACGCCTTAGCGCAGCTCCGCCCCTTCACGCCCGCCCAGCTGGGTCCCGGGTGGTTTCGCAGTGGATTTCAAGATGGCGTCTGCGCGCCCGCACAGCTCCGAGGGTGGTGGGGATCCAACCTCCGCGCTCAAAAAGGCGCGGCAGCCAGAGGCCCAGAGGGCAAAGGTGCCCGCCAAGGCTGTCCGGCTCGTGAGCCGCCGGAAAAAAAAGAAAAAGAAAAGAAAAGGAGAAGAAAAAAACAAACAAACAAAAAAAAAACCCAAAAAAAACAAAAACAAACACAGACACAAACACAAACAAAGAAAACCCAGAAGAAATTTACCAAGAATAAAATATACAGTTCGGCGAGCCTATTCTTCTTGTTCGTGTTTTGGTTTTTTTTGTTTGTTTTTTTTTTTTGCCTTAGCGCAGCTCTGCCCCTTCACCCCGAGCGCGGCCCCGGCATATCCCGCACTCCTGGCGTTGGTTCAGAGACCAGTGGAGGGCGCCGGGCAGAGAGAGCCGCTGGGCACTTTATGGCTCCCGAGCGGTTTCGCCCTCGCTTTCAAGATGGCGCCTGCAGAGCTCCGGGGCTGGAGGAGACCGGCTCCCCGGCAGGCAGAGACCGCCACTGTCTGGGGGCTGGCGAGCAAGGACGCGCACTGGGGGTCACCGGCTGGAGAACCGCCGAAAAAGGCAGCACGGGCAGAAAGAGCCGCTGGGCACTTTTTGGCTCCCGAGCGGTTTCGCCCTGGCTTTCAATATGGCGCCTGCCGAGCTCCGGGGCTGGAGGGGACCGGCTCCCCGGCAGGCAGAGACCACCACTGCCCGGGGGCTGGCGAGCAAGGACGCACACTGGGGGTGACCGGCTGGAGAACCGCCAAAAAAGGCAGCACGGGCAGAAAGAGCCGCTGGGCACTTTTTGGCTCCCGAGCCGTTTCGCCCTCGCTTTCAAGATGGCGCCTGCCGAGCTCCGGGGCTGGAGGGGACCGGCTCCCTGGCAGGCAGAGACCGCCACTGCCCAGGGGCTGGCCAGCAAGGACACGCACCGGGGGTGACCGGCTGGAGAACTGCCGAAAAAGGCAGCACGGGGTACGACGCTGTTTGCTGTCCGGGAGTCTTTTGTGTTTTTCCGCCCTGGGGCAGATCCGTCCCTCCTCGCCAAGCGCTGTCTCAGCTGAGATCCCCCAGGTTCTAAGGTAATTTCGCAAAAAAGCCTCCTGTCTCCAATGCGCCACGTATCCCTCAGTGATTCTGCACTGGCCTGGGTCAGGGCTCTATTCAATTGGGAGCGGAGGGCTAGCCGCTTTCCCGAGAGGCTGCTTCCGCCCTGGCTGGGGGCGGGTGTATCCGACCCGCGCTCCGCTGGCTAGTGTCTGTCCCGCATTCCCAATTTTCGTTCACTCAGACTTCACTCGCTCTGTTTGTCCCACGCTGATTCTCCGTGGATTCACACCGCTGTTCCTGTGTGGGAGCGGTCTTCTAGCGTTGTGGCAGGTCCGGATCGATGCCTTCCTTCCCGGGAGCGCAGATTCAGGCCGTCACCACCACTCCGCCCCTGAACATATTTTTGATACCACTAGTAGTAGTCAGCACCCACACCACTTTAAAAATTAATGCAATTTGTGACAATATTCATTGTGCCTGCTACTTTAACCAGTTTCAACTGCAGTTCTTTCGCTAAGCAATGGATAAAGTTTGCCATTTCTGTTTTTCCTTCTTGAGGTTTTCATTTTTCAGAAACACACATCCGTCCACTGCCATCTGACACCTCTCTTCACGCTTTCATCTTGTAAACCTGAATTCTATCTTGAGTATTCCAGGTTTACATTTAAACGACAGTGCCTTAACAAGAGAAAAAAAAGTTGTGCTGCATTTTTCCTCCTGTTACCTGAAAACATAATGGGTGTACATATATTAAATATATTCTTATTTAACACAAATGTCCAGGTCATGTTTACCAGGTGGAATTCTTTTACTTAATGTGTGGGTATTTTGCATTGTGATATTTAATCAAGACATTAACATGAGTAGAAAGTTGTTGATTTAAGACAAGTTTGAGATCCACTAAAATTAACTGTTGTAAGTTTGTCCTTCTGGTGGCTGTGGAAGCTTCATATTTTCTTTGGACATCATTAGACATCTTAGCTCTTGAAGTGCATCTTTACTGCTGTATGCATTTTGCCATTTTGCTAACACTGGTATGCTGTGTGCGTCCACCAGCCCACTGGAATTATTTATTTCATGCGTATTAATTTTTGTTACAAATCTGATGGAGGGGCTTCTGGGTATTTAGGTCCACATTCTACTTTCAAGCTGTATATTCTGTTTGTCCTTGGTGGCCCAGTAATCATAGCTGTCCATCTTGTAAGAGTCATATCTTCATCATTGTCAAGGCCCCAGCTAACCGTACCATCGCCTACTCCTTTTTGTCCTTCTTCAAGTTCTTCCAACAAGAGAAAATTATGAGGACTTTAACTCCTGTGGAGACTGCCATCTTCTCCTGAAGCCCCCACGTGTTTCTAAAGGACCTATACAACAGATCAGTCGGCAGTGTTCTAGCTTATGGGAGATGGGGGCGGGGGGATGCAAACATCTGGGATAAGAGAGTATGCATGCGCTCACTCATTTACAATCACCATTCCAAATTGGAGGGCGGGGTGGAATCACACATTGGAAAAGTCTAAAAAAAATCATCCTTAAAGGATAAAGAGTAGGGCAGGAATAGAAGCAGAATAGTAGCCTACTTGATGATAATGGTTTTTCACTCTCCAAAGGCAAGTTGGGAAAAATGAGAATACTCACATATACATAACTTCAATGAAAGCTTGCCTAGAATTTTACTTTTCAGAACACTGAACAGAAATCTTTACAAAACCTTCATTTTTGTTTATAATACCAGATGATTTTTTCCTTATTACAACCACACATCTAACATTTAAGTATTTTCTTTATAAATATTTTAGAGCAAAAAGAATTTATTTTGCTTCAGTGGTGGCCCACATCTGTACAAAGCAATGTAAGCAACATATATGTGTGTGTGCATATGTGTGTGTGTGTGTGTGTGTGTATAATGATTAAGAAAAAGTACATGCCTGTAATCCTAGCACTCTGGGAGGCCAAGGTGGGAGGATCGCTCGAGGTCAGGAGTTCGAGACCAGCCTGAGCAAGAGCAAGACCCCATCTCTACTAAAAATAGAAAGAAATTATCTGAACAACTAAAAATATATACAGAAAAAATCAGCCGGGCATGGTGGCACATGCCTGTAGTCCCAGCTACTCAGGAGGCTGAGGCAGGAGGATCACTTGAGCTCAGGAGTTTGAGGTTGCTGTGAGCTAGGCTGACGCCACAGCACTCTAGCCCAGGCAACAGAGCCAGACTCTGTCTCGAAAAAAAAAAAAGAAAGAAAAAGTACAAAGAATAACAGTATTAAGAATTTCTGCTTTTACAATAACTGTGGTTCAAGTGTGAATATCTATGAGGGATGTATAATCCTAGATTTTAATGAAAGATTCAAAGAGAAACCCACACCCAAAGTTACCACACAAGCATCAGTCCCTTATCAAGTACCTCTGCCCTTCTCCCAAAACTAGTTTCTAAACTCATCACAAACAGGAAAAAGGTGGTAACAGTGTCTTCTTCCCTTTAACTTCCCCAAAACTCATCCAAGTCAATTAATCACCTGTAGGTTCGAACAAGATATTGGGGAAGTCATTCATTATAACCTGCTTTTCTAAAATTAAAGCAAAATGAAAGGCTTTCTGAAATGCAAACTAATCAAGAATCAAATCAACAACAGCAAACACACCTTAAATTACAAATGTAATTTCATGAGTACATTTTAAAAATCAATCTGTTATTGAAGATAAATTCCGAGTCTAAATCTCTTTCCCAGGTTCAGTGCTGTACAAGGGTCCTAATTCCAAATACTTATGATTATCACTTTTTCTAACAGAGAAAATACTTCCTATTAAATTTTGATTACCTTTTTTATCATTTTACTCTTGGTCTCAGTCTTTCATTTTTTAACAAACACAAAAGGCAATTTGCAGCACTTTAAAAAATGCACTTCCCTCTTAAACCAAATAATTACAGTTACTGATTTTAGATCTCAAAGCTTCAAAAAAGCAGTTCAATTTCCCCTCAGATATATTGCTAGATATTTTTTGGTGTGCATATGTTGGTTTATTCTCACTTTAGGCACGGCAGTTATGCACAATACTACAATGATTCTACCTCTAACCTATACAACAATTATAGTCTTAAATTAGTACCTTCTAAGGTACTAAGGTACTGTTTGATTCAGTATGTTATGGTACAGTTTAATTTTCCCTTCAAGATAAATGGCTGTAAGAGAATGTTAAAGCCCTGCAGCACTTCTGCTTTGAGTAGTGTTAATACATATTTTTTGTCATGCTTAATATTTAAGCTGCTTCTGAACTAAGAAGACAATAGACATTGGAAGCTGCAAATTTCCTCAAACTACATTCTACTCCAACTCCAATACATTTTGTTCAACATTAAATATTTTCCTTTACAAAACAAGTATATCAGGCTAATTTTTAAAAAGAGAATTTCTGCTCTATGATTACTAACACAGCTAAAGTTCCCTTTAACTTTTCAATTTCAGCTTCACTAGGACCATACAAAACTAAGTTAAAGTAGTTAACTGGACAACTATTTTCATCAGTTTTGTTTTTGGTTTTGGTTTTCATCATGTCTTTAGAATGATTACCTTACATTCTAACAGAGAGCACAACAAAGGCCTAAAACTTTAGAACTAAAAAACTACCAGGCTACCCTCCTCTGCAACTGTAAATAAGAGAAACATTTTATTCGCCCCCATACATTCGTTCAATGTCTTTGAGGCAATGGTTCTTCTGCTCCTTCCTTTTCAGTTTGAAAGCATCAGTTACCAAACCAGTTTCAGGGGTCCATGGCTCTGGGCTTAAGCGAACCTTGATTGGTATTTCAAATCGCTCCAATTTCATGGCATTTGCAGCTTCTCGAATTTCTTTCAGTATTTCAGCTTCCATGGCAGGATTATTACGTATATCAACCCAAGATCCTTCAACTTCTTCCTGTAGTGCCAAAAGTGTCAACCTTTTCTGATTAGGAACCACAAAGCTGATCACGTAGGACTGGTCACTTTGGGCAACAGCACAGATGTTGTCAATAAGTGGACAATACTTCAGTGCAGCTTCTACTTTGCCGAGAGATACATTATTCTCCTGCTTCTAACTTCACCAGATTTTTGTTATGATCTATAATCTGTAATCACCCATCAGGATGGAATTCCTTAATATCGCCAGTGCAAAACCACCACTGTCCATTTTCATCCCCAGAATAATCCTCCACCATTTTCTCTTCATTTTTAAAATATCCCATCAAGATATTCTGTCCGCCAATTATGATTTCACCTCTGGGGTTTGGTTTGTCATGAACTGTATGAAGGCCTTCCTGCCAGTCTGTTAGCTTAATTTCACAGCAAAGAAGAGGGGCTCCAACGCAGACAGTGGTATAGTCAGTAACTTCGGTGATTGTCCCCGTGCCGCACGATTCTGTCAGCCCATAACCCTGGCCGACCGGGCAGCAGAAGCAGACCTTCAGGACCCGGCACGTCTGAGGAGACAGCGGCCCCCGCCAGACAGCATCAGGCGGACGTGCCCTCCCAGCAGAGCCTTCACCTTTTCAAACAGTAACAGACTGCAAAGAGGCGCATCATATCCCTTATTGATCTGTGCCAGTTTGTAACCATACCCTATCTTGAACAGAGCTTTCTGAATATAATTCATCTCTTGGACTTTGCTCATAACATTCTTCAAAATTCTATCCATGATTTCTGGAA
Source organism: Eulemur rufifrons (assembly GCF_041146395.1). Taxonomy (NCBI): domain Eukaryota; kingdom Metazoa; phylum Chordata; class Mammalia; order Primates; family Lemuridae; genus Eulemur; species Eulemur rufifrons. The sequence goes on from NC_090990.1 coordinate 89,497,343, forward strand.
CAGTGGCCATAAGTGTAGGCTTCAGTACAGTACAGTCTTCTTTGCTTCCCTTTTTAATTTTGCTGGACTGGTCAGACAGGGTAAGTGGAGAAGAATATCCAATCCTACAGCCATAGGTAAAGCAAGAAATCTCTGCCATCAATTCTAGCACATGAGCCAAAGGCAAGTCCTTTGGTCCCAGTCCAGGTATTCTTTCACACTGGCCGGTCATTCCAACTATCAAACTGCTATGATGCATCATCACGCCCTTAGGTCGGCCAGTAGAACCACTGGTTTCCATGACGATGGCCATGTCTGAAGGCATTGGTCTCCTTGGAAGAACACTGAGGTTTTCTGGCTTGGATCCCAACTCTTCTACTGACCGCATGCTGTCAATCTCAAATCCTTCAAGGTACTCGGCTTTATTGATAGTCTTATTGTCCACATAAATGATGTGTTTAACACAGCTGATATCTAACAATGCAGTCTTTAGTTTACTTTCCAGAAGTTCAACACTAGTAATCAGATAGGCAGCCTCAGATTCATTAAGCCCATGAACTACTGCTTCTTTGCCGAGTGTAGCACAGAAAGTCACAAGAGGAAAGTTGTACTTAAAGCAAGTCTGTGCTCCAATCATCCATTGGGCCCTGGTCTCCCAGAAAATGGCAATGGTGCTCTTTGATTTTAGTTCCAACGCAGTGAGTCTACTACCAAAGTTATTCACTCTGTGGTTCACTTCGAGATAGTTCATCCATCTATAATTTCCAAGAATTAACTTCTTAAAAACTTTTCCATTTGACTGCGTTTCATTTTCTTCACTTAGGATTTCCCTGGTCCCAAGGCTGCCCTTCTTCCCAAATTTGGATACAGCATAGTCAAATAATTTATCCAGAGTGTCTGCTCCAGGGATGCCTATGACAGCTAGCGAGTCCAAGTGAGTGACTGAGCGACATGGACTTCCAGGTTTGTCTGAAGTGGGCTTAGCTTTTATTCTCTTTGCCATAGCATTTTTCTTCTTGACATTGGTAAGAAAATACTATGAAATAAATATAAGGGCACTGTATATTGTCATTAACAGGTGGACAGGCAGCAAAATAATGGTGAGCACATCTAGTTTACGTTTCATAGTGGAAGGGCTTCTAACGTGGGGCTTATATCTTGCTATTCTTTGGCTTCTGAAGCCTCCTGTTGCTGAAGAAGGCAGCAGCAGAAGCAGCAGTGAGAGTAGCAATATAACCGAGGCAGTTCAGTCTCAGTGATGCAGATAAGAGTTAGTGATCTTTGGAAGCCAACAATAAAGTACACAAATTTCCTCTTTTTCTCTTAAGAAGAACACGTATATCTTCTGTAATTTCAATCTGAGGCACTGCCCCTCGCATCTTCCTTAAGTTGTTGAAAGGTAGAAAATTGCATTTCATCTTCATCAAACAATAATTACGGATCCTTTGAAGTCCTTTTAAGCCTAACAATGACAGGTACCATTTGTTAGGTGTGTGCTACCTGCTAGTCCCTCAGTTTTCAGGATTTAGTCTCACACAGGCCTGTGAAGTATCAGGTGCTGGTATTATGGCCCTTTTACAGATGAGGAAAGCGAAGACCTCCAAGCGCCTTGCCCAGATCACCTGGCTAAATGCTAGGGAGACAGACAGGTGCAACAGGGTCTGCCTGTAAGAAGTTTACTACCTAGTGTTTTCTTTAATATTGTAAATTCTCTAACTTTAATAAGTTCAGGCCAGCTTCCTCTTTCAGCTGATGTGAATTTGGTGAGTTTCACTATAATAAGACAACATGAAATGATTTTCCAACCAATTAACTTCTATCATGTGTCATAACAGGAATGAGGGAAAGCTGTCTCATGGAAGATCCAGTGAGCACTTGGGAATCAACCACTTGAAGAACATTCTTATTTCAGATTGTAATGTGGTGTTTATTATGCCTGAACAATGACAAAAACAGTGATGATTTCATAACAAAACCTCAGGGAAGCTAGTACCAAGTTGGCAGTTCTAATTCATGTGGAAATGCTCATTCTATTTACCAGAGAATTGTAGCAATGGTGTTCATTTAATTAAGAATCTGATATTGTAGAAGGGCAATTTAGCAAAGTTCATAATATTACAGATAGACTTGAATGCAAAAACAAAAGGAAATTGGTTAAGGATCTAAGTGTCAGCTTATTTTCCCTTGAATAATTCATTTTTACATGGTTTGAGAGCTGTTTAATAAAGGAATCATATAAATATGTTGTACCCTTTCACAAGATTTTTTATGGTAAATTCATCTTACTAGTAACTGTACTAGGCTCATAAACAGCCAAAGAGAAAAAATGCCTCCAACTTTGACAGTACGTAAGGAGACTATATCTGTGTACTAGAAGGCAGGTTAGGATCTAGTAGCTTTTTCATCTGCAAATAAAGCATTGGCATATTCTAATTTATGTGAAAGACATCATAAAACCAAAAAGGCAAAGAAACAAGGTTTGAATGAGAAAGGAATCTGAAAAAAGCAGAGAATGAGAGTCAGATGCAAACTGGAAGAAGGCACAGAGACTGGGAAAGGTGACAGAGGAAAGTGCCCATAACTGGTGGCGATCACCTGCGCCTTCACCAGGAAATTCTGCTCGCCTGTCTAAGCTGGAGGCCTGGTTATCTCATGGACCCAAGTGTCTCCAGGTGGATGTGCTACTTCTATGGCCCAGCCGTCTTAGGCCACCTCACCTGAAAGTCTGGATTCATTCATTCACAGTAAGCATTTGTTGAGCACTAATTATGCACCAGGCACTGGGACAGGTACTGAGGACATGCCCATGAACAAGGAGGGCAGGTACCTGGCCTCTCAGAGGTGACATTCTGGTCTTAGGAGACAGTCTGTACCCAGGTAAATAATTGCGAGAGTCGCAGATGGTGATTTTCGCTAAGAAACTAAAGCAGGGTAAGTGTGACAGAACAGGAGGGCTGTTTAAATAGGGGTTTAGGGAAGGCCTCCCTGAAGTTGTGACATCTGAGCAGGGAAGGAGCCAGCCATGGAAGCACTAGAGAAAGAGCACTCCAGACAGAGCAAGTACAAAGGCCCTGGGGCAGGAAGGACATTGCTCATTGTATTGGACGATGAGCAAGAAGGTACCAATGGAGCTGAACTGGAGAAAGGGGAGAAAAGTGGGAGATGAGGATGGAGAAGTCACAGAGGCCAAGTCCTGTGGGCTTTGTGGGTGTGGCCAAATGCTTGGATTCTCTTCCAAGTGGAATGGGAAGTCATTGGAAGATCTTAAGTAGGGAAGTGATAAGATTGATTTGTACTTTTCAAATATTACTCTGCTTACTTTGTGGAGGTTGGATTGATTTGTACTTTTCAAATATTACTCTGCTTACTTTGTGGAGGTTGGATAGTAAGGAGTTGAGTGGACAGAGTGACCAATCACAGACCCCACCTCCTGCCCGCAGAGGTGAGTGCAGGCTGAAGCCTTGTCCATGGGGTGCTTCTGTGGAAGTCAGAAGGGCAGACTCTCTCTTCTCTCTTTGGAATTGAGTGCAACCTCTGCCACTTGGACGAGCCAGAGCAAGTGCTGAGGGGCTGGGTGAGGGCCCGAGGCCTGGGGACTGCCGCTCATCCCCATTCCAGGGCTCCCAGCTGCAGTTCTGACAAAGGCACACAGGCGAGGGATGAAAAGCAGATGGTCCAGGAGGAGTGTAGGAAAAATAAAGAAAGGGAGATGCGCCTGGCCTTGGAACTGACTGTGGTGGGATCTGAGAAGAGAGCAGCAGAGACGGTGCGAGCTGTGGCCCTGAGATTCAGAGCAGAGAGGACTCTGTGCCTCCGGCAAGAGGACAGCTGCATGTTTTCTGTGCAAATATCCAAGTTACCCATGTCCCCAGGTGGCACTGCAGCTGTGGGACCTGTGGGCAGTATGACAGCTAACAATTCTGAGTTTTAAAACACCAGAATGGTATTTAAACAAACAAGAAATGAGAAAACAAACAAGGATGGTGCCTCAGTATGTATAACATGCAGGGGCGGGGTGGGGGGGCAAAGCAAAATTGCTATTATAGTATTTCCTTTAAAATACAGGGAAAGAAGATCCAATTTTCTACAAATTCTAATGGAAATTAATAAAGATACACAGAGTATCACAAACATTGTCTGTACTCTGTGTGGAGTCCTGGTTATACAAGTATTTATAAAGGTTTTCTAGCTTCTCTCTTGTCTTGACCCCAAACTCTGTTTTTCCCCATAATGGTTTAAGTTCCTCAACCACAAATTGTCCTACCATAGAGGTTTGCAGCCTAGCCCTGCAGGGGGTGGAGGGAGGATAATTTGGTTTGGAATGACTAGAGATCAGAGTGCCTGCATGGGGAGGGGGGGTTGATGAATCTGAAACAGGAAGTAGGGGTTAGATGTGGAAGGGGAGCAAAGCTTCATTTCTGAGGAGTAAGGTCCTGGAGTCCCATGGTGGGCGTTGTCACCCTTTAGCACGGATCTTCACATTCTCCAGCCAGGCCTCACCAGCACCCAGAGACCCCACGGGGCCAGTCACCCTGTGATGGGGTGGGAGAAATGCTCTTTCAATGGAGTGGCTAAAAAGAGTGTGCACACGTGTGCATGAATGTGTGCATGCGTGTGTTAAACAATGCTCAGTGCAACAGCACTTCCAGATTTTACTTGCATCTCTCTCTGTTCTTAGGAGCTGGCCCGTGGGGCAGGGCCAGGCATGGATCTGGTGTCAAATACTAGCCTTTCTTCAGCCTCTCCTGAGGCCTGGCCTCTTCACATAGTCAAGCTTTGTCCTGTCTCCTAGGGTGAGCTCTTTCTCAGGCCAGACAGCACCTCAGGCTCTCAGGAAAGAGACTTTGGGTGTCTCAATCCAACCAGTTCACCTAGCATGTCAAGACACACCCACCGCAGAATCCTAAAGCCAGAGGGTGATGTGAGCCATTCTGTGTTTACATCGATTAGACAGCAGCCCAGGGAAGGCTGACGTAGCCTGCAACACTATCTCCTAGAGTGGTTGCTAAAGGTCGAGATTCCTAGGCCCTACCTGGACATTCTCATTCACTAGGTCAGAGCAGGGCCTGAAAATCTGCATTTTAGACACACATCCTTGCCCTGCCCCTACCTCAGATTTTGGATGCATTGATTGGTGGACCATCTAAAATATCAGATTAGAGGGAAGCTAAGCTGGAGGCCAGGGGATCTGTGAGGAACTTGCATTGTGGCTGAGAATTGGCAAAGGCCTGACTGAACCAGGCACCACCATAGAGAGGAAGAGGAAGAGCTGGTTCCAGGGACAGAGCAGGCCACAGAGCCCAGAGGAAGGAGGGAGGCCAGGAGGAGGCTGCTCCTGGGTCTGCCTCCAGACCAGCACCTGCTCTTGCAGGAACTGGCCTTCTAGTCTAGGGGACAGTTTTCTCCTGCTGGCTCCGCTCTCCTGACAGCAGCTCTCACCCTGGGGACAAGCCAGGCCCACTCCCTGGGACACTCAGGTTACTGCTGCGCCCTGGCCACAAACACAGCCTCTTGATGGCCCCACCTGCTTAAGTTACCAAATGTGAGGTGCGACGGATCCCTGAGGAGGGCAGAGAGTGGAAATGACTACCGCTGACCCCAAAGCATTGCCTTTTAAGCCCCAAACCCATTCATTTAGTGACAACAAGCACACCTGACATTTCCAGAGCCTTCCTCCTCCAGGGAATTTAAAAATGCCTTGACTACTCACGTGGGCGTCATGACCCAGGGACTTTACTTCTTTTTAATGATTTACACAATGGATTATCATATATAGTATGAAAGTTATTCTTCTTTTTCATCTGTTATGAAGTAGGGGACAGTAATCTCAATGTATGGACGCGGATAACTTCTGGATAGAATGGAACCCTCATTTTAGAGATTTTAATTTGAAGCTGCTATTTTCGTACAGAGTTGTCCCTTTTGAATTAAGGAAGTCCGTATCATCGAGGGTGGTACCCTTGGGCCTTAGAAGACCACCTTCCCAGAGACCCTCAGCTGAGAGGTGGCCTTGCTGGCTGTGTGCTCTTCCAGAGCAGCCGGCTTAGGGCTTGGCGTAGACCGCAGCCACGTCACACGGCCAACCCTCTGCACGGATCCCGGCTTCACCCACGGAGGGGTCCTGGAGGTTATGGGTCCTCCAACAGATGGGACAGGAAATGAGAATTTGGGCCAAAGTGATTGTCTTAACCCTGACTCTCTAGAACGAAGTATCTGAGGCAAAGTTTGGTGTTAAGGCTTAAATGGGAGGTGCCAGAGTGAGGGACAGGGAGAGTCGTGGCAGAGGCAGTTGTCCTACCAAGCTAGGCCCAGCTTCACAAGAAGACGCGGCCTGCAGCTGGGTCCCATGCAAGGCCTTCCAGATGGGCCAAGCGGACCCACCACACCTCAGAGTGGAAGAGGAAGGAAAAGGAATTTGTCTCTTTGCCGTCTCCTGTGTGTCACGGGTCACGGTCCTGCACTGTGCTTCCTACCTCTCCAGGAAAACAGCCCCCGGCCCGTGCCTCACTCATCCAGGTGTGGCCTGGCATCAGGTGTGAGAGAAATACACGGAAGCCCAGTGTCCACCCAGGGCTGTTAGGAGAGGGGGCGATAGTAGCAGTGGCTGAGGCCAGAGGACAGGTGGGGCCAGCAGACCTGGGAGACACATGAACTGGGTTTGGTTCAGTGATAAACAAGGAGTTAGGGATAAAAAAAAAAGGTGGTTACTTTTGTGCCATCCCACTGAAATCCCAGCCCCACTAGAACTCCAAATGCCGTTTACCACTTATTCCTTTCTCTAGGTTGGCATCTGTCTTTGGCAACATACAACAGTAAAAAGGAAAGTCCTAGAGAAGTTGTAGGAGAAAAACTTCAAATTTCCTCACTTTGCAAACTACTTCACCTCATTTCTCTGCCATGCTCTTAATATTTACTGTGTGACATTGTGAAAGTTACTTAACCTCTCTGAGCTGTTACGGCAATTTCATGAGGGTCGATGTACTATATATTATACAGGATCCTTGTGAGAATTCAGTGAAATAACCAACACACAAGCCCTTTAAAACTCCAGTGCTCTCTACGAGGTGAGGGGCTGCTCTTATTCTCCCCGTCTCCTGCAGCCCCAGCCACCATCCCTGTTGCGATACTTTTGGCTTCTTTCTCTGACCCTCTTGGGCCCGTACCCTCAGCTGTGTTTCTAGAAAGTCTCCCCCAGCTCCAGCCCCAAATTCAAATCCAGCTTGGACCCCTTTTCTCCTTGGAGCTCATGTATCCCATGAACTACCCTCTAACAAATCAGGGATCCTCGTCTTTTAGCTGTAAGGGTTTGCTAGGGCGGTAATTTCACAACAAAAGAGCTTTCTTTTGAAGCAATGAGTAAGCTCTTCACGAGCACCAACACATCAGGAACCACACTAACCGTGTGGGAAAAGCCGGTCCACCCGTACGCCGAGCCCCTACTTTCAGCCTGAGAAGACACGCAGGTGGGCCTATGCATTTCGTTGCTAAGCGTTTTTCCCCTTTAGACCCCTTCCTGAACACCGCCTTATTTTAGCCTCACAGTGAGCCCTATGAAGTAGGAAGGGTGTCTCCATTTTTAGAGTGGGAGCGGGGTTTCAAAACACCCGAGTGATTCGCTCCACGCCGGACACAGCCAGCCCGAGGCCGGCCAAGGCCAGAAGCCGTGTCTTCTAGCGCAAGTATTTTCCTCTGGGCACTGCGGCCATTCGTCCGGCCTTGTCCCTCTTCCCTTGATTCTTGGTTTTCACAAGAACTCCTACCTCCAGGGAAAGCAGCCTCCCTTCTGACAGCTGCTTGGTTCTTGGTCACAGCTGATTTGACTCACCGAGGTCAGTCGCAGGCCCGCAGCCTTCAGGGACCAGCCCGAGGCCACGCAGCCAGCCTCCCGCCTGGAGCTCAGCGCAGGCCAGACCTGATGCTTCCTAGCTGGGTTGAGGGAGACTTGGGGTGCTGTGAGCCTCCCCCAGAGTTCACAGCAGAAGAAAAGCCCAAGGTATCCCCCAACTTGACCTCATATTTTGGGGCTCCCCTTATGGTGGGGGTACCTGAGCCTCACTCTCCGCCCCCACCCCAGAGGCATGGCAGCCACAGTCGCAGGCTCTTGTGTGAAGGCTGCTCGGCTGGTTCTGGTGCCTCTGAGGGACCAGTGAGTTGACGGGTCTTGAGAGGGGAGCGGGGGATGGGGGGGCAGGGGCTGGAGAGGCAGAAAGGAGACTGTGGGAAGAACTTCAGAGAAGGCCTGGGGAGGCACAAGGGGACAGAACGTGGCTGTGTAACGGGCACTTGCCGTGTTGCTCACTGGCCTCTGGAGTTGATGGGGGGCAGGTATCCGTGGGATGTGACTGGCGGGCATGAGGTGACAACCGGGTGGTTGCGGGCTCCGGTCACGTGCCGGCTACACACGGAGGATTGGGCCAGCGAAGAGGCGCGTCTGCTGCTGGCCTCAGCCATCAGGGCTCTGACCTCCTAACCTGAATACAGACGTTTACCAAGGAGTCTTCCTGTACTTCTTTTCCAAATCATTCCTCTTTTAATTCAATTTCAAATCCACTTCTGGTTTGACTCAAGTGGAGTCCTTGTCAATGTCCCAAACTTTGACCTGCAAAATCCAGGACTGTAGGAAAAGAGTGGCTGGGGAAGGAAAAGGCCTGTGCCCACTGTCCATGGGAATCATGGAGCAAGCAGTTTTGGGAACTGCACAGCGCTGGTACAGAGACTGGGACGGCGGCCACAGGAAGGCAGCTAGTGTTGTGCAGAAAGAATGATCATGAACAACTCTCACTTGGCAAAAACATCACAGGGAAAGTCAGAAATACGTGGATCTGCCAGGGGCATAAATTCTAACGCTGGTGGACACAGTCGGACGCAGCGAGCAATGCTGGCAGCGATGTGGAGCAGCAGCGGCGTTCGCCACCAGCGCAGACCCACAGCTGCTGCCTACTGCGGCCTCAGCCCCGCTCTGCCTCACACGGAAGCCGCCTTCTGTCTCCACCTGCGCGCAGGGCACTTCCACCCCTGATGGCAAGACCCCAGCCCATCCCTGTTCTCTTAGTGAAGATCTTCTGGTTTGGGTTAAATCAGTCACAGGTTGTTAAGCTAAGGGCATTTTGTGTAGAGACACGTCAACTGTTACAATTCGTAAACCAAACTAGTGTCTGCCCCTTGCAGGGCCCCATCTGTAGAGGTAACTAGGTTTTTTGGGTTTTTTTTTTTTTTTTCCTTTAAGAAACATCATTAAGAAACCTTCATTTTTATCAGCTACCATGTAGACTTCAGGGTACACTTTACTTCTCATTTCATTTGACATATGAGAAAAGTGGTGCATGCCAGCTGAGCTGTGAGGCAAACTTGACTGTGATAATGGGACACAGCTCGGCAAAGACAGCAAGGCCAGCTGACCCGGTGTCCTGTTCTCCTGTGCATGCTGCACCCACTGACCTGGTTCAGGATCACCTCTTTGTTCTCCGAAGGACTATCAGAATATCGCTGGGGTGGCCCAAGAGCATCTTTTGTACAATTAACCAGAAAGAACATCAACAAATACATGTGGAAGGAATGGATTCAAAGAGGCAGATTAATATTTGTAATGAATCCCAGACTGCCAGCATTGCATTGAACTATCAGCCTAAATGCAAGCATTTTTTTTTTCTTTTCCCAGATAGGTCTAGATAGAATTTCTTGGGTGAGTGAGAAAAATGCTTTCCATAGAAAATGTCTGTTAAACTCTCCAGTTCTGCTATGCCAACTGCATCAGTTAAGACAGGCTAGATATACTATAGGAACAAACAGTCCCCAAATCATAGGATTTATACCACAACAGCTTACTTACAGCTCACACTGGATCTGCTTTGGGTTGGTGGCTATCCAGGGCAACTGTCCTTGCACTATGACTCAGCATTCCATTTGATCTTGAACTCCTGGCCTCAAGCAATCCTCCTGCCTCTGCCTTTCAAAGTGCTAGGATTATAGGTTTGAGCCACCTGCGCCTGGCCTTCCATTTGCTCTTATAGCTCTTCTCTATTAACACTTACTTCCCTGATGGCCACAGCTGGGGAAAAGGAGGTAAATGCTTCCACCTGGAGGTGACGGGTGTCACACTGACCTCCAAGCGAGCAGGTCTATCGATTATTAATTCCTCTAAAACAAACCAAAATTGTGATGCTTTCAACATCACAATTAATTATTTCTCACGATTCTGTGTTTCTGCTGGGCAAGTCTTGCTGATTTTACCTGGGCTTACTCACACACCTGTATTTGGCTGGAGGATCAGCTGGGCTGGAGCGTCCAAGGTATCCTCATTCACATGTGTAGCAGTTGGTGCTGGCTGTTGCTGGGGTGCCTTGGTTATTCTCCATGTGGCTTCTCACCTTCCAGCTGGCTCAGCTCACTTCCTACATGATGGTCTCAGGACAGTGTTGCAAGAGGACTAAGGCAAAAGCTGCAAGATCCCTTGAGCCCAGCTTCAGAACTTGCACAACACTGCCATGTTGTATTGGCCAAGGCTGGTCACAAGGCCGGCCCGTATTCAAGGTATGGGGAAATAAACAGTCTCTTGATGGAGGGGTTGCAAATGCTGTAGCCATGTGTTTTAATCTATTACATCAGGGTACATGTACAGCCAATTCTTGTTATTTGTAGTAGTTATATTCTATAAGGTCATCATGAACACTGAATTAAAGAATACTGAACCATTGCTCCCAAGAGAAATACAGGGTTAGATTCCTATAAGCCTTTGGATACATTTTCATCAACTAATCAATATATAACCTTGTTTTATGTGTGTCTATTTAAAGATATCTTATTTTTAAAAATACATATTGTTGATTCATTAACATTGAACTCATGACCAACAGCACTCCAACTCATCCTGAACGAAGCTTGTGTAACACACGTATTTTCCCCATAAGGCACATCACAGTCTTCTTGTTCTTAGGAACATCAGCAGCACAGCAACACACTTGGGAAACAGTGAGATTACCAACAGAAAGCACAACACAGTGAAAAAAATCCCCAAATAGACCCCCAAAAGGAACACTTGTTCACAGTATGAGAGCTGAAATAAGAAGATAAAATACTGCCTTGTTTTACTGACAGCTGTTTGCCAGACAACTCAGATTTTTCATCACTCTGCACATGTCTACAAATGATCGTGAAAGCAACATGAGTAATGGTTTGGGAATTACAAACAAATCTTAACAAGTAAGTGGATTCACAAATATGGAATCGGGAATAATGAGGATCAACTGTACATAAAAGAGGGAAATCACATATTGGTGAACAGTGGTAATTTCTGGCATACCTATTCATGGGAAAACAGGAAGAAGAAATGAACATTTATGGAGCATTTACTATGGGCAGGCCTTATGCATTTACTAACTCAATCTTCGCAATTCTATGGCATACTTACTAATATAATCTTTTCTCTATGCTGTTGGATTCAGTTTGCTAGTATTTTGTTGAGGATTTTTGCTTTTATATTCATAAGGGATATTGGTCCTGTAGTTTCTTTTTTTGTGATGTCTTTAACTGGTTTTGGTATCAGGGCACAACTGTCCTCAAAGAATGAGTTAGGAAGTGTTCCCTCTTTTTTTTTTTTTTTTGGAAGAGTTTGTGAAGGATTGTTATTAGTTCTTCTATAAATGTTTAGTAGAATTCAATTTACCAGTAAAGCCATCTGCTCTAGGGCTCGTCTTTGTGGGAAGATTTTTGATTACTAATTCAATCTCTTCTTATAAGTGTAGTTAGATTTTTTATTTCTTCTTGAGTCAGTTTTGGTAGTTTGTGCCTTTCTAAAAATGTGTTCATTTCATCTAGGTTGCCTAAATTGTTGGAATACAATTATCTGTAGTATTCCCTTGTAATCTTTTTTATTTCTGTAAGGTCAGTGCAATGTGGCCTCTTACATCTCTGATTTTAATAATTTGAGCTTTCTCTATTTTTTCTTGGTCAGTGTAGCTACAGGTTTGTCAGTTTTTTGATCTTTTTGAAGAACCAACTTCTGGCTTTGTTGGTTTTTTTCTCTTTTCCATTTTATTTATTTCCACACATCCTTATCATTCCTTTCTTTGACTTGCTGTGGGTTTAATCCGCTCTTCTTTTTCTAAGGAGGAGGATTGGGTTATTAATTGGAGATTTTTCTTCTTTTTTTATATAGGCATTTATAGCTATAAATTTCCCCTTTAAGCACTGTTTCTCTCTGTTGCGTCCCATGAAATTCGGTATGTTGTGTTTTCATTTTCATTCACATCAAAGTCTTTTCTAACTTCTCTTGTTATTTCTTCTTTGACCCATTGGTTATTTAGGCATGTGTTATTTAATTTCTACGTATTTGTGAATTTCCCAAGTTTTCATCTGTCACTGATTTCTAAATTCATTCCATTGTGGTTGGAAGACATACTTTGTATGATTTCAGTCCTTTCAAAATTATTGAGAATTGTTTTATAGCCTAACATGTGGTCTACCCTGCCATAGAGATCCATGCACACTTGAGAAGAATGTGTATTTTGCTGTTGTTGGGTGGAGAGTTCTATAGATACGTTAGGTCTAGTTGGCTTATAGTGTTGTTCAAATCTTTTGTTTCCTTGTTGATTTTCTGCGTAGTTTTTATATTTCATATTGGAAGTGGGGTATTAAAGTCTCCAACTATTACTGTTGAGTTATTTGTTTAACTTTTCAACTCTGTCATTTTTTTGTTTCACATTTTGGGACTGTGGATAGGTATATATATGTTTATGATTATTTTATCTTTTTTGATAGATTGACCCTTTTATTATTATAAAATTTCCTTCCTTTTCTCTAGAAATAATTTTGTCATATATTAGCATAATATGATATAATTTATTGGTATAATATTTTATCTGATATTAATATAGCTATTCCAGATCTTTTTTTGGTTATTGCTTACATATTGTGTCTTTTTCCATTGTTTTGCTTTCAGCCTATTTGTGTCTTTGGATCTGAATTGTGTCTCTTATAAAGAACATATAGTCATATCATTTTAAAAGTCTATTCTTCCTCTAGGACATGAAACTATAAGAATTCTAGAAGAAAATGTTGGAAAAACTGGTAGATATCGGCCTAGGCAAAGAATTTATGACGAAGACCCCAAAAGCTATCACAGCAACAATAAAAATAAATAAATGAGACCTGATCAAATTAAAAAGCTTTTGGACAGCCACGGAAACAATCAATAGAATAGACAACTTACAGAATAGGAGACAATATTTGCATGCTATACCTAATAATCTAATAAAGGGCTGATAACCAGAATCTACAAAGAACTCAAGCAAATCAGCCAAAAATATGTCAAACAACCCCATTAAAATAAGAGGGAGGGGGGAGGAAGGGATGGGTAAATTCACACCTAACAGGTACAATGCACACTAACTGGCTGAAGGACACACTTATAATTTCAACTCAAACTATACAAAAGTAAATTATGTAACCAAAATATATGTACCCCTGTAAAATTCTGAAATTAAAAAAAAAATGGGCAAAAGACATAAACAGAAGCCTTTCAAAAGAACATACACTAACGTCTAATAAACATATGAAAAAATGCTCAACATCTCTAATCATCGGAGAAATGCAAATCAAAACCACAATGAGATATCATCTAACTCCAGTGAGAATGGCTTTTCTGAAAAAGTCCCAAAACAACAGATGCTGGCTTGGATGTGGAGAGAAAGGAACACTTATACACTGTTGGTGGAACTGCAAACTAGTACAACCTCTATGGAAAGTAGTATGGAGGTACCTCAAAGAACTAAAAGTGGACCTACAATTTAATCCAGGAACCCCAGTGTTGGGTATTTACCCAAAGGAAAAAAAGTCATTTTCTCAAAAAGTCACTGCACTTGAATGTTTATTGCAGCACAATTCACAATCGCAAAGATGTGGAAACAACCCAAGTGCCCATCAATACATGAGTGGATTAATAAAATGTGGTATATGTATACCATGGAGTACTACTCAGCCATAAAAAAAATGGTGAACTAATACCTTTTCTAACAACCTGGATGGAACTGGAGACCATTCTTCTAAGTGAAATATCACAAGAATGGAAAAACAAACCCCACATACACTGACTACTAAATTGGAAGTAATTGATCAACAGTCACGTGCATATGTGGAAGTAAACCTAAATAGAAATCAAACAGGGGAGGAGGGATGGATAAATTCACAACTAACAAGTACAATGAACACTATCTGGGTGATGGGCACACTTATAACTTTGACTCAAACTGTACAAAAGCACTCCATGTAACCAAAATGTTTGTACCCCTGTAACATTCTGAAATAAAAAATAAACAAAAATCTATTCTGCCAATATCTGTCTTTGAATCGGAATGTTTAAGTGTTCATCTTATTGGGGACCCTTAATGTATGACAAGTTCCTTTTTTGCTGTTTTCAAGATTCTCTCTTTGGCTTTTGACAGTTTGATTTTGAAGTGTTTAGAAATGGATATTTTGAGTTTATTCTACTTGGAGTTTGTTGAGCTTCTTGGATGTGCAAATTAATGTTTTTCATCAAACTTGCTAAGTTTTCAGCCATTATGTCTTCAAATATTCCTTTGTCCCCTTCTCTTTCTCTTTTCCTTTTGGTAGTCCAGTTATAGCACATGTTGGTACACTTGGTGGTATCCCACACAAGCCTTTGAGGCTCTGTTCATTGTTCTTCATTCTTTTTCTTTCTGTTCCTGAGACTTGATAATCACAATTGACCTACCTTCAAGTTTGCTAATGCTGTCTTCTGCCTGCTCACACCTCCTGTTGAGCTCCTCTGGTGAATTTTTCTAGCAAGTCTTTGTCTAGTAAGTCTTTGTCTAGCAAGTCCAAGGTCTAGGCTTCCTCAGGGACAGTTTCTGTTGATTGTTTATTTCCTGTGCATGAGCCATATACTTTCTTGTTTTTGCTTGTCTGATAATCTTTTGTTAAACACTAGACATTTTAAATAATATAACGTGGCAACTCTGGAAATCAGATTGTCTGCTCTCCTCAGGTTTGTTTTGATGTTGCTATTGTGTTTGTTTAATGACTCTTCTGAACTGTTTTCTTTGTCATGTGTGGCCACTAAAGTCTGTGTTCAGTTACCTTAGTGGTCAGCTAATGACTGGACAGAGATTTCTTTAAACACCTGGAGCCAGTAAGTCTCCCAACCTTTGCCAAGGACTCGGTGTGATGTTGGGCATGCCCTGAGCACTAAGCCAAGCAGCTGACAACTCTGCCTTAGCCTTTACTTTCTGCCTTTCAGGAAGGTTGAACAATATGGCCTTTATTTAGGAGGCCACGTGTTTAGCTAAAAACCAAGGGCTTATTACTAAGAAAGGAGGGAAACTAGCTCTTTCTGACACTTCCATTTTGCAGGTGAAGAAAAAGGTTTAGAGAAGTTTAGTAATTTGCCCAAGGACATTCAGGCAGTATATAGTAGCTCTGGGATTCAGATCAGGTGGTTTGATCCTAAAGCCTGTACTCTGAACCACTTTGCCTTGCAGGTTAGGAAACTGAGGTTCAGAGAAGTTAATAACTTTGATGTCACATAGCTGGTAAGTACAGATCTGTCTGGCCCAAAGCTCATCCTTTTCCACCTTATTTACCCCAAACTATCTATCTTACTTTGGTAGGCCACCAGAAAGAAAGACAAAAGATAGACCTCAACGTTCAAGCTGAAAATGCCTGGTAGAGGTCCATTAAGATACCCAAATAAAATGTATCAAGCATCCTTTAAACACACCAGGACATCAGTGAATATCTGAAGGTCACCAAGTGAACAAAAATGATAGATAACCAGAAAGAGAGCTATTAAGGAATAAACACTATGGAACTTGTTTGCATTCTGCAGCAGGATTAAGAAACCAGTTAGATATAGGCTGTGAACAGCTATTAAGAAATCAGTATTAAAAGTTGCAGTCTTGCGTAGGACTCTAAGTACATTTGCCTTTCCCACTAATCTCCTGGACTTCTGGGGCCCTCTCCAACCAGACAGTAGGTTATTATTAACAATAGTTCCTTCCACCCATGTATGTCCCTACGACAAGGTGAATCTCAAGCTAAGCCCAGGTCTTAAGGTTCCATTGAGCCCACCCAAGGTCTAAGGGAACAAACACCAGTGTCTTGTCTTGACTCACCTGTTTTTCTTTGTCAACTCTTATTTTTCTTCACCTTGTATATTATCCTAATGCTGACTTATTAATAATTGAAACCTAAATAAGTAAGGGCATGTTGTAATTACAAACTCAGGACAAGTTTGCAATTCAATTGGAGCTCCTTTTCATGGTGTTCACAGAGGACACACTCAAGAGGGGGGTATACATAGAATAGCTGCCGTTTAATAACCAAACACAAGCACAGTTGAAGCCATGGTGACTAACACTGCCCCATTCACAGCCGCCCAAAGATAATCCACTGTTCTATCTGCGGTTTGAATCCATCAGAAAAAACACCAGATTTGGTTCCCGCAGCTAAAGTAATTTTAGCTCTATCAAATGGTGTATGTTTGAGTTACTGAAGTTTAAAAACTCATGGTTGGACCTTGGGACCCCAAAGGAAGCTGCCATCTGTTCCCTACTTGGCTGCTAGGACCCTCCTCACTGTGATTAGCACACAATAGATCCCCATCACTAGAGCTCCCTCCCGCCCCTGCCCTGGCACCCCAACAATGATCTCTGCTGATACCCTTTCCCCCCCACACATGCACACAGGGGCAGGAATAGCTCCAGCTTCTGCCTTTGTGCTCCACCTGAACTTCCTTCAGGCTTCCTCTCTGATCGTTCTTTAGCTTCACACCTGGATTCTTTCCCTGTGCAACAAGATTAATAGATATATCATAAGAATACCAGATCTCATTTAATTTTTTGAATTTATGTAAGTATTTTGAGAAAATTATAGATTCCCATTTGGTTGTAAGAAATAATAGAGAGATACCCTGGTCCTTTGTCCCCCGTTGCCTTCCAATGGCAACGTCTTGCAAAACCATGTACAACATCACAACCATTGACATTGACATTGGTACAATCGACAGATCTTAGTCAGATTTCCCGTTTTACATGTACTCGTTTGTGTGTGTGCACTTAGTTCTGTGCTGTCTCATCACGGCTGGAGGTTTGTGTAGCCATCGCCAGCTCTCGTGTTGCCTTTTTGTAACCTCACCTATTTCTCTCATTTCTTTCTCCACCCCCAGCCCTAACCCCTTACCCCAATCCCTAATCTGTTCTCCAGCACTACAGTTTTATTTCAAGAATGTTATATAAATTAAATCATAAAACATGTAATCCTTTGGGATTGTCTTTTTTCACTTGATCTCCCTTGAGGTCCCTTCAGGTTTCTGTGTGTATCAGTAAGTAGTCTGTTCCCTTTTAATCTCTGGGTCATGTTCCAAGGTATAGAAGTACCACAGCTTGTTTGACCACTCACCCACTAAAAGATATCTGGGTTGTTTCCAGTTGGGTCTATTATGAATAAAGCTGCTATGGACATTCGTATACAGGTTTTTGTGTGAGCTTAAAACATGTTTTTATTTTTCTAGGATATGTGCCCAAGAGTATAATTCCTGGATTGTGTAGTAATTGCATGTTTAGTTTTATAAGAAGCTATTAAAATGTGCTCCAGAGTGGCTATACCCACCAGCAATGTATGAATAACACAGTTTCTCTGCATCCTTGCCAATTGATACTGTCACTATATTAAATTTTAACCATTCTGATAGGTATGTAGTAAAATTTCATTGTGGTTAATCTTTAAAAACTATTGTACATTTCAATTTTTAATTGTTACTGATTGTTTGTGTAGCTTTCATAATATTTTTACTTTTCAGAAACTTCCTTACTACTAAACAACTGCGTGACATGTTAGAAAAATCCAAATAGCATGTCATGTAATTCCATTTCATTCATCAGTCCATACTTTTTTTGATATGCCAAGAATTCTATCTATGCTATTCTATCAATAGCTTTTGATATTGGCTTCACTTGATGAAACCTTTTCAATAATTGTCAACTCAAAAGTTAACATGAGGCCGGGCACGGTGGCTCACGCCTGTAATCCTAGCACTCTGGGAGTCCGAGGCGGGTGGATCACTCGAGGTCAGGAGTTCGAGACCAGCCTGAGCAAGAGTGAGACCCCATCTCTGCGGGGAGTTAGCTACGCTCCCAGCAAAGAGGTTTTTTTCTCTTTGTTTTGATCAGGTCTCTAAGTTGACCACGCCAGTTTGCAGGGAGTGTCAAAGAGGTTTTTTCTTCCGATCAGGTCTCTCAGGCAGGGATCATCGCAAAGGATGAAAAATAGTAGGAAACAGAAATAAAAAATAAAGAAATGGCAATAATAATACACAGAGCCAAAGATATAGTTTATAAAGTAAAGGTTTATGAAAATAGATAAAGGAGGGTATCCGGATGGATATATTTTTTACCCGCATAAAATATATCCCTGACTGAAACTCCACACAGGTATTATATAGGGTAGATACAGGCTCCGGTTGCCAAGGGCAACGGGATTTTCATACTAACAGGCAGTTTGCTTTAGGGTCAAAGTCTCCTAAAAGGCTACTACATATCCTTTAACTAACTCTAACTAGGGGAACAATGAGTTATAAAATCATCTTGGGGCAAACTTCTAAGTTTTATGATAAGGCTATTACTTTAGCAACAAACAGAGACATCTTGGCTCCGATGATTGTATTCTTGGAGACAGAGATGATCCCAGAAGTCAACATGGGCTGTGCTTTGTGTTAATTACTTTAACCGCATGGTTTCATCTGGGCCCAGCTTGGGCATTAGCATATCTATCTGATTAGCTCTCATCTCCTGGGGTCTACCTGTCAGCTCTGGCAATCTTTTGGTTCTAAGGGAAAGGCCTGCCTTGTCTTTCAAAACAGATGAGAACCAAAGGCCCAGTTTATAGCCATCTCTTTGAAGTGCAGCTTCTACTGACCAGCAAGACGCCCTCCTGAGACGAGGCAGCTTTTGAACTAACACATTTATTTTTTCTTTAAGGCAAAGCCTTATTTGCCTTCTGAAATCAAATCTTGCCTCCAGAAATACAGGGGGAATTTCTATAACTCAGTATTCTTAGGCTCAACACATCTCTACTAAAAATAGAAAGAAATTATCTGGCCAAC
Source organism: Eulemur rufifrons (assembly GCF_041146395.1). Lineage (NCBI taxonomy): Eukaryota > Metazoa > Chordata > Mammalia > Primates > Lemuridae > Eulemur > Eulemur rufifrons. Next base: position 89,516,436 of record NC_090990.1, read on the forward strand.
TAAAAATATATAGAGAAAAAATTAGCCGGGCATGGTGGTGCATGCCTGTAGTCCCAGCTACTTGGGAGGCTGAGGCAGTAGGATCGCGTAAGCCCAGGAGTTTGAGGTTGCTGTGAGCTAGGCTGATGCACCACAGCACTCTAGACTGGGCAACAGAGAGAGACTCTGTCTCAAAAAAAAAAAAAAAAGTTCACATGACATATACTGCATGAATAATGGAGTTAATTGGCTGTTCTGGCTTTGTTCACATACCAATTATGTTTCTATATTCACAAATCTTTTTCTAATCAAAAAATTAATCTATGAAAAAGTACACCTGGCTATTTCTTTTCTAGCCCTTCCAGAATGATAATTCATTTAGGTCATCTGCCCCCTCTGATCTGCAAGCTGCCTCCTTGATGGCTTGACACCTTGCAACCCAAGCCCCACCCCTGCTTTTGGGCCATCACACTTGCAGCTGGAGGGGAAAGGGCAGTAAGAGGGGAGGCTCAGGGTCCCAGGATTCTATTTGTGAGAGAAATCTAATGTTCTTAACAGAAAGCTAACATGTCTTCTTTAACAAAACTAGGGATCCAGTTGCCTAGATATAGTCAGGAATACATATCGTTGGATCTACAGGTGACCCATTTGGGTCCCTTTGTCCCTGTTTGAGTTTCCAAAGTGTTAAGGGAAAAATGAGACAGAGCTAACAAATAACTCATACCTGCTTGGGCATTCTCTTGGGGAGGTCCTCTGGGCATATGTGTGCGTCACACACCCACACATATCCCTGCAGCAAACAGCTTGGTATAAAACTCTGCAACAAACATCAGTGCTTGTAGATTCCCAGGGAGTTCTAGCTGGGTTTGCTAGCAAAGCAGCTTCCATAAAGACTATAAATAGCAGGTATGTGCCTCTGTAAGCAGTGCTGCTATTTATTTTTTTAATAGAGGATTCTCATGTTACAAGGACATCACAGATTAATGAATAATTTATTTAGTGGTAGATTCTATGGGCTTTACTCTTTGCCAGTGAGCCCACACCCAAATGTCTAAAGCAGATAAGGTGAGCAAAAGCTAGAGCTCATGCGTGGGTGAGCTGTTTATTTATTTTTATTAGATGTGTATAATTATTGTAGCCATATATACATATTTTACTTAGGATTTTCTCAGCTGTAAAGGTCACATATACAACAGTGGCACTGCTATATTACTGACATTTAGTTACCTCATAACAAGGCACACCACACGCAGCATGAGAAATACAGAATAGAATAATAACTAACCTTGTCTACCTTGGTGATTTTAACAAAGGACTGTGATACATGGGGGAATGTTTTTTTCTCTATGAAATTATGGGGAAACAAGGGAACAAAATTCAATAAAAGGATGTTGGATTTGGAAAATGGAGATAAGAAAAAATGATCTGGATGGGTATTTTTCTGTGGACATCCATTGTTATTATCTTTTCAATGATAATGATTTGTAGCAAAAAAACCCCAAAAAAACCAATCACTTAGAAGCTTACAGATTTTAGACATTTTACCTTTAACTATACATAGTTCTCAAGTGAGCAGAGAGCAGTATCTCGGAAGATAGCCACACTTTTCTGTCAAATGTAATTTTAATGAAAATGAAATTTATTTAAAAAGAAAATTGTAATTTGACAATAGGAAGATGGCAAAAGACTTGAACAGACACATAAAGGGAAATTTATGTAGCCAATTAACATAGTAAAAGATGCTTGATTTTAGTTAGTAATCAGGAAAATGCAAATTAAACCCACGATAAGATATCATTATACCCCCACCTGAGCAGTTGCAATGGTAAACTATGACAGTAACAAGTGCTAGTGAAGATGGAGTATAGTGGGGACTACTGCTGGTGGGAATTTGAATTGAAGCAACAATTTTGGAAAATAGTTGCCATTCTCTACTAAGATTGAAGATTCACACACCCTATTCACAATTGAAGAAACTCCACTGTGGGAAAATGCCCCAGAGGTAGATGTATGTGTATATGCTGTGGACCAGGATCTACACAAGAGTGTTTATAGAAGCATTGGTCATAATAGCCCCAAGCTGGAAATAAACCAAATGTCCGCCCAACATAAGTTAGAACCAGAGCCACGTAAAACAGGTTGGATGAATTTCACAAACACAATGTAGAGCAAAAGCAGCAAGACACACATACATAGAGTAAGGGCCTATTGATTGAAAGCTTATAAACAGGCAAAGCTAAACTATATTGTTTAGGGATGTGTGCAGAGATGGTGAAACTATAAAGAAAAGCAAGGAAATCATTATACTAAAAGTGAGGGTGGTGGCTCCTTTTAGAGGAGAAAAAGAATTTTGACTAAGAAGAATACTCTGAGACTTCTGCACTCTGGAAATGTTCTATTTCTTGACCTGGCTGTGGTTTCATGGGTTTTCCCTTTGTAATTATTCACTACATGGGGTATTAACATTTAGTGTACTTTTCTGTGTGCATGTTATGTTTTATACACACACAATGCTACTAAATATTAAATGATATTCATAGTCATACTAAATATTAAACAATCAAAATCTAAAAAAGAAACTCTCTACTTCAATTTAGTACCTTTAAAAAATGAATTTTAAGTTTTTAATTCAGTTGAATGAACATTTAAACAACAAACCAAATCTTATGCACCGTTGCACATCAGAATACTGAAGCGTCATGCTGGGGAGATGCCGAGGAGAGGGGAGGGTGCTGGCTCCCAGACCAGGGCTTCTTTCCAGCCAGCTCTGACCCTCTGCAGCTGTTTCCCTGCGCAGTTCTCTGGGCTTTGTTCCCCATCAGTAAAGAGGCCCAGGCCAGGTCAGGCCCTCTGAGAGTCTCATAATGTGTTCTTGGGAGTTCTAGGTGGGAACTTTTAATATTTTTTTAAATACAAAATTCTTCTCACTTTGGCAAGAACATAAAGAATATGAGCATATTTGGGGTCCTCTGCATGTCTACTTTAAACAGTACCAGTATCGCACAGTGTTTATGATCACGCTGGGACCTAGATGTCCTATTTTAATTGTCAACTGTTAATTGCCAATGAGAAAGCACAAGTGAACTTAATGAGTAGAGTCTGTGTTTGCCAAGTGACCTCATGGAAGGCCCAACCAGAGTTTTCATAGGAGTTTGAAGGGACAACGTCATGTGAGATTTGAGTCATGGGACAACACAGATGCAAGCAATGCCCAGGTTACAAAATGAGGGGCAATTGGACCTCACAAGATCATACCATCTGTCTCATGAGAGTAATGTTGTTAACTTGAGTTTTCTTGGTTTTATATTTGGTGTTAAGTCATGAATTTGTTTTGGTTTTATAGTTGTAGAAGTTGCTAGTTTATGTTTGTATATATCTAATTAACAATCTTTATAAAAGCAATTTATGTCAACACTGGAAATCAAAATTTTGTCTTGAGAAGGTGCCACACATTACTCCAATCTTAGCCACTCGGAATTCCATGACCTCCACCGGCCATCCTCAGACTCCGTTTGCATTTTGGAAGGAAGTCAAGACCTATCCAAAGTGAGTGGCAGGGGTGTCCCTGGTGCTGCCTGGGTCTCCAAGCCCTTTAACCTGTAGCCATGACTCTCGTTGCAGTTGACAGTGCCTGCTGGGAGACTTCTGGCAGTGGCAGGAGACATTTTCAGTGGTCACAACTGGAGAACGTGGTTAATCAGCAGGGGCCAGGGTTACTGCTGGGCACCCCACGACGCACAGGACAGCCCCAGAATTTGGACTGTGCCAGCTGCACTGCCAGCAGAGCCCAGGTTCCACTCTCTCCCTTCAACTTCCCTAAGACAAAAGTCTTCTCCGTGTCTGTTCCAGTTAATCGGGGGGAGAGAGTGGTTTTCTTTCACAGCTTAACTTTCTCACCATCTGCTCCCTTCAACACAGCAGAATCTGACGAACAGCAGAAGCAATCTGTCAGGTGTGAACAGGTGAGCTGCATGACCGGCTTCAGTTAGAGTAGAGCTTTGGGGCTGGGGGGAAGGTTCAGCCACTTTACTGTCTTTTGAGGCAACCTCATTCCTGGCCCGCCGGCCGTCCACGCAGAGCACCTTTCCTGTCCGGATGCCTGATGTGTGTAGCTGGTCTCTGCAGGGGCTGTGCTCCCGGGTGATTCCCAGAGGAGCCAGTATCTCTCTCAAAATAATTTAAATAGAAATGTTCACGAGAGCTTCAAACAGACTGAAGTGGTTTCAGGAGGCCTGGGGGATGTGTGTGAGTTGCGTGTGTCTGTGGACCTGTGAGGGCTGCTGGGGAGCCCTTTGCTCCCCATGCCCTGGTGTGCACAGCTGTGGCTTAAGTGGCTGCTACATTCGTTTGGACAGACCCTGCTGCATGTTGCTGGGTCCTCTCTCCTCTCCTGCATCAGAGGTTTAACTCTGTGAGAACAGAGTCTCCTGTGTCCTTTGTCGTCACTGGTGTACCACCCAGCACGCGCAGCACCGCGGCCTTCTCTGTCACCATCAATAAACTGTAAAAAGCTACCAAGGTAAAAAGCCCAGGGACAATAACAGGCGACAGTTTCCTAGGCATCCCCCAGCATAGGCTTCAGTCCCTCCTCTCCTTCCCTTGTTTTAGTGACAAGAATCCAGCCACATCCAGCTTCTCTGTTCTGGAAGCATTAGAATCTATAGCATGAGAATCTGTTTGTCCCGACAAGAGGACAACTCTTAATCTCCAGGACCAAAAAAGGGAACGTGCTCTTACTCGGTGGGTCTGGGCAGGCTGCCCGAGTGCAGTGAAGGGCAGGGGACTTGGCCTCTCTGTGCCCTATCCTCTCCCTCCCACCCCACTCACACATGGTCAGGAGACCCAACCCTGACAGTCACTGACCCCCAACTGGATGCCGCACACCCCCAGACCCCCACCCTTCCACCCCTGCACTCCCTTGCAGCACACATCTCAATTCTTTCTAACAGGAAAAAAAGACAGGGGCACGATGCCTTTGCCCAACACTAATGCCTCGGGATGTGGCAAACAAAGCCCTTGTTCTCTGGCCTGGACTCTACGGCTTCTTCGGTCCCTTAGGTCCCATGTCTGAGAGGAGGCTGGAGCTGCAGGGGACAGTACCTGAGGGTGCAGCCCACACCTCCTCTCCACATGTTGTTCCAGCTTGCCCCTCCTCCTTCCTCCTGTGGTCTCTGAGGCAGCTCCCTCCCCCAGGCCCCTGGGTCCTGCACACAGAGGGAGCTGTGTGGCTCGAGGTAGCACATGGGAATAGAAATTCAAACTGTGGCTAAAGGAGAAGCAAAATGGAAGGCCAGAGCAGCTGAGCATCCGGTACCAGGGGTGAGGCCAGGCCACAAACAGGAAGGCCCACCATGGGGTCAGAGGTCGGAAGGGTGCCGGGTACAGCGTGTGAAGAAGACTGGCTCGTGGAAACGGTCAGGTGAAGTCCATGAACAACATCAGGCTGGGACCTGCTTCTACGGGACCCTGGTGACGTTTTAGGTCTGGGATGGAGAGAAGAGGGAGATGGGTTTCACAGAATCAAGATAAATGGGCAAGAAGCCATAATCTTTCAGGCTCATCATAGGTTTCAAATCTGTGATGTTCAGACTTGGTTGGGAGGAAGGGAAGGAGTAGCTGTGATTTTTCCCTGACCTCACCCCATTTATGACTCTGAGAGGGCACGCCAGACCCTACTATGCAAAGCCTGAGGCCAGGCCCTGGCTCAGTGGTGGGAATAGCTAAAGTGGCCCCTGCACCTGGAGTGAGCCAGAATCTAACTTTAGCTTCCTACCAGCATATGCAAAACGGGTGGCCGCTGCCCCTCAGCCTCACCCAGGGCCACTTCTCCTTCACACCCTGCACCTGCGGGGATTTGCAAGTCTGGCCAGCTTGCCAGCCAGCTCAGAGGCTGAGAACCATCCTAGATTCCCAAACAGGATTCCTTGTTCCCTTGGCAACTAGCTCCTCCCTCCCCTCCCACCCTAGAGGCAAAGCCTCCCTTTCTGCACTTCTGCGCTGGTGGGTGGGCCCCAAGGCGGGGGTGGGGGGATCCTCACAGAGGCGTCCGATGTTTTGAGCAGGGCGAAGGATGGGGACACCTCACCAGCCTCTGTGAGACAAGATAGGACCAGCTCAGGAGCCCATGGGCCAGTCTCCAGGCCCCTCCTTTCCCCCTTCCCCTGACTGCTAGCCTTGTGTTCTTGACATGGTTTATTAGCTTCCTAAACAGAAGTTGAACAGAGAAAATGAAAGGAGAAAAATGGGCACATTTATAGCTCTGGTAAAAGGTCTAATGGGAAGGGAAGTTCAAACCAATTATTTTGAGATTTTAATTATCCCATCCACTCTCTGGCCCCTTGATGGGGCACAGCCGGGGAGCAGAACTAAACGCAGCGTGCAGGGTGCAGGGTGCAGGCGCAGAACACATTTTACACCCATCTGCCAATGAGTTCTCTGGTCTTCAACTTAGAAGCTGGTGAACCCAGGGGTCAGGACACTCCACTGGGACCCGTGCACCGGGTGACACCGGGCACACTGGAGAACAGGAAGGCCTGCCTGTGAGGAAGGATGAGCGGGGTGGGAGCTGCCGGTGGCATGTGGGATACCTCCTGGGCACCAAGGAAAGATACAGGGCTGGGCTGCAGGAGCAAAGAGACTAGAAGAGGAACAGAAGTGTCTCTTCCTATGTCACTCCCTGGAAGAACGCAGAGTTCTCATGTCTGACCCAAAGGAATTGCCATATTTTAAAGAGACATCAAGGAACAGATCTGAGCAGCAGGGAGAGGCTAGACAGCAAAGCCTCAAGTGCCCCTCTGCCAAGAAGAGTGGATCTTGCTGCCAGGAGATCAGAGCCAGAGTTCTCTGCTCATGGCCACTCTCCTTTCACCACATTTATTCTTCCTCTGCACCAGACCATGTCACTGAAAAGAAAATGCAAAGATGAGCTGCAGAATTCCAGAAAGTCTCTATGGCTCTCCTAAAGTGAGATGGGCTCTGAACCTGTAGGAGATGTCAAAACAGATGGAAGAGTAGGAAGCAGCTGCTCAATTTAGCTCTATTAGTCTGTAGGAGGTGGCAGAATTATTGCCTTCATCTGGAGTCCAATTCCTCCCTGCCCATAATGGGTCATCCAAACTATTGGCCCTTCACGTAAGTCAACTGGCACTCTCTGAAATGGGGACTGTTGATGTCATGGGCCTGAAACTGTTCTGCTAGTAGATGTCACAATAACACTAGTTGAGTTCCTATCCAGAGAACAAAGTCTATCCAATTTAATACAATACCCACACTCATGTACCTTTGGTATATAGGGGGTGGCTGTATACAGCTAGGAACATGCAAATACAACCTAGGCAGTTTCAAAACCCACTCTGAGGCAGGAGGATGGCTTGAGCCCAGGAGTTTGAGGTTGCAGTGAGCTATGATGACACCACTGCTCTCTACCTGGGGCAACAGAGCAAGACTTTGTCTCAAAAGAGAAGAGAAAGAAAAAAAGCAAAACCCACTCTGAGTATCACACAATCATGCAGTGCAGTAGGCCCTGCTTTCAGAGGGTGATATGTTCTAAGACCCTCAGTAGATGCCTGAAACCACAGATAGTACTGAACCCTGTATATACTGTTTTTTTTCCTACACATACAATCTATGATCAAGTTGAATTTATAAATTAGGCACAGTAAGAGAGTAACAATAATTTCAAAAAGCACAAGTATAACAATATATTGTAATAAAAGTTATGTGAATGTGTGCTCTTTCTCTTAAAATATCTTACACCATACTCACCTATGTTTAGACCTCAGTTGACTGTGGGTTGCTGAAACCGTGGAAAGTGAGACTGAGGGTGAGGGGCAGCTACCGCAGAAGGAAACCCCTAGCAGTGCGGGCCACTGGCAGAACCGCTGAGGACAGTATGGGCTCCAGGATTCATAAAACAGCCTCCGAATCAAGCCCATTACCTCAGTCAGCCCATGAGCATGGAGAATGGATGTGGTCCTGTTTGTTGAATCCACCAAAACCACCTTCCCCACCACCACTGCCCTCATTCCTGACATCTCTGGCTTTGCAGGTGGGAGGGCCTCAGGACGAAGGGCCTGGAGTGGGCGTGCTGTCGCTGCCTGGGCTATTTTCCCCACGTGTAACGCCGCAGCATAAAGCACTGAGCAACAGGAGAACCACTAGAAATAAGTCTTCCCATACAACCCAGACAAGAGAGTTGGTGTTTTAATTTGTGTGGCCCTGGGGTAAGTTCAGGGAAGGGGAGGAAATGACTTTTGTTATTCTCTGCTAAAATGGATTTCTCGGAGAATTATAAATCTAAATGACAAAATCGGCTGCCCCACAAGGAGCGCCTGTACAGAATAGACTGCGATCCAGGGCAGTGCTCCTGAGGGCAGCAGAGTTGGTCCCCTGGGTGTGGGGGCCTGAGACACAGAAGTAGATCTGTCCGTCAGAGAAAAGGGGAAAGGACAGCCCAAGAATAGCAACATGGAGGACAGAAAAATCCAAAGACATACCTTTGGGATGACCATTTCTCTTTGAAAACCAGAAAAGTAGATCATACTTATTTTGGGTCCCAAGTGGTGTGGCTTTCTCCCACCCTAACCCATGACTGTGGAGAAGTCATGGAGCTATGTAAACGTGGACAAGCCAAGGAAAGGAGGATGCCATGTTTAACTGGCATTTTACAGCCGCTGTTCCCACGTGGTTGCACTTGATGATCAAAAATCTCTGAACAACAACAAACAACAGTCTCTGAAGTAGACAGAATTATTGCCTTTGTTTCACAAATGAAAAAAATGGAGCCTAAGAGAGGTTAAATGACTTCCCGAAAGCCACACTCTTTCTTGTTTTTTTTTTTTTTTTGGAGACAGGGTCTCACTCTGTTGCCTGAGCTAGAGTGCAGTGGTGTCATGGTAGCTCACAGCAACCTCAAACTCCTGGGCTCAAGGGATCCTCCTGCCTCAGCCTCCTGAGTAGCTGGGACTACTGGTGCCTACCAACACACCTGGCTAATTTTTCTATTTTTTGTAGTGACAGTTTCTCATTCTTGCTCAGGCTGGTCTCGAACTCCTCAAGCAATCCTCCTGCCTTGGCCTGTCAAAGTGCTGGGATTACAGGTCTGAGCGACTGTGCCCAGCCAAGCCACACTCTGTCTAAGTGGCAGAGCTGGGATTAGGACCTGAGTATCCTAACTTTAAATTCAGGGCTCATCAACTATGTCAGTGATTTTTAAGCTGTGTGCCCAACAGAACTTCCTCAGAGAGGAAGGGGATGCTGGCTTCCCCGACTCCCACTCAGATCAGAGCACCACATTTTCCTTGCTTTATGTATTAAAGATTTTAATGTATAAGATTTTATTTGTAAAAAAGGGGGTTTAAAATAAGTCGGGAAGTCACTACACTCTGCCATGATCCCTGCAGTGGGGGTTCAGCCACAACACAAGGAACAGCGACAAGCAAACGAAGGGAGAGGTGCAGCGCCCAGGTGCTCTCACTTCCCAGCAAGACCCCCGCACGCGTGAGCTCCGCACTTCAGGTTTTCTCTTAGAGGGGGGAAAGAGCGAGCCAAGGGCTGTCAACCTGGGGTGGGTTCTTCTTGGACTGGCATCATAGGGTGTTGCCTGGTCAGCTCTTTGGATCTTGTCCAGAAAAATCTAAAGCCCTCAGCAGACTCTGACTCATACACTGTCTGGGCTCCATTGACTACTGAAGCCTCCTGCTGGGCAAACAAGGCTTCCAGGCCCCTCCCTGCCTGGCCTCCAGTGAGATGCACGCTCATCCTAAGGTTGGCTTATGCTGGCCGCCTGTTCGTGGTGCAAGGCCATTCAGGGTGTCACCCCCACCCATCTGAGCCCTAAGACTTCCCAACAGTTTGTCCCTTTCCTCCAATCTCTTCTTTCCTATGGCTCTGTCTGTTCTTGGAATGCTATTCTGATCTTTGTTGGTGTCAGCTTCCCTGAGGCTGTTTAGAAACAGCCTCCTCCTCTCCCCCAGCTTCCCAGCCAGCAAATGTTCTGGCTCGCCAGGGGCCTCCTGGCGCTGCGAAGAGTGGTGACAAATCAGTTAAGGTTTGGTTTTGTCCCTTTAACCTGGACTCTTAAAAGGCTGCCTGCTACAGAGAGAAGACTTGTCTGACGCGTGCCTCTGCTGATCACCATGGTCGATGGGCCTAAATAAATCCCTTTGTTCAGACTGCGTAAAGCACTTATGGTTCGCTTTTGTCATTTGTTTTCACGTCTCTGTCCTTAAACTGTGGCAGAAAGAAATCAGATAGACCTGGGCTCGAATCCCAGCTTTGTATTTATTAGCTATATGATCTTGGAGAAGCTACCCAAGCTTTCTGATCTTCCTTTTCCTAATTTATACAAAGAGATAATACTAACCACTGCCCAGGGCTGTTGTTTTTTAACGAAGAGTAAATGGGAAAAGAATCCTGTACTGTGCATGGCACAGAGTCAGAGCTCAGCAGACGCCGGTTCCTCCTTGGGCTGAAACCCAAGACTCACCTACACGCCTCCCACAGTCCAGCACTGTGACTGCATGTGATGCACTCTCCGTAAGCGGTGGTGGACGGTTTGAACGAATGAAGCAGGAAGCCAAGAGGGCGCATGGAACTGACAGGACGGGCTCCAGGAGGAGTTGCCAAAAGTGGTTGAGTCTTAAGGGCAAATAACAGTATTAGAGAATGAGAAATGTTCTCTTTAGATAATCTAATGCTCCAAAATGTTCATACACAAATGTTCATTGCTGTGTTCTCTATCACAGTGAAACTATTAGCGTAACCTAGACGCCCAAAAAAGGGGACTGAGTGGGGCTGACCATAAAACACTCTACACCCATTTAAACAATGTCAAGTTAGAAGTATTATTCTATAAAGATACTCCAAACATATTTTTAGATGAAATGGTATATTATAAAGTTGCCACCTCACTCTTGTAAAATTATCTATTTATCTTTCAAAAGAAAGAAAGGCCTGGAAAAGTATTAGCAGACAATGGCTGTGTCTGGTTGGTGGGATGATGACAATTTTTATCTTATATACCTTTTTAATATCGTCTGCAACTGTTTTAAGTGAGCATCATTTTTATAATCAGAAAAAAATCACTTTCTTTTGGAACGCAAAAACACATCGAGGTGCAATAATTTTTTTTTTTTGGTTATATCAATAAATGTCAGTACCTACCTTAAACTCATTTACACTCAAAGGAAAATGTATTTGGAAGGCTAAGATGACTGCAGGAAGGTGGGGGCGTGGCTGCCCCGTGCGGAGGGCCGGGATGGCTCTGGCGTGCTATTGTGCCCTCGCTGTCTGCAGCTCTGGGCATGAGTGTCAGTCCTTCTACTGCAGGCCAGCTTCCTCCACACTGCAGGACACACTGATGGCTGCAGAGCTGCCAGCCCCCACCACAGAGAGACAGTGACCACTGTGCTCTGTGGTCCCTAGGTCATAAATTCTGAGGGCACGCTGCACTTGGCCCCACTTGGGTCAGAGGTCTAGTCCTCACCCGGTCACCGTGCCCTGGGGCTGGCCGTGCTCTACAAATGGCCCAGTGTATGGTCCATTCCCACCCTGTGTCCATCACTGGCCCAGGAGGCAGGGTCCTGTCAGAACTTTATTAATAGGGGAAGAAGTAACTGTCCCCTACCCCCTGTACTCTTCTGCTGTGAACTATTTCCTTGGAGGCAGGGAAGACAGGATAGAAGTTCTGAGCTTGTTGGCTTAGTTTCCAACTTCAGAGGAGGGCAGGGAAGACAGGATTGGAGGGACAGCTGTCAACATCAGAAGAGTGATGAGCTTCCCCACAGGTTTCTGTGCTGGCGCAGAGCCAAGTCATCCAAGTCCTCATAGAGCTTGTGGCTCTACCCAAGGGCTGGATGCTGGATAGAGACAGCAGCCTTTGCTGTCCTTACCTTACCTCTCTTCTGGCCACCTTCAAGCAAGGAGAAATATGTCTTCTAAATGATGATGGGTTTTCTTAGAGTATCCAAACAGCCCAGAGCTCAGTAAACCATTCAGTGGTTTCCCACTTCTCTGTGCATTGTCTGCTTCATTGACTTACTTGAAGATGATAATTCATAAATTACTAGAAGATAGTAATCTAATTCTTTCTAAACTAAAATGATTGTTTAAAAAATAAACACCTTTAAATACAGTAGGACCTTACCATCTCATTGGTCACTGTTAGAATTCAGTTTGGAAAAAGTCATTTTGTTGGAATGGGAGCACTGCCCCAGGGGCACCTGGGGGTTCAGGAGCTGTGCTCTGGCCGCCTCTGAGCCCAGCACCAGGTGCAGCCTTGATCCAGGGGGAGCTCGAGGTTGAGGGTGCTTGGAAATCCTATGGTACATTCCTAACACAGTTGTTCCTTACTTTTTGTTAGTTTTCTTTTTTCTCTCCATTTTTTCTGTTTATTGAGGATGCCATGCATCCTCAGATCTTCTGATTGCTGCAGGAAAGCATCTTCAGAGGTGTGTTCTTCCTCTGAGTCTTCGGGATGATTTTCCCTTTACCCTGTTCTATAGCATTTCCCCACATAATTCATTTTTACCTCTTTTCTCACTCTTGACTAAGATAAGATCTATTCTTCTACCAACAGAGAAGCTACTTAGGCTGCCTGGGTTGGGCTTGCCTAAGACTGAAGACAGTCCTAGGTAGACCAGAGTGGCTCGTCACCCTAGGGGTAATTACCAGCACGGAAGGGGTAAGGGGAGGGGGTTGGGAAAGAAGAAAGAAGAGGAAGGAAAGACCTGGGAAGTTAAGGGCTTCTTACCTACCTCTAATTTTATGACTTTTCTTTCCATTTTAATAACTGGGGTTCCTGCACATAGACTCACCAGTGATATCTGAACTTATCAATTCTTCTGGTTATTCTTTCAACCTATACATAATTGCCCACTTTTCACCTCCCAGTTCTATTCCACTATAAACATTGTTCCCAGTTCCTATCCCTTGTTTGTCTAATCTGACGGCACTGTGACTGCTTTGGCACTCCCTCTACACCAACACATAGAAATGACAGATAACCTGTGACATAGAAAACAGAATTGGAATGTCATAGCCATGCTCAAAAATGAGATACGTATGTCCATGGACCTGGAACAGAACTGAAATGTGAAGCAGTGAGTAGAGATTGATCTGAGGGCCTGCCTCGGGCTCTGGATCTGAAAGTAGGCAGTGGCAGGTGTGAGTCCGACTGCTGCAGGTAAAAGTGCCCCACAGGGTACAAGTGTTCTATATGAGGCAAGGGAACCAGGGCCATGCTCAGGGCCTGTGGCCAGAGGCCAGGGCAGGGCTGGGAAATCTGTCGCTAACCACTGCCTGGAGAACAGCTTAGTGCCTAGAGTGGGCTCAGGCATGAGCCACATAAAGGAGATGCACAGAGAGAGAAAAAGAGAGGCGGGTGGAAAACTTCCCACAGAGGATGATCCTGCAAACCGCTTCTTAAAGCACGTGAAGAAATCTTACACCAAGAAAGATAGCTAATATAATCAATAATTGGGATGAGGAGTTTTTTTTCCTAGAAAGAAACAAAATTAAAAATGCTGAAAAGGACTTGAAAATTTAGAATCCTTGAAGAGCTAGATGAAGAAATTATATCCTTACAAAAGATACCATGCCACCAAAACAGGAAGAAATGAAATAAGCACATAAAAATAAAATATATGAAATTATATGTAAAATTAGAAATCATGGAGGAGAAAAATAGAGCCATTGGCAGGGGTTTGGGGGGCACTCAAATTGGTAGGGCCAATTCTAGATGAAACATGGTTGAAAAGAGAATCAATAAATTGGAATAAGGAATTCATCCAGATAGTAGCAGTGTCAAAGGGGCTCTTCAAACAAGACATAACCACGAGACAGGTGCTGTGGTTTGGACAACGGCTCAGGACTTGTCAAAGGAGACATTTGAGCAGTGACCTGCCCAAGCAGGAACATGAGTTATGCGACTGTAAATAAGTCAAATCTATACACACACAGTACTTATAATACCTATTTTTCAAGTTATTGTGAGGATTAAGTTAAATAACACAAATAAAAGCACCAAGCCCAGTGCCCAACACATGATTCATATGAAATGTAAGAAGCTCTATCTCCCCTCCTAAGAACCAGAGCTACCAGAATGAATTTAACATACAACCTCTATATTGAGGGACTTTGGCCACCGTTGCTGCCCAGCATCACACCAAGGGGACTCGAATTGGCTGACAATCTTCAGATCTAATAATGGTGGATTTAGCTCTTTGCGACAGAGACTGGCACATCGCCAGCTGCCCATATGCCTATTTGCTCCTTCTGCCTCTCTCCCTTGAGAACGAACTCTACTTTCCCCTCTAGTATTAACTGAACAAGCTAGTCAAGTCCAAAATATAGAGATGACATTTTAATATATCCAGGCAGCCTGGCTAGCAGTTTCCTTGCAAATCCCAATGTTCCAACAGTGCGGCTCTCAGCATTATGTCTTGTCTGGATCCAAGAAAGAGCTCCTGACAGAGGTCAGGAAAGGGGAAGAGACAAAGCACCCTTTTACTGAGCATGGAGCCTTTTCAACTCATAGGCCCCTCACGAAAACATCCCCTAATGAAAAGAACAAAATGAGACCAGCTCACAATGAACAGCAACAGAATGTTCCATCAGACAGAGAGCAACTTCTTAGGATGTGGGAATCTGAGACTGGATTGCGTTCAAAGAAATTACCCCCAGAGTGGTAGAACTCACATCCCGGGCTTGGCGATGTTCAAAGTTCCATACAATGCAGGGAGGCGATTCCCTCCACGCCCGGGAAAGGGAGTGGGCTGTGTAACACTGATGATAAATGGCCGGAGGATGCCAGGCAGAGCGGTTTGTCTCTTCGTGGAGCAAGGCAGATGCAGGCATCTGTGATGAACCAGAAAGGAGAAGCCGGGGGTGCAGCGTTGGTATTTGTTTTTCTAAGCAGAAGAGAGAAACGTGTTTCACCCTCCCTGAGTCAGGAAAAGGTTGTTTTAAGAAGGAAAGACAGAAGAGGAAGACACTTTCTGCTGCGGTTAAGACTGGCTTTTGCACTCCTCTCCTTGGGGCGAGGCACACCAATGACTCCTCCTTCCTGCCTGGGACAGTGGGTGGTGTCCAGGGAGTCCCCTGGTCCCTGTCATGGATCTTCCCTCAGCTCAGCCCTACCCTTGTCAGCGTGACTGTACCACTAGCAGATCTATAAAACAGTCTTCCCCTCATTTACTTTGAGTTCTTTTTTTTCCCCACCCAAAACACCGCATTTCAGCAAGTATGAATTATTTAAAAGAAAACAGTAAAGAACTGAGAGCATTTCAACCTTGGTTCAGTTGGAGGTAAACGTACATGCTTGGAATGGGAGAAAATAAGAGGAAGCTCAGGGATAAACACTAGGATTATAACATCTCCCATATCCCATGGTGCATATTACCCCTGATATCTCCTGAAGAAGGGGGAAAAAAAACACTTGAATTTGTGCCACATTAAAACCAAAACAAAATTTAAAAAACGATGTTTGGGGTGAGGTTAGAGAGAAGATTATTGTACACCAGCCAAATGAGGGTGTGCTGTACGTACACGTGAGCTGTGTCATTGTTTTGGAGGTCTTCAAATACATGCAGATGTTTTGCTTTCAATTGGTTTGCCTGTATCACATGCACATACAGCTTGAAATGCATCTTTAATAAGGTTTCAGTCCCAGTGATAGGCAGGTAGGAGAGACGTCAAATAGAGGAAACTTCGACATGAGAGCCGGGCATTGTTCAGTTATCAATATTTATTAGGCAAGGTCCCTGCATTGCAGTAGGCGCATTATATGTCTGTTGGTTGAATTAACCCAGGACACCATACTGTAATAACAAGTGGAAATGGAGTCAATTCCTTTCCTTAGGGACAATCATTTTGCTGGTTCTCCTTAATCATGCCATATAACCAGTTGCCTATCCAGAGAGACTGCCATAGGATATATGTTTTGTTTTTCTGAGACAGAGTCTCACTCTGCTGCCGGGCTAGAGTGCTGTGGCATCAGCCTAGCTCACAGAAACCTCAAACTCCTGGGTTCAAGCAATCCTACTGCCTCAGCCTTCTGAGTAGCTGGGACTACAGGCATGCACCACCATGCCTGGCTAATTTTTTCTATATATTTTTAGTTGTCTGGTTAATTTCTTTCTATTTTTTAGTAGAGACAGGGTCTTGCTCTTGCTCAGGCTCAGCCAGATACATGTTTGAATAATAGAGCAAGATGTAGTTTCATAGCCAAATCCTTTTTAAACCTAGTTCCTCATTCTAATTAGAAACACTCTATTGACCTATGTTCTTTTCTTATGCTTCATTACTAAGATTTTTAAAATTCATCTGCTTTTTAAAGCTAACTAGCTTTCATCTTATGACTCTCCAAAAACCACAACTCCTTGTGACATCCAGAGAATGCTCTGCAGGCAGATGTGACAATAGCTCAAAAATCTTCAAGAGACTCCTGGGCCACATACCCTCAGAGCCTCTCTTCCCTGAGCCTCCACCTTAATAAAAAAAAAGGTCTTTGTGAAGTCCTAGAGCTTAAGCACTTGTTTCCATCATTCCTGCAGAGTGTGATACTTGGAAAATGGGGGGGGGGGGGGCAAGAAAGGAAATCACCTGTTCAATATTATAGAGCAAAATGGCAATTTAAGCCAAACTAGAAATTAGAATTCAATGGGTTCTGAGTGATCTTATTCAAATTCATTAGGATCCATTGAGCAGCTGTATGAAGGATTTGTTTTGTGTAGCGCTAGTTAAATGCAATCATGTAAAGGGCACGTTTTAAAACAATGCAGTGCAGAAGAAAATAAACCAATTTATCTATTGAATTTAACTAGGAATACTCATTTGAATAGCTAATAACTTGACAGCAGGTGGAAAAATTATTCTGCCCCTTCTTGGATGAGACTCTCAGGAATCATCCTCAGTGGCCCCCACTCCCTTGTCTCCTCATGAAATCAACAGTGACGTTAGCAGCTGCTCTCTTATTAGAATCCAGCTATTTTATTCTATTTTAATCAGAGCAGATTACTTTTGACCAAAGTAGCATCTCTGGATGTAATCTACCTTGCATGACCTCTTTCAGTTAATGAGAAGTGGTTCCCTCTGTTCATTTTATGTTTATGCAAAGCTAATTTATCTTGACCAATATTATGCTAATTATGTAAGTGCAGCTGGCTCTTTCAGGCAATTTCCTATTATGAGAGCTCTTGAAAGTGCAACACAGAAGACAGAATAAAATGGAGCAGACAGGTAATTAGGGATATTATGAAAATCCTTTCCCAGGTATTAAAAAAATGTATTTTAAGTATAGGAATTTTGGTCTCTGTATTGTGATGTCTGTTTCCTCTTCTGGGCCTGGCTGATCCTTTAGCTCATGGGGTAAAATCTCAGATGCCTACAGGGGCTGGGAAGATAGGGTGAATGAATCAAACAGGCAGGGTTCAAGTGCTGTGCACCTGCCGTGTGACAAGGCCTGTGGAGCCTGAGCCTGCAGAGAGTGCCCGCCCCACCTGCAGGAGGCCACCCACCTGAGCACCAGGCACTTGCTGTCCTAAGGAAATGGGACCCCGCATGGCCAGAGAAGCCAGAAATCCGAACTGAGCTAAATACCTTGATTTTTAAATGACTTTTAAGTAGTGAGCTGGGTCAAATAATTTTATCCAAGAGGGAAAAACCCAAAGTGCTTTTGTCCTCTACTCTCATCAGCCAGCGCAACACCTGACACCAGCTTGGGCTGGGGCTTCCACATGCCAAGCAAGTCTGCAGCAGACACCAGCTGGGTGTCCTCTAAGTCAATTCTGACAACACCTGGTGACCCCACAGGTGAGGCCTCAATCCCACGAGGCTGCCTCCGTTTCTGATGCCAATCGCAAGCTCCGCATCGTTCGACCTGTGCTTCTGACCCACCGGCTGCAAATCGGGGTTCCCATGACCCCTCCTCATGTTCAAGTGATGTGCAAGAGCAGCTCACAGAACTCAGGAAAGCACTCTACTTACATCCGCAGGTTACAGTGGAGGGTAGGCCACAGGATACAAATGAACGGCCAGACAGAAGGGACACGTCGGAGGAAGTACGGGGGTGCTCCCGGCTTCTCGGCCCTCTTCCAGATGCTCCGCCCTCCGGAAACCTCCATGTGTTAGGCTATTCAGAAGCTCTCCAGACGTCTTTCTTTTGGTTTTTATGGAGGCTTTATTTATAATTTATAGATTACATCATTGGTCATAGGTGATCAACTCAACTCTCAGCCCCTGCCCCCTCCCCAAAGGTCAGGGGGCGGGGCTGCCCTCTAATCCCACCTTGGTCTTTCAGGTGACCAGCCGCCATCCTGAAGCTACCCAGTTGCTCCCAGCCACCAGTCATCTCATTAACATACAAAAGTCACTCTTCTTATAAAAACCCTTATTCCAAGTGTTTGGAGAGCTGTTTGTCAGGAAACAGGGATGAAGACTATATATGTATATTTTACAATTTCACACTGTCATTTTATGAGCTCTGTTCTGTTCCATACAAGGATCATTTCAGGGACAAGAGGCTTAAAAATGGTCCATAAATTAATTGGAGCATCCACCAGGTGGCAGGAAGAGGCAGATGATCTCTCCTGTTTGCCAGCCTCTCCAAGGTCAAAGAAGCTTTCTGTGGATTCATCTGGAATCTTAAGGAACTACTGTCCTCTTGGCCCCACCAACCATTGTTCCCCAAATCCTAAAGCAGTCAGACGCTGAGCAGGCCTCCTCCCTCTTTGCTTGTCGTCATCAGACACAGATGTTCATGCAGACCACCACGCCAGCACCCACCGCCACCCACCCTCACCCCGAGGGCCGCTGCTGTGGAGCATGAGAGGCAAACAGCCCTGGCCCTGCTCCCTCCCTTCTCTGAGTGCGAGGGCACGTGACATGGGGCAGGACGACCCTGAGCCCTGAAGGGCCTGAGCCCTGGGGTGGGCTTCTGGTGTGAATGGGAGCCAAGGGGCCACCTGGCAGACAGCTGTCTTACGTCAAGTCTCATCAAGGTCCACTTGAAGCTGGTACCTGTGTTTGGGGGCCAAGTTCCTGACCCCCTGCCTGGCCTCGCCCATTTCTAAGCTCGTAGTTGTCCTGCTTCCAAGCTCTCAACAACTCTTGCCTCTCAGTCTGGCTTTGACCCTCGAGCCACCACTCCCCTCCACGTGGCACAACTCCAACCCTGCCTCTTACCCAACTCGGACTCCCCATCTGTCCCTACCTCCACCTTGTGCAGGCCTCCTTCGCCCCGGCCAGGCCAGGCCCAGCCCCACCCTTGCTCCCAGCTTCACCTAGGCCCACCCTGCCCCTCCTCTCCATCCCCAGTCTGGACACTGAAGCTGTGCTCTGCATCCCAGAGCTGCATCACACAGCCTCTCCTCAGAGGGCTTGGGGACTTGAGAAGAACAGGGGGAGGAGAGGCTGCTGCCCATTCCCACTAAGAATTAACAGAAGAAAGCTCTAAATTGTAGCAGGAGAGAGAAAGGCTATAAAACACTCGAACCTACTGTCTATGAAGATTTGGCAACTTCAGGTTTTTTCAGAGCAGAAGACCAAGCCCAGGACTGGCTGCCTGGGAACCACAGGGGACAGCTGGCTTCAGGACCAGGCTTCCAGACTCTGCCCTGGCCTCCTTAGGAAAAGATGCAGGCTCATTTAAAGGGAGTTTAAACAAAGCCATGCCAGGCAAACCTCTACAACGTCAAATTGCAGGAGGGTTGTAAAGAGGTGGGAGAGCCCAGGCCAGGCAATTCAGGGGCTGGACTTCTAGTCTGGTCTGAGTCTGTGGGAGCTCCGGAAGAGTGCCAACACTCTCCAGGTCTCCATTGGCTCTCTGAGAGTACAGAAATTGGGTTGAAGTATTAGCTATCTAAAGCAATATGACAAATAACCCAAATGTACAGCTTAAAACAGTGAACTTTTATTATCTCACAGACTCTATGGGTCAGGAGTTCAGGCACTGTGTAGACCAGTCCGCTGACACAGGATCTTCCTACGGCCACAGTTGAAGTGTCAGCTGGGACTACAGTCATGTCAGGACTCTGCTTGGGCAGGATCTGCCTTCTAACACACTGAACTATTGCTAGAATTCAGTCCCTCTCTGAATCCCAGAATGAAGGCCTCAGTTCCGTGCTGGCTGTTGGCCTTCCTCAGGCTCTAGCTATGAGGGCTCTCCATGGAACAGCTCGTTACATAGTGATCGGCTTCATTAAAGGCAGCAAGAGAGACTTCTGGTTTCTAGTTCTGCATGTGAGAAGCTTGGAAGTCACCACTCTACCCTAACAACTAGTAAGAAGCTGAACAAACTGAAAAACTAACTCTTCTTAGATCTGTAAGAGAAGTGAGGTCACCAGGAAATCTGCCTCCAAAATTGGAAAGACAGACAAGTGGTTACAACTTACCAGAGCAGAAACCTCTGTAGGAATTAGTGCCAGGGTAGAAAAATCTGAACTGCAATTGATGACTTGGGGGAGGCTCAGTGTGGGCAATGCTGAGAGTTAAAAATTCCAGGGGGGACCCAGACATAGAAAGACCCCACACTTTTGTGAGATTTACCTCTGGGAGCTGGACCATGTTCTCACATTAACTATCAAAGAAAAATCTCTTGCTTCCAGGAGAGGGAGGAGGAAAGGAGTCATTTTGAAATATGTGGAGCACTCTGTTCTTAACAAGGCCTTCCCTCAGCAGAAACTATTTGACCAGAGCCCAACCTCCGGGGTGTTATCAGAGCCTAACTGACCTGGGGGAAGAGAAATACCCACCTCCAGCAACTCTAGTCATCCTGCCAGACTTAAGGTGGGGGGAGGCCGAGAACTGAGAGATGCTGATGAAGTCCACAGCCCAGAGCCACAGGCTCGCTGAAAGGCTGAGACCTGCTTGTGGAACCATAGAATGCTTCTCCTTCCCCTACACACCACCACATTACCAAAGGTCTATTTACAGCATTTCCTTTTAGCCAGTGCATTATGTCCAGCTATCAAGAAAAAATTACAAGGCATACGAAAAGGCAGAAAACACAATTTATAGAGACAAAGCAAGCATCACAACCAAAGGGACGTGAGAATTATCAGAACGGGAATTTAAAATAATTATGGTTAATATGCTAAAGGCTGTAATGGATAAAGTAGACAGCATGCAAGAACAGATGAGCATTGTAAACACATAAATCCTAAGAAAGAACCAAAAAGAAATGAACAAAGAGAAAAGAAATGAAAAGAAAGGGATCAGAAAACACCATCTGGAGAATACAGAATGCCTTTGATGGGCTTACTGGTAGACTAGACACAGCTGAGGAAAGGATTTCTGAGCTTGAGGACAGAAAACCTCAAAACTGAAGAGCAAAGTGAATACACACTGAAAAAAAAAACAGAACAGACTATCCAAGAACTGGGGGACAACTACAAAAGGTGTAACACATGCATAATGAGAACACCGAAAGGAGAAGAAAGGAACAAAAGAAATATTTGAAATAATAATGACTAACAATTTCTACAGATTAACGTTGAACACCAAATCATAGATCCAGGAAGCTCAGAGAACACTAAGAAGGATGATTGCAACAATACCAAACTACATATAGGCACATCATACTCAAACTACAGAAAATCAAAGACATAGAGCAAGCAAGAGAGGGAAAGCAAGACAGAAGTCAGTCGTCACGTAACCTATCCTCAAAAGTGACACCTCATCACTTTTGCTGTATTCTGTCCATTAGAAGTGACTCACTAAATCCAGCCCATCCCCCAGGGAGGTGATTACACAAGGGCAGGAATCCTAGGAGGCTGGGATCACCAGGAGATATTTTAGACACTGCATACCACAGATGATCTCCAAGGTCCCTCCCAGCACTCAGATTCCATAAATACTCCCTCTCCCCTGGAAGGATGCTACATAGTCTGTTTACAACCCCAATCAGCCAGACACTTTTATGGCTTTGACATATTCTGCACCTGGAGTTAACCAACATGGAAAACATAGTAAAATAGGAAAATCATCTTATTCAAAAAAGTTAGACTGTTAAAAGGAGACATTGCATTTTCTCTATGCATTTTCTGTAGCATCGACCCCATCAGACAACTCTGCTAGTAGATCAAATATCTTTTTAGAGTAGCCATAAAAAATCCATTTTGTTTCAATCACTTTAGAACCAAATGCACTGAAGCCAGAGAGCCTAGGTTGATTTGAGGTCAATTCCTGCAATGCTAGGAGTGTCACAATTCAATGGCCACTCCTGAGCTCTCCCTTTCTTTACAAAATAATCAAAGTTGGCGGATTATTTCTAGAGCCTGTGTGAGGTGGTCATACTTTCTGTGGAATGATGCAACTTTCTTAAAATATCTAAGGCATGTACCTGTAAATACCTTGGCCTGTCTGTAATCTGGAGAATGACCTAGATCTCCAAATCCTAAATACTGTCCGGTTGATTTGAATACAATGAGATCCTTCCTTCCTTCCGGAAAATGGGAACTAATTTTGCTGTCTCTGTCTATCACATAAGAGTTTTACAAAGTGGTCACAGATTCTTTTTTAGAATCTGTTTTAATAAGTTGGAAGCCCATATTTCCTTTACTAGTAGCCCTCTTTTAAATTGTGGTCATAAGCCCTTCATTTTTTCATAACTGTGAGGGCTCTTCTAGCTTGGGAAGCCATCCTACTAATGTGCACATACATATTAATGAGTTTGGACTCTGCAGAGAACTGAGCCCATTTAGCCTCTTACCTATAGACGAGAAAGCTGAAATTCATGTTTCTACTTACTGTTTCTAATTTTATGAATTCCTAGGCAATATATTTGGAATGAGTGAGATTTTAACTGATCCATTTCAATGTTCTTTTCATCATACTTAAGAATCTAAGGCTTCCAGGTACTGTGATTTACAACTATCAAAGCTTTTTACATGTACTTCCTCATTTATTCTCTCAAACCTTACAGAGGCTTTTTGTTCTTTCCCAGGAGGTAGCATGGCATAAAGAAAGTACATGGATTTGGGCCTCAAATGAGCAGGGTTAGAATCTTAAATCCACACTTATTAGCACTCATATTTTGGGCAAGTTACTTAACCTCTCATGGATTCTGTTAAAGAATCCTCATCTGTAAGATGAGGTCGAACACACTTACCTCACAGAATTGTTTTGAGGATTAAATTCCATAGATATAGCTATATAAAGTGTTTAGCAAGGTGCACAGAACTAGTTACTCAACAACTACTGGGGTTTTTTTTAATGTTATGGAGAAATAGAGATCCTGAGTGTCTCCAAATGTCCAAACAAATAGAAACAAGAAGGGAATGGAATCCCTGAATCTACATCATCAGCTTTCATTGTAGTCACTTCACTCATCCCTTTTGCAGGTTATCACCTAAACATCCTGGTTTCCCACGTTAAGAAGCTTTGTAAGCTGAGCCTGAAATGACACAAAAGAGAAGTGCCATTCCTGTGCCCTCAAATAAGAGATTTGCTCCTGAGTTCTCAAGGTGAAAGGAGCAGTGCAGGTATTATCTAGACAGACACTAATATACCCGCCTTTCTGAACTTGCATTGGCTTTTGCATTTTAGCCTCTGCATCTGAATGGATGGAAAGTGAGCACATGTGAGCACGTATCAACATGTTCTCTGTGGAGGCTCCCAATAAATAGCTCTGTAGACAATTCACAAAATCAGGTGTGTACTTGGAAACTCTTCTCCTTTACCTAACAAGTAGTCTGAGATTGGCTCAGGCTGTACAGAAGTAGCTTTGATGTTTAAGCAAGCAAATGGACGTGGACTACATCCCGCAGCCTGGCTCTAAGGGGAAGAGGACTGAAGAAAGGCAAGGAGAAGCAGGGAGATCCCGAGTTAGAAGCAGGAGGAGGAAGAGCTCAGAAGCAGGGGAAGGTACCTGTCTAGAGGGCCTGGGACCTGTCTCCTGGGGTGCCCTGGCCCATTTTGTTAGGTTTTAGTCTGAAAATGTCAAATCTCGGTGCGCCCGTGGTTGAAGAATGACCAGGCACGCCAAAGTTAGGCAAGCATGAGGTGAAGCTTATTGTGGGGGAGGAAGACAGGATTATAGGTCAAGAGCAAGACATAGGTTTACAGAGCATGGTACATACAACACAGATGACGACCGGACCCCTTGTCATAGCAGGAAAAGAGAGCCAAAGGCAGGATAAAAAAGAGAGACTGGCTATGGTCTGTGTCTTATTTTATAGTGTCCGGATAGGGACCTCTCCGTGGTTCAAATGTCACCGTGGAACCACTTTGATTGGACAGTTGGGAGTCACATGACCTGAGCCTTAACCACACATGTGGGTTCTAGGTCACTTTCCGGACTTTAGGTACCCATGCGGTTTGGCCCGTGGGCTAGAGAGTCCTCTGCATTCTTTTGCAGCTGGCACACCAAGTTCTGATTGGCAGATTAGTAGGGTATTCCCTCCTCCCTCAGGTATGGAGAATCAGGGTTGGGCAGGACCAAGATGGGGCAACAGCACCTACTTTTATCCCTAGGAGACCTGGAATCCCTCACTATCTACCTAACAGTTTCATTAGATGTGAAGGAGAGACACAGAGTGGACTGGCCCAGTGGTTTCTCTTGGCCCGTAGAGGATCTTTGCCAGCTATAAAGTAAAAGTAAAATAAATGGTCTAAATGTTAATTATTCATGAAAATTGAGTGCTCAGTTTTGAAAGAAGGTGTTGGATAGCATCATCAATCCCATCTGCCCCCAACTTTCTCCTTCCAAAGTTCTCACTGTAGGATTCAGCCCACTACAGTTTCCCTCCCTCTCGAGTGAATTGCTCTCTTGCTCTCCTCGTTATGGAAGCACCTCCTAAATTCATCCTGGAATTCACTAGAAACAACCAAGATTACAAAAGAGAATATTCCAAGCAAAGGAAGTGTTTCCGAGCAGAGCTATAGGTTCTCCTAGGATAACGGGTATCTGGGCACACACTGGCCAAGTGGATGCAGCTTCCTGGGGAGTTTCTTTTCTCCAACTCAACCCAGGAGTCCTCCTTCTCAGTCCTAAGGTGCTCCGGTGGCAGCCACCTGCTTTCTCCTTTGGCACATCCCCCCCTTTCCCTGCCACTGTGTGATCTGGCCACCACCTAGTGGTATGGAGAGAGCTGGGGATGTCTCTCTGCACGGAGAATGGTATTCCTTGTGCAAATGAAGGACATTAACCCAAAGGACACGTCAAGATTACTTTAATCTTGTTACTAAATATCTTCTGGAATTATCTGGGATTATGGTGGTATTTTGTAGGAAAATACACCCCCAGATAAGTGCTATATAAATTGATACTCCTGGATTTATAATATTCCTACAGCTTGTTAGTGATTGATTTTTCAGTTAGGTAGTGAGTCCTATACCTTGCCTTTTTTTATTTTCTCCAGCCTCCTTTGCCTGTAGAATAATCTGTAGAGGAAACTCAGGAGGGGAGTATCCAACAGGATGGACTGCTAACACAATACTGTGTCATTTACTACCCTTCCCATCCAATCTCCTCTACAGCCTTTTATCTGTTCTAAGAGTTGGTTTTTATGTAAAAATATTAAAATTTGTTTTTTAATATATTACATATATATATTTTTTTAATAAAGAATGTGATGAAGAGATTCTTTCCCCTCTACCTGCACCTACCTCCCCGGGCCCCTCCCCAAATCTCCTGGGTCAGTGGCATCTAGCAGCAGAGTCCTAACCTGGAGGCCGGGTTGAACAGCCCCAGAAAGTCAAAACCCACAGCCAGACAGCATTTACACAGCACTCTTCTGTGCAAAACACAGAGCCCCATGGCATGTTTTCGGTTTTCAGAACTGACTCTCCTGCGAACTCCTCCTCGCCTGTCTTTAAGGGAGTCATTACTACAGTGAACTTTCGTGAAAATCAGCCCTCCCATGAAGCTGCTTTCCAGGACACTCCTCCCTGTTCTTTCCCTTCCACCTGGCAGCATGTCACGCAGCTCCTGGGGAAAGTATTCAAAGAAACAGTATCGCTCAATTCCTGACCTACTCACACAGCAGAGCCCGTGGCAGGAAGGCCCAGCTCTCGGCCAGCGGCCCAGCGAGCTGCAGCCACGCCACCCACCAAGCGCAGCTGCTCTGCTGATTCTAGAGCTCTGAGAAGTCACCTGACTTCAAGGCACTTCAGAGACACTTGACTCCCTATCTCAGCAGGTGATCTGGGGTGGAGCCCTCTCTGCGATTAACACCCATAAGACCTTTGTGACCTACAAAAGTGACTTTTTTTGGAAGCTCTCCTCAATAAATGATAAAAATAAATAACTGATTAGCTATCAAACTGCAAATTATTTCCACCTGGTCTAGCCCCACAGCATTAGGTCTATGCAGCTGCCTGAACTCCACTCGGACATGCGGGAAGCACCTCGTATTCCACACACTCAAAGCAGGACGCACCAGCGAACCCCAGACACTGGCCTCTTTCTGTCTGGGCATTTCCAGTCACCCCAGCAAGGACCTCAGGTCAACCCTGACTACCTTCCCTCCCTCTCCAGTCACTCAATCTTAAAACTCTTCTATCTCTTAAGCAGTGTTAGTGAACTTCCTCTCCATCCCCTCACCTCCGTCCTGTTTCAAGTCCTCTTCGGCGCTCACTTGCACTCGCAGCGGTTTGCGACCAGTCGCCCTGCCTGCCTTCAGACTCTAGATCTGGCATCCAGGGCGATCTTTCTAACATCAGACCTATCTCTCAAGTAAAACCCTTTAAGGCGTCCCGTTAGGTTCTCCACCCTATTTGCACATTAGAATCACCTGGGCAGCCATATAAAAAAAAAAATTCAATTCCTGCTTCCACACCAGAGATTCTGATTTCCGTGGACTAGATGGGAGAAGGCATCCATGTTTCTTTTAAAAATTCCCTAGGTTCCGCAGTCAGCAGTGTCAAGCAAAAAAAAGCCTCCCCAGGAAATTCTAATGTGCAATAATTCACCCATGGTTAAGAACCACTGACCTGCAGGATGACGTCTGAGCTCCTTCCCGTGGCACCCAAGATGCTTCCTGACCAGGCCCCTCCGCACCTCCCCAGCCAGCCTCACTGCTGCCCACTCCATGCCTTTGTGCTCTGGCAACACTGAGCCGCTTGCAGCTCCCGCCACCGCCCCCTCCCTACTGGCCCAGTGTCAGTCACCTTCTACAGGAAGCTGTTTTGTTTGGACCACCCTCCTCGGCACTCTCCCTCACCTCCAGATGCTCTGTAAAACTTCGGGTGTGTCTCTACTACTGAACATTCACATTGTTTTATGGTGATCTCTCTGTGTGTCCATCTTTCTTAAGCAGAAGGGAGATATTTATCTATGTAGGGATAGTTCATGGAGCCCAGAGCTGCTCAAACTACAGCTGAGCCTCTTAAGCACTGAGTTAGAAATCTGCCAGCACCAAGGTGCTTCCTCTCAGTCGCTCTCTCACTGGGGTTACATGGCCTGCGGCCTCTGTTCCTTACTCTTGGATCTCCTTGGCAGACAGCATTCTCTGTCTCTAGGTACCTGGGGGGGACCCAAAATGGGCACCCCACAAAGGCTGAAGTTACATGAAGGCACAGGTTCTCCCTTCAGCAATACCGACTAGCATCCTAATTGTCAATTCCAAATCCCTAAAGAGGGAATCTCATTGGCCCAGGGGTTCACCCTTGTCCCATCAGCTATGGCCAAATAGGGCTGCCACAAAAAAAGGCAGGCTTTGGGGAAATGGACAAGAGTCACAGGATTGGCAGACACCCCAAAAGGTGGCAGTTATGCCCCAAGAGTCAAGGGATTCTTGAACTATGTGATAATCACGTATAGATCAGCAATAGGAACCAGGTGCCGAGTGAGCCCGGAGGAGGAAACCATTATTTTAGTCCTGGATGTCAGCAAAGTTGGCATTGAACATAAACCTTAAAAGCTGAGTAGGATTTTGCCAGGCACGAGGGAAAATAAAGGACATCCTAAGTAAAGGCAATATGAGCAAGATACCTTAAAAGTGTATTTTTGTGTGGAAGTACTACTAGGAAGGGACTGGAATGGTGGTGAAATGCCAAGATCAGCAGATGGGGCTAGAAATGTGGGTTTGGTCCAGACTGTGAGACTTAGATTGAAAGTCTGGTCTTCATTGCTTAGGAGGTGGGTTCCTTGTAGAGGATCTCACTCCCTCAGGTAAGGAGGAGGCAGGGTCAGCAGACCCAGGGAGAGGCGCGGAGGGCCTGAGTTAGAGCAATGGGTGGATTCTTGCCACTTTACAATTCAAAAAGCACTTTGCCTGTGCCACTTCATCTAATCCTCACATCACCCTACTGTAGGTAGGGCCAGCTTTCATTTTACCCGGATTACTGAAGAAGAAAGTGTGGTTCAGTTCAGTTAAGCAACTTGCCTGAGCTCACACAACTGACTGGCGGAAGCACGATGAACACAGGTCTTCTGTCTCGAAAGCCTGTTCTCAGTCCAGTGCGCCCGGCTTCACACCCATTAAAGGTCAAACGCGAACCGCCTTGATTACAGTGAAAGAGACTGGATAATTCAGGAAAACATTTCCGTTACTGACTAATGATATGGAAAAATGCTCATGATATGATCCTGAGTGGTAGAGAAAGGGTTGACTATAAAACTACATGAGCCGTGTGGTGCTAATCTTTTAAAAAGTATATAGTGTACTGAATCGTCCTCCGGCTTGTGGTCAGACCTCTGCCCAGCCCAGAGAATGGCCCTCTCTGAGAATCTTCCCTCTCCTCTTCTCTTCTCTTCTCTTCTCCTCTCCTCTCCTCTCCTCTCCTCTCCTCTCCTCTCCTCTCCTCTCCTCTCCTCTCCTCTCCTTTCTTTCTTTCTTTTCTTTTCTTTTTTTTTTTTTTTTAGGACTTCCCTAAGTCCCACTTATTTTCAAAGCAGCTTTGCAACCATGGTGCATTCTTTTTGGTCATTCAATGACAGGGATGAAAATTTTAATGACTGCCTTATACTGTGAACTGTAGCAATTTTAGGTCATGAGATGACTCCCATGTTTCCACTACAAATAGGGTCAGGCTCTCATCACTAGATACACACTGAAAATTAACAATAAACAGCAGTTTTTCATAAATGGGTGCTGAGGGAAAATATTATAGCCCTGAGTTTCACAATCCTGGTTAAAAGAATTGTATATGTCTTAATTTCTCCTTCATATATAAAACTTAGCTTAGCTGGGTACAAGATTCTAGGCTGGGCATTATTCTGTTTCAGAAGAGTGAGGATGGGGCCCCAATCTCTTCTTGCTTGTAAGGTTTCAGTTGAGAAATCTGGCGGAATTCGGACGGGCTTCCTTTTGTATGTTACTTGTTTCTTTCTCCTTACAGCTCGAAGAAAGGCCTCTTTAGTGGATATTTTGGTCAGTCTGATGACTGCATGACGTGGTGTCCTCCTATTTGGTATGAATCTTTGAGCTTCTTGAACCTGTATATCTAGAGTTTTAGCAAGGCCTGGGAAATTTTCCTCAATTATATCTTTAAATAGCTTATCCAACCCTTGCTTATTGTCTTCTTCACCCTCAGGAATGCCGATAACTCTCACATTAGGCTTCTTCACATAATCCCACATTTCTTGTAGACTCTGGTCTTTTCTCTTATTTCTTTGCTCTATCTCTGTGACTGACTTATTTAATTGGAAAGTATTATCTTCGATCTCTGAGATTCTTTCTTCTGTTTGATCTACCCTGCTCTTGAGACTTTCCACTGTGTTTTGTAGCTCCCTGAATAAATTCTTCATTTCTAGGAGTTCAGTTGATTTTTCTTCAATAATTCGATTTCTTTAGTGAATTTTTCTTCCAAGTCCTGGATTTTTTTTGTGGTTTCTTTGTGTTGGTTATCCATTTTTTCTTGCATAATAGTCAGCTTATTTATGATCCATGTTTGAATTTCTTTCTGTGACATGTTGCTATCTCAGCTATAAGAAATAACGGTGATATGGCATCTCTTTTGTTCTCCTGGAGAGAGTTGGAACCCATTCTATTAAGTGAAGTATCCCAAGAATGGAAAAATAAGCACCACATGTACTCACCAGCAAATTGGTTTCCCTGATCATCACCTAAGTGCACATTTGGGAATAACACCAATTGGGTATTGGACAGAGGTAGGGGGTGGGGGGAGGGAGTGGGTGTATACCTACATGATGAGTGCGGTGTGCACTGTCTGGGGAATGGACATGCTTGAAGCTCAGACTCGGGGGGATGGGGGGGATGGGCAATATATATAACCTGAACTTTTGTATCCCCATGATAAGCTGAAATAAAAAAAAAATAATTGTATAATTATCTGATGTGTTTTGGGCTGTTGAAATAGACATTCTGTATTGATCAAGGATGGAAATTTTATAAGTATTTTGTCAAAGAATTCTTTTGCACATATCAAATTGGCAAAGATTAAAAAATTTTAACCCATTATTAGTGAAAATGAAGGTAATTGGGCAATATCTATCAAATTGGTAAACGTTCATGCCTTTTGACCCAGTAATTCCACTGCTAGGTCATTACTGTTCATATGTAATGTGTATGTAATATGTAAGGATATATAATATCAAAAAACCTGGAAGCTTCTTAAATACATCTAAAAACTGGATTGGCTCAGTCTGTCGTGATCCAGCCATTCAGTGGAATCCCACACAACTGCTATAAAAAATGAGGCAGATACACAGGTCTTCATGTGAAAATAAGAGCAAGACATAGCAAGTGAAAAAATAAGTGAAAAATAGCAATACGTACAGCATTGCTTTGTGTTTTTACAAAATAGAATTATGCTTCTATATACATAGAAAAATTTTGGAAGAATATTATTTGGCTATTTGATCATGAGAATATACAATTTTTATAATGTAAAATCATTTATCGCTCTCACTTAAAAGTAATACAATTTCATTGTAGAACTTTAAGAAGACATAGAAGGGTATAATGATAAAAATAAGAATTACCCATATAATGATAAGAATTATCAAAAAAAAGTAATGTTTTTCCTTTTGGTTGTTTTTGTTTTTGGTGCACACATGCTGTGCAGGAGGCAGGGCTGAGAAGCAGCTGCAGAAACAGCTGCACACATGTCACAGCGCTGCCCGCGGTGGGCTTCCTGGAAGAAGAAACACTCCTGGACATATTGTGCTGTTTTCATAAAGAATCTCAGGCTTTTCTGGGATACTGGGTGGGCTGGTTTGTTTACTTGCTTGCTTCTTTGTTTTGTAGCTTTGAGTTATAAGCAAAATCTGGATATTACTGCATTACCCACAAGTGATGGGTTTTAAATCAACATGCTAATAGGAACAACTTGTAAAATGACTTCATTATCTCAATAGCTGCAAGAAATCATTCAAATCAATACAACATCTATTCCTTTTGAAAACTCTAAATATTTGAACAAGGAGATTTTCTTAAAGAAACCAAAAATAAGAGCCAATGTTATATAAAATGGAGAATCTCTTCAAAGTAGAAACAAAGTCAGCGTGCCCTGTGTCATCATTACCCTCGGCACGGTATTGAAATGCACACAATAAGGTCTGAGAAGGGCAAAAAATGGAGGAATCTACCCAGGAAAGAAATAAAGTATCTTTGGCCAGCATGGTGGCTCACACCTGTAATCCTAGCACTCTGGGAGGCCGAGACGGGAGGATCACTTGAGGTCAGGAGTTCGAGACCAGCCTCAGCAAGAGCGAGACCCCCGTCTCTACAAAAAATGGAAAAATTAGCCAGACAACTAAAAGTAGAAAAAATTAGCTGGGCATGGTGGCGCATGCCTGTAGTTCCAGCTACTTGGGAGGCTGAGTCAGGAGGATCTTTCGAGCCCAGGAGTTTGAGGTTGCTGTGAGCTAGCCTGACGCCACGGCACTCACTCTAGCCTGGAAGACAGCAAGACTGTGTCTCAAAAAAAAAAAAAAAAAGAAAGAAAAGAAAAGAATAGAAAAGAAATAAAGTATCTTTGGGAGATGATATTATCATATACTTATAAAACCCA
Organism: Eulemur rufifrons; assembly: GCF_041146395.1. NCBI lineage: Eukaryota > Metazoa > Chordata > Mammalia > Primates > Lemuridae > Eulemur > Eulemur rufifrons. The sequence continues at coordinate 89,548,332 of NC_090990.1, forward strand.
AGAAGTGAGAGGTGATAAGGAGTTATGGAGTATAGGATAAATCCACAAAATATGGTGTTATTCTTTGTAGTGGTGGTAAACAAAGAAAAAGAGATTCCATTCTATAAGAGTAATAAACATAAATTCTTGAGTATTGACTCAATTTGAAATAAAAAAAATTATCTTATTCAAAGAAATGTAAAACACCAAAATAGGAAAAATAAAGGGAGACATTAAAAAATGGCAAAGTTTATTCTGCTTCTGATTAAGAAGAGAATACAATAAAGATAATATATCTTCAACGAGTATGTGAATTTGATGCAATTACAGTTACTCTAAGATCATTACTACAACTTGACAAATAATGTGGAATTAGGCCAAAAGAAAGAACAATCAAGAATAATAAAATCTTTTAAAAAGGTTTATTGATATACTCATTTAGATTCTGAAACATGTAACAACTAAATCTTCATGAAAACTGTGTGGTGTTAACTTCAAAACAGGGAGAGGGGAAAAAAAATCAGTGATTGAATGAAATGGGTACTCCAGAAATATATTTAGCTACTTTAGTTGAAAATATATTGGAGAGCAAAGGGGAAGCAAGCAGCACAACAAAAGAAAAAAGGAACATTATTTAAACAAAATTGTAGGGAAAACTCGGGAAGAATTAGATATACATAAATACCATACTTAGAGTGAATTGTTGAGAAATTACCTAGTGTTGTGCCTTTTTTGTGGTTTGTGGTTTTGTGGAGGTTTTGATGTTCTTTTTGCTGTGGATACATCAGCAAAGACTGAAGGGAATTCTCCCCTTACCTCAGAGAAAGCAGCCAGCCTTTGTGTTCCTGTGTCCCTGGCTGACAAGGGACACATTTTGGGTTTTAGGACCAAGCCTTTGTTTGGGAACACTGGTTCTAGGCAGGACGAGACTGGAAGTGTAGGGGAGATAGGACCATGAGGTGTCTAGAGTGGAGGAGAACTTGATCCCTGGGAGATATGGCTGGTTCTCTGGTTTGAGGGTTCCCTAAGGAGGGGGAACACACAGTGCCCAGGAGATGGTAGGACTTCGAATGGAGGGTGGCTGCCATCATCAAACTCCCCAGCCTGGCAATGACTGTCTGGCCTGGTGAGGAGGGAGTGTGCTCAGCTGCGGGGAGGTCCATGCAGGCCTAGACAAGAAACATCTTCTGCAGTGACCAAATGGATTAATGACAGAGGCCTCTCTCCCCATCCTCCTAGAATGAATGAGCCCTGGTGGCCTGGGACAACCCAAGGGAGGAGTGAGGAAGAGAAAGGGCCCCTCCTCAGAGGCTCAGGGAATAGATCCTGGAACCAGGTTCAATGAACCAGAAAAATAAAATAATATTTCTTGCACCTGAAGTGAAGTGGAACACTTCATACTTACTACATGCAATATACATTTCAATAAATCCAGATGGCCAAAGGATTATTAAACAACCACCACCAACTGTTTTGAAAACTAGAACACAAGTTATTTATCTCAGTGATGGAGGAAAGAGAAATTTCTGGGTATCAAAATAATAAAAATAAAAACAGAGAAAATTAGACAGAGGGGTCATGGGAAAATACACAGCCTGACCAGCACTTAGAGAAATGCAATCACATATTGCAGCCAGATTATCCCAAAATAGTCTAGATTCATTCTAACTCAGGATCAACTATAATAAATCCAAAAGTGGTCATTAGCAAAATGTTTTAATTATAGTAGTATAAGCTGAGTAGTGTAATCTGCATTTTTCACTAAGAGTGACATTAAAAACTCCTGCGGAGTCCAAGTTAACAAAGAACTTATTCTCAGCTTAGGCAGTGTCTTACCAGAGGTTGCTTCCTGAAGCCGCGCTGGAAATGGGTCTGGCCTTTTTGACCTTTGAACTGGCCATTCATGCTCTCTCACGCCACAGGGTGGCCGCCCATGAAGTCTGTGGCCGAGAAGCAAGGCCAAGACAGTGGTTCCACACAGGGCCCAACATGTGACCTCGGTTTCTGTAGCATCATGTCACAAATCCATTGACTAGCAAGGGGTCCAAGGCTAACAGGACCCATCTTGCCCCACAATGTGGCCACTGAGATTTTTGAGGAGAAAAACAGGTTTTCACTGTAACTAGGGGCTCATGAGGGACCACTCGCCTGCCTAACACCATGGTTGTGAAACTAATCCCCAACATGTGTCTCTGTAGTAGCCTTGGGTTGGCTAATAATTCTAACTGAAGCAAATCATAATTCATGAGATAATTTTGAGTTCCTCAGATTTACTTTCACTGAAATTCAGATGCAACTGAGACATCATGGATTGCTGACAAAAGGAAAGTAGGTATGTCCTTGACTCAGGTTTGAGTCACATGGATACTCATTTGACACTGTTATTGAAAGTAAACACTTTTGTCATTCACTTCATTGAATTTTTGATCACATGGGTCATTAATGGATCAAAAACTTGATCATTCCTCCTCAAAACAATTGATTGAGTCAACCAGTCCAAATCTAAACATATAATTAAAAATTATTTATTATACTTATAGTTTGTACAAATTCAACATTATTAGACCACCAATGACAGTAAGAACACTGGTTATTGATGTCTTCCAATTTCTTATTGTTTTATTTTCTCTTTCCACAAAGGATGCTCCTTCCTGTGGCTGCTCTGACTGTGTCTGTTTTCTTTCTCTGTAGACAGTGATCTGAATTTAGATTTCTTGTTTAGTAAACTGGAATGTTGTTACTGTTCAAGGTAATGGCAAGAGCACCAAACTTGGTGCTACAAGACCTCAGTTGCAATCTAGGCTACCCATTTATTGTGTGTGACCTTGCACAAGTTACTTGATAGCATAGAGCTGTGGCCTCTCCTTCATAAAATGGAAATGAGGCTGGGTGCAGTGGTTCATGCCCATAAATCCCAGTACTTTGGGAGGGCAGGGCAGGAGGATTGCTTGAGGCCAGGAGTTCGAGACCAGCCCTGGGCAATACAGGGAGACCCCATCTCTACAAAAGATATAAAAAAATTAGCTGAGCGTGGGGGGAGTGCCTGTAGTCCCAGCTTCTCTGGAAATTGAGATGCAAGGATTGCTGCAGTGAGGCCGGGTGCAGTGGCTCATGCCTATAGTCCTAGCACTCTCAGAGGTGGGTGGATCGTTTGAGTTTAGGAGTTTGAGACCAGCCTGAGCAAGAGCAAGACCCCGTCTCTATGAAAAATAGAAAGAAAATTAGTTGGACAACTAAAAGTATACAGAAAAAATTAGCTAGACATGGTGGCGCACACCTGTAGTCCCAGCTACTCGGGAGGCTGAGGCAGGAGGATTGCTTGAGCCCAAGAGTTTGAGGTTACTGTGAGCTAGGCTGATGCCACGGCACTCTAGCCCGGGCAACAGAGTGAGACTCTGTCTCAAAAAAAAAAATAAAAAACGATCTCCGCAGTGAACTATGATTGAGTCACTGTGCTCCAGCCTGTAAAACAGAATGAGATCTTATCTGAAGGAAGGGAGGGAGGGAGGAAGGAAGGAATTGCCATTTGTGGAGTTCTAGTGTAGTAGCAAAGAATATCCACAAAAGAAATGGAAATGATGCTACCTGCTCTGACATTCTTCCCTGAGGCTATGGTGGGACTCAGATGAGATATTATACAAAAGTCTTTGTAAAGTATAGAGCCCTGTAAACTCTAAGGGATAATTTTTTGCACTCTGTAGGAGTCAATGTGCTTAAACCCTAAAGTGCATTAAAATCACATAATTTGCTGGTTTTAAATACTCATTTCTAGGCTTTGCTTCCATAGTGTCTAATTTAGTAGTTTCCAGATGGAGTCCAGAGATCTGCATTTTTAATACTCACCACCACCACCACCCTTTCCCCTGCCATGTGATTTGTGTATGAATGGTCCAGGGATGACACCTGGAGAAATACTGGTATAAGGGTGAAATAAAACACTTCAGAAGAACTTCAGAAATAGCCCTTCAGAAGAATAAATTGCGTTTATTTGGATTTAACTGTCAATTGGACAGTTTTGGATTAGGTATCCAAACATACGTCATTGCTTTAAGTGATGAACTTAAATAAGCTAATGACCTGACGGCCTACTGGAAGATAGTACCCAAATAAATTTACTACAGAAAAAGATGGTTATTGTAGAATTGCTTTTAGAATTGGTTGAGAATAAGAAAGACATTTTGCTTCCCACTGTGACTTAGCTCCCTCTGATCCTATTTTGGGCTAGCATTTCTGGCTTCACTCCTTCTCTGACATGATTTCTGTACTGAATGAATGTTCTTCTGGTTTTTCCTTTCCATTTCAGGGATACTAATGGAGCCTTGTCACAATAACAATGCTGTGTACTGGGGCATGTGGACATGCCACAGGCCAGATGGATGAGTAAGAAACAAAGCTTCAAATACTCTGGTAACCGCTGGTGTATCCAAGAAGGGAAGTAATAGAGCTATTGTCTATCAACAGCCACAGAATCAGGCCAGGCGCAGTGGCTCACGCCTGTAATCCTAGCACTCTGGGAGGCCCAGGCAGGTGGATAGCTTGAGGTCAGGGGTTCAAGACCAGCCTGAGCAAGAGCGAGACCCCTGTCTCTACTAAAAAAAAAATAGAAAGAAATTATCTGGCCAAATAAAAATATATATAGAAAAAATTAGCCGGGCATGGTGGCACATGCCTGTAGTCCCAGCTACTCGGGAGGCTGAGGCAGTAGGATCGCTTAAGCCCAGGAGTTTGAGGTTGCTGTGAGCTAGGCTGATGCCACGGCACCCTCTCTAGCCCGGGCAACAGAGCGAGATTCTGTCTCAAAAAAAAAAAAAAAAAACAGCCACAGAATCAAATAATAGCAATTTTGTCACTCAGAATAGATTACACAGGGCTTGTCTGGGGCTAAATTATTAAATCACTGAAATTGACTTTGTTGTCTCCACTCTTTCTACTTCCTGATCATTCTTATTATCCCTGCCTCCTACCCTGACCAGGGACTCGGGACTCCCGTTATGGTGACCATCCTGCCCTCTCTGATTAGCCTGAACTGGGAACTTTTCTTTGATGAGACCCCAACTGCCCACTGGCTCATTGTTCATGGTGAGAGAGCAGATGGGAGGTGGGTGTGGGAGGGGCTTCTAATTATTCTAATCAACAAGTTTGTGCTGGGGTTTAATATGTTGTTCCTCCCAGGTTACTGGATACTTTCTGGAAAGAAGTTTTAATCCTGAAAAATATAAATTCCAGGTATTATAGGCACCTCAAGTGGCCCTGGAGCAGAGGCTGGGGCTGGGGGCACTGGAGGGGAACTTCTCAGGTGGCAGCCCTCCCTAAGTCACACCAACCTGGGAAGGGGTAGTGCTGATCACTCTGCACATTCCCAGGGGATATATTTACCTGGGGACTGTGTGAAGCCAGTGTTGGGACTCAGTAGTAAATGGTTCTCTCTATCCCACCAGTCTCTTTCTAGTTCCTGAAATAGTGGGACAATGTATGTCATTGAATCCTCTTAGCACCCACATAAGGAAAGTGTTATGCTGTGCCTCGCACAGTGTGGACCACAGAGGTCCTTCAGAGGAGTACAGACTGTGGAGGTTAAATTCATCGATGTCAAGGATTGACTATATGAGCTCTAAATTAGTCTGATATCCTGAAATAAAAAAGAAAGACTATTGCCCCTCCACAAGTGGATCCTGATTAGTCCAAGCTAATTAATTTAAGTCCAATTCCCTTGCCACAGTGATTAGTTGTGTCAGAACTAAACCCATCTGTCATGGCAATCCCTTGGCTACATGTGACCTAAGTCAGGGTAATGAAAAGAAGATGTCAGAGGGCTTCTGGAAAAGGAGCTTCACCATTTTTATGAGAGAATTTCTGGAAATATCTCTCTCTCTCTCTCTCTCTCTCAAAATTGATAAGGAAGCATGCACCAATCTTTTTGTTAGCGCCATCTTGCCCCATGAAAGAAAACCAGTCTTAGAATGAAACTGACACCAAAGGCAGAACGAAGATCTGAAATGAAACTGATTCCTAAATACCATTAGAGAGCTGCCAAATCAAACTAATACTGGGGGGAAAAATATGAATCAAACTAACACTGAAGCCCCCCTTACCTCTGGACTTCTAGCTATGTGAGTAGTATATGAATTAGGATCAGGTTCAATTGCAAGTAACCAAAACCCCAAACAACAGTGGCTTAAAGCAAGTTAAAGTTTTGTTTACTTCCCAGGTTAACAACAACAACAAAATCAAGGCAGGTAGTCCAGGGATAGTACACCTTCTATCTGGTGTCTCTGCCATCTTAACACATAATTTATTGCCCCAGTCCAAAAGGGCTTCTCCAAGTCCAGCAACCACACTGAAATGCAGTCAGCAAGGAGAAAAGGGACTGATACTTCCCAGAAGGTGCACTTCTGTTTGTGTCCCAGTATGCTTAGCTTCAGGCGAGGCTAAGAAATGTCTTTATTGTGGGAAGCCATATGCCTGGCTAAAACTTGGGGGTTCTTCTCCTGGTAGAAGGGGGAAATGGATCCCAGGGGATAACTAGCAGTCACAGTCATGTGTGTCCTCCTTATTGCTTAAGGCAGTTTGAGTTGGGTTTCCTGCTACTTGTAATCAAACACATCCTCATTGATACAACTTCATAAACTCTTTTTACCTGCCATCTCCAGCCACATGCTGAAGGATTAAAACGAGAAGCCCTTTACTGGGAATGTCTGAAGGTTCTTTCCTTAGTTTTCTCTTTAGGTTAGGGACAACACCTGACACATAGAGGCACTTGGTAAATATTTGCTGAATTGAACAAAATTAACTAAGAGGATTGAAACAAAGAGAGTTCAACAGGATCTTTGCTTTTTGACTTGTCAGCTGTGGGCTTGGACAAGTCATAAACCCTTCTGAGCTTCAGCTTCCTTGCATGTTAATGACAGAAGTAATACCTACTTTCAAACATTGTTATAAATGTTAGTGACAAAGCAAAGTGCCTAGCGCAATTCCTGGCACATGCCGGTGGTTAACGTACACACCATGTATAAGTATTTTTTTAAAAATTATGATTATGTACACTAGATGTTTTGAAGGAATCTTGAAGTTGAGAAAATAGGAATTTGGGCAATGTTTCAACCACATGCAAACTCCACAGGCCATTATTAATTCCTATTCTTAGGAAAATATGACTGCTGGGTTCAAAGAAAAGAATACTTTGAAGATATTTTTCATTAAAACTCTGAAGCTTTCTTAGATATCAAATAGTTATTTAGTCAGTAGAGTGTGAATGAATCAGAAGATATGTACTGAATTTATCTAGGAGCCCTAAGGGTGTAAAACCTACTTAGGAAATGTACTTTGTATTCTCTTGCTATCCAAGGACTGCAAAAACAGCATAATGTTCTGCTGAACCTGAAATGACCTTGAACTTAGCAAAGGACCAAACAATGAAGAACCTCGGTCACTTTTGGGGGTCTTTACCACATTAAGGTACTCACAACTTGCTCTTACTTGTGATCATTTTTGTTTGTTTCCTTCGGTTTGGCTCAGAAACATGAGGGAGAAAATGGAACTACCCCCTTCGTCTACCATCAAGGTCAAAAAACAGATGGAAATGTCACTTCTGTGAAGGCCCCCTCTGATAAGGAAGGAGATCTCACAGATGCATAACGAATCCATGGTTAGCTTTTAAGTCAAAGCATAGAGAAAGCTTTTCTTAAGAGAGCTAAAAGAGGCCGGGCGCGGTGGCTCACGCCTGTAATCCTAGCATTCTGGGAGGCCGAGGTGGGTGGATCGTTTGAGCTCAGGAGTTCAAGACCAGCCTGAGCAAGGGTGAGACCCCATCTCTACTGAAAAAATAGGAAGAAAGTAGCTGGACAACTAAAAATATATACAAAAAATTAGCTGGGAATGGTGGCACATGCCTGTAATCTCAGCTACTCAGGAGGCTGAGGCAGAAGGATTGCTTGAGCCCAGGAGTTTGAGGTTGCTGTGAGCTAGGCTGATGCCACGGCACTCTAGCCAGGGTAACAGAGTGAGACTCGGTCTCAAAAAAAAAAAAAAAAAAAAGAGAGAGAGAGAGAGAGATAGTAGAGCTAAAAGAGAGGAGTTAAAGAAATTTTAGAATGTTAGTAGGGATCTAGCCTTCCATTTTGGAGTTGAGGAAATTGTCCCAAAGGGAAGTGACTGTTCTCCACAGGGGTCGCAGCGAACTAACAGTAGGGACTACAAGGCAAGTTTCTCATTTCATAGGCCAGTACACTCTGGCAACAAGGATGTTTAAAAAGACAAGAAAAAAAGTGGTGACAATGGGCAACCTTGTCTAGTTCCAGTTCTAAGTGGGAATGCTTTCAATTTTTCCCCATTCAATATGATGTTGGCTGTGGGTTTGTTGTACATGGCTTTTATAGTTTTGAAGTATGTTCCATCTATGCCTATTTTCTTGAGAGTTCTTATCATAAAAGGTGCTGAACTTTGTCAAATGCTTTTTCTGCATCTATTGAGAGGATCATATGGTCTTTGTTTTTGCTTCTGTTTATGTGGTGAATCATATTTATGGATTTATGCATGTTGAACCATCCTTGCTTCCCAGGAATGAAGCCCACTTGGTTGTGGTGGATTATTTTTTTGACGTGTAGCTGAATTTGGTTTGCTGAAATTTTGAGAATTTTTGCGTCTATATTCATAAGGTATATTGGTTTGTAGTTTTCTTTTTTTGTTGTGTTCTTTCCTGGTTTTAGTATCAAGGTGATACTGGCTTTGTAGAATGAGTTGGGGAGGATTCCTTCCTTCTTGATATTATGAAATAATTTCTGCAGTATGGATACCAATTCTTCTTTGTAGGTCTGGTAAAATTTGGCTATGAAACCATCTGGTCTGGGACTTTTTTTGTTGTTGGAAGATTTTTTTAATTGCTGCTTCAATTTCATTGCTCCATATTGGTCTGTTCAGGAGTTATATTTCTTCCTGATTGAGCCTAGGGAGGTTGTGTGTTTCCAAAAATTTGTCCATTTCCTCAACATTTTCAAGTTTATGTGCAAGGGATTTTTAAGTATTCAGAGATGATATTTTGTATTTCTGTGGTATGGCTCTTTGCTGATGATATGATCTTATATCTAGAAAACTCCAAAGACTCTGCCAAGAGACTCCTTAAAGTGATAAGTAAATTCAGCAAAGTCTCAGGATACAAAATCAATGCACACAAATTAGTAACATTTCTATACACTAACAACAGTCAAGCAGAGAACCAAATCAAAGACTGAATACCTTTCACAATAGCAACAAAGAAAATAAAGTACCTAGGTATATATTTAACCAAGCAGGTGAAAGACCTCTGCAAGGAGAACTACAAAGCACTGAGGAAGGAAATCACAGATGATGTAAACAAAGGAAAAACATATCATGTTCATGGATCAGCAGAATCAACATAGTTAAAATGTCTATACTCCCAAAGTGATTTACAGATTCAATGAAATCTCCATCAAGATAGCAGCATCATTTTTTGCAGATCTAGAAAAAATAATTCTATGCTTTGTTTGGAACCAGATTAGCCAAAGCAACCCTAAGCAAAAGGAAAAATCTGAAGGCATCACTCTACCAGACTTTAAGCTACAAGGCTATAGTAACGAAAACAGCATGGTACTGGCACAAAAATAGAGATATAGACTAATGTAACAGAATAGAGAACCCAGATATAAAACCATCCACATACTGCCAACTGATCTTTGACAAAGCAGACAACAATATACAATGGGGAAAAGAATCCCTATTCAATAAATGGTGCTGGGAAAATTGGATAGCCACAGGTAGAAGATTGAAACAAGATCTGTATCTCTCACCACTCACTAAAATTAATTCAAGATGGATAATGGACTTAAACCTAAGACATGAAACCATAAGAATTCTAGAAGAAAATGTTGGAAAAACTCTTACAGATATTGGTTTAGGCAAAGAATTTATGAAGAAGATCCCAGTGGCAATCACAGCAACAACAAAAATAAATAAATGGGGCTTGATTAAATTAAAAAACTTCTGCATAGCCAAGGAAACAATCAACAGAGCAAATAGACAACCTACAGAATGGGAGAAAATATTTGCATGCTATTCATTCAATAAAGGGCTAATAACCAGAATCTACAAAGAACTCAAGCAAATCAGCAAGAAAAAAATCAAACAACCCCATTAAAAAGTGGGCAAAATACATGAATAGAAGCTTTTCAAAGAAAGATAGATAAATGGACAATAAACATGAAAAAATGCCCAATGTTACTAATCATCAGGGAAATGCAAATCAAAACCACAATGAAATATTACCTAACCCTAGTGAGAATGGCTTTTACCAACAAGTTCCAAAATTATAGATGCTGGCATGGATTCAGAGAGAAAGGAACACTTATACAGTGTTGGTGGGATTGCAAAGTAGTATAACCTCTATGGAAAATAGTATGGAGATTCCTCAAAGAACTAAAAGTAGACTTACCATTTGATCCAGCAATCCCACTGTTAGGTATTTTCCCAAAGGAAAAAAAGTCATTTTATCAAAAAGACACTTGCACTTGAATGTTTATTGCAGCACAATTCACAATCACAAAGATGCGGAATCAACCCAAGTGTCATCAGTTCATGAATGGATTAATAAAATGTGGTATATGTACACCATGGAGTACTATTCAGCCATAAAAATGAATTAATATCTTTTGTAACGATCTGGATGGAACTAGAAAACATTCTTCTAAGTGAAGTATCACAAGAATGAAAAAACAAACACCACATGTACTCACTATTAAATTGGAACTAACCAAACAGCACTCATGTGCACAAATAGGAAGAAAAACTCAATGAAAATCAAACAGGTGGGAGGGGGGATGAGGGGGATGGATGACCTCATACCTAACAGATACAATGTACACTATATGGGAGATAGGCACATTTATAACTTTGTCTCAAGCAGCACAAAAGCAATCCATATAACCAAAACATTTGTACCCTCGTAATATTCTGAAATAGAAAACAAAGATAAGAAAAAAATCTATTTGCAAAGGCAACATACAGTTTTAAAGGGTTGCTAGTGCCTTAGAGTGTATGAAGTGCTTCACACACATTGTCTCATTTGATGCTCATACCATCACGGGACAGATACGCCAGAGCAGGAAACGTGCCGGGAGAGGCTATGTGATTTGCCTGAGAGGGCAAAACTGCTCAGAGGTGTGCTGACTCCAAGGACACTTCTCTTTTCACTCTACACACGGATATGTCAGAGGCAAAATAATACTTTCTTTTTTAAAAGAAGAAAGAAATGCAAATTTGTTGCTCTGGTACTATTGTCTCTATTTGGTGAATATCGTTGGGGGGGGGAAGTCTCCTTTCAAATTAGATGAACACATTTCCAAATTTTTGATCATGAGGAGGTTTCTAGGGCTCTGCCTTCAGCCTTGGGTCTAATGAAAGCAGGAGGGGGTCTGTTGTGCTTCTTTCTTGGCCTTCTCACAAACCCTCTCTAAGTAGCAGCAGGTGTAGTCTCATTATCTTGCTGGTCTCCCCCTCATCCCCTCACATCAGTCCTTACCACCTCACACCTGAACCTCATAGCAGATCTGCTCTGGCCCCTTCAGCCACAACACTCCTGACAAAGCACTACATAACTACGGAAAGCTTGAGACTCAAATTTGACAACAAAGTGTCAAAACTTGTGTCATCAAAATTGTCAGTGTGTTCTAACAGATGGGCTCTAACCCTTGTCAAATTGTTCCTCCTCTAGATTGACTCAAAGTAGAATTTATCTCATTTTTTCAAACAGAAAATCCTCTCCACTCTCTCAAAATTGTAGATCTATCAAGTTTGCTGGGTACACCATCAAAACATTTCCTAAACATGGCAGGGTTGGGACTCTGTCCAATGATGACTTTGAATACTGACTGCCAGTTGGTGCTTTTTACCCTCCTGGACAAACTGAACTTTCCTTGGCCTGTGATTACATTGACCAGAAACAGTGATGTGCTGGAACTGGTTTGTACTGGCTCATGAGAACTGATCCTTAAATTTTCAGGAATTTTGCAAACTGATGGTTAAAAATGAAATTATATAAGCTTACAATTAAATAAATTATATTAAAAACAAATATAAATGTTTAAAATGCCTAATTTCCTATTTTACTAATGTTTTATTTACTAATATTTTACTAATATCTATTATCTTGAGATTATTTAGATTTATTGTATTTGTATAGTGGAAATAACATAAAATTGTGTGCTGCTGTGTTTTTCTTCCCAACTCCACATTTAGTGACATCACATTGGTAGCTCAAAATCAGCCATGGAGAGAACATTTGCCCCACAGAAATAGGAAAATGGAAAACGTTATAAATCGGGACTTTATTTGCCCCACAGAAATAGGAAAATGGAAAACGTTATAAATCGGGACTTTATTCAGAGAGCCATTTTTATGCATTTATTAGTATACCACTTACCAGAACCAAATGCAGACCAAGCAATAGGAACCTATCCAGATCATGGTTTTAATGCTCCTGCAAAATCTTGTTTATAATACCACCCCCTGATTTAAGGAGTGACAAGAACGACCTTGAAGGACCAGATGAGTGTTAAGTAGCACGAAACAAGGATATATTTGGGCCTTCCCCTGTTTTAATGTAGATCTTAATAGCTTATATTACTTTCAGACAGTGTAGACACACCCCTTGACATAATTAACAGCAGGTATAGTCTTATTATCAAAGAGTAGAAAGAAGAAAATAGTGGTGGTATTTATTCATTTCAAAAAGAAGGGTTCGAACCCTTCAACCACCAAAGATACTGCACAAAAATTACTGTCTAGGGAAGGCGGCCACCAACATTATCAAACACATGCATAACATACCTTCAATCCCTTCAGTGGTACTTTTGTGACTAACTCATCTCAGCAGCCACATAGGGAATGAATCGTTCTGGTAGTCCAGAGGAGGGGCAGTGACTCACCTGAGTGGTGAGTTCGGAAGGTTTGGAAGGTGAAACCTGGCAGACTTGCCTCCCCACCCCCTTTGGGAGCAAGTTTCCATGAGGGACCATGTGTTCTCAGTTCCTCCTTATTCTACTTCTTACAGAAGCCTGTGCTGCCCAGGCATTGCCTATGATGGGGTAAGAAGGTCAACCAGGGGCTCAGACTCAGGAAACTCACTTGCCCACAGACACAAGCCACATTTCCCAACAAGAGATGTGTTCTGCTCCATGTGCCTTACCACTCTGTCTTATCTCTCAGTTGATTCAGACACCAGCAGGGAAGGGGACCCATCAACAGGCCAGGGAGATGTGGCTTAGACTCAGTCTTCAAAGACATTACTAAGAAGTTTCTCTGGCTGAGGTGCAAAGCTGTCAGCGCTTGCCCACGACATGCTGAGGGCTGTCCACAAAGTGTCCAGCCTCGTGGCTGTTCTCGCCGTGCACTACACCCCTCGTATTTCATATTAAAAGTGTTACTTTTAATGTTCTACTCTGTGGAAATTTGGCATCTCAACAGAGCCCCGGCTCATGTCGGCCCAGCTCCAAAACTGGCTCCTAAAGATACTCTTGGCTTTTCCTCAGACACTGCCCCACCCCCGCAGCCCAGCTGCAGGCAGGATGGGGGGCCTTTGATCTAGCCGGGGACCCTGTCCAGGCCCTTTTAGGTTGCATAACTGAACATTACCCTCCCACCTGCTCACCTAGGTTTCAAAGCAAAGGCCTTTGCTTGTTAGTGTGCAATTCCTGAGTTCCAGAACCTCACTGGAGAAGAGAATTTTGAATTGTTTACTCTCCCACTTCTCTGAGAAGCCCAGTAGAGACCATCTTATTTAGGGAAGATACTTTAATATTCGCTATAGGAATGTTTATGGAAGATTGTCCAGACAAAATGCACAAGTGAATATTCCCACTAAGTGAACTGGCTGTGAAACTGACATTGAGGACATCGTGCAGAGCACTCCAGAAACTCTTACCTGCTGATCTACACGGGGAATATCTCAGATCTCTGTACTGGGGAAACTTTGTCTCCCCTGAGGAAATGAAATGCTTCTTCCTCTGAGACGGTAATTTAAATGCCACTTTTCGCTCTTTGCCTAGGCTATCCGGAGGCCGCTGCCAAGCCTCAGCCTTCCAACTTCAAGATCACAGACGCTCTGTTGACCCCGTGGTTGGGATGTCTGCCTTTCTCCTCTTACTCTTGCTTTCTCCCCATTTCCCCCCTCTTTCATTAATCTCGATATATTTGTTCCCTTTTAAGGCCATTTTAAAATTCTTTTGGAAGAAGGTCAGATATACAAGATGCTAGGGAGAGAGGAAAAAAAATTTTTTAAATGAAAGAGGTAAGATAATTAAATCTAAAAGAAATTAAATCATTCCATGATGGTTTGAAGCCAGGGAGAGGAGGGAGTGTGGGAGGAAAGACAACTGCTAAAGGGGATGGGCAAAGTTTTTGGAGTAATGGAATTTCTATTTCTTGATTGTAGTTGTGGTTACCTGGGTACGTTCATTTGTCAAAATTCATTCAACTGAACAGTTAAAATGGTGCATTTTATTGAAAGTAAATTAGACCTCAATAAAGTTGATTCATTCATCCAGCTAATAACATGTTTCCATATTCTGCCAGGCACTTTGCATGGTGTTGGGCAGGGATAGTGTACACAGTTGTATAGGTTGTTCACTGAACAAGAGAATCTGGTCAAGGAGCAAGGAAGGGCTGAAATCCAGGCCATGTCTGGCTCACGAAGCCAATGCCCAGCAAGAGGCTGGGTCTTCTCAGAGGATGAAGCAGACTTTTCTATTTCAGAAAAGGCGTTCTATGGGTTCCCAAAGCCTGGTTCTGATGATGTATTAATAGTAAAAAAGAATATGGACAATTCTCTGCCCTTGTGGAGCTTGGATGCTAGGGGGAAAAGGTGACAATGAGCCAGTCAACGCAGAAATAGCTATGCATTGTAGTAAGCACCATGGAGACATAAATAGGATGATGTAATGGAGAGTGTCAGGATGGGGAGATGCTCACTCTAGATAAGTAGTCAGAGAAGGTGTCTAAAGAGATGATGTTTTCAGCCATGGCCCAAGTGATGAGAAGAAACCAACTTTGCACAGCGTGGGAGGAAAGCATCCCAGGCAGAGGGAACAGCAAGGAGAACTTGGTCCATACGAGAATCAGAGGGAAGACTGCTGCGGCAGGCAATGAACGCATCAGAGGCTGGCACAGGGGTCAACGGTGCGACTAGTTCTCAAAAGCTAGACATAAATCTTGAGAAATGGCTCAGAACACTAACTGCACTAAAAACATTTTACTCCACATGGATTTCAGAGTTGCAAGAGACCTTAGAGATAAGATCGTCCTTCAATCTTCCATAAACAAATGCGAAAAATCAAGGTCCAGCTCACTCGGGTAGCTAATGGCACAGATAGGATTAGAACTCAATCCTGGCTTCCATTCAATTAAACTAATATTTATTAATTGCCTACCATGTGGCAGGTACTTTTAGTATTTCCTCCCAGTCAGAGCTTTTTAGGAGTGGTGGGTTGAATAACAAGAACAACTAAATTGGTGACATTCTGTTGCTAGGGACATCTTAACATGAGAAACAGCTGCCTTTAGAGAGTTGTAGTGTTTAATCAGGTGAGCATGTCACAAGACTTGATTTTTGCCTTATTTCCATTCCTGAAATTGAGATACATTTTTTGAATAATTCTTGTTTTAAAGCAGCCAGTTCTGAAGCCAATGCTGTGTTCAGAGATGCAGAGATGAGAGGACTTTGTGAAGGGAATGGTGGGTGGGGAGGTACCAAGGGCACCACTAGTGGTAAAAAGTGCTGGTCATCAATTGTGGAAAGCCCAGCATTCTCTCTGAAATCCAAGAAAAGCAAGACTGGGACAGAAGCCTTGCAAGGAAAAACTCAGCTCTCACCCCCAGCCATGCCAGTGTCCGTGACTGAGAACACTTTGTCACCTACCACACTTCCTCTACCCGTCTACACTCCCTACCTGTAGGTGGCAGGTGCAAATGGAAACTACCTATTCTGAAGCCATCCTTCATCACTGTTCCATGAATTGCTGAGCAGCAAAACCAAAAGTTCTTGGAAGTACCTCCTCCTTCTCTAATCTCCCTTTTCAGTTACAGAGGCTGCAGCCATGCTATTAAGCACCAGCCTACAGCAATATACCACTAAACCACTACTTACCGCGTTATCTCATCAAGTTCAAAAAGCAACAGAAATGCAACCTACCATCTCCAACACAGACTTTAGTATCCTACTCAAGCAGATAAAAAGCTAATTAAGAAAGCAAGGCTAATATGTGAAGAGATGTTTTTCCTTGAATCCAAGGGGTTTTTTTGTTTTCCTTTTAAAGAAAGTGACTTCCTTGTTTTCAGTTTACAGGTATTTTCTTAACTGACCTCCAATCCATGGATGCAACCCCCTTGCAGTCAAGCCTATACTAAGACGGCTTCATCTCTTGACCTCAATGAGTAATTTAGGTGGGCAACTTCAAACTCATGCTATCCCCTTTCCCTGGAAGGAATTACGAACTTCCTACCTCAGCCTGGCTGGCCTCTCCACTGGAGGCACAGTGGATTCTTCTTATAATTTATTGCTCAGTATTTCCTCCTCTTTTGGAACTTCCCCACCCCCTCCAGTCACAACGCAGTTTCTGAATTGACCTACCTCCTAGGACACACCTCTCAGACCACATTTGGTCCAGAGGTATTTGGGCCTCAGGAACTGACCAGACCTTTCTCTGTCCCTCTGCATACTAGCCCCTCTGTTGCTCAGTCCATGTGACAGAAGATGGCAGAGCAGCAGGTAGTCTCACCACAGTTAGGACTCCTGTTTGCAAGTGACAGGTGTCACAGAAACCAACAGCAGGATAGTGGATGGGCCTCAGGTGCAATAATGGCCAGGGGCTTGAATAAGACTGTGGGCAAGAGTCTCACTCTCATTTTTCCCAGAGTTTTTTCATTATCTGTACCAGTCCTTTCTCACTGCAGGGTAGCTCTCTCCCCAGCCTCCGAACTAAATAATGGCCACAGCCAATAGATTCTAGGGCTACAACTCTTCCGTTCAAGAGCAGTTATATTGAAGTTGGAATCTTAGTCCAATTTCAAATTCTGAGGAAACGTTTTGATTGATTCTCCATGGATTGTATTGGCTTTCAGGGCAGGGCAAGCCATGCTCCACAGGACTGGCCCATGCCTGGCAGGACATGTGACATACTGATGCCGTCCATTAAACGTCCACAGCACCCCTGCTACTGATTGCAACAGCCAGAAAAACAGGCACACCCTCCGCCAAATGCCCCTTTGGGGACAGTATCACCGTGGTTTAAGAACTACTGCATTAGACATTCTAATTCAAACGATTCAATTTGGTGTCTTATTGCCAGAGAATTCTTTTTTTTTTTTAATTTTTAAATTTGTTTTTTTAGAGCTAAAGATCTCAATACGTTGCCCAGGCTGGTCACGAACTCCTGGCCTAAAGCAATCCTCCTGCCTTGGCCTCCCAAAAGTGCTGGAATTACAGGCTCCCAGCCTGGAATTCTAGTATTGATCATAAATGGCTAATCCTGAGAAGAATTTCCCTCAGAATGCATCTTAGAGAATAGAGGTGTGTTGAACCCAAAATAACATTTTTATTTCTCTATGATTTTGAGTCACTTATGTTTGTATCCAAAACCAGAATGTGTTTGGAATTTTTTTTAAGTCACATTTTGCTTCTGCTAAATAGTTGATTTTTATTTTTCTTACACAATGGCAAGATGATGAAATCAAAGATGAGGTAAATGGTTTTTTAAAATCATTTGACGTAATTAGTAGTCAAAATGGCAAATATTTACGTGTGCATTGGCATTCTCCTTTGGCCTCATACAACAAAATACCAATGTAAGCCAAATGTCCCTCTGCAGGTAGCTCGGGGGGAGGGAGTGAGAGGAAAAGCAGAGAGAGCTCGCCAACTAGGGCAGTTTCTTTTCTTCATAGAAGCCTAGATTTGGCCATGGCCAGCTCTGCCTGCCCTGTCTATTATCTGACCTTGAGATGGGCGCCCCCTGAGTTCAAGGACCACAGAGTGAGCATGGTTAGGCTCCACACATACTCCGGCCTACGTGGAATTAAGATGATGAACATAACAGCTTTAAGGCAACTTTTTAAAAATTGTTATTATGACCCAGAGCAATAGCTCTAGCACCCTTAGGATGCTGGTATTCCTTGGCTCTGGCTTGGAGCCTGCCCTGGCAAGAAAGAGGAGAACCATCATAAAGTTTATGGGCTGAAAAAATTTAAAATTACACATGTGGGCTCTCATTTACAATTTGCATGATATTTCTATCAGATAGTTCCGCTGTAGTACTTTAATCCTTTTTAAAAATTATTTTAATTGATAAATTAAAACAGTACATATTTACCATATACAACATGATGTTTTGAAATATATCATTTTTTTAAGACAGATTCTCGCTCTTTTGCCCCAACTAGAGTGCAGTGGCATCATCATAGCTCACTGTAATCTCAAACTCCTGGGCTCAAGCCATCCTCCTGTCTCAGCCTCCCAAGGAGCTGGGACTACAGGCGTGTGCCACCACGCCCAGCTAATTTTTCTATTTTCAGTAGCGACTGCGTCTTGCTCTTGCCCAGGCTTGTCCCCAACTCCTGACCTCAAGTGATCCTCCTGCCTCACCCTCCCAGAGTGCTAGGATTACAGGTGTGAGCCACCGCACCTGGCCTGAAATTTATCAATTTTGGATGAATGTAATAAACTAATAAGTCATCTCTGAAATAACGGTAGTATAAGCAGCAGAGCCATACAGTAGGAAGAAAATTGATGTGGGTTGTAAGAGATATGGATTCTAGAATTAAGAAAAGAAACCATGAGTCCATATTGACATGAATGAATGAATGGGAAAGGAGAGAAAACTTTCCTTACAGTAAGATTCCAATGCATAAATGTAGAAGAAAGAATTGAATTAAACAATCACCACTTGGCCGGGCCCGGTGGCTCACGCCTGTAATCCTAGCACTCTGGGAGGCCGAGGTGGGCGGATTGCTCAAGGTCAGGAGTTTGAGACCAGCCTGAGCAAGAGTGAGACCCCATCTCTACTGAAATTAGAAAGAAATGATCTGGACAGCTAAAATTATATATAGAAATAAATTAGCCAGGCATGGTGCCGCATTCCTGTAGTCCCAGCTACTCGGGAGGCTGAGACAGAAGGATTGCCTGAGCCCAGGAGTTTGAGGTTGCTGTGAGCTTGATGCCATGGCACTCTAGCCCAGGCAACAGAGCGAGAATATGTCTCAAAAAAAAAAAAAAAAGAATCACCACTTGGCAACCCCCACATTAATAGTTGTTTCAAGGAAGAATTACGGGCGATGATAAAGTTAGTGAAGTATGATGAGAAATATACCTACATCGTCTCAAGGTATCTCCTCATAACATACTTATTAATTATAAAAATGAAAAAATGGTAACTTTATTGTGGAGAAGACGGGCAGACACCATCTTAACTAAGTGATCAACATTCACATCAACAGAAATGGGACAAAGAGACCTCATGTGTCCCCGATATCATGCGCTGAGAAAGACACTATCCACTGCTGTGGTGTCTTTCCCAAAAATGCAGAACTTGAATTTAATCACAAGAAAACATTAGACAACCCCAAATCTAAGGCCATTCTTCAAAATACTGACCTGTACTCTTCAAAGTTATCAAGGTCCTAAAAAAAAAAAAAAAAGAAAGAAAGAAAAGAAAAGAAAGAGGAATTATTCTAGACTAAAGGAAACTGAAGAGACATGACCACTAAATCTGTGTGAGTCTGCAATGGATCTTGGGTCGGATAAAAGCCACTAGTAGGATAACTGGCAAAATTTGAATAAGGTCTGTAGATTATAGTATTGTTTTAACGTTCACTTTCTGATTTAATAACTGCACTGTGGTCGTGAAAGAGTGCTCATGCTTTCAGGAAATACATGCTGAAGTATTTAAGGATGAGGCAAAGAGAGAGACTGAGATTCTATTAATAGGCCCAGCTCTAGTAGCTGGGGGATCGAGGACAAGTTATTACACACTCTAGGCCTCGGTTTCCTTGTTTGTAAGATGAAGAGGTTGCAGTGGATCAGGGCCTTCAAACTGTGGTCCTTGTATTACAGCATCATCTGGGAAGGTGCTAGAAACCCGAACGCTCGGCCGGCCCCAGACGTGAATGCACGCAGTGGGGTGAGAGCCGGCGCTGGAGCAGCCTCCAGGAGGTCCTGCGGCCTGCTCAGGTTTGGGAACTACTGTCCCAGTTGGTCACTAAGGCACCTTTTAGCCTTGATGGTTTGTGGTTCTCGTTTGTCCGTCCTACTGAGAGCAACCCTTTCTCAAAACGGCACCCCTCCCCCGGTCACTCCTTGTTCCTCTGGGGTGACCCAGGCCAGTGGGCAGCTGGAAGAGCTGGAACTTGGAAGGAACAGTTTTCCTTTGGGGCACTCAGACTCAACCTCTGCTTGCAATAGGTACAGATTAAACGTAAAACATTTAATAACCCTGCTTAGCTCAGGGAACAGTAAAGAAACCAAGTGATGCGTAATTAAGTTCTCTGCAGTGGCTTATCTGCCTTGGCTTCTTACTGAAACGCTCGAGCCAGTGTCTCTAGGAGGAGTGAAGCTGTGGCTCCTTCCTGCAGTTTTCTGTGACCAGCTAGAGAAGTTCACTTCGGCCTGCTCTGCAGGATAAACGCTCCCTGGATTACTCAGGTGGTGGGACTCTCTCCTAGTGCCTTCTAAATACTTCTACGACCCAGAATTAACACTGTCTGTTAAAAGTAGCTGGCCCAAGAGAGTGTTAAGCTTGCTTCTGATTGGCTGATTAAAAACAACAAACAAACAAAAATCTCCCACATGTGGTTTACTGGGTGGCTTCTGTGCCCCTCTCCCTGGAGGTTCCCACTCACATCTACTCCCTCACCACCTGACTCCCAAATCCACTTTTTCAGTCCTGACCTTTCCTTAACTTCCATTTCTGATTTTTAAAAAAATTTTACATTTTTATTTACTGAACAAACAATACGGGTCAAAACTCAAAAAATACAAAAGGCTATATAGTAGAAATCTTTCCTTCCCCTGACTGCCCCCTGCCCCCACCATCTTCAGGTTCAATTTCTGAGTTTTGACTGTCTTGGGGATCCCCTTTTAGAACTGATATTACCCGAAATTCACTGTGTCCAAGAACGAACACATCACCTTCCCTGCTACCTACCCTGAACTCAAGCTCTTTAAGCCTCTTTGTCTTCATCTGTAAAATGGGCTCATAACAGCAATTTCCTCACAGGACATGTGTATTCCTCCTAGAACTGATACTTGTAAGCTTGAGTACTGCTGGGCACATAGTAAGCTCTCAGTAAAATTCACCATTGATAGCACAGTAACAATAACAAGAAATTCTCCCCAGGTTGAATATCTATGTAAAGTTTTGCCTCCCTCCCCTCCTCCCCTCCTCACCTCCAGTCCCTGAGTCTCCCAAATTGGCAAGCTCTGGAGTTTATTTTTTTCTTCTCTCCTCCCGCTTCATTCCAGATGTTTGGCCTCATCTATCTTTATATTGTCCTTTTGTGGTGGGACTTGGATGAGGCAGGAGGAATTAGGAGGAAATTCCCTGGGAGGCTGCCCTTTTCTTGCAAGGGCTCTTAGACTAAGCTGCCAGAACACTGTCAGCTGAGGGTCACACGCCTTCGCCCCATGCCCCTCCCCACCCGCGCTCTCCCAGTCTCTCTTCTGGGATGTCGCTGGTGATTAGTGGTCCATTCCTGACATTGCTGTTTCCCCCTGGGCCAAATGACAGAGATAGATAGGTTTGAAAATACAAGGTTTCCTGGCTCTCTTTAGCACATTTAATCTTTCCACCATAGCTTACACTTCCCTCCCCTGGACTTCCACAAACAAATGCACAATTCTCATTTTCACAGTAAAACTAATAAGTATTAGAACAAATCCTTCGATCTGTCAAGTATTCTAGTCCTTGAACATAAAGCATGGCTATCTTGACCTTGGGGATGAGGAGAGGGGACAGTGCGTGGCTGCCTCACTGTCCTTGGCCAGCATTTCGTTAGACGTGCTGGTGCTCACGTCGGCATTCCAATCCGCGCTCCCTCAGCCGCATTTGTTCCCACCGCCCTTGGCAAAGGGGTAGCCCACACTGAGGACTACAGCAAACCTAATGGTGTGAGCCATTTAAAAGCTTTCATAGTTAAGTCCTTAAACGAAGAAAATCTTTCTTACCCTCGTGATAACAACTTGGAAATGAATGCATGGACCTCTAACAGCTCTCTATTACACTAAACCACAGTTGGGCCTAGGAGAGTAAGACATCTCTGTTGAAATTATGGTCTATCAGAACATTGTAATCTTGCCAAACAAAAGGATCCAAAGAGAAATGCCTTCTTAACTAAAGCTAAAGCAGCTGCCACCTGTTTGTAACACGTCACATCTGATTTCAAAGAACATTAGATTTATTATGTCACGTACTTCAATTTTGCAACAGACGCTTCCTCTGCAGGAATATACTGGGCCCAGGCGTTTCCTCCTCCGGGAAGCCTTCCCTGACCTGCCTTCCCCTTCCCTGGCCTCAGTTACTTTTCCTGGGTTCCCATAACCAATAACAGTACTGTTCTGGGTGTGGGGGGCCCTGCCTTAGGCCTTATATTTTTAGGGAGCTCCCCTCTGACCCTCCTTTTGACTGGTCCTTCCTTACAGGACAAATAGCCCATGGACCAGGGGGTGTACCCACCTAGAGCCCATGCCCTAGCTTCCCAAGACCCCAGAATGCCCTCCTCAAACAGCCCAGAGCCCTCTTCCCTCGGTCCATCCTGAAAGTGGACCACACAGCTGGTCAATGGTGAACCACCAGGGGTGCCAAAGGGTGGCCAGGCCATGGCCATTTGCTGCCAGGCAGAAGCTTGGATCTGCCATCTGGGGAGTCCACATGCATTTGTACCTGGATTTTGTGGTACAGGGTGGAGCTAGAGCTGGAAAGCCAAAGGGGGTGAACTACATTGGATTTTCTGATGAGATAGGAGGATACAACATTATTGATAGTTTGTTGACTTGGTTTGTAATTTTTAAATACTTAGACATTGAGCCTATGGGCCTCTCTTTAAACTTTTGGTGGAGGCCCCAAAAATGTTCACCGTGGGCCTGCTCATAATGCCCTGGGAACACCCCTAGGTTTGCAGCGCTGACATGGTACAACCATCTCGCCTCATGACTGGCAGTGGCCACATACTCCCCCCAGCCTCAGGGCCCTTGCACACACTGTCCCCTCACCTGGAATGCTCTTCCCCACTGATCTCACTAGCCTAGTAAATTCTATCCTTCAGATCTCAGCTCAAATGCCATCTTCATAAGAAAGTCTTTTTCTGACTTCTTAGAGTAGGTCAGGCCATCTGGTTTTTCACTTTCACATTTCCCTCTGATCAATGGGAAAGTACAACAGTCATAATAACACCAGTGTTAGTGATAGTGACAAAAGCAGTCATTGATCACATGTGACAGGTGCTTTACATACATTACCTCCTTTATTCTCCACAAGAAGCCTAATAAACTACTATTATCATGCACATTTTACAGATGAGAAAACCGAGGCTTAGAAAGTGTGGCAGACCATTGTGCTGATGGTCCCCATAGGAATCAGGTCTCCGGGCATTCACATCCTCATGAAGCCCCCTCCTGCCTCGACTCCCAGCTTACCCAGGTATTTGCTTTGGCCAATAGCACGTCAGCAGACACGACTTAAAAAGATGCTTGATAAGTTCTTGCACATTGATATTTCTCTTCAAAGCCAGCTGCCATTTAAGAATCCCAGACCAGGCTGATAAATAAACAGAACCACACGCTGAGAGAAACCCAGCTGGCTCAGCAGCTCAGCTGAGCACGACCCCAGCCGACCCTGCCACTGGGTGCAGCCACTGTCATAAGAACAGAACCACAGCCAACCTATATAACTGTTGTTGTTTTCAGTCACTATATTTTAGGGTAGTAATAATATAGTGTACATCTACCATGAAATATGGCCGGGCACGGTGGCTCACACTGATCCTACCACTTTGGGAGGCCAAGGCGGGAGGATCACTTGAGGCCAGGAGTTTAAGACATACACTATGAAATAGACATAGGAATATATAACAGATACAGACAGGCTAAGTAATTTGTTCAAGAACCCAGAGCTAGTAAGTGATTATATGTGAACTCAAACTATATAACTATAGTCGCACTACATAAATTCCTAGTCCAGGCAATCCTCTTCTGGGTGGGCATCATGACTGTATCGCCCTTCCTGGGCACCCCTGCTGGCCTACACTGCTACGCTGCACCCTTGTCATCAGCCCAGCTTCTTCTGGCCCTGTTATTTGAGCATGTCCTGAATAAGACAGGACTATTGAGAGTAGCAGAAGTCCCTGGGTAAGGTGGGCAGCTGTTCATCACAGTGTGAGGTTCCCAGTGGAATGGGCTCTTTCCAGCCCTGGGTGTCCACCACACACCTTGGGCTCCTCCCCAGGGGAATCAGGTAGGCCCCAAACCAGCCCCTTCCCTCCCCTGTGTCTCCAGGCCCCTCTGTTTTTGGCCACTGCTCAGCTCTTCCTCATGAGGCTAGATTTACCCTCCCTGGATTAAAATAAGCTCGTCTTGCTCCCAATAAGATTTTCCATCAGGAGTCTGCAGAATTGTCCCTTCCCATTCAGAGTCCAGGGAAGCAGAGGCTTACAACAGGAAACAAACATGTTGGCCCCTTTACTCAAGTACCAACCAAAACTATAAACCTTCTCGAGCTACAAACTAGAAACTAGAAGGGAAGAACACCTTCTAAAGAGAGAAATACTGTGAAGACAGCTGATGCCCAGAAAGAGATTGGCTGAGGTTTGAAAACTCCCTTACGTGCAGGGTTTCCAAGGGCCCTTAGAGGGCTTGCCCACTGCTGATTCTTCTGCCTTCCAGAAATATGTAAAAACAAAAACAAGGCCGGGCGCGGTGGCTCACACCTGTAATCCTAGCACTCTGGGAGGCCGAGGTGGGTGGATTGCTCGAGGTCAGGAGTTCGAGACCAGCCTGAGCAAGAGCAAGACCCCATCTCTACTAAAAATAGAAAGAAATTATCTGGCCAACTAAAATATATATATATATAGAAAAAATTAGCCGGGCATGGTGGCACATGCCTGTAGTCCCAGCTACTCGGGAGGCTGAGGCAGTAGGATCGCTTGAGCCCAGGAGTTTGAGGTTGCTGTGAGCTAGGCTGACGCCACGGCACTCACTATAGCCAGGGCAACAGAGTGAGACTCTGTCTCAAAAAAACAAACAAACAAAACAAAACAAAACAAAACCAGCATTATCAAGGTATACCCCTTTCAAGTGTACAATTCACTTAATTTCAGTCACTTCACCAAGTGGTACAACCATCTCTATAAATCAGCCTTAGAACATTTCCTCCCCTCCCAGTAAGACCCCATATGCCCTCATGCCTCTTTCCACCCCTAATCCCAGGCAATCACTAATCACTTTTTGTCTCTGTACATTTGCCTTCTCCAAATGTTCCGTGCAAATGGAATTATATAATATGTGGTCTCTTAACTTATTTTACTGAGCATAATGTTTTTGAAGTTCATCCACGACATAGCATGTGCCAGTAGTTTATTCCTTTTTTGTCTCTGAGTAGTACTCCATGGTATGGATACACCCCATTTTATGTGTCCATTTACCAACTGGTGGACATTTAGGTTGTTCCCAGCTTTTGGTAACTATGAATAATACTGCTATGAGCACTCTCATGCAAGTCCTTGTATGGGCTTATGTTTTCATTTCTCTTAGGTAGATACCTGGGAGTGGAGTTGCCAGGTAGTTTTGTTTAACCTTTAACTGTAAACTGCCAAACTGTTTTCCAAAGTGGCTTTCCCATTTTACATTCCCACTAGCAATTGTCGGTTACTTTCTCCTCCCCCAGTCATAGGACAAGTATCCTCTAATCTTTGATCAACTTCCAGTGTTTTTACTCTAAGAATTAGTAAGGTCCCTGAGAATGTTTCAGCTATGTTCTCCTGGGTTGAATGATGCTTTTGTTCTCTGTAGTTACCTTAAGTAGTCATTTACGACATTTATACTCAATATGCACGTGTCATTATTTATTTATGTAAAACACTTAGCTCATTGGGCTGGCTCCAATAATCATTTAGTTTTCAACTATCTCAGGGGATGGTCATGCAAAGGTATTTATGCAAACTCTGAGGCAAACAATAGTATACAGCTGAGAAGATTCACTGGGAAACCCAAATCCCCAAAAGTAGATTTCACAAGAGTGAAACCTCAGGTGGTAATTTCCATAAGAGAACATTGGCTCTAACTTTATCTACTCATTAAGGTGAAAAGGTGATATGAAGGACTTATATACAGGAAACTTCAGAGACCAGAGGAAACAAGTTTAGGGCTGTGTGAAGATATGCACTGACACATCTCACGGATTTTACCTGTCAGATTTTTTTTTTTATTATGCACTATAGTCAAAGAAACTGTGGTCAGAAATCCTAACTTTTTCAAAAAGTCTTCTAGACTGTTTCTACACAATAGCAAGAGTACACATTTTTAAAAATTTGCCAAATGACAAAAACTATTGAGCTTCAGAAATAAAGCCCAAGACAGTAAGAGTTTAAAAATTGCCATTGAGGCCTTGGTAATACTAACTGTGTTTACCAAGGAAGGATGTTGTTGAGGTCACAACTGTTGTCCCTGAGGTTATTTGCATAAGAATTTCAGGTGCCTGAAATAGCCAAAGTCTGCTGAACTGAGATTTTTTTCTTTCTTTCTTTCTTTTTTTTTTTTTTTTTTGAGACAGAGTCTCACTCTGTTGCCCAGGCTAGAGTGCCATGGCATCAGCCTAGCTCACAGCAACCTCAAACTCCTGGGCTCAAGCCATCCTCCTGCCTCAGCCTCCCGAGTAACTGGGACTACAGGCATGTGTCATCATGCCCGGCTAATGTGTATGTATATATATATATGTATATATATATATTTTTTTTTTTTAGTTGTCCAGCTAATTTCTTTCTATTTTTTAGTAGAGATGGGGTCTTGCTCTTGCTCAGGCTGGTCTCGAACTCCTGGCTCAAACGATCCACCCGCCTCGGACTCCCAGAGTGCTAGGATTACAGGCATGAGCCACTACGCCCAGCCTCTGAACTGAGATTTTTAACACCGAGATCAGAGTATACAAAGAAAATCTCTGACTATAGAGGAATAACATGAGACAGTTTCTTCATGGTATCCTGATTGTGGAGTTGGTTTCTCAATCTACACATGTGCTAAAATTTTATATAACTACACACACCCACACAAACACACAGAGTAAAAACTAATGAAATCTGGATAAAGTCTGTACCTGAGTTAATAATATTATACCACTGTAACTTCCTGGTTTTGACCTAGACTATGGTTATGTAAGTTGTTTCTATTGGAGGAAGCTGGGTAAAGTGCAACCTTCCATACTATTTTTGAAACCTCTTGTAAATCTTAAACTATTCTGAAATAAAAAGTTGTTTAAAAGAAAGAGAGCAAGAAAAGAAGAAAACCACTACTTTTGAAACTTCTTATAAGTCTTTATTTCAAAGTAAAAAGCATTTGAAAGGAGGAGAAGGGAGAGACTAGGAGGGGAGGGGAAGATGGAAAGAAAAGGGCAGGATTCTCTTCTCCCTCCTCTAGTCAGTGTGGACTTGAGGTACGAAGGGGGGGGACAGTAAGGCACCTCCTAAATTTACAAACAAGGACCCTTGCTGGAAAGGAAATTACGAAAAATTGTAATTTCACAAGAAACCCACCTTAAACTGGAATCTATATGTGGGCCACATTTCCTAACAGAGACAAGTCTCTGTGTGGGGCCTGCAGTTTGCACAGCACCTTCCTTTGGCAAGAGCGCTGATGGGAGGTTAGCCTTCCCTGCATCTGCAAGGAGAGAGGACGCACATCAAGAACTGTCCACAGCAGAGGGCCTGACTGGCTGTTCCGGCGTCCTTGGCAGGGGTCACCTCTATAGCGGAAATGAGTGCCTCAGACTCTCCTAGCATGGCGACAAGAGCCATTAAGACCAATTCTGAATTCCCTTTGCTATGATTCCATACTCACTTTTAATTGTGTTTTGGAGGTCTGTGTAGCTTTTGTATAGCAAGATAATGAGCTGATCAAACGATGTAAGGATTTTAGTTCACTTGACATTATTTCTTCTTTATAAATTAGTAATTTGGCATTTTGGTTCATGTGTTGATATCTTGTGGGTTTTATAAGTATGAGTGAACAACTAGAGCAGGAGTTCTTAACCTGGAAGCCAAGGATGGGCTTCGAGGGATCCATTAAGCCAGAAGATGACGTGCACAAGCGTGTGTGTGCACGCAGTGCGCGTTTATCAAGGAGGGGTCCACAGCTTTCACCAGATTCTCGTGAAGAGTTTCAAATCTAGATGCACTGGAAAAATAGAATTTCTGGGCTGATAAAATTGAAGCGGCCACAAAGTGATACTAGGCTATAAAACAACAATGCCTAACGGGCAGGCAGTATCTTTTTTGTCCCCCCTTCTTTTTTCTGGGTCGTACTCAATTATAATATCTTATGCTAAGGGGATAATTCATAATGTGGTTTTATTTTTCTTTTCACAGCATACAATGCAAACATTTTCCTGTGTTATTATTCTTTTATGACACCATTTTTAACAACTTCATAGAATTCAATTGTTCAAATTCATCTCCTAAGATTTTAAAAGCATATTCGCTAATAACCTCCAAAAAGCTTACTTTTTAGATGAAATGTTGACTTACCTTTATTAATAGATACCCAAGTGTGAGAACTAATGGCAATCAGCATTATTGACAGGCAACATTTCTGAGACACTGGCTCTATACCAGGCATCGTGCTCACAGCTTGGCACATGGTATCTTGCTGTGAGCTTTACAACAGCCCTACGAGGGAGGTATTGCTATTTCCATTAGCAGCCGAGGAAACTGAGATACAGAAAAGTTAAAGAACTTCCCACGGTGGCATCACTCTCTGTGGCGAGCCAAGCAGATGAGCCACATCTGCCTGCCCTTTCCCCTCCCACGGTGCTCCATGTCTGTGTCCTCCAAGCTCCGTGGGTGCACTTCCTGCCTGAAGCTTTCTTCCCACCCACAGTCATTGCTCCCCTCTTCGACCTCCCCTGGTTCTTCAACTAGCTCCAAATTACCCTCCTTTAGCACCATGAGAGTATTATCCAACTCAGGGGTCAGCAAACTTTTTCTGGAAAGGACCAGATCATAAATATTTTAGGTTTTATGGCCCATATGGTGTCTGTCACAACTACTCAACTCTGCTACCCACTGTGAATGCAGCCACAGCCAGTACGTAAATTAGTGAGTGTGGCTATGTGCCGATAAAATCTTACTTATGGACATGGAAGATTGAATTGCATATAATTTTCATATGTCACAAAATATTGTTCTTGTTTTGATTTTTTCCTTAGCCCATGGTCTGCACAAAAACAGGAGGGGGCTGGATTTGGCCCATTGGCTGAAGTTTGCCAGCTGTTCGCACTGATCTTGTGTGTGTGTTTACGTTCTCCACAACTAGATAGAAAGCCATTGGGCTTAACAACTGTATCCTAACCTTTCCTTATTCTTTACAGAATCTGTATACAGGGCTAGACCCATAATTAAGTGTTCAACCAATACTTGATTAATAGTATTGACGCTGTTCACTTTCAGAGCCATATCCAAGAAGAATTAAGTCTATTTCAAAACATGCAGCATCTTTATTTTCTTCACCTGGTTCCCTCCCTAAAGAAATTCTGCATCTCTAAAATACCACAGCAATTTTGAGTTCTGAGTGCTGATAAGCAGTACCCACGTGCTTGGCCAGCTTAAAGGTCAGATGGCATCCTGGCTGGGGGCCAAGGAATACAGCTGCTGAAAATTCAAGCCATCACACACTTGTTGCTAGCCTGGTTTTCTAGTTCCTTCGTCATGCATTATTAGATTGTTTATCATAATGATTTGCTACATGAGCAATCAT
Source organism: Eulemur rufifrons (assembly GCF_041146395.1). Taxonomy (NCBI): domain Eukaryota; kingdom Metazoa; phylum Chordata; class Mammalia; order Primates; family Lemuridae; genus Eulemur; species Eulemur rufifrons. The sequence continues at coordinate 89,578,318 of NC_090990.1, forward strand.
TTTTAAAACCATAATCCCCAACCAGGAGAGATGTCATTACTTGATGGGCTAAATTTAGGACCATGAGAACTACACTCTGGGACTGGCTGCCACACGTCTTCTCTGGGCCTTCATCTCCCCCTCTGTGAATGGAGGGCAGCCGCACTGCTCTTTGTGTGCGGGCGTCGTGAGGCTGGGCTGACTGTGCGCAGCCGCGGTACGGCAGTGAGTGACGGTCGTGAGCGTCTTCGTTCACCTTGGCTCAGTCACATGAAGCAGCGCTGCTGCATAGGAGTAAAAGACAGAGAAATGTGCTCTGCTCTGTCTCATGTAAAAATGAAAACTATTTTGTTTTTTAATTTCCTTTAAGGCCATATCAACAAGCTATGGACTCAAGCTGATATTTACTACTAAGTACACATTTAGAAATTACATAGCATATGCCACTGAGCTTTTCTGTTTTATCATTGCAAAGTGAAGTCATTAAAACCAGAAACTGTAATTACAGCAATCTTTTTGCTGTCCTGCTATTGGTCACATGTCACTCTGCTGAATAGCATGTGAAAATGATCCGTATGACTCTTTGTTAAGGATGACCCATGACATGGTTTTCAGGATAGAATCTTGCAAATGTTTCTGGGTACCAAGTAAAATTCTAGGTTTCAGGGGAGTCAGCAGGGGCTTGGATGTTATTCTTATTTATTTCTAAAAGTTTTTTTAAAGGAATTTTTCACTAGAATTAGTTTTCACCCACTTTACAAATGCCTTAAAATAAGCTGGTGTTGAAAACTCTTCCAACAGCTGCCACCTTGCCTAGGAGGTGAGGAGGCTGCTCCCTCAAGGCTAGAACAACACTCGGCAGGACAAATGTCTGAAACTGGTGGAGACAGCAGACAAATCGGTGAGCTATAGCAAGGGGAAACCTTCCCACTTAGAAATCCCTCAACACTCTCCAGCAGGCTGATAGCTTCCTGCTCCCAGGAAGACAGCAATCTTATACAGGGCACATAGTAAGAGGTGGAAAATAAACTGGCTCACAAAAGATGTTCTTTCAAACCTCAAGCTGCAATTACTGTGGAGAAGGGGAGGAGGCATTTGGCTTTGTAACGAGAGCCTCAATAACAGGCCAGGGCTCAAGTGTGGCCCCCTCAGAGGTAGCAGCTGCTTTCTGTCACCAAATGCTGCCTCATTCCACAGATGGGTCAAGTGGCACCTACGTACACAGTCTGTGACATTTGTTAGGTGCTTATGATGCCTAGATGAAGGGTGCTTACAGGAATGTTAGTGATTGCTAATTATTATAATAGGAATAGTTTGGCTAGAAGGTCGGTTGGCTTCAAAACACCCCGCTTTGATGTAAGGAGCTCCCGAGCACCAGCGGTTAACATAATTCTGTTTGGCTCTTACAATCAGCTGTGGTCATTATGGTGCTTCCTCTAATATAACCCCAAGAGTAGCTCGCATATTTCTATGAGTTAGTAACTGGATCACTAACCAACGACAAACATAAGTTGCTAGTGTGGCAGATCTTGTGGCTATTACTAACGTACTAGTCCATCTCGCCCTCTTCCTTCACTGATGGTCTCAGGGTAGAGAAGAAAGTATTTTTCCCAAAATTTGGGTTTCATACTACTTGAAATTGAAAAGTCCAAGTACTGTTTTCATTGAATAAAGAAAGCCTTTAGTTGGGTGTAAAAATGGGAAAGAGGGGGAAAAATACAGTTTGTGGAAGTCTTAGGTTAATTTGATTATTTTGACAATTATTAAGCTGGACTATGGCCAGACACTGCTGATACATGCAAAGCCATCAAGGAGGCCCAGGCTGGATGGAATGCACAGGGGAACCGACGAGTGCCGTGGGAGACACGTGCGCAGTGATACGTGCAGTGATACATGCGCTAAGGGCAGTGGAAGCACAAAGGCAAAAAGGATTTTTCCATCTAGAGGTGAGTAAGCCAGTCAGAAAAGTCAGAAAGAGGCATGAGTGAGTCTTAAAAAATGGATGCGACGGATCCTCAAAGCTCACAAACTGCCCACATTCCAGGCAGAAACGGCAGTAGGAGCAAGAGTGTGGAGGTGAGAAACAGACGTGCTTGCATGGTGATTGAGAAGAAAACAGGCAGAATTCTCAGAAATGCCCAAATCCTCTGATTATATGCTAAGGAGAATCACCAGTCTCCAGCCCAAATCCCATCAAGGGCCTCTGCAAGCACCTCCTCCTCCAGGAAGCCTTCTGCTCTTGTGAATACCTGTAGCAGTTTGACTATTGGTGCCATGTGTCTAATTACTCCCATCCTACTTTCCCACTACCCCATTTTTACTGCACCGTCACCACCACTTGGTGAGTGGGCTGAGAGCAGGCATTGGGTCTCTGAAAGGGAGTGTGGTACCTTGAACTTAGTTGCTATTCCATAAACACTGGACTGGATTTGGATTGAACTACTCAGTTTGATTCACAATGGTCCGTGTACATAAAGACCCTTAATAGTTACTCCATTTTTAAATTTTTTTTTATTTTGAAACTTAAACTTTATAGAAAAACTTCAAAAATAGTACTTGGATCTCCAAGTAACTGTACTATCCGTGTACTCCAAGTACTCCAAGCACTGGTGATCACCCAGATGCCAACGGTTACCATTTTATCACATTTGCCTTACTCCTTCTGTATACACACACATATATTCAAGTTGTTTTTTCCTGAACTATTTGAGAAAAAGTTACAGACATGATACCCCTTACCCTGTAATCCTTTAGTGTATATCGCCTTTAAACAAGGACATTCTCTTACACATTATAACCCTCAATTAACACTGACAATTAACAAATCAGACAATTAGCACTGATCCAACATTACCATGTAATTCACAGATCCATTCGAATTTCCCCTATTGTCCCAGTAATATCTTGTACAGGCTTAGGCCCTTTATAGCTATCATTTCTTTTTAATCTCCTTTATTTTGGAAAAAATTCCTCAGTTTTTCTCTCTTTCATGACCTTGACATTTTGTTGTTATTGTTAGAGACAGGATCTCACTGTGTTGCCCAGGCTGGACTCCAACTCCTGGGCTTAAGCCATTCTCCTGCCTCAGCCTCACAAGTAGGGGGGATATAGGAGTCTCCCTCCATCCGTGGGGGATGCCTTCCATGACCCCCAGCAGATGCCTGGAACTGCAGATAGTACCCAAACTAGTTGCCATCAGAACAGGTTTCTGTGCCACCCACACATTTAATGCCTTTTTCATCTGAACTAAGCACTGTGACCCTAAATTTGGAGTTTGAGGTACAACAGAAAAACCAGCAGAGTTTCTTTTTCCTTCTTCACAATTTCACGGATAGAAGATTCGTTCTTACCATAGGTCTCAGCACCCTCAGCATGCGATTTTTTTCTTTCCTTCTTAAGTCTAGAACTTTCACCTTTTCACTTCAAGGAAGCATTTTATGGCTTCTCTTTGGCACACCTGAATTGCCAGCGTCACTACTCTCGCACTTTGGGGCCACTAGTAAGTAAAATAAGGGTTACTCGAACACAGGCACTGTGACACAGTGGCAGTTGACCAAGAGACTAATGGGTGGTTGATGTAGACAAAGGGTGAAGGGGTCACATCCTGGGCAGGATTGCAGGATGGCTCAAAATTTAAAATTTATGAATTGTTTATTTCTGGAATTTTTCATGTAATATTTTCGGAACAGGTTGACCTCAGGTAACTCAAATCAAGCAAAGCGAAACCAAGGGTAAGGGGGGGGGCTACTGTGCATATATATGTATATGGACATGTGTGTACATGCATACACAAATAAATATCTACACTCATTAATACCTACTTAAATATCTGTATCTATGTCTACATAAAGCTATGAGCTCACATTGATTCCTCTTCATCCAGTCCAACTCCACAGGCTTTGTTCCAGCCATTCCTTTCTGTATATGCAATTCCCTTCTGGCAGCGAGGACTTGACGCCCACCATCCTTAGTGTACTTCCCCCTTTGCTCGATCACTCCTGTATGTCATCAGCCCCTAGCTGCAGTGGCCAAAATCTTGTCGCCTCATGGCCTCCCAAGAAAGGCAAGTCCCTTTCCTCCACTGTAAGGAGAACTTTTTGATGAACAATAACTTGCAGTGGTCAGAATGAACCCTCTGAGTGAACCCCGTTCGTTTCTGTCACTGCCTGGACTCTGAGAATCAGTGGAGAATCACAACATGCCCTCCTCCCATTGCTGCCTAGCAGAGGGCATGCTATTTTCTTCTTTGCCATGGCAGTGGCCCCTTTAAATGTGGAATTTTTTTTCTGTTTGCTCCTCTCTACTTCTCTGATTACTCATGGGACAGTAAAAGGATTAACTGAATCCATTCAAAGATGTGTACTGCTCCAAGCTTTCCCAGGAAGAGTGCATTATAAATATATAGCTGTACAAGCCCGAGCTGGAGGCCAGGGGTCAGCTGCTCCTTCCCCACAGCTGCCAGATGGTTAGCTCTTCTAGTGCATTCTCTGGGCCACAAGCTCACTTCCTAGATACACGTCTTTAAGTCATCTTCAGCTTGCCCTGCCCTTCACTTCCACCCGCACGCCAAACTGTAACCTTGGAGGTGGTGAGTTCCTCCACGCTGCAGCTGCTGCCTTGGTTTCTCCTTGACATGTTTCCTGTGGCCTTAGGGTCGACCTCCGTCACAACGTCCTTTCTGTTCTTGAGAGCGGGGAAAATCCTTTTCTACAAGCTAAATCCTCCCTACTCATTTAGATGTTTCCTTATGGAATTTTCAAAACCATGGAGTTATATCACACCATGTTCACCAAATGAAGCTGAAAATCCAATTTCTAAAGTCTCTTTCTGCTCTCTCGCAGTTTATCTTGTGAGGGAAAATGGGTAACAGTGAAGCCCACAGACGTTCACTCCAGAACTGACTTTGCCGTAGGGGAGCGAGAAGAGCTGCCTGACGACATGGCTCATGGCTGTGCGTAGACTGTGTTTACAGCCACGGCTGGAGTAAAGGAACAGATGGCAAGAAAATCAGATTTAAAGAAGGGACAGATGTGCTTGCATCGGGAGCTCAGTAAACCTCCTGCCTCTGGTGTGCCTGCCAGGGTGACGTCCCGCTACCCGGCAGTGGCGTCCCAGATTGCTGCTGATTTTGACTGTTCGGAGCTTGTCCCCGACGATGGTTAATATGTCCCATTACAAGGATTTATCTCATCCCTCCCACGGGAAATGTGTTTTCCCAGGGATTTGTATGTTCCCTGTCCTTTTATGGAAGGCAGTTTCTTGATCAGCCATGTGATTGTGTATCTAAAATTTCAAGAATATTTAAGCTGTTAACACTGCTTGTCTGTAGAAGATGGGGTTATATTTCTATGATCTTGGAAACATTCATGATGAGCATGTATTACAAGGAAAAATAAGCATAAACAGGCCGGGCGCGGTGGCTCACGCCTGTAATCCTAGCACTCTGGGAGGCCGAGGCGGGCAGATCATTTGAGCTCAGGAGTTTGAGACCAGCCTGAGCAAGAGTGAGACCCCGTCTCTACTAAAAATAGAAAGAAATTATATGGACAACTAAAACTATATAGAAAAAATTAGCCAGGCATGGTGGCGCATGCCTGTAGTCCCAGCTACTCAGGAGGCTGAGGCAGAAGGATCGCTTGAGCCCAGGAGTTGGAGGTTGCTGTGAGCTAGGCTGACGCCACGGCACTCTAGACCGGGCAAAAGAGCGAGACTCTGTCTCAAAAAAAATAAATAAATAAAAAAAAATAAGCATAAACATTTATGCTTGACACATTCATAAGCATACACACACACACACACACACACACACACACACACCCAGTTCGTGCTTCATTGTCTCTCTTTGATGCTTTTCTCTGTGCAGGCAAAACAATTTGAAACTGCTGACGCCCACGATATGTAAAATAGCTATTATATTATAAATGCTGATAGCAAAGTTGCCCAGGGCCTACTTACCCCTCCCTCCTAAAGGAAAGTGTAAGTTACTCTTCAGGTAAGATTTACATCTGCTCCCTTGGGAAGGTGAAGGGCAGGAACCCATGTATTTTATCCCAATGCTGTATGCTTGCACTTAGCCCCATTTTTTCAATGCTGGGATCAAGTTACAAACATTTTTATTTCAAAATAATTCTGTATATATTTATAGCAATTCTAGGACCTTCATAGCCACCCCACAATCATTTCCCTACAGAAATACGCACCATGACAAGAAACTCCACCCATTCCTGCAGGTTAGTAACTTTTCACTCCTGAGGAACACCAGGTTCTGTGAAAGTCACTCTTTCAAATCCATCCTGAGTTAAAGATGGAATTCCTCAAGCAAAAATACTATATATTATAAAAATAGTTTCTTACAAAATAGTTACCAGCTAAAAATCAAAGCATTTTGTAGGATTGACTGCAAAGCACCACGACAAGTTGTTGCAGTGACCTCGTTAGAACTGGTTTGACTCGACTCATTGCTTCCTGGTCTAAACCGGGCCAGCTGCAGCTCTTCGCATGAGAATGATTCTTTTGGGTGGCACACAGGTTGCCCACTTCAAATAAGCTCTCCAGGCCTGCCTTCCCAGCCCCCTGGAGCACACCTGGGGCTGCGCTCCGCTCTGGAACCTCCATGTGGCTCTGACATCCAGCCCATCCCCCTCAGTAGCCTGTGCAAAGGCAACACTGGGCTTACAGGCCTGTGGCTTGCTGGCGCCCCCAAATTTCCCACAGTTCTTGCTGGTCTGCAGCAGTGTGGCTTCCTCGCCCTGCAGGCAGAAGGCACAGAGAGGGCCCTGGGCCCAGCAGTACAAAGGCCAGGTTGGGCACAAGGAACCCCAGTAACAGTTTATCACTCTGTGAGTGAGTCACGTTCTACTTTACGCAGCCTCTGAGTCTGCCGCAACCTCTGCTCTGCCTCCAGCCCATAGCAGTAACTAAGGCAAGGAAAAGCCCTACCAAGAAATCTCCAGAAGAATCCACTACAGCATACCTGATCACACACAATCTCTGTTCACTCTGAGTGGTTTCGAGTAGGGTGACGAAAGAGTCCAGTGCAGGCACAGGGAACCAACTATCCCACTTAAATATCTTTAACTAACTTTTGATGTTTGAAAGTCACATTGGCTTCAAGAATGTCATAGTTCTTGGATCTCATGTTCCAGAAACCACTAACAGATGTGGGTTGCAGCTTTGACCAGCAGCAGCCGCCACCGTCCAGGAGGTGACACATATGTCTCCAGGTTTGGATTCTTTTTTTGCCTGATGCAAATATGCCCTTGGTTTTATGGGACTCAAACTTTTGTTTGCATAAAGATCACCTGGGATTTTTTTTTTTTTTTTTTTTAATGCAGACTCCTGGGTCTCCGTTGTCTTCGCCATTTATGTTCAATAGTTCCAGGGTAGGACCCAAGAACAACAGGCTCTGTAGGTGAATCTGATGATGGTAGACTTTTGGGGAAAGGCCGTAGATAGTAACCTTTGTCCTCTTGTCTTTTCACTTTACACAATCCCCCTTCCCACTTGCTTTAATTATCACCAAATGCCAGTGATTTCCAAGTCTATAAACCTATAGCCTTAACCTCTCTCTTGAATACTAGGTTTAAATCTCCATTAGCCAGCAGGTATTTCTCCCTTGACGTACTGCACATACTTTCAAAACACTTTCAAAATATAATTGTGGCCAGGCACGGCAGCGCATGCCTGTAATCCTAGCACTTTGGGAGGCTGAGGCAGAAAGATCACTTGAGCCCAGGATTTCGAGACCAGCCTGGGCAACATGGTGAGACCTTATCTCTACAAAAATAAAAAATTAGCTGGGCCTGGTGGCACATGCCAGTAGTCCCAGATACTTGGGAGGCTTAGTCAGGAGGATCACTTTAGCCCAGGAGTTTGAGGCTGCAGGGAGCTATGATCACAGACAGTACTCACTACAGCCTGGGCAACAGATCAAGACACTGTCTCTTTAAATATATATATAATTATGAAAAATTATTTCCTCTCAAGACACTTGAAATTAAAGGCCACTCTTTGAGGTCCACTTATATAAGGAAAGGCCAGTGTTGGCCAAAGTGTGGAATCCACCTGGGGTAAAGAAATACCTAATTGTTTAAATTTCTTGTAAAGTTAAAAAAAAAAATCTTGCTAATAGCTAAATAACCCATAACACTCAGACCAGAAAGCAATTTGCTCCCACAACCTATAGGTTTGGGATTAGTGTCATCTCTTCAGCTGCAGATGTGAACAGATATTCCAATATTCCATTGTCATTTAATGAGTTTTTGCCTTGTTTCCCTAAGACAGCGGACTGTCCTATAAGGGCAGTATTTGATAACTGTGGGTGCTTACTGTCTGTTGATTTGATTCTTTACTTGTTCTCAGATCAGAGCGGTGAAGATTCCAACTTGAGAATTTGAGTTGTTCTATTTACCTGAAGATCCAAATGGTAGTAATCAGGCTCCTGGTGTTGCAAGGAGAAGCTCAGTTTATCTAAGGTGCTGGAATTTGCTGTAAGGCTACCGTGCAAAAGTGAGAAAAACAGGAACAGTGACCACAGAGGAGAACTGAACATCTTTAGAACGCAGCAATGGCTTCAGTAATAATGGCTGTCACACGCGTGGGTCAGACACAGCTCTGTGCTCCGCCTGTGCTCACTCATCTAGTCTTTACAATATTCTTACTTATGTCTGCCATGCATATGGGGAAACTGAGGCATGGAGCAGTAAAGGAACATATTCCAGCTAGTCTGGCTCCAGAGCCCACGTTCTTTCCCACTACCCGATGCAGTAGCACTACTGGCCGTCCCCAGGGACAAACCACATGCTGGAGGTGACTCAGCGATTCCCTGACTGGCTTCTCCTGATCTTGCCACTGCCAAGTGACTCCACATCCTCTCCTTGAAGGTTTCCAGTCACTTCCTGAGCATGTGTGTTTGCAGCGCAGCATCCTGCTGGCGATGCGCAGGGCGTATTTGGCAGGTACCCTCTGCAGCATTGTCTTATGTATCGGTGTGACTAGGGCTAAGGGGTGCCCAGATAGCCAGTAAACATTATTTCTGGGTGTGTCTGTGAGGGTGTTTCCAGAAGAGATTAGTATTTGAGTCGTCAGACTGAATAAAGCAGGTCTGCCCTCACCAGTGTGGCCAGGCACCACCCAATCCACCGAGGGCGCGAACAGAACAAAGGCAGAGGAAGCGTGAATTTGTTCTCTCTCTGCTTCAGCTGAGACGTCCGTCCTCTCTTGCTCTCCAAGCTCGACATTTGCACTCCTGGTTCTCTGGTCTTCGGACTTGTAACGGGACTCACACCGTTGGCTTCCCTGGTTCTCAGGCCTTCAAGTTTGAATGGAACTATGCCACCGGCTTGCCTGGGCCTCCGGCTTGCAAATGGCAGAGTGTGGGATGACGCAGTGAGCCAATCCCTCACAATAAATCTGCCTCCCCCTGCACGGCCCCGTCCCCTCTTCCTGCCTCACCCCTCCCCTCCCCCTCCCTCTCCCTCTCCCCTTCTCCTCTCCCTCTTCTCCTCCTGTCTACCCTGTCAGTTCTGTCTCTCTGCAGAACCCTGACTACCATAGTGCCATTGGTGGGGTGCATAGAAGCTGTGGCATCCTTGCAGCTGACAGAAACAGAGACATCACAGCATGACAAAGCACGAGAGAAAGTAGCTAGCAGAGGACAACTGTAGTAGCAAAAGCAAACATCCTCTCTCAGCCACCATTTCAGAAGGCAAGAGGGACATCCCCTGGGGGCTCCTAGAACCAGGTGGGGCGGGGAATAGGGGAGCCAAAAAATGTTTTCACTATTTTTTTCAGTTTTATTTATTTTTTAATTGAAAAACAAAAATCATATATTAATACGTTTTATTATAATATCATTTTATTCTCATTTTCCCTTCCAGGCTGGTATGGATTGGGTAGACATGGCTTATACTTGCAGCTCTCACAAAATCTAGCTCCAGAGCACGCCCCCAATGCAGATGCTTGTCATGTGCCTACTTGGGTTAAGCTTATTTGCCTTTCCCGCTTGCAGCAAGACCACCCCAAAATAGTAGCACCTCCTCCACAAAGCACTCCCACCATGACCCTGCAGGTTAACTGAGACCTCACTATGTGTCAAGCACTACTCTAGGCGCTGAAGACATAACAATTAATAAAAGAGACAAGGTCCCTGCTGTCCCTGTTGGGTTGAAATATATACCACAAGTGGGACAGGGCCTTGGAGAGCATGTAGCCCAGTCCTCACCTGAGGCAGGAGTCCTCTGCACCCCAGGCCTGACCACCAGTCAGCAGCCTCTGCGCCATGCTCCCAGTGCTAGCACATTCCATCGGTAGTCAGCTTCAACGCTTAGAAAGCTCTTGCCTAGGTGATGTCAAAACCTGTTCTCCTGCTTTGTCTATGTAATGGCCTTAGTTTTGTGCTCTGGAGCTAGAAAACATTACATTCACTTTCATCTGACAGCTTCAAATGTTGGTCCACCTATGCACTCATCGTCCTCACCTCTACTCCCCATTCTCTCTGCCATCCTCCCAGTTCCCCACCGGTCACGGTTAGCCCTCTTCCCTCGACCCCTGCCTTACCTTCTCTCAACCTGGCACTTGGGGACTTGTCTTACTTGGGCTTTACTGCTTCTTCACACGATGTCCTCCTCTTCCCTCCCACTGCCATCTTAGCACCCAACTCTAAGCCTATTATTGTGCTAGTTTATTGCATCCTGGAAAAATCGGGATTGGACAGATTACAGTAAGTGGTGGTTGCAAGGAGGTGCTAAGTCTGCTCTTTCTTCTGGGGTTTGTTTTGTCTAGGGCTGGGTCTATTACCTCTTTCAATTTAGATTATTACCACGCAGAATTATTTAAGAAACTGGGTCAGGGAGTCCATATGTGATCATTCTTTTGATTACTAAAATAAAATTTAATAAAACATATCTACCAGCAAGCCCTTCTACAGAGAAAGAGTAAGCAGAGAATGAGTAAGTGAATGAATGCGTAGATATTTTCTTGTCCATAAGTCTTAGAATAAGTGTTGTTTGTTTTTATTTTTTTCCTACTCATAACAAATAGATAAATAAAATGAATGCCTTTTCAAACCAAAGTAACTAAGTTTCAGTCATTACTATTGCTAGTTTTATTGTGAGGCTTTCCTTATATTAAATAAATATGTAATCCCATACCACTGTGCAACATAATTAGCAAGTATTTATGCTGTTGAATCCATGACCCAGTTTCCTGAAGGCATCTGTTTTCTAAAAGGATTTTTTTTTAACTGAGATTAAAAGGCACTACTCAAGCAGGGTTGCCAAATAAAATACGGGACACTCACTTAAATTTGAATTTCAAATAAGCAGCAAATAATTTTTTATTATATATCTCAGATATTGCATGGGACATACTTATACTAAGAAATTATTCATTGTTTATCTGAAATTCAAATTTAACTGAGTATCTTGTATTTTTCTTTCTTCTTTCCTTCCTTTTACCCCCTAAATATGACAACCCATCCTCCACCATTTATTTATTTTTCTGTCTTTCTTTTTTGTCATAAAAAAGATTCAGATTTCAGTTCTTCCTAACGTAGTGGCCTCACTTCTATTCCAAATTGTTTTCGGATTTTTTTTATTCTTTGACCATATACAACAGGTATGTGGTCTTTGTTGCTTTTTGTTGTGAGACAAAGCATGTATAAGATAAACTGCTCGGGAAATTGGCTTAAGCAACCTCTGTACTGATGACTAATAGTTTAACAGTTGCAAACAGGTGAAACCAGTCTCTCTGTGCAAATGGTGCCAACTCAGAGCCAGTCTGGGTGGAGATCTGTGACAGTGAAACACAATTCCCTGTCAACAGAAAGGAGTTTGCTGAATATTATCTCTTATTATCTACAGGACTTGGATATTTGACATGTGTCTATTTTTCACCTGAGAACTGGATTTTTCCTTTTTTTTTTTTAAATACCCCTATGACCCCATTTCTCTTTCACCCTATAAACTCTTGAGACCATCCACAGATGTCATCAGAGAATAATCCAGGGATTGTCTTCTGGGAGGGCTCTGGGACATCCCATACATCCCCTACTAGCCTAGGAGTGCAGAGCTGAGACATGTCATGGTCCCAACTCCTCAGCCAGCAAGGCCAGACGCCACCATGGAGTCACCCATGCTATTGTCCTGGGCATATGATTCATTTATTTCATTACTGTTTATGGGTCTCAGCAAGCAAATGTGTTGAATCGTAAACAGAGGGATAGAAGACAAATTATTCTTGTTGCGAGTAGGCTGCATCAGTGGGTACAGTGTGAGGCTTTAGACTGTTAGGTAATTACTGTCAGTGTATTAGACAATATGAGCTGGTTCAATGCACAATCATGTGCTTTACTTCTCTGGAAATGATAAACTATGCAGTAAGTTGTTACCTACACTTAACAAAATATTTAAAAAAATAACCTCTGAGACTAACAAATTTACTTAAACATGGATACATAGGGATGTTAAAAATAAACAATTTATTTTTTAATTTTTAACTTTTTTTAGTTTTAGTTTTTTTGAGACAGGGTCTCACTGTGTCACCCAGGCTGGAGTGCAGTGGCACGATCATAGCTCACGGCAGCATCGAACTCTGGAGCTCAAGCAAACCTCCTGCCTCAGCCTCCCAAGTAGGACTATAGGCATGCTGCACCACCACACCGGCTAATTTTTTCTTTATTATTTATTTTGCAGAGGCCAGGCGTAGTGGCTCACGCCTGTAATCCTAGCACTGTGGGAGGCCGAGGCGGGAGGATCGCTCGAGGTCAGGAGTTCGAGACTAGCCTGAGCAAGAGCGAGACCCCGTCTTTACTAAAGAAAATAGAAAGAAAGTAGCTGGACAACTAAGAATATATGGAAAAAATTAGCTGGGCATGGTGGTGCATGCCTGTAGTCCCAGCTACTCAGGAGGCTGAGGCAGGAGGATCGCTTGAGCCCAGGAGTTTGAAGTTGCTGTGAGCTAGGCTGACGCCACGGCACTCACTCTAGCCCGGGCAACAGAGTGAGAGTCTGTCTCAGAAAAAAAATAAATAAATAAAAATAAATATTTTGCAGAGACAGAGTCTTGATATGTTGCCCAGGCTGGTCTCCAACTCCTGGCCTCAAGCGATCCTCCCACCTCGACCTCCGACAGTGCTAGGATTACAAACATGAGCTACCAGGTCCAGCCAAACAATAAAAAATTTAGTAGAGCAAATATTAAGATATCTCTGAGCTTCAAAGAACAAACTTGAGATCCAGCGAAACTTTGGTTCTCAAATTTTATACAGTACATAAAAACGTCCCAGAGATTTTTCTAAACACAGACTACTACTGTGCCTGTTCCCAGAGATTGTTTCGGCAGGCTGTGCAGCAGTATGGTCGGGAGCATGGAGCCAGACTAATCTGCCACTTTACTTTTTTTTTTTTTTTAGACAGAGTCTCACTCTGCTGCCGGGCTAGAGTGCTGTGGCGTCAGCCTAGCTCACAGCAACCTCAAACTCCTGGACTCAAGCAATCCTCCTGCCTCAGCCTCCTGAGTAGCTGGGACTACAGACGCACACCACTACACTCAGCTAATTCTTTCTATATTTAGTAGAGACGGGGTCTCACTCTTGCTGAGGCTGGTCTCGAACTCCTGAGCTCAAGTGATCCTCCCGCCCCAGGCTCCCAGGGTGCTAGGATTACAGGCGTGAGCCACCGCGCCGGGCCAAATCTGCCACTTTACTACCTATAGAACTCTCTCATGTCTCAGTTTCCTCATCAGTAAAATGGGACAATAGTGCCATGGGGTTGTTGTGAGGATTAAGAGTTACCATTTGTAAAGCACTTAGTATATTACCCATATATGTGAACAGGTTTTTTTAAGGAAAAAAGCAGTACTCCCGGTGACTGACATACTGGCAATCCTCAGTCCACACTCTAATAAACACCGCAGTGTGGCTTCAGATTGGTGCGGATGCAGTTTAGGCTGTGCATATTTCAGCCATTCTCTGTGTGCATTAGTTTACTGCCAAATACGTCTGAGAATTCACTAACTCACAGATAGAGTCCTTGAGATAAGAAGTAGCCACATTTCCCTCAAAAGCCTGGCAGTGTACACTCTTTGCTCCAAGAAACACATGGTAAACAAGGACTGGACCAAGACTGTACACACCCGTAAAACACTTTGGACCTTCGGTCCTAGTCTTGTGAAGGAAATGAGTGGTCACAAGAACTTTGCAGTCTTGGTTGTCACGACCAGTCCGGCACATGTGAAACCACCGGCCCACTACACACCGCCACGATGTGCTTGAGTATGTGGGATGCCTCAAGGGCCACAGGGTCAGACTCCTTGCTAGCTCCTCCTCCTGACCTCTAAGTGCTGGTGGGCTCCAGGGCTCTGGCCTCTTCTCTTCTAAATCTGCATTCTCTTCCCAGGTGATTTCGTTCCTTGGCTTTCAGAGAATTCCCAGTTTGCATCTCCAGCTGACCTCTCGCTGGGCTTCAACCCGTTTTCCCGCTTCTCCTCAACATCTACACTTGGATGACTAAAAGGCTCTCAGACTCAAGATATTCAGAAAGCAATTCTTGATTGCAGATCCAGCATCCCCACTATCCACACAAATCTGCACTCGCTTCCTTCTCCCAGCTTTCCCTGCCGGGAAGTGGTACCTTCGTCTTTCCAGGTACTCAGACTTAGCATTCAGGAGTCACCCTTGATTCTTCTCTCCCTCAAAGCCCTGCAGGTTCTCGCCTCTGCCTCCTCCCCATCCTCATCTCCTGCTACACTCTGCCTACATTAGTCTTCTTGCTGTTCTAGAACACCCCGAATCTTTCTAGAGCATTCCTGCTTCAGGGACTTCACTTCCTCTTCCCTTTACCTGGAGCATTCTTCTCTAGGATTGGCTCAGGGTTGATTTCTTCTCATAATTTAAGTCTCTGCTCAAATGTCAAATGCCTCCTCCTCAAAGAGGCCTTTCCCCGTCACCATGTGGAAGACACCTTCCACTCCCACGCTCACACTCTAGCCCTTTCCCTGACTTTTCATTTTTTCCTCATAGCACCTGTCTAACCCCAGGTTATACTACTTACTTACTGGTTTATTATCTGTCTCCCACTCTAGAATAAAATCTCCAAGAGGGTAAAGACTGTCTGACTCTCCACGGTGTTCTGAGTTCTAAAATGGTGACTAACTCATAGTGAATTCTTAGCAAATATTTGTCGCAAGAATGAATAAGTGATGAATAAATATTAACCATTAATAATAAAGAGGTTTGGGGAACCAGAAGAATAATGAGTATTACTACCCTGAAAAAACCCACAAAAACAAGATTCTATTTGGGTCTTGAAGGGCCAGGAAAATTTGGATAGGTGGAAAAAAGAAGGAAGGGCTTAGCTGGTGGGGAAATAGCACAAGCAAAGTCCAGATGTGGGCAAAAGATTTGTGCAGCAATAAAAAGAAACCGATCTGATAGGGGCAGAGGGAAAATGACAGACACAAAAAGAAATTGAGGTTGAATAGATAGAAAAAGGTCGGATCAGAGCAAATGTTTACTGTGTCACATAGAGGAGTTACTTGATGGCGACACGACTTTTTCCCACGGTGTCAGCGATGAGTATGGTGTCATGTCATGATTGAAGCTAGGAATGAAGGAGAGTTCTGCTGCCGGCACAATACTCAGGCAAAGCCTTGGGAAAAGAAGAAGGGGTCTCCAATTAGATATCCCCACAGCCTGAGTAGAAATCCCAGGAAGAAGCCCCTTTACTCTTGGGATATTCTCAGAAACTTAGAGTCTCGGAGAATCTGAGAATGGGCCCAGCCGGGAGAACCTCACATTACTCATCAGTCCAGGAGTCACTGTTTGTTGCTGTGGAATCCAGTAGGTACTGGTTCTTGTGTGAAGGCTTGGGAATGGGGGCCTTCTGCAAGCACATTGGAGGTATTGTTTGGAAAATGGAAGGTTTTTAATCACAAAAAAATGATTGCAATGGAATTTCGTGTAGATCATCTCCCTGTGTTGTGATTCAAGTAATACTAATAATACTTTGTAGCCTTGCTCTAAAGATGCACATATGACCTTTTGAGAACTCATATTTATTCCAGATATTGCTACTTGTACCAGCGGTGTAGAATGGTTTTACTGTGAGAAAAGGCTGCAAATGACCTAGATGAGTACAGCAAATCCCAAAGGACACGCTCATTTTTTCTATTACAATCAAGTGCCTAATTGGATGGTAAAACCTGTTATAGTTCCCTGACTTCCAACGTTCCTCAAAGATGTAGCACCAAAGTGAATTTTAAGGAACGTTTTAGCATTTATTTTATTCCCAAGCCTGTAACTAGGCCATTTATTGCACTTGAACAGAAAAAAACCCCTCCACTGTGCCTCCTGCCATATCATGTGCCACAGCAACGCCACGGGTGGTGGGAGCATCGAGCCTGGGCTGCCTTCCTCCAGGGCTGGCCTCAGCTTTCCTCCTGTGTTCTGACGTACTAGAAGGGTGTTGCATCACTGGGTACCCGCTTCTCTGCTGCACGCTCAGTGAATCCTCACCTGTGAAGGAGGTAACATCACCCCCATGTAACATATGAAAAAAGCAAACCTCAGAGATCACTTTCCCTCCACACTCTGCTTATTTCAGATAAAGAATATATATTGACTCCTGGAGCTCCCATTTCTGGGCTCCAAATCTTTGCAATAAGAATAGTTCTGTCTAGTCACATAGAGGTGGAGCCCTTGGCAATAAAATTGCTGTATAACTTAGAAATGGTAATCTCACTTATTTTAAGCAAAAAGTAAGAAAACAAAAGTCCAGGACAACAAAAGACTATTCACAGGAACAAAGAAAAATTATCCCTTTCTCCTCCAGACAGGGGTCACATCTTCTTTGTCACTATACTCCGAGTGCCCAGAATAAAGAGGAAATTGAGATATTTCTGTGGGGGCAAATGAATTCATATGGTGGCTTTGGGAACCTGCATTATAGAATCTGGACTGGAAGGTTCCTCAAAGTCACTCTGGACAAGGCCCCCTGCTTCTGGGCATGTTCACATGCAAAGTTAGCAACAAAAGGATCTGGCCTACCTCCTTAAGGCCTAAAAAGCAATACCAATGGACAGTAAGAAAATCAAAGTGGCTTTAAAATAAAATAAACATGATCCACATAGAATCCTTGCATTCTTTTCTAGTTTTTTTCTGGCTTAAAAAAAAAAATTAACAGGTCTGTTAGTGAGAGAATTCCTGGGTGTTTCCCACAAGCAGATGGCAATGCTCTCTTACTCTCACATCGTAGGAACTGAACAGAGAAGGGGATGATGGACAAAGGAATGACAGAAACAGAAGTAGGCAAAGCGCATCTGGCCAATTAGTAGTCCTCTAGTTCTAATGACTTTTGAAAACAACAGTATTTGCAAGAATTATTTAATCTTATCATTATACTATCATTATGATCAAGAAATAGGCTGTTGAGAGATTTCATCTTCATTCATTCTTTCAGCAAATGTTTGTTCAGTGCCTTTAGCATATTCAGCATTGGGCTAGTAGTTGCTTGTTTTACAGAGATGAACAAAAGAGAATCCTTGCTAGCAACTAGTTCATAATCAAGACAACCCAAACAGCAATGACCACACAGTTTGCCAGGATGGCAGCGTGCCCACGATGCTAGGAAAGCCTTGAAGAGCAGTCAGAAAGGGTCCCGGGCCAGGTGACACTAGAGCTGTGCTGGGAAACGGGTAGGATTTAGACACAGGTGGAGAAACAAAGCAAGAGCATTCAAGGCAGGTGTAAAAGTCATCGAAATACGAGAGCACCAGAGCTGTCTGGGGATCACAGCCAGTCGGCATCACTAGAGCCTGAGGTGGACTAGAGAAGATCAGGAACTGAGGTGAACGAAGGCAGCAGAGGCAGATCAAGAAAGACTTAGGTCTCATGATTGGACTTTTTTTCCTTAAAGCAGTGGGTAGCTATGAAAGGATTTTCAACCAGGAACAAAAATATCATGTTAGCATTTTTGGAAGAACACAGACTTTTAGGGGAGGAGTCAGAAACAAGGCTAGAGAAAGGGAGATCAGTTAGGAAGGGATGGCAAAACATAGGTGAGAGATTATGCCAGGCCTAAACCCAGAAGCGCTCACGAGGATGGAGGGGCAGGCAGATTGGCCAGCTGGATGAGAAGGATGAGTAGAGAAGGAAACACCTTAGATAACGCTCAGGCTTCCCGCCTGAATGACCAGACAGATGTTGATGCCATTAACCAACATACTGTGTAGGGAAAGAGAACATTTTAGGGAGGAAGCTGATCTGGGCAGTGCGGGACATGTTTAGTTTGAAATGTCCTGCGGGCAGCTGCATAGCTGCGTCTGGAGCTCAGGAACAGCAGGAGACATGACCAGCAAGCGGGTGATCGCTGAAGCTGCAGGTCCACGTTCTACCGGAGCAACAGCTCCAGACAGATTTCTACAACCCACAGTAGAAGTACATTGTATTTTTACACGTACCAGAGTGAGAGTAGTGCATTTTACGTCATAATCCTGTGTACACATACACACCCATAAAAATTCATTCAACTATATTTACCATTACTAAATGCTATAGACTCTAACAGTTTTCTATTTTATATCACTTTTAAAAAAATGCTGGTCAGATGCATTAATTTGATTTTACAATCCACTCATCACTGATGGGTTGCCACCTGTAGTTTAAAACACATTATCCTAGACTGTAAGCTTCTTGTGGAAGGAATCACATCTTACACTACTTAGATTCCCCATAGTATCTATTGTGACACCTTGCACATAATGAATTTTTGTGGAAGAAAGGAAGGAAGGAAGAAAGGAGGGAAGGAATTAATTAAGGAAGGTAGTTCTTTGATAACTCCTACCTTAATTTTCTTCAAGACTACAATGAAGTTTTATCTCTCGTTCTCTTGAACTTTTATACATAGTTCCTATTTTTTCCCACATTTCCAAGGCAAATCAAATATGGGTCATAATACCTGGGGTGAGATTTGCTTTTTCTCTCCACCGCAGTCACAACACCAACCCCTAAACCACACCTAGTAGGCCAGCCATAGTCTTTGGCTGGACTGGACTGGCTAAGCAAGGCACCTACCTACATCACATGGCTGCAGCTTTCCTATGCAAATGTCATGCTCTGTACCGCATGACCCCACCACAGCTGCCTGGACCAGAGGAAGATGGTGGCAGCAGCCGCCACACACACAGAAAAGAGGAAGCAGAAGCCGTGAGAAAACAGAAGCTGTGAGCAATTGAAGACAAGAGGAAGAGGGGACAGGATGGAGAAATTAGTTGGTAGGAGCAGAAACAGTTCAAGCAGCAGTAGAGAGAAGTTGAGAAACCATAGCAACAGAGTTCCAGGAAGGGGCATTGTGGCCCACTTCTGTGCATGGGGACAAGATACCCAGTTAAGCTGTGATGAAAGCTGAGGTACCTGCCATTGGCCTGGTTATGGTCCAGGCTCTGTGAGAACCAGCTTTTCACAGATTCCTCTTTGTCCATGAGGCCTGGTCATTGTACATCAAATTTCTCTTCCTTGCTTTCCCTGTATTTAAAAAAAATGTTTCAACTTACAGAAAAGTTGCAAGAATAATACAAAAAACTCATATACCCTTCACTCAGATTCACCAATTTTTAACATTTTGCCACATTTCCTTTCTCTTCTCATTTTGTCTTAAGTATTTGAGCACAGGATGCATGTATAGGGCACTTTGCCTCTTAATATTTCCGTGTGTATTTCCTTAGATATTCTCATACACAGTCACAGTACAGGGATCAAACTCAGTGAATTTTATGTTGATGTAATACTTTAATTTAATGTAAAACTCCACATTTCTACACTAATGTTCATAGCAGCATTATTCACATAGCCAAAAGGTGGAAACAACCCAAATGTTCATCAACAGATGAATAAACAAAATGTGGTACATATATACAATGGAATATTACTCAGTCTTAAAAAGGAATGAAATTCTGATACATGCTACAACATGGGTGGACCTTGAAAACATTATGCTAAATAAAGTAAGACAGTCACAAAAGGGTAAATACTATATGATTGTACTTACATGAGGTACCTAGAATAGGCAAATTCTTAAAGACAGGAAGTAGAATGGTGGTTACTAGGGGCTGGGAATAATGGGAATGTGAAGTTATTGTTCAATGGGTAGAGAGTTTCTGTTTGGAAAGATAAAATTCTGGAGATGGATAGTGATAACTGCACAAAATTGTGAATGTGATTATTTCCACTAAACTGTACACCTAAGAATAGGCCAGGTACACTGGTTCTTGTTGGTAATCCTAGCACTTTGGGAGGCCAAGACAGGAAGATTGCTTGAGTCCAGGAGTTCAAGACCAGCCTGGTAACACAGCAAGACCCCATCTTAACAAAAAATAAAAAATTAGCCAGGCATGGTGGTGTGCACCTAGAGTCCCAGCTACTTGGGAGGCTGAGGCACGAGGATCCCTTGAGCCTGGGAATAAGAGCTTGAAGTGAGCTATAACCCCTCCACTTCACTCCAGCCTAGGCAACAGAGTGAGGCCCTGTCTCAAAAAAAAAAAAAAAAAAAAAAATTAAAAATTAAAAAAAAATAGTTAAAATGGTAAATTTTATGCTATGTATACTTTACCACATTTTTTTAAAAGTCCATGTTCTAATTCTGTGAATTGTCCCAATAATGTCTTTTATAAATTTTTCCCCTCCAGTCCAGGATCATGCATTTTAAATATTGCATTTAATAATTATATCTCCTTAGCAAAGTGACTTACTCATCCCTGTTTGCCTAGAATTTCTAGGTTTTAGCACTGAAAGTCGTGCATCCTGGGAAACCACTCAGTCCCAGGCAAATGTAGACAGTTGGTCATCTGGAACAGTTCCTCAACCTTTCTTTGTCTTTTATAACATTGCCATTTTTTAAGAAATCAGGCCGGGCGCGGTGGCTCACGCCTGTAATCCTAGCACTCTGGGAGGCCGAGGCGGGAGAATCACTCAAGGTCAGGAGTTCGAGACCAACCTGAGCAAGAGTGAGACCCCGTCTCTACTAAAAAATAGAAAGAAATGATTTGGACAGCTAAAAATATATATAAAAAAAAAAATTAGCCGGGCATGGTGGTGCATGCCTGTAGTCCCAGCTACTCGGGAGGCTGAGGCAGGAGGATCGCTTGAGCCCAGGAGTTGGAGGTTGCTGTGAGCTAGGCTGACGCCATGGCACTCTAGCCCAGGCGACAGAGTGAGACTCTGTCTCAAAAAAAAAAAAAAAAAGAAATCAGATCAGGTATTTCACTGAACATCCTTCAATTTTATTTTACTTGATGTTTTCCCAGGTTATGCATTTCTGGTTGGAATACTACAATAGTAATGTTCTGTCCTTTTTGGAGTATCACAATCCAAGGCAGAGATGTCCATCTGCCCTGCATTGATAATGTTAATTTTGGTTTTTTTTTTTTTTTTGAGACAGAGTCTCACTCTGTTGCCCAGGCTAGAGTGAGTGCCGTGGCGTCAGCCTAGCTCACAGCAACCTCAAACTCCTGGGCTTAAGCGATCCTACTGTCTCAGCCTCCTGAGTAGCTGGGACTACAGGCATGCACCACCATGCCCGGCTAATTTTTTCTATATATATTTTTAGCTGTCCATATAATTTCTTTCTATTTTTAGTAGAGATGGGGTCTCGCTCTTGCTCAGGCTGGTCTCGAACTCCTGAGCTCAAACGATCCGCCCACCTCGGCCTCCCAGAGAGCTAGGATTACAGGCGTGAGCCACCTCGCCCGGCCGATAATGTTAATTTTGATCATGGTCAGGGTATGGTCCAGTTTCACAATCATGTACTTACTATTTCCCTCCCTTACATGCTTAAAATAAACTTATATGGCAGTGTACATGTTCCTTGCCACCTGGAAAAGCCTAAGCAGAAGCTCAACATTTTATAGGAAACATCTAATAGCATCCTTGCACTTGACAAAAGAAAGCATTTCAGAATCCCTTTTCCACTGTCATTGCAGAGTTTAAAAAACACTTTATTCCTCACCCCTTCCATTCTTGGCCACTTTAAGTTTTCGAAGTGAAAGAATTTTCAAAATGCAAATATTTCTATATAACCCCTCTTTTAAAAAAACATCACATCATTGGAAAAAAAAAAAAAGCACGTCTTTCTGTTTGAATTCTGTCTTGACACTTAATTTTCAAAGTGAAGTGACTTTTAGCTGTGAAAAACCACAGTATTTATGTGTAGCAGTGTGTTTTTTCCCAGACAAAACACACTAGAAGTCATTAGAGGTAAGGCTTTGTAGGGAAGAGGCAGGAGGTGAGCAAAAGTCTCTGGACTATTTGGAGGACACAGAGGCCTTCGGATGCTGGGTGCACTGTGCCCCCGAATCCAACCATAGCTGTCATTACCTGCTAACATGCCACATAATCTATTTATTTATTATGTCTACTGTTCATTTTCTGCCTCTCTCTGTTAGGATAAAGAAACCTCCATGAAGCCAGGGATTTTTGTTTTAAAGATCATACAATGGTGCCTGCCCCATAATATGCATTCAACTAAGATTTTTTGAATGAGTAAATAAATGAACTTGCTTGTGAATGTAACTAATGCCAATGACTCGTACACTTTAAAATGATTAAAACTGTTAGATTTCATGATATATATATTTTACCACACACAAAATAAGTTTATAAAAATGACATTATCTGACATGGGCTAGTTGTGTGTTGCTGCTGTATTTTAAATAAAACCTCAATAGATCTGCTCTACTAAGGAATCAGCCCAAACCAATTTCTCATCCCAAGAAGAATCAGTTTCAAAGCCCCTTGATTCAAGTTTTGTTTAAGTTTTTAGGTTTTCGGAGGGGTAGGGGGTGGGGTGGAATGAAGAAAACAGCCCCTTTGGTTTTAACTTTTCCCACCATGCTTTTCCCCATCAGTACCCTTACTCAGCTCCCACAGAGATTTGAAGAGGAGAGTCCTCAATCGCTAAAATTAACGGTATAATAGTTTCATTTTTCCCACAGAGAAAGTCAGGAATAAAATGTTAATTTGCATTTTCTGCCATATTCCTGTTCAACCACCTTCAGCAGAGTGCTTGGGTGCCACGACAATAGGGAACTTAGAAACTGTCTCCTTGGATAGCACGGCTCGTGCAGCTTCTCCTGCCACAATGACACAAGTTGAAACACACCATGCCCTTTATAAATAGATTCTGACCTGGAAAACTCCCACCTCCATTCTGACTTTTCTATGAGGTTTGAGAGGAAGAGACTTAAAGGGATGGTAATTTTCATACAAGTCTTCTATAATATATATATGAGGCAAGGGATATGTCGAATGTTCAATTAAAAAACAATGTTCTATTAAATTTAACACCTAAGTCAATGAGCTAATATCAGTGGAGGAAATAGTCACAAAAGAGGTTTTGTAAATGGCAGAATTGACGAGTGCTAGAGTTCACAAATTTTCTACTATTCGTTCAAATTTAGATTCAAGTGAAGATTCAACTGAGAGGGATTGGACACTCACTGTGTCCCATTTTATGTGTTTTAACACATTTTATATCATTTAATTTATAGCTATAGCTACATAGATTAGAAAAATCACTGTTGACTTTGAGGCAAATGGTTTGGTTCTCAGCTAAGAAATTTTCTTTTTCCCTTTTTCCCTTACTCTCTCTTTTTTTTTTTCCACTTCTTTTTTTAATTTTTATTTTCTTTTCCTTTCTATTTTGTTGTTGTTAAATTATAGGAACAGGAGGCCATTCTTACTTTAATACAGCTACTTCTAAGACTCAGACTCTTTCAGGATTTTTCTAACAAATAGAAAAAAATGTGCTTTTGTTTAAGACTACAAGATTAATTCCTTTTTTTTTTTTTTTTTTTTTGACAGAGTCTCACTCTGTTGCCTGGGCTAGAGTGCCGTGGTGTCAGCCTAGCTCACAGCAACCTCAAACTCCTGGGCTCAAGTGATCCTCCTGCCTCAGCCTCCTGGGTAGCAGGGACTACAGGCATGCGCCACCATGCCTGGCTCATTTTTTCTATGTATACTTTTAGTTATCCATACATTTTTTTCTATTTTTAGTAGAGATGGGATCTCGATCTTGCTTAGGCTGGTCTCAAACTCTTGAGCTCAAACGATCCTCCCACCTCAGCCTCCCAGAGTGCTAGGATTATAGGCATGAGCCACCGGGCCCAGCCTACAAGATTAATTCTGATAACTCTAAGTCAATATTTTTATAATTATATTTTATTATAGCTATATATTTTAGTTAGAATGTTACTGCATTACTATATTTAGTTTATTTGTATGTTTTGATTCTGGGTTCATCAAGGGAAACTAATACAGCTCCAATAACTGACCTCCAAGGAATGGAACTCTATGGACTGCCTGGCAAATAACTCAAAATAATCAAAGAAACTCAGTAAGATACACAAAAACTCAGCTGGACAACTAAATGAAATCGAGAAAACAAATGCATAAACAAAAGGATAAGTTTAATAAAGAAATAGAAAGTGGCCGGGCGCGGTGGCTCATGCCTGTAATCCTAGCACTCTGGGAGGCCGAGGTGGGTGGATTGCTTGAGGTCAGGAGTTCGAGACCAGCCTGAGCAAGAGCGAGACCCCATCTCTACTAAAAATAGAAAGAAATGATCTGGCCAACTAAAAATATATATAGAAAACATTAGCCGGGCATGGTGGCACATGCCTATAGTCCCAGCCACTTGGGAGGCTGAGGCAGTAGGATCTCTTGAGCCCAGGAGTTTGAGGTTGCTGTGAGCTAGGCTGATGCCACAGCACTCTAGCCCGGGCAACAGAGTGAGATTCTGTCTCGAAAGAAAGAAAGAAAGAAAGAAAGAAAGAAAGAGAGAGAGAGAAATAGAAAGCATAAAAAAGAACCAAATAGAAATCCTGGAGCTGAATAATACAATGATATAAATAAAAACATTCAACAGAGAGTTTCAACAGTAGACGATCATGCAGAAGAATCAGTAAAATAAAAAACAGGTCATTTGAAATTAGCCAATTTAAGGAATAAAAAGAAAAAAATTGAAAAAAGTGAAGAAAGAGTACAAGACCTATGGGACACCATCAGATGAATGAATATAGGTATTATGGAAGTACCAGAAGGAGAAGAGAAAAAGAGAAAGGGGCAAAAGCTTATTTAAAGAAATAATGACTGAAAACTTTTCAAATCTTAAGAGAAATGTGCATCAAGATTCACGAAAGCTCAAAATTCCCAAGCAAGATCACCCCAAAGACTATCCCAAGAAAAATTATAATCAAATTGTGAAAAGTCAAAGACAGAAAATTTTGAAAGCAGGAAGAGAGGAGCAACTCTTCCCATGCAAGGGGCCTCAGTCAGGCTATAACTGATTCTCAGTAGAAACCTTGCAGGCCAGGAGATAGTGGGATGATACATTCAAAGTGCTTAAAGAAAAAAAAACTACCCTGGCAACCAAGAATAAAAAATACCAAATCTGTTCTTCAGAAATGAAGAAGAGTCATAAACATTCCCAGAAAAAAGCTGAGGGAGTTCATCACCACATAAATCTGCCTTATGAGAAATGCTAAATGAAGTTCTGAAAGTTGAAACAAAAAGATACAAAGTAACAATATAAAATTGTATGAAACTTATTGGTAAAGGTAAATATATAGTCAAGTTCAGAATACTCTAATACTGTAATGGTAATGAGTTAATCATTTTTACCTCTGGAGTAAAAGTTAAAAGACAAAAATGTTAAAAAATAACTATAGCAAGCTTACCAGCTGGATGTGGTCAGGGACAGGGCAAAGAGTTCCCTGCCAAAAACACTGTTTTGTCAGGTGTTTGTGGAAATACCCAAGACTGCACCTCCTGAGGAGAAAGATCAGAAGCTTTACACTGCTAGGGGAAATAGATTTTAATAAAATAACCCAGCAAGTCACGAACAGATAATCATATAACACCAAAGCCCAAAGGGAGGACCAATAACTACACTGTGGTGTCTAAAATGCCTAGTTTCTAATGAAAAAAGTTATGACATGAAAATAAATAAACAAAAAAATAATAAAAAAACTATAGCTACAATAATTTGTTAATAGACACAATAAAATGATATAAAGTGTAACATCGATAGCATAAAATGCAGGGTGGGGGAGAAGTAAAAGTGCAGAGTATTTGTATACAACTGAAATTAATTTGTTAGCAGGTTAAAATAGACTGTTATAACTGTAAAGTATTTTATGTAATCCTCATGGCATCCACAAAGAAAAAAACCTCTAGCAGATACACAAAATATAAAAAGAAAAGAATCAAAGCATAGCACTATAAAACAATCAATAACTCATAATGAAAGACAGCAAAAGAGAAAGAAAGGAACAAAGGCACTACAAAACAGTCAGAAAACAATTAACAAAATGGCAATAGTAAGTTCTTACCTATCAGTAATTACTTTAAATGTAAATGGTTTAAATTCTTCATTCAAAAGACATAGAGTGGCTGAATGGATTAAAAAAAAATAAGGTTCAATATATTGTCTGCAAGAAACTCACTTTAGCCTAAGGACACACATAGGCTGAAAATGAAGGAAAGGAAAAAGATATTCCATGCAAATGGTAACCAAAAGAGAGTAGGGTGGCTATACTTACAGTAGACAAAATAGGCTTTCAGTCAAAGTTTGTCACAAGAGACAAAGAATATCATTATAAAGGAGGCAATTCATCAAGAGGATATAAAAATCATAAATATATATGCAACCAATGTTGGAGAACCTAAATATATGAAGTAAATTTAACAGTACTGAAGGGAGAAATAATAGCAATACAATAATAGTAGGAGAATTCAACAACCCACTTTCAATAATGGAGAGATCATCCAGACCAAAAAAAAAAAAAAAAAATCAGTAAGAAAACAGTAGCCTTGTATAATGCTATAAACCAAATGGACCTAATAGACCTATATGGAATATTCCATCCAATAGCAACAGAATACACATTCTTCTCAAGTGCAAAGGAACATTCTCTAGGACAGATCATATGTTATGCCACAGCACAAGTCTTAACAAATTAAAGAAGATTGAAATCATATCAAATATCTTTTCTGAACACAATGATATAAAACTAGAAATCAATAACAAAAGGAAAATTGGAAAATTCACAAATAGCAAAAATTAAACAAAACACTCCTGAACAACCAATGGGTCAAAGAAGAAATAAAAAACTATCTGGAGACAAACAGAAATGGAAGCACAACATACTAAAACATATAGGAGACAACAAAAGCACTTCTAACAGGTAAGTTTATAGAGATAAATGCCTATATCATGAAAAAAGAAAGATCTCAAATAAACAGCCTAACTCTACTCCTCAAAGAACTAGGAAAAGAACAAACTGAGCCCAAAGTTAGCAGAAGGAAAGAAATAATAAGTGTTAGAGCATAAATAAATGAAATAGAGAATGGAAAGACAAGTGAAAAGATCAAGGAAACTAAGAGTTGGTTTTTTAAAAAAAGATAAACAAAATTGACAAAACTTTAGCTAAATTAACCAAGAAAAAAAAGAAAGAAGACTCAAATAAATGCAATCATAAATGAAAAAGGAGAAATTACAACCGATACCACAGAAACACAAAGGATCTTAAGAGACTATGTAAACAAATATACACTAACAAATTAGATAAACGAGAAGAGATGGATAAATTCCTAGAATATAAACTACCAAGACTGACTCATGAAGAAATAGAAAATATAAACAGACTAAGAGGAGATTAAGGCAATAATCAAAAACCTCTCAGCAAAGCAAATCCCAGGACCAGATGGCTTCACATATGAATTCTACCAAACATTTAAAGAAGAATAAACAGCAATTCTTCTTCAAACTTCCAAAAATTAAAGAGGAAGAGACACTTCCAACTCATTTTACAAGGCCAGCAGTAGCCTTATATCAAAGACAGATAAGAACACTAAAAGAAAAGAAAATTATAGGCCAATATCCCTAATGAACACAGATGGAAAATTTTTAGCAAACTGAATCCAACAGCACATTAAAAGTACCATGTATCATGATCAAGTGGGATTTGTGTTTGGGCTGCAAAGATGGTTCAACATACACAAATCAATAAATGTGAGACACCATATTAACAGAATTAAGGATAAAAATAATATGAGCACCTCAATAGATAAAGAAAAAGTATTTGACAAAATTCAACATCATTTCATTATAAAAACTCTCTACATATTAGGTATAAAAGGAATGCACCTCAACATAATAAAGGCCATATATAACAAGAACACAGCTAACATCATGTTCAACGGTGGAAAGCTGAAAGCTTTCTCTTAAGGAATATGACAAGGATGCCCACTATCACCATTTATATTCAACATAGCACTGGAAGTCCTAGCCAGAGCAATTAGACAACAAAAAGAAGTAAAAGGCATCCAACTTGGAAAAGAAGAAGTGAAATTGTCTCTGTTTACATATGACATGATCTTATATATGGAAAACCCTAAGGACTCCACCAAAAAACTATTGGAAATAAATAAATTCAATAAAGTTCCAGGATACAAAATCAATATACAAAAATCAGTTGCATTTCTATACACCAACAATGAACAATCTGAAAAAGAAATTAAGAAAACAATCCCATTTACATTAGCCTCAAAGAGAACAAAATACTTAGGAATAAATTTAACCAAGGAGATGAAAGATTTGTACACTGAAAACTATAAAACATTGATGAAAGAAATTAAAGGAGACACAAATAAATGGAATGATATCCCATGTTCATGGACTGGGAGAATTAATGTTATTAAAATGTCCATACAGGTTCAGTGCAATCACTATGAAAATTCCAATGGCATCTTTCACAGAAATAGAAAGAACTATCTTAATATTCATACGAAATCACAAAAAGACCCTAAATAGTAAGAAGAACAAAGCTAGAGGCACCACACTTCTTGATTTCAAATGATGTTACAAAGCTATTAATACAATCATCAAAACAGTATGGTTCTGGCATAAAAACAGACAGATAGACCAACAGAGAGCCCAGAAAAAACTCTATGCATATACAATAAATTAATCTTTGACAAGGGCATCAAGAATACACAATAGGGAAAGGATAGTCTCTTCAATAAATGGTGTTGGGAAAAGTAGATATTCTCATGCAAAAGAATGAAACTGGATCCTTATATTATGTACAAAATTAACTTGAAATGGATTAAAGACTTAAATGTAGGCCAGGTGCCGTGGCTCACACCTGTAATCCTAGCACTCTGGGAGGCCGAGGTGGGTGGATTGTTTGAGCTCAGGAGTTTGAGACCAGCCTGAGCAAGAGTGAGATCCCGTCTCTACTAAAAATAGAAAGAAATTATATGGATAGCTAAAAATATATATAGAAAAAATTAGCTGGGCATGGTGGTGCATGCCTGTAGTCCCAGCTACTCAGGAGGCTGAGGCAGAAGGATTGCTTGAGCCCAGAAGTTTGAGGTTGCTATGAGCTAGGCTGATGCCACGGCACTCTAGCCTGGGCAACAGAGTGAGACTCTGTCTCAAAAAAAAAAAAAAAAAAGACTTAAATGTAAGACCCAAAACCATAAAAAGCCTAGGAGAAAACATAGAGGGGAATCTCCTTGACTTTGATCTTGGCAGTGATTTTTTTGTATGATGCCATAAGCACTGGCTACCAAAGCGAAAACAGATAAGACTACATCAAACCAAAAAGCTTCTGCATGGCAAAGGAAACAATCAACAAAATGAAAAGGCAAGCTACAGAACGAGAGAAAATATTTGCTAACCATATATCTGATAAGGGGTTAATATAAGGAACTCATAAAACTCAATAGCAAAAAAAACAAGAAAAACCAGATAACCCAATTTAAAAATGGGCAAAGGACCTGAATGAACATTTTTCCAAAGAAATACAAATTGCTAACAGATATATGTAAAGGCACTCAACATCACTAAGCAGTAGGGGAATGCAAATCAAAATCATGAGGTATCATCTCACCCTTGTTAGAATGGCTATTATAAGAAAAGACAAGAGGTAACAAGTGTTGGCGAGGGTGTGGTGAAAAAGAAATCTTTGTACACTGTTGATGGGAATGTTAATTGGTACAGCTGCAATAGAAAACATATGGAGATTTCTCAAAAAATTAAGAATAGAACTACCATATGATCCAGCAATCCCACTTCTGGGTATTGCTCCAAAATTCAAAACTTTTTGAGCACCAACATGATACCATAAATGGTAAATTCCACACCTGACCTCATGTGACTGGTCAGAGTCAAAATGCAGGCAGGTGCACAACACAGTTTATTCAGCATTCTCCAGGGAAAAATAGATGTCCCCCAGCTCCTTTCAGCAGCAATATGTCTTTTCTGTGCATGCCCATGTCCCCCACACAACACGCCCACAAAGGGCACTGAAAGGGCACACGTGCAGGCTGATGTGCCGACAGCAGGCTCCGCACAATGCCCCACGTGGAGCCAAGACCTGCATGTATCACTCACTATGCTTTTTTGCTTGTTCTTTGTTCTGTGGTATAAAGATATTGTTGAAAATGTCAAAAAGGCCTGCAGATACCCTCATGCATAACAGTGATAAGAAAAAGAGGCATTTATGTTTATCTGTAGCACAGAAAGTCAAGCTATTGGAGAAACTGGACAGCTGTCTGAGTGTGGAACATCTTGTAGAAGGGTATGGTGTTGGAATGACCATTATATTTGACTTGAAGAAACAGAAGGGTAAACTGTTGAAATTCTATGCTGAAAGGGATGAACAGAAGTTAATAAAAAATAGAAAAACACTGCATAAAGCTAAAAATGAAGATCTTGATCATATATTGAAAAAGTGAATCCATCAGCATTGCAGTAAGCATACGCCACTTAATGGTATGCTGGTCATGAAACAAGCGAAGATCTATCACAATGAACTGAAAATTGAAGGGAATTGTGAATACTCAGCAGGCTGGTTGTAGAAATTTATGAAAAGACATGGCCTTACATTTTCAAAGATTTGTGGTGATAAAACATCTGCTGATCACAAAACAGTGGAGAAATTCACTGGTGAGTCTGCCAAGGTCATTGCTGATGAAAATTTATGCCAGAACTAGTCTATAATTGTCTTAGTCCACTTTGCATTGCTATAAAGGAATACCTGAGGCTGGCTAATTTACAAAGAAAAGAGATTTATTTGGCTCACGTTTCTCCAGACTGTGCAAGAAGCATGGTGCCAGCATCTGCTTCTGGTGAGGGCTTTAGACTGCTTCTGCTCATGGCTGAAGATGAAGGGGAGCCAGTGTGTGCAGAGATCACATGGTGAGAGGAAGCAAGAGAGAGAGGGAGGAGGCCAGGCTCTTTGTAACAACCAGCTCTCATGGGAACTAATAGAGTGAGAACTCACTCACCCTCCCCTCTCCCCACATACACACACAGTAAGGGTGTTAATCTATTCATGAGGGACCTACCCCTCTGACCCAAATACCTCCCATTAGGACCCACCTCCAACATTGGGGATCAAATTTCAACGTGAAATTTGGAGAGGACAAATATCCAAACTACAGCAATAATGCTGATGAAACACCACTGTTTTGGCATTATTTCCCCAGCAAGACACTGACGACAGCTAATGAGACAGCTCCTGCAGGAATTAAGGATGTGAAGGACAGAACTGTGCTGGGATATGCTAATACAGCAGGTATGCATGAATGTCAACTTGCTGTGATAGGTAAAACTTGGGTCCTCACTGTTTCCAAGGAGCGAATTTCGTACTAGTCCATTTTTTCTCTAATAAAAAGGCACAGATTGCCAGGGACATCTTTTCTGATTGGTTTCACAAACATTTTGTACCAGTGTCTCATGCTCACTGCAGGGAAGCTGGACTGGATGATGACTGGAAGATTTTGTTATCCCTTAACAACTGTTCTGCCCATCCTCCAGCTAAAATTCTCATCATACATAATTTTTATGCCACATACTTTCTCCCCAATGTGACTTCATTAATTCAGCCTTGTGACCAGGGTGTCCTTAGATCAATGTAGAGTGAATATAAAAACACTTCCTTGAGCAGCATGTTAGCAGCAGCAAACAGAGAAGGGAAGGTTTCGAAGGGAGTTTAGCATGGAGGATGTCCTGTGCGCTGTGGCCAGTGCTGGGAGCACAGTGGCTAAAGACACAGTTGTGCATGCCTGGCACAGCCTGTGTCCTGTGACTATGTTCAGTGACAACGATGGTGAACAAGGTGGTGACTCTGAAGGATTCTGTATGTGAAGTGAAAAAAAAAGATGACTGACTTACACATGCAAAGTCCGTAAGTAAGCTATAAAAGTAGATATTGAAGAAGTTTTTAATATTGATAATGAGGCTTCAGTTATTCATTCTGTGACTGACGGTGAAATAGCAAAATGGTTCTGAATCAAAGTGATTGTGATTATAGCGACAATGAAGATGACATTAACACTGCAGAAAAAGTGCCCATAGATGACATGGTGAAAATGTGTGACGGGCATATTGAAGGTCTAGGGCAGTGTGCATTCATAATGGAACAAGAAATCGTGTCGGTTTATAAAATCAGAGAGAGACTTCCAAGATAAAAAACATTAATGAGACAGATGACTCTGGAGGAAACATTTTAAAAAGGCATCCAGCAGAATGTCTCCTGATCCCTAGAGGACCCACTTCCAGGCCCCTCAACTGCTTCTGATGTTTCTTCTCAACTAAAATTATAAAACACAATGTACAGTAACCTTTCAATCAAAACACAGCATTGTAAGTGGAGGCCGAA
This sequence comes from Eulemur rufifrons, assembly GCF_041146395.1. Lineage (NCBI taxonomy): Eukaryota > Metazoa > Chordata > Mammalia > Primates > Lemuridae > Eulemur > Eulemur rufifrons. The sequence goes on from NC_090990.1 coordinate 89,611,018, forward strand.
AGCCTACCGTCGTTTGTTGCTGCTGTTATTCAACAACTGAGACAGGTGTTCTGGTGGTGCTACTGTGCTGCTACCCTGAGCACATTATTTTTCACTGCATGAATGGTATGTCACATTTTCACTGTGAAGTACATATGTGTGAATAAACGTAAGGAAATGATTGCTTATTGGTAGCATATAAATTCCAAGTCAGGAATGATGGAGATGCCAAACAACCACAGACTGTCCACATGGGTGGCTGAGATAGTGACACGTTTGCTTTATGATTGGTCAGTATACACAAACTTTATTTCATGCACAAAATTACTAAAAATATTGTATAAAATTACCTTCCTTCTGGTCCCAAGCATTTCGAATAAGAGACACTCAACCTGTATCTGCACTCCCATGTTCATTGCAGCATTATTCACAATAGCCAAGATATGGAAACAACCCATGTCTGTCAACAGATGAATAGATAAAGAAAATGTAGTGTGGTGTGTGTGTGTGTGTGTGTGTGTGTGTGTATACATATATAATGGAATATTACTCAGCCATTACGAAGAGAGGACAATCCTGCCATTTGAGATAGCGTGCATGAACCTGGAGGACATTATGCTAAGTGAATTAAGCCAGATACAGAAAGACAAATACTATTTTATCTCACTTATATGTGAAATCTAAACAAGTTGAACTCCTGATGCAGAGATAGAATGGTGGTTGCCAGGGGCTGAGGTTGGGGGCAGGGTTGGATAGGGAAATGTTGGTTAAAGGGTATAAACTGTCAGTTCTAAGATAAATAAATCTTGGGGATTTACATATAGCACTGTGACTATAGTTAATAATACTGTATCATATACTATACTTAATAATACTGTATTGTATACTTGAAATTTACTGCATAGCTCTTACCATGGGGGAAAAATGGTAACTATGTAAGGTAATGGCTATGTTAATTAGATTGATTGTGGTTATCATTTCACAACATATATTAATATCAAATCATTACATTGTATATCTTAAATAGCCACAATTTTTTAATTAAACCTTAATAAAGCTGGAAAAACTTCAACCATTTTTCAAAATAAAAAATCAGCTTATAAATGCTCATTTTAAAAATAAAAAAAAATTATTTATAGTCCTACTATCCTTCTTCACCTTCAAGTCTTTGCTCAGATATTACTTTTACAGTGAGGCTTTTCAGGACAGCTGGTTTAGAATCGTTGCCCCACTACATCCACACTCACCAACACCAAGTGCTCTCTATAGTGCTTTGGGACGTGTGAATCGCTGTCTAATCTATTTATTTATTGTCTGTATCCCTGCACAGGCATTTAAGCTCAAGGACTTTGTCCACTTTGTTCACTGTTGTATCCCTAGTACTTGTATATCATTGGCCTTCAATAAATGTTTACTGGATGAATCCAAACACAAGTACTGTTAACATTTAGATGTATTTCTTCTAGTGTTTTTGAGTTTTTAGTGCAGCAAGTTTTATTATTTTTTAACATAAAGAAAAAGTAACATCCATTAAATGCCAGGCACTGTGCTAGAGATTTTACATACTACTATTCATTTCACTTAATCTTTCAACAACCCTCAGAGACATTATCCCTGGTTTACAGATGAGAAAACCAAAGGCGCAAAGACATTAAGCAACGTGCTTAAGTTCACACTCCTGGTAAGTTTAAATTGCATTCAGATCAAAATGCATGACTCCAATCCTGTGGAATGTCACTCCATCATTGTCCTCTATACCTGTACTTTTGCTGTGTATTTACTCATGTCCACCTTCTCCACTTAGCTTTATCTCCTAAGTATTTGTTCATGTTATTACATTTCATTTCCTATTTTAATGGCAAAAGCTAACTGTATAAATGAGGATCAGACTAGAGATAACAATATAACATGCATTGGCTGAATGAAGGTCATAAACATCTATCATTAAAGTGTTTAGTTATGAACTTTCCTAAAAATCATATTTAATCTAACTTGTGCTTTTCCCCAGAAGCCTCTCCCGACTCCTGTCTACCCACTCACATTTGCACTAGTTGGGATTCTCCCATCTGCGTGAGCTTTTGGGGGCTTGGAGGTGGAGGCGGAGGCGTTATGTTTGAGAAAACACTAGATTGGCTCACAGATTTGAAGCTGAACAGTGAAGCCTTGAAAAGAAGGTGTCCGCTGGCCCCTGGCCACTGGGGCTCTCTCGCCACCTCCTTCCTGCCTTTGGATTTCTGCCTGTCGGTGCCATCCTCGGACCGGCTTTCTCCACGGCAGTGAAGGACACAGCTGCCTTGCGCGCACATCCCCGCAGCTCTCTGACTAGAGAAAAAAGGAGTATCTTTCTCCAGCTTAATGTGAAAATTGCTGGTAAAAAGACACTGCCCTGGCTGGGCCCTTGCGCCTACCCGGGGACCAGCGCACGTGCTCAGGGCCCAGCGCGGCGCGTGCCCTGCCTCTGACGCACTGCATGAGTAGGGGCCCCACGTGGTTTTAAGGAGCGTGTTCCAGGGCAAAAAAGTCTGTTTTGGACAGACAGAACGTTGACCGCCTCACTGTAGGATGAGATCAAATCGAACCCCGCCCCCGTCCTTGACCACTTGAGGCCACGTTCAGTCATTACGGAAAAAGACGCGCAGAACGTTGCCGGTTCCGGAGACGCCCGTGGATTCACCGAGTCCGACTGGTGTTCCCGCAGAGCTTTCTCTGCTGGGCACCAGCTTAAGTCGCTGCGGACGCACAGCCAGATGAGGTCCCTGTCCTCTCAGACTCACATCACACAGCACGACAGCCAGTAAACGAGTGGATAACTGAGACGATCGCAGACGGTGAGAAGAAATGAGGAGGGCACCCTAACAAGACAATAATGAGGGTGGGCTTGGGGAAGGGCGCCTGCTCCGGGTGGGGAAGGCCAGGCTCTCTGAAGAGCCCATAATAGAAAAGTTAACCAACCCTTGTGGCCTCCTTCTGAATCCCCCACAGGCCTTAGCATGGAGGCTGAGCCCATGAAGATTTGCTAAATTGAAAAGGAAACCAGGGAAATGAAAAGGCATATCTAGCTCAGTGAAAAAAAAAAAAAAGGAATTTTTTTTTTAATTGAGACCTGTTGGTTAAAGGAGGTCATACTCCCCTATGGGTTTTGGAAAAAACACATCATTTAGCAGTCATTAAGAAAAAAATGTGTGACCACAGGAACTGCAGAGTTCACAAAGCTTCAATACACATTTCAAAACAAGCCTCAGAAATAACAATCAAATGTGTCATTGCTATACAACTCATGCAAAAACAAATCCACAAGAAAAGGAAAAAAAATAAGGCTATTTTACAGTCTACGTATCTAAGTACCAAAGAACTTAAAACTCCTCTGAAAATCCAATAGGCATGTTTATGTCTTTATGATGATCTGCTCTCCTGAATACATTTGTTTTTATGAGCAATAACTATGTATAGAAAATAAAAATTTCTACTTTGAGATTGCTGTATACACATGCCTAATATTTATCCATGTAGAGTCATGAACATGCTCTCTCTGTACATACACGCATGCACACACACAAATACACTTACATACATAAAGGCAGGGTCATGTGGAAAGGGTGTGGGTTTAATCAGATAGAACTGGGACCAATTGTGGTTCCACTCCTTATTAGCTGTGTGGTTTTGAGCAAGTAATTTAACCTCTCGAGGCCTCATTTTTCATTTATGAAATGGAGATAATAATAACAACTTCAAAGGGTTTTCTGAAACTTTCATTAAATCTGATGTATTGAATGCCAAGTAGTATGTGAAATAGAGTAAACCCCTAATCAATAGCATGTGTGTATGTATTTAGTATTTAGTATATTAATAGGCCTGGACAAGAAATAATCTCATTTTGACTGTTCTTATAGTTGATGAAGGAGCAAATTTAGAATATTTTGTTTGCTTGTAATTCTGACTGCACTAGAGACATTAAATGACAGCAACTATTTCATGAACATATCAGAAATATCTTGGAACAAGTACAACTGTGAAAAATTTGAGAAGATTGACAGTGTTTTTCTGTTCCTTCTACTATAGATCACAACAGACGTCGGATAAGTTTAATTGTCAATGTGTACACAGAAGACCCCAAATAACATTGCATCAAACCAGCCTTTTTACAGGTCAGAGGGACCTTGGCCGTCCGTGTGAGTGCTGTTGCCTCCCAAGCGTTCTGCTCATTCCTGCAACCATGGTCTGGTTCAAGGTGCTCCTTGACTGGACTGACCTTAACCTCCACGCATCTCTGTTCCATCCGTCCTCCTTACCTAGTTACTTATTCCATCTGCCATCATTGCTTTAGTTTTAGGGAAAAGAGACGTTTCACATCTCTTTTGTTCCATCAACAAACGTTTACTCTTCAATGTCTTAAATTCTTCTCACTCCTTTATAAGTACCCCCAGCAGCCCCCTAAGTCACTCCGCCTCAAATATGGAGTATTGGTATCTTACAGTCACTTAGTCTATGTCCCACCTAAAGTAGAAATCTTTAAAATATCCTGCTTGGAGAGATGAGGCGATCCATTCTTTAAGACATAGCCAAGTCCTTGTGGGTAGCTCTAATCTTAAGTCAGGTTTTCTTTCTATGAAACAGTTTATACAGGTTATTTCTGGAGAGTAGAGATGGAGGAAGGTGAGAGGCAGGAAGGGAAAGGAGTAGAGAGACTTTTATATTTTATTTTATGCCCTTCTGTTATGACTGTATTTTTTCCTTTGTGAGTGAATTACTTAAATTTAATCAAAATCTGCCTCCTTATAAGCTTCAACCATCAGTACTAGAACTACATAGAATAAATCTAATGCTTCCTCCAAATGACACTTTCAGATCTTCAAAGAGCACTACCTTGCCCTGTTTATGTCTGTTCATCTTAAAGCTAAGGACCTTATTCCTTTAAATGTGCCCCATATGATGAAATCCACACAACTTTATTGGCTACCTCTGTGGCATTCATTTCCTTTTCTCTTTTCCCAATAGCCCTGATTTCCAAGCAGGTCTCCACCTGGTTCTGGAGAAGCTGATCCACCCTGCTCCCAGGGTGGAGTACATGACCTGGGCTAACCTTCCATGTTCCTTGACATGGTGATGGCTTCAGGATTGAACTAAGCCAGTCCAATCAGTGCAAATCTCAGGACTTCAACTAGAAATGCTGGTTCTAAGGTGTGGGATGGGGATGAGAATGCAGAGAGCCTCGGGAATTGTTGGGCCCAATTCTTCTCCAGGACAATGCCCAACTGCACGTCACACAACCAATGCTTCAAAAGTTGAATGAATTGGGCTGCAAAGTTTGGCCTCATCCGCCATATGCACCTGACCTCTCACCAACCAACGACCACTTCTTCAAGCATCTCGACAACTTTTTGCAGGGAAAACACTTCCACAACCAGCAGGATGCAGAAAATGCTTTCCAAGAGTTCCTCAAATCCCTAACCACGGATTTTTATGCTACAGGAATAAACAAACTTATTTCTCATTGGCAAAAATGTGTTGATTGTGATGGTTCCTAATAAAGATGTGTTTGAGCCCAGTTATAATGTTGTAAAATTCACAGTCTGAAACCGCAATTACTTTTGCACCAAACTAATACTTCATATCCTATTTGACAGCACCACTTATAGCTCTGACTCCTCAAAATATGCCTCTGAAATCTTTTTTTTTTTTTTTTTTTTTTGAGACAGTCTCACTCTGTTGCCCGGGCTAGAGTGCTGTGGCATCAGCCTAGCTCACAGCAACCTCAAACTCCTGGGCTCAAGCAATCCTCCTGCCTCAGCCTCCCGAGTAGCTGGGACTACAGGCATGCACCACCATGCCCGGCAATTTTTTTCTACATATTTTTACTTGTCCAGCTAATTTCTTTCTATTTTTAGTAGAGACGGGGTCTCGCTCTTGCTTAGGCTGGTCTCAAACTCCTGAGCTCAAATGATCCACCCGCCTTGGCCTCCCACAGTACTAGGATTACAGGCGTGAGCCACCACGCCCAGCCATCTCTGAAATCTTCTTATTTTAAAAATTTTATACATATGTGTATATATAATTTTTAAAGAAAAACGTATAATATATGCATGTGTATGTGTGTACAAAATCCTTTACTGTTGTCTCCATACATACTAACAGCCATGAACAAAAGCATGCTAGTATGGGCTGTTGGCCAGGACAGGAACTCTGTTATATTGAATTGGACAGCATGACGATCGCTGTTAAAGTAAGGATTCTGCCTATACTTAATACTTCTCCACAAGAAGAAATATTGAGTTTCAGAGAGTTTCTTGCTCGTAGTACAGCAAGAAATATAGGAGAAGAATGAGGAGCGTTCATTGGCCTTCTGTCAGGAAGTGACGCTCCAGCCAGAGCCAGCGGCCCCTGCACCAGGCTTGAGGCAGCGCACCCTTGGCCATGCTGTCTTCGAATCTCTGCAAAAGGCCCCGGTTAGGTCTGGATTTTACTGAGCTGATCAGATCCTTCTTTCACAAGGATTGTTTTAAAACTGCTATAATCTTAAGGAAGATTCCCTTTTTTTTAGTTTTTTAAACTTTTTAAATTAAATTTTTTAAAAAACAGGTTAAAAATTCACGTTATTCAAAAGCCTAAATGTACAGAGGAAAAGTCTTTCCCAGGCCTAAACCACCAATACTTGGTTCCCCTCCTGGGAAGCAATTATCACTTCCGTAAGTATCCTTCCAGAGATATTCCATTATCATTTTCTTTTATTGTCACATTTTTTCCCCAGGAGGATGCATGTATCTGGGCCTTTTCAACTTGTTTTGCCATACTTTCTTCTCTTTGTTTCTTATCCCTTCTTTAACAAGACAAGGTCGACTTCCCCTGGGGACTTTCTTCTGAATGCCAACTTGCCCTAGGTTGATAATGGTTTTATCACCTTTCCAACTCCAGTTTCTATTCTAGTTAGGAATAAGTTTGTATGTGACAGCTGGTGGTCCCAGTCGCCTTCCAGTGAATGATGGATGGGACAGGGGGAGCAACCGTTCCCTAGTATCATTAATTGCAAGATTTTTGCAAGCTCAAAATTCTAGAACTGACAGTTGCCTCCAATTGCTGCCAGCTGTTAATTTGGCTGGGTGGTGCGGCGCTGAGTGCCCTTCTGCAAACAGTCTGGGACAGCGGCTGGCTCACTGCACGTCTTCTTTCATGGGCTCTGTGACACTCCATTCTGAATTTCTTTGGCCCAAAAATAATATCCTAAACCCATTCCATAGTACACATGTCTGTCACTAGCCAGACTTTACAGAAGTAGTTAACTCTAGGCACTGAGTTTCTTGTCTATAAAATGAGGGGACTGAATGCAATGATCTCTCAGCTCCCAGCCCTAAAAGTTCCATAAGAAAATGGAATCAGTTGTGTGTTAAGCGGTGAACGTGTAATCCAGGTCCTTATCTCTTTCCCCAAAAGCACTAAAGCTTGACGGAGTAAAAAATCTGACCAATATCTGGAAGCAGTAGCTGATACATCCCTGGGCAGTTTTAGAGCAACAGCTAAGGGGTTTTGTTCTTTGCTGAGTTTTGCCCAAGAGGGCTTAAGAACTGCTTGTCCCATAGTTGCAAAACAGTTCTTGCCCCATATACTGGCAAGTAATTTTTTTTTTTTGAGACAGAGTCTCACCCCAGGTAGAGTGCAATGGTGTCATCATAGCTCACTGCAACCTCAAGCTCCTGGGCTCAAGTGATCCTCCTGCCTCAGCTTCCCAAGTAACTGGGTCTATGGGTGCATACCAAGACACCCAGCTAATTTTTTCTATTTTTAGTAGAAACTGGGTCTTGCTCTTGCTCTGGCTGGTCTCCAACTCCTGAGCTCAAACAGTCCTCTCACCTTGGCCAGAGTGCTAGGATTACAAGTGTGATCCTCTGTGCCTGGCCCTGGCAAGTAATTTTTACAAATCATTTTTAGTTATTATGAAAACGGCATTAATTAAAAATATATATAGAGAGAAAAAGGCAGTGAGAAAAGGGCAACCCCCCCCCCCGTTTTTAAATCTCAGCTGTATAAGATTCAGTTAATCTATAATTCTCACTCAATTTGAACATTGTGAGCCATCAGAGTGTCAGCTTTGAGGTGTACCTGATGAGTCGGCTACATCTCCCTAGGAAAGGCCAACCTGGCTGCAATGGCAGGGCTTTGCTAGTGGCAGTACATGGGGGTACCACATTTCTGTGCAGTCATGATGGCTTGGTAAGTTCTAAAAGTCAGTTTGTCAGGGCACTCTGAGATGTTGGGTTTTCAAGACGCAGCTACACAAATCAAGTTCCCAATAGACTGATATTCACACCAGATTGACAACTTATCCATTTGTAATGGGAGACATACTTTCTTCACAACCATGATAACTCAGGTCTGCTGTCTAGCCCCCACCTCCCCTGTATCAAGGTACCTGAGGAAAATTCTTTTCCTCAGAAGGTTTGAGGAGCATGGGATTAGTAACAGATATCACATGCAGGCCCTGATGGGTAAGATAAGGCGAGCAATTCCTGCCCCACAAAAGAGAGTCCTATAGCAAATGTCTCACATTTGATTCATTTATGCTTTCAGCAAACATTTACTATGCCCACTAGTAGGCTTACTGAGGCTATTAAAGCTGAAGTTTCATGGCCCCTCACTATAAGGGCCCTCTCAAGACTATTGGCGAGGCCTTGAGAATATATTCTTACATTCATGCATTTTTTTTTAATTTGCTTAAGTAAGATATTTTAAGGGCGATTGGTTAAGTCTACTGCTTCTCTGCACTCTGACTTCCTTTCAGTCACATGTCCCTTGAGGAGGGTGGCACTGGAGTGGTCACAGGCATTATGGGGATCTGGCAAAGGAGGCCTTGAGTTGGGGATGCATCTTGTTGGGGTTTAGTGGTTTGCAATCAAATCTGTAAGTACTTAAATCTTTGCTGGCTTCCCCATGTCTCAGTGGCTCTTGGAAATGCTTCTGTTGCCACAGAGCCAGCTTGCCCAGCGCTGAGACACAGAGGTGCTGGGCCAGAAGCCATATTACAACACGAACACGTCCTGGAGCATGGAAGGTGTGTGGCGTGGAAGAGAAAAAAGGAAACCGTAATACGGTCGGAAGCTAATCTGTGGGAAGTTCCTCCAGTCATCACACGCCTAACACTGTAGGTAGAAATTTCAGTTATCTTGAATGCCTATTCAAACTGAAAGTTTTCTTCCATAAGGAATATAATAATTATGTAACACATACAATTATAAACATGTCATACTTTTTTTTTCTTTCATGATATGAATGGGGCAAAGTAGAACTTACCAGAATCCACATACCTATAGGCTAGTATCGCACACTATGGATATATCTGTGTGGAAAGTTAAGTATTTTATGCATCCCAGTTACCAATACTTTAAATTTTTTTGATCAACCAAGGTAGAAGACCGAATTACCTTGCAATTCTCTTTGTATAATATAAGATCGGCAATGGTGTCTTGGACCCAGCTCGTGGTCCCTGAAGTCCAGCAGTGTTCTGCCTCCACACACTCGGTGCTCCGATCCCAGGATCTGCTGAGGCTGAGGTCCTGCCTGCCTGGATACCATAGCAGCAGCCTCTGCCTGCGCTTCCCGGCGAGTGGCTACTGAGCAGTGAGACGGTCCCCTTGTCTCCCCCTTTCTCAGTCCAGGGAAATTTCTGCACCACTCTCCTCTAAAAGATAAAGGTAAAGGTCTTTGCCTTTTCCCTTTTCTTCAGGACACCCTTCATAGTTCTCTTCAAGGACCTTCACATTTTTACAAAGCCCAGGAGGCGTCCTTGACTTCATACTGCCTGGTAAATTTTGCCTGGTAAAAGTCCCCAGGGCAAGGAATGCAATGGGTCACGTACTTTCTCCCATTGAATGGACCCAGCAACCTACTCAGAATAGGTAAAAGTGAAAAATATTGAAAATACAAATTACTATTAACTGAATACAATTGAGAAGAGGAATGAGGGTCTTATAGGGGTAGAGTGTGGGGGTAGAATAGAAAATGATGTATGGGGGTGGGATTTGACAGATAGACACTGCCAGATTCTTGGTCTCTGCTTTTTTCTTTCTTTCTTTCTTGTTCTTTCCTCCCTCCCTCCTTTCTTTCTTTTCTTTTTTTATTTCTTTCCTTCTTTTTTGAGAGACAGGGTCTCACTACTTTGCCAGGGCTGGAGTGCAGTGGTTATTCGTAGGCACCAACAGACTGCTCTATAGCCTCAAACTCCAGGTCTCAAAGGATCTTCCTGCCTCAGCCATCTGAGTGGCTAGGACCTCAGGCACGCACCAGGGCATCTGGTGATTCCCTGGTAGCTAGAACTCTAGGCTCATGCCACCACACCCGCTGTATTCCTTTTAGAGAGGCTAAGCAGGTCATTCTCTTTCCAAGGTCTTCTTTTTGCAAAGTCCACCATAACTGGTTAGTTTAGGCTTTGTTAGTTACAATGGCATTCCTTCCAGTCATGCCTCCCTGAGGTCATCCTGATTAAATGTGAGGGTTTTTGGTTTTTTTTGAACACTCGAGGAAATCTTTACTAATTATTGAGTAGCTGAAAAGAATAACAATTACGTAGAAGGGACAGATGATAGATATAGATAGATATAGATAGATAGATAGATAGATGATAGATAGATAGATACAGAAGTATAGGTATCATTCAAGTACCCAACCTTCAAATTTAAAAAAACAAATTAGAGGGAAGGGGAAGGGAAAAAACAAACAAACAAACAAAAAAACAAATTAACTTGTGAACCGCTCCCTATACAAACCCTTTCCTTTCCCCCTCAGAGGTAAGGACTATCCTAAATTTTGTAAATAACATTCCTTTGCTTTCCTTTATAGTTTTATCCCTAAACACAATATTTAGCTGTACATGTGTTTGAACTTTACATAAACGGAATCATACAGTAGGTTCATCTTTTTGCTTTTTTTCCAAAATTAAGTTCCTAGGATTCATCCATGTATATATAATTCATGGATTTTCACCACTGTATGGCATTTTGTTGTATGAAATATATACCACTATTGAGTCATTAATTTTACTATTGACATATACTTAGGTGGTTTCCAGGTTTTAGCTTTTGCAAATCATGCCACTCTGATCCTTCCTATGCATGTCTCCTAGTACATATATGTAAGTTTCTCTAAGGTATTTATCTAGTAGTGGAATTGCTAGGTTATAAGCTATGTGCCTCTTCAACTTTAATAGACAATACTAATAATTTTCTAAAATTATTATACCAATTTCCATGCTTATCAGTTGTATATGAAAGTTTCTTCCCGTTGTCAATATACCTGTCAACACCTGATATTGTCATATTTTTAGTTTCTTTTTTTAATTTTTTTTATTTCAGCATACTATGGGGGTACAAAAGTTTAGGTTATGTATATTGCCCTTGCCCCCACCCCCGAATCAGAGCTTCAAGGGTGTCCATCCCAGACGGTACACATCGCATTCATTATGTATGTATATACCCATCTCCTTCCCCCCCATCTGCCCGACACCCAATTAACGTTATTCCTAAATGTGCTCTTAGGTGATGATCAGTGAAACCAATCTGATGGTGAGTACATGTGGTGCTTATTTTTCCATTCTTGGGATACTTCACTTAGTAGAATGGGTCCCAGCTCTATCCAGGAAAACACAAGAGGTGCTATATCACCATTGTTTCTTATAGCTGAGTAGTACTCCATGGCATACATATACCACATTTTATTAATCCACTCATGTATTGATGGGCACTTGGGTTGTTTCCACATTTTTGCAATTGTGAATTATGCTGCTGTAAACATTCGAGTGCAGATGTCTTTTCATATTTTCAGTTTTTTAGTCAAACTTGTTGTAAAGCAGTGTCATAATCTTTCATTTTACTGATTAACATTTACATCTGTCATAATTTTCATTTTACTGATTACTAATAAAGTTAAGCATCTTTTCATATTTTACTGAGCATTCATGTTTCTTCTATGAAGTGCCTGTTCTAATGTTTTCCCCTTTTTCCTATTGAGCCGTGTGCTTCTTACTTGCTTTGCAGGAGTTATTTTATAGTCTGGCTATAAAGTATTTGCCAGTTATATTTTACAAATCTGTTCTCCCAGGTTGTGGCTTGTCTTTAGTGAACAGAGTTTTGTTTTTTAAAAAAATGTAATGAAATATATTAATCTTTTTCTTTTGGGTTTATGTTTTTAAAGTATTGTTCAAGAAATCCTTCCCTACCCTGAGATCATGAAGGCATTACCCTATATTATTTTCTAAAAGTTTTATAGTTTTGCCTTTTACTTTTAGGTATTTAATCTACTTAGAATTTATATGGGGGGGTATGGTATAAGGTAGAGGTCCAAATATTCCTTTATGGGTAAACCATTCTCCCAGCACCACTTAGTGATTTCCCATGACTCACACTGACAGTGCTGACATAATTCAACTTTTCATGTAGCTAGGTCTGTTTATAGGTCCTTTATTCTGTTTCATTGGTCAGTTTGTCTATTTCTGAACTAATACCACACTCCTAATGACTACGGCTTTATAGTAAGTCTTGCTATCTTATAAGGCAATTACTCCTGCCAACTTCCAACCTTGCTTGTCTTCAGACTATTCTTGGCCTCTTGTTTCTGCATATATATTTAAAAATTAGCTTACTAAATTCCCGAAGGGGGAAACAAAAACCCTGTGTTTCTTCGGCTTTTTTTTTTTTTTTTTACCATCTTCTTTTATGCTATTTGTCCTGTTCCCTTCCCCCACTCCCCGGGAGGGTTTTTCTATCTTTTCCTCTTGTATTTTTGATTGATTGAGTATATTTTTTTCATTCCATTTGGTTTTTCCTAGAATAGGAAGTTATATGCTCCATTCCCATTCTTTTAGTGACTACCTAAGACATCTTAGTCTGCATACTTAATTTATCAAAGTCTAACATTTATCAATACCTTTATTAATAAAGTAACACAGGAAACTTTGAACATTCTCTTTCTAATCACCCCTTGACTTCCATGCTGATGTAGATGTGCATTTATTCTATATTGATTTTTAACCCCACAAGGTGTTACTATTGTTTCATCTAGTTTAGCTTTGTTTATATTTACCCACATATTTACAACTTTTTTTGCTCTTCATCTCTTCTTGTATCTCAGACTTTGCATTTGGAATTAAGTTACTTTCACTTGAAGTATATACCTTTGAATTTTCTTCAGTAAATTGGCAAACTCAACTTTTGAAAGATATTTTTTGCTGGCTATAAAATTTGTGGTTGATAGTTATTTTCTCTCAACACAATGAAGATATTATTTACCACCTTCTGACTTCTGTTGTTAAGTCTAATTTTCATTCCTTTGAAGATAATGGGTTTTGTTCCCTTCTCCATCTCTTTCGCTTTTCTGTTCTGCAGTTATACTGCATATCTAAATGTGATTTTTAAATTTTTCATTTATCTTGCTTAGGATTTTTTTTTTTTTTTTTTTTTTGAGACAGAGTTTCACTCTGTTGCCCAGGCTAGAGTGAGTGCCGTGGCATCAGTCTAGCTCACAGCAACCTCAAACTCCTGGGCTTAAGCGATCCTACTGCCTCAGCCTCCTGAGTAGCTGGGACTACAGGCATGCGCCACCATGACCGGCTAATTTTTTGTATATATATATTTTAGTTGTCCATATAATTTCTTTCTATTTTTAGTAGAGATGGGGTCTCGCTCTTGCTCAGGCTGGTCTCGAACTCCTGACCTCGAGCGATCCACCCACCTCGGCCTCCCAGAGTGCTAGGATTACAGGCGTGAGCCACCGCGCCCGGCCATTGCTTAGGATTCTTAAAAACCTCACACAAAGATGTGAATAGAGATCAAAATTGGAGAAGTAGTTGAGGGTCAGATTATGAAAGATTTTGAAAGTCATACTAAGGAGTCAGTATTTTATTCTGTAGAGCAGTTATCTTCAAACTTTGTAGCTTATGTACATTATGTAAGAATTTTGAAAAATATGTGTTCTCTTGCACATTTAACTTGACATGTAAAATTTTCATCATAAGGTTAAATAAGTTTGTTACTTGCTAATAAGAGAGAATATATTACATATTTTATAAATTAAAATAAGGTGAGGATTAACTAAAATTAGAATACTTTTATGGTATGCTTGAATATATAATATTTGATATATATTTGGGTATGATTATTTACTACTTGAAATATATTGGTATGCCTATTGAATAAAGCATGCCAATTTTAAAATAAATCATATATAATTTTTACCAGTTTTATGAAATGTTTTTAAAATGTTATACTTTAAAACATTACAATTTCATTTAAAATAATAAGAATTACTTACCTATACTAAATTTAGACCATCCTAACATGAGATCAATATTGTTTCTAACTTCAAGCTTCACCCTTAATAGAAATATGGGTAAAATATAAAAAGGCAGGAAGACCTATAGATTTCAGGTGCTTTGATTATGCTTTGATTAATCATTAGGAAGGCTTCCCTGAAACCAATTGTCATTCTAGGTGGGGCTTTTCAAGTATGCAATCTGTTACACAAGAGGTCTAAATAAATTCTACAAAGTCACAATGGTTTTAGCTTTTGCATGTGAGAATCTCTCTCTTTCTCTCTCTCTCCCTCCCTTCTTTCCTCCCTCCCTCTCTCACTTTCTCTCTCTTCCATCTATGCAAGCAGATCTTGATGCCCCACGTTTATTTTTGGGAAGGGATTCAAGCAAATATTGGAAGTTTTGCCCGCAAACAACAATCTGTTTCAAAGGGAAAGGGAGTGAGGACCTCTTTCTGGAGGCAAAAATGACTGGTTATAGATAGAGGTCGTAAATCTACTGTTCCATTTGGAGGTGGGTCCAAATGAGCTAATGGGCAGATCCTTCCCTTTTCTTTACTTGTGGCATTAAACAGGAAACTTTCACGAGTTGGGTCAGAGGTTTTTTTCCATAGGCACATGTAAGCATTACATGTTCTATTATTGCAATATTGTGAAATTTGTCCTTTTGAGAAATGTGCACACAGATCTTGGTGTATTTTACTTGGAAACAAGAATTAAGAGTTATTGTTTATTTATTTATTTCCACTTTTTTTTTCCAAAAGAGAAAAACATGGGGAAAATGTTGTGGAAAGTTTAGATCTACATAGAAGAATTTGACCATGGATATCCTAGAACAAGGTTTAATACACATTTTATGGTTAAGCATTAACTATCATCAGTTATAATTTGTATACTAGATAATATACTAACCATTAAGCAATTAGAAGAGGTAAAAAGTAGTTATTAAGAGCATAAGCACAAGAGTTAGACTGCCTGGGTTCAAATCCCACTTTTACCACTTTGTAGCTCTGTGAACTTGGCTGATTTTTATAACTTCTCTGGGTTTTAGTTTCCTCATCAGTAATAGGGGACTAAAATGTTATCTACCTCGGACTATAGTTTTGAGGATTACATAAATGCCCCAATTTCCTCACCTGTAAAGTAGTCTTTTTCTTGTATGATTATGGTGAGGATTAAATGAGATATATGCATACAATGCTTAGCACAAAGGCCTGGATCATGATATAATTTCAATAAATTTATTTTGTTTAGCAAGTAAGGAAATAAATCTGCTTTAACAATGTAAAATTAAACGTTTATTTTACTTTCACATATCACATCACAACTAAGAATCTGAGGACTTGGCACACTGCACTGTCAGCGACTGTGCTGACACAGAAACAAGACGCAGCATTACCTGTGAAGAGAAAATACCCCAACACTTTGTATTTTGTTGCACAAATTACCAATTGAATATAGTGGGAAATGATAGCAGAGACTTAAAAAGACTTCAGTGATTTTCAAATTTTAAATAAAGCATATCTTGATTTTACTTCTTTGTTCAATTCTATTATGCAAATGTAATGGCAATGCAATTTCTCCATTTTGTCTTGTATTAGTTCCTTGGTTTAGCTCTAGCTTTTTGAGAGTAAATATAATATGGCAAGTCAATAAATTGCCATTAAAATTATTAAAATCCAATGTTTTTTTAATCATGTAATCATGATTCGGGGTTACATGTTCTAGATTCTAAATGGCATTAATTTGGCTTATATAGCCTCACACTTCTAGGCTGAAGTAATCCTGCTACCTCAGCCTCCAGGGTAGCAGGCATGCACAACCATGCCCAGCTAATTTTTAAAAATTTTTTGTAAGAGTCTCACTATGTTTCCCAGGCTGGTTTCGAACTCCTGGCCTCAAGCCATCCTCCAGCCTCAGCCTCTCAAAGCACTGGGATTACGGGCATGAGCCACGGTACCCAGCCAAGTGTGTGTGTTTTAAAGACAATTTGAGTTGACTTTACAGCACTTGCAACTGAAGGAGTCCTGATACGTACAGACATCTTTCTAATTTATTCACAGATGCAACCATTAATGTTGACAGTGAATACATTTACAATGAAGTATATTAAAAACATGGTCCAAGTGTCTCTTGAACCCAGGCAAGATAAAATAGCAGTTAAGAGCCTAGGCTCTGGAGTCAAACTGTCTGCTTACCTGCCTACCAAACATCACTCGAGGCTGAGAAGCGGCTGTCCTTCTAGAGAGGACCCCTGCTCTCCAACTGCCACAGAGAAGAGTCTCAGCAAACCATGGACTAGGGCTGATGGCCACTTATCATTGCACCAACTCTGTTGCCTGTCTTACAGCTATGTTATGAGAAACATCAACCATTTCTTGTGTTTCTTTATCAAAACTGACAAGAGAAAGAGAGAACCAAGAAAAATAGGAGATTTTTTTTTTTTCTGTGGATGGGAGGAACATTCCTACAGGTCGTGCCTTGAGAAAAGAGCCTAATCTAAGCTACCAATAGTGAAGCTGCCATTTATTCATTTTCATCACCTACTGGGGCCCTGCAAAGCATTTGCATTTCCCTCTATGGAGTGCCTGCCTGTCCTGGAATATCTTCTCTGACACTACTTAAATGTTTTTCACTTCTCTTTTCTGCTGCCTAAAATGTGGAAATTTGGCTGGTTAAATATTTCATTTTAAAGATATAGATCCCTTGAGATAGGTTAGCATAAGAGCATAGGTTTCAGTGTCAAGACTGCCCAGATTCAAATTCCACCCCCACCACTGACTATAGCATATTAACCTTTGCAAGTTACTTAACCTCTGTGTGCCTCAGTTTCCTCATTTGTGGAATGGAAATAATAATAGCAACTCCTTCACAGGGTTGTTGAGGATTTAAAGCGTTGATGCATGCTTAAAATAGTGCCAGACACACAGGAAGCACTATGTAAGTGTCAGCTCTTATTAAGCTTAGGTGTTTACAGATCATTTAAATCAGATTTCCTTCTCCCTAATCTAGCTGAGGACAGCTTCACAGAGGGAGTGGGAGCTTGATAGGAAGACCAGGTGGGGGCAGAGTGAGGACTAGAGGGGTTAGAGGGGCTTGAAGGAAGGAGAAGGGGAAGGTTGGGGTGGAAGTGCAGAGGACAGAGAAAATTAGTAACCGTGCAGAGTGAGACAGGTCTGGATGGGCCTGCTACAATCGGAGCCTGTGGGTCCTTAGAGTAAAGAACATTAAGAAGATGGAAGAGAGGAAAAGGATGGAAGTGGGCAGGTGCCAAAGTGAATCACACATATTTCACAGCTTTGTCTAGTGTTGACTTGCATCCAGAAAAGGCAGAAGAAATTCTTTTTCCTCCTTTTTATGCTTGGTCTAGTGTCATAATCTAACCACCTTATGAATGGAATAGATTGCTGTGCACAAACCTGAGATCCCAATCTTCCATTCATAATGCTGTTCCAGCAGGAAATATTTTCTGGGTTCCAAATAACAGGCTTCAGTGGTCTTTTGGAACAGGAGCATTTGTAAGTTGGGCCTGCCTGTTTGCTGAGGGGGAGATTCCAGCTGGGTAGGTCAGATAGAGAGCCCAGCTTTCACAATTGGAGAAACTGGAGCCGACTTGTCTGGACTAGTGATGCAGCTCCAATGAGAGCCCAGGTCTCCAGGGCTCCACATTTCCGGGTTAGTAGTTTTACCTTCAGACTTGAATCTGTTTAATGAAATAAGGATAGTGACAGACATTTAATAGGCTGGATGGCACAATATGCCACTGAAATTGCTTCATTTTTTTTAAAGGTAACAGAATCTGATTTTATGAACAGTATTGGCCAACTAGAGATTGATAATTAAGAGCTGTTTTGTCTTTCTTCTCTTAAGCCGCATGGGAGGGGTGAAACAGAGGCTGGATGACATTTTGCCATTCTTTGTAGAGGAATCCAAATATCATATAGGGGGAGATAGAAGAGAGGAGGAAAATGGGGAACTCTAAGTTTCCTCTAAATGCATGATTCTTTTACTCTGCTTTGCCTAATTTTAGGGTAGACCATAGTAAGTATAAATCATAGTATTAATCACCTGCTGTCTGTTTTTCTTTTAGGTACTGCAACAACCTGAATCATAATAATTTCTCACTGATAAAGATCAATTTGTACAATGTGCCCTGGATTTATAGAAACTGCTGTCCCCACCCCTGGGCTGTGGACGGATACCAGTCTGTGGCCTGTTAGGGACCAGGCTGCACAGCAGGAGGTGAGCGGGGAGCAGCCACGCTTCATCTGTATTTATAGCCGCTGCGCCCCATCGTTCGCATCACTGCATAAGCTCCGCCTTCTGTCACCTCAATCACTGTCTCCCATCACCCCTAGATGGGATGGTTTAGTTGCAGAAAAGCAAGCTCAGGGTTCCCACTGATTCTGCATTATGGTGAGTTGTATAATTATTTCATTATATACTACAATGTAATAGTAATAGAAACAGGGTGCACAATAAATGCAATGCGCTTGAATCACCCCAAAACCATCCCCCACCGCCCTACCCCGGTCTGTGGAAAAACTGTCTTCCATGAAACTAGTCCCTGGTGCCAAAAAGGTTGGGGACTGCTGGATAGGAACATTTAGGACCTATGAGACACAGTTATAAACAACTTTGCATTAGAAGAGTAATAGAGAATTTTTAATATATTCTTTACTTGCAAAAAACATCCTCAAATCAATGATGTCATTGTTCTCTCTACTTGACCGCTGTGGGGCTAAGCAAGGAAAGTGAAGTGACCAGCTGCCTCAAAGCAATGATATGTGGTTCTATCAGGGAACTATCTCATTTCACTGATTAATGGGGTACAAGCATCTGTGAGATTTATAATATGACACATTTTAATAACAGCACAATAAGAAAACAACAGTACCACTAGGGCAAATCTTTAAAAATAGCTCTATTTTTGTGCAGCAATAATTAAATGAATTGCTAAGAGAAAAAAATAACAACCACCATTAATTGAGCACCTACTACGGGCCAGATGCTGTGCTAATTACCTTACCTGCATTATCTCTGAACCTCACGGTAACACTCTTATGGAGATTTTATTATCCCTGTTTTTCTGATGAAGAACTGAGGCCAAGAAAATTTCATTGACTTACCTGAGGTTCCACAGCTGGTAAGAAGCAGAGCTGAGACTCACCCCCAGGTAAAGCTGTCATTGCAGTCGTGTGTGAGGCAGCAGCAGGGGCTCTGGGATAGGCAGTTCTG
The DNA here is from genome assembly GCF_041146395.1 of Eulemur rufifrons. NCBI lineage: Eukaryota > Metazoa > Chordata > Mammalia > Primates > Lemuridae > Eulemur > Eulemur rufifrons. The sequence goes on from NC_090990.1 coordinate 89,630,524, forward strand.
AGACATACGCTGGTGTCAGGAATGACCAAACTACGAAGAAGTTGTGGTGTTACGGATAACTTGGTGGCAGTGTAAGATTTCCACGAAAAACAGAATCACATTATAGTACTAAGGCAGATATTTTAGCAATATAAATAATACAACAAAGGGAGCAGAAAAATTTCTTCTACCCGACTATGGTACAAACCATTGTTTATCAAAAACCATGCCTTTAATAAACAGATTAAACCAGTTGTTCAAGAAGCCACTATAGTGTTTTCTGTCTATGAGGCAATAAAGCTCCAGACATAATGTTTTCTGTCTAGGAGGCAGTGGAGTGGTTAAGATCATGGGCTCTGGAGCAAGACTGCCTCGGGTCAGATCCCAGTGCTGCCACTTGCTACCTGTGTCACCTTGAGCTATCTACTTATGTCTCCTACCTGCCCCGTGGGGTTGCCAAGAGGGTTAAGTGATTAAATCCACATAAAGTGTTTAAAAGGAACTTGGTACATGGAAAGCACTTGGCAAATATTAGTTGACCCTGTGTGCAGAATAGTGTATGAACAGTGTGAGGAAATTGAAGCTATGGCACCCCACTTTCAAGGAGCTTAGAAACTAGCTGGAAAGAGAAAGCACCTGCTTATAATATGTCTTAGAAACAGGTACAACATTAAAAACAGCTTCTTTGGTCAAAGTATACACTGTTATATCCCTAATAAATATTAAGAAAATAAGAATTAAGGAAATAAGCTAGGTGTGCCTATAGTCCCAGCTAATCAGGAGGCTAAGGTGGGAGGATTGCTTGAGGCCAGGAATTTAAATCCAGCCTGGGCAACACAGTGAGACCCTCATTTCTAAGGGGGAAAAAAAAAAAGAATTAAGGAAATAAAGAAAAAAAGAGAGAAAGTTCTCTAGAGAAAGTGAGCTATGATCTGTATTTTGAAGGAGTTGCAGTTTACCATTCTGGAAATTTTAATTCAAGGACTTTGGTAAAGTGACTTGTCCATTATCGGTATTGTTCATCTTGATTCATTATATATGAAAACCTTTTAATAAAATTAGTTCAATGAAAATGGTCTCTGCAAGGCATTGGGTTAGTGGTAACAAAGGACTACAAATTTGAAGGGACCCTTATCCTCAAGGAGCTTACAGTCTATTATAAGAAGTTGTATGTTAATGAGGCAGAAAAGTACCATGGAAAAGCAATGCCAGCTGGCAACGTGTTGGTTTCCAGAAACTTTATTAATCACATAAAAAAATATGGGTTAGTCTTTGGCACACAGAGGAGCCCAGATGCCAAACGTAATAATGAACGTGAGGGGAGTCTCGTTCTTTTCGGAAGGGCTTCCTAGGATACAATTGATATTGGGACTAGTTCTCCCTTGGTTTTGCAGAATGAGAGATCTAATCAGGCTGTTGAGGGACTCCAAGACCCCCATTGAATGAGCAAGACATGGATCAGAATGAGAATTTATTAGATTACCTAGCTGAACAACAGGACCGATTATCTATACAGCCCAATTCTCCTCGCTCCATCTCCGCCCCCCACCATTCCTGGTAGATATAGATTCATTTGAGGAATAGATTATACATCAAGAAATTGCTTGGTGTGAGTCAGATAGATTGACATTTTCCACTCTAAGAATATTTATTTTAGCTACATGGCCACTTTTATATCCAGACAATTACTCTTCTAGACTCCTCCTTGTGTATAAATTTTTTTGAGATCAGCCCAGGCTGATCTCAAACTTCTGGCCTCAAGTGATCCTTCTGCCTCAGCCTCCCAAAGTGCTGAGATTACAGGTGTGAGCCACTGCACTCAGCCATACTTGTTTCTATTATAACACATTCCTTTTTCATTTGAAGACTTTTAGCATGTTAATTTCCAAGTTTATAGCTCATTTTATCTTGGCTACATTTTTAGTTTCTGCCTGATGACATTCGAGGAGGAAACTTAGTTTCTTATCAGTATGTTCTAAATCCCACTATAGAATGGGTTATGCTAGAAATTTTTCTGCAGAAAACAAATACTATCCTAGTACTTGAATTATTTCTTTTCCTGAGTATTCCATCTTCTTCCTGACTTTTTGTCTCCACCTCTTGTCCTAGATCTTGAATGCAATTTTTAGACTTAGACTTCTGTTTGCTGATTATATAACAAATTTTATATGGTTAATTGAATAGGATTCATATCTCATTTGAAACCCAGCTCATTTGTAGCTAAGCATCCATTTGGCTGTCCCTAGGGGGTTGTAGGAAACCTGAGAAAATCATACTGGTGCCTGGCATGATGGGAAATAGATGTATTCAGGTAACATCAAATTGAAATAAATATCCAAGGAAAAGAAGTCAGGACAGAGCTCCTATTTGTAAGAAGGATGGGATGAGCTTTGTCCTTTCTGAAGGGGGGTGGTATTAAAAGAGGATTAATTTTTCTGATACCACCAGGTGGCTGACTCCCTAAAATGTTACAGAGAAGTGGCAGGAGAGTAAGATTTTACAATGTGAGTTTGGAGCCCAACATGAATTTATCATATGAACAACCAGGGAAAGAATGGCATATGTTGATTAAATGCTGCCCAGATAAGTTTGTCTGAATTCCCTTTCCAGGCAAGGTGGCCCCACTTCAGTGTCCAGGAGCCCTGGACGTGAGTAGGGCAGGGCTGGCCAGAGGCTGGCACAGCAGACCCTTAGAAGGCGTCCGGAAGACAGCATGGAGGGACGAATCTGGAACTAGGCAGACACAGCCCAGCCTACACATCGATCTGATGGCCCTGGGCAACAATTTGGAAACGAAGGAAAGAAAATGGAGACAACTAAGGCTGTGCAGGTCTTACAACTTCAAGTTAGCACCAAACACTGAAATTAATTTCAGTGATTTAGGGAAATGCTCAGAAATTAACATTATGACATAACCAATAATACTACTTATGATATCTGGCACTTTAAAACATTTTCCAAAGTTATGTATACTTTTGTAGTATCATTTAACCCTCAGTATAATGATAATAAAGAAGATAGGGCAAATGTTACCATCCTGATTTTAAAGTAAAAGAAACTGGATATATAAAAGAAGGTTGAGTTGTTTATTATACTGGGAGAATTATGACTAACCCCCAGATCACCACACTTCCACCGTAATATTATTTCTACTGGGATAAATATTAGATGTAGTAATAAATAAAAGATTAGCAGTTAATAAGGAGGCCTGAAAATACACATCATAGTTGATATTCTAGCTGGGAAATGGCTCCATTTAAGGAATAGAAAACTACTCACGGCTGGGCGCGGTGGCTCACGCCTGTAATCCTAGCACTCTGGGAGGCCGAGGTGGGCGGATCATTTGAGCTCAGGAGTTCGAGACCAGCCTGAGCAAGAGCGAGACCCCACCTCTACTAAAAATAGAAAGAAATTATATGGACAGCTAAAAATACATATAGAAAAAATTAGCCGGGCATGGTGGCGCATGCCTGTAGTCCCAGCTACTCGGGAGGCTGAGACAGGAGGATCGCTTGAGCTCAGGAGTTTGAGGTTGCTGTGAGCTAGGCTGACGCCACGGCACTCACTCTAGCCTGGGCAACAGAGTGAGACTCTGTCTCAAAAAAAAAAAAAAAAGAAAACTACTCACACTAGGTTAAGAAACAGACATGGCGGACAACCACCACGGCATAAATGCAAAGAAAGCCAATGGGCCTGAAATGGGAAAGAACAATCTCTTACGTGGCTTTTGTCTCTTATCAGTCTTGTACTCCTCTCTGGAGGCTGGCTTGCTTTCTCTGCTTACTTGTGTCCTTCCTGCCACACACTGGGCCCTGCATAACCTTGTAGTTTGGCTCCCAAGGCCACTGATTGTTTCTCAGTGACCCTATTGCAAATTCCTAGGAGAAGCAGAAAGATTGAACTTGGTCTAGATCATCACCTTTGCGCATCAGGGAAGGAATGTTCACTTGTTCGCAGTCACTTAGGGCCATCTTTTAGCAGGGGCTATGGGTGGTCAAAGTGTGGTCACAGTAACTATGATAGCATTGCCCTGTAATTAAAAACCAAAAAGAGGAAAGTATACCTTCACCAATTATAATAGAATGCCATATTCAATTCAACAGCATTGTTTATTATAGTACAAGGTCTAATTTGGGGCATTTCAACCAAAAATTCCTAAAAGATTTAGGAATGATTCAGAGGAAAGTTACAGACTTTATTTAGATTAGAAATTAAAAACATTTTTAATAAAGACAAATGGAGGCATTAACTCAGTAGATTAAAAATAATTTTAAAAAATAGATACATGATTTAAAAGATACAAAAGAGCACACATTGAAAAGTCAGTCTCCTTCCACCCATACTGCAGCCCCCAGTAACTCTTATTGGAGGTAATCATCATCATCAGTTCTGTTCTACTAGGAGTACGCTCTCAGTATGTCAGCACACAGTCGCGTTCTCCAGCACCCTTTAGAATTATTCCATGAGTACATCTAGAACACCTTCATTTTTTTTTTATTTATTTATTTTTTTTTTTTATTTTATCTTGTTATGGGGGATACAGAATTGCAGGTTACATATGTTGCTCCTGTACCGCCTTTCCCCCCAAGTCAGAGCTCCAGGAGTGTCTGTTCCCCAGGTCGTGCGCATTGCACCCATCATGAGGTATATATCCCTCCCTTCCCCACCCCCCTTCCCGAGTCAGCACCTTCAAGTGTTACCACTCCCCAAACTGTGCGCAATGCACTCATTGTGTAGGCATACCCCCATCCCCTCCCCCACCCCCCACCTCAGTCTGATGTCCAATTGGTGTCGTTCCCAGATTTGTATTTAGGTGATGATCAGGGAAACCAATTTTCTGGTGAGTACATGTGATGCTTGTTTTTCCATTCTTGGGATACTTCACTTAATATAATGGGTTCCAACTCTCTCCAGGAGAACCATAGAGATGTCGTATCTTCATCATTCCTTATAGCTGAGTAATATTCCATGGTATACATATACCACAGCTTACTAATCCAATCATGTATTGATGGGCATTTGGGTTGTTTCCACATCTTTGCTATTGTGAATTGTGTTGCTATAAACATTCGGGTACATGTGTCTTTGTTACAGAATGACCTTTTTTCCTTTGGGTATATGCCCAGTAATGGGATTGCTGGGTCAAATGGCAGGTCTACTTGAATCTGTTTAAGATACCTCCATAATGCTTTCCACAGGGGTTGCACTAGTTTGCAGTCCCACCAGCAGTGTATGAGTGTTCCTGTCTCTCCACACCCACGCCAACATGTGTTGTTTTGGATTTTTTTGATAAAGGCCATTCTCATTGGAGTTAAGTGATATCTCATTGTGGTTTTGATTTGCATTTCTCTGATGATTAGGGATGTTGAGCATTTTTTCATATGTTTGTTAGCCATTCTTATATCTTCTTTCGAGAAGTTTCTATTCATGTCATTTGCCCACTTTTTGATAAGGTTGCTTGATTTTTTCTTGCTGATTTTCCTGAGTTCTAAATAGATTCTTGTTATCAGTCCTTTATCTGATGTGTAGTATGCAAAAATTTTTTCCCATTCTGTAGGTGGTCTGTTTATTCTCTTGACTGTTTCTTTGGCTGTGCAGAAGCTTTTTAATTTAATCATGTCCCATTCATTTATTTTTGTTGCTGCTGTGATTGCCTTGGGGGTCTTCTTCATAAATTCTTTGCCTAGGCCAATGTCTGTAAGAGTCTTTCCTACATTTTCTTCTAGAATTCTGATTGTATCACGCCTAAGGTTTAAGTCTGTTATCCACCGTGATTTGATTTTTGTGAGAGGTGAAAGCTGTGGGTCCTGTTTCAGTCTTCTACAAGTGGCTAACCAATTCTCCCAGCACCATTTATTGAATAGGGATTCTTGTCCCCAGAGTATATTCTTTCCCGCTTTGTCAAAAATTAGGTGACTATATGAGGATGGTTCTATATTTGGATTTTCTGTTGGAACACCTTCATTTTTTAAGTGGCTGCACAGCATTCCATTGTATGAATGTAATATAATTTTTTGACCAATTTCCTATTTAGTATTTACATTCAGTATATTTCCAGTTTTCTACCATTATTATCCTTGTATATACCTCTTTTTAAACACAAGTGAGTTTATCTGTGGGATAAAATTCATAGAAATGGAGTTCTTAATGTTTTTAATTTTGGAAGAAATTACCAAGCTACCCTCATTAGAAATTTTACCAGTTTCTTTCCAATCAACAATATATCATAGCACTGGTTTGCCCACATTGTTAGTTCAGTGGAGAATGACAACATGGTTAGATCTAAAATCTTTCACTTTCTGGAAAAATTTAAAAATTTTATCTTCCAACTTCCTGTTGTCATCTTTAGGTTAGCTGTTATGTTTTTCATTTATAAGAGCCTTTGTTCAGCTCTTTGATTATAAATTTTGCATAGCATCCTAGTCTTACTTGAATGCAGTGTTATTGAATACAATGTTGTATCTTTATATAGATGTTAATTAAACCTAAAAAAAAAATTCCCCCTGTTCCTGCATTTTGCAAGGCAGGGAGGGAACGGGACAGGTGTGTGGAGGGGAAGGGTCTTCCTATCACATTAGAACCTTTCCTAAAATGTTTGGTGGTCCTTAACTGCTTGTCATATGTAAGAGTCAGGTACCTCTCCTCAGTCTGTATGGTTTAATTCTCCACAGAACAAAAGTTCATCCTCCCTTTAGGGTGGGGATGTGCTAGTAGCTTGTGGTGGTGCAGAGGCTGTTCTTTATACAGACTTTGATCCAATTCTGTCTTAGAGGCATTCTCATACCCACTTCCTCAGTACCTGGTGTCCCCAATTCCTAAACTTTTCAGAGTTCTGCTGTGCAAAGCTGGCTGCTTTTTGCCTTTCACCACTACAGACAGTTAATTTCATTTTTCACTGCTTAGCTATATCAATTACTACTCATCCCTTTTTTTCCCCATCTTCCAAAATTTCTCATTTGTTATTATCACCATTCCCATTATTTTTGTTCTTTATTGTAACTTTAGGGACATTTTGGGAGGTAGCACAAATAAACATATTCAATTCAGCAAATTTAGAAGGTGGTCAGTAAATTTGTTTTTGGCTATCAGAAGCCCTGCTTCTGTTGTGGGTATATTTCAAAAGCAATAACATTGACAGGAACAAAAAGTACTAAAACTTAAGTAAGTCTTTGTAAGTATTTAGGTTTAGATGTACCTCAGCCCTAAAGACCACTAGTTTTAAAGTGGTTTTATTTTAGGTTCAGAGTGTATGCTGGTAATGTTTACAGTGTAGTACATATCAGTAAATTCATAATAATTTTTTGAAAAGTGACTAACATATCAGGCTGTTTTTATTTTTGAAGTCATGTTTTCTAACTGATGTCACAGTTTGAAAGTCAGTTTGTAACTAATTTTACCACCACTTATACTTTCCCAAATGGAATACTCTAAAATAATAATTACTCTATTATAGATACAGTGCCTTTTAACAACAAATAGAATTTCCAGTACTCAGCATGAGTATCAACCTGTGTAAGCAGGATTGCATCATAATTAAGAAAATCTCTTTTGCTAAGTGAAGTCTCAATTACATACAGTAAAAATTACATGAGATTTATTGGTTGATCTAACAGAAGTACTTTAAAATGCTTATGTTACTAACTTTCAAAAGGAGTAAGAATATTTCTATCTGGAATGTGAAACCACAGATAGAATTGCATCTCTCCAGGGAAACAGACTCAGTGGTTATGCAGTAAGCCTTTCCCATAGGTAATGTAATAATCAACTTTATTACTGTGCTGCTATGGTAGAAAATTATCTCCTGTAATATGTTTTTTAATACACTTAGGTGGACAAAATGAGGAATTGGACCTAATGCCATTTTTTTCCAGTTTAACTTTTCCTATTTTTCTAAAATTATTTACATTCTGAAAGTAGTTTTACTCTTTGGAACTCTTGAATAAGTTTCCACAACAGAACTAAATTATAGAAAATACAATTTTAAAATTAAACATGTACTGGGTATCACATGTTGGACTGTTCATTGTTACCATAAAGTATATTATATTTAATAAGAATTTTCCAAGCCTCATTGATTTTACAGGGAGGCAATATAGCATGAAGACTGAGTTGGATTGCCTGGATTTCATACCCAACTTTGCCATTTCCTAACAGCATGACCTTGGACAAGTCATTCAACCTCTTTAACCCCCATTATTAAAATGTAAAAATATCTACCTTCCTGGGTTATTGTGGGAACTAAATGAGGTGACATGGGTGAGGCATTTAATGTATTGTCTGTCTATTGCAAATGCTCAGTAAAAAGGAATCCAAACAGAGAGTCGGGGATTGTGCTCTTTAGGTACTCGTGATCTATGAGAGGATATGAGAAATGTACATATTGATAAAACTACAAGTCATTATATATTAAATTGTCAAAGTGAGAGAGGATACCGGTGATAACAGGGGTTTGGAGAAGGGAAATGCCAGTGTGAAATGGATGTACTAATCAGCACATCCTCATGGAAGGAACATAGGTGAGTCTTAAGTCAGACCCTAAAGAAAGTCTTAGAATAGAAGAGCAAGGAAAAAGCTGCACTGGAATGAAACAACAGGAATAAGTGCATATTCGGTGATTGGAGATATAAGTGTTTGTTTATTGAATAAATAAGTCAAAGAATGGTCTGGCTATTGTGTAGAGTGATGATGAGGTGAATTATTAGGGCAGGCTGAGGTTACTGTAGTCCCTGGTTTCTACCCTAGTAAACCACAAGGAACAACTGGGAATTTTTGAATTGAGAGGTGAGGGGGATGGGGAAGATGTTTGATACAATAAATATAGTGGTGTAGGAAAAGATGTGTAATAAAAAAGTGTAGAAAATAGCTAAATCTAAGATATCAATTAGGAGTACTTTTCTACAAATGTGGTTCAGGATAATAGTTACAACAAATAAAATTATAACACAAATATCAGGACTACTTGGATAAGTGAAGGAGAGAAAACGAGTTAAAGGTGATTTTAAAGACTGGGAGAGAGAAGAAATAATGATGTTGGAGGGGATGCTGATTAAGGAATTAAAAGTTTTCTGGTTAGGCCGGGCGCGGTGGCTCACGCCTGTAATCCTAGCACTCTGGGAGGCCGAGGTGGGCGGATCATTTGAGCTCAGGAGTTCGAGACCAGCCTGAGCAAGAGCGAGACCCCATCTCTACTAAAAATAGAAAGAAATTATATGGACAGCTAAAAATATATATAGAAAAAATTAGCCGGGCATGGTGGTGCATGCCTGTAGTCCCAGCTACTCGGGAGGCTGAGACAGGAGGATCGCTTGAGCTCAGGAGTTTGAGGTTGCTGTGAGCTAGGCTGACGCCATGGCACTCACTCTAGCCTGGGCAACAGAGTGAGACTCTGTCTCAAAAAAAAAAAAAAAAAAAAATACATGTTTCTAGTAAAAAAAAAAATCCACCACCAACAAACAATGGAAATATATAAAACTGAAAAATGAAAGTCCTCTTCCCCACCCCTCAATTCCATGCTCTTGTGATAATTTTTTGCGTAGCTTTACAGGCCAATTTCCATGTACATACCAACTTCAAAGAAAAGGATATGGAATGTAGTTCTCTTCAACTTTTTTTTTTCAATATTGGTTCTTGTAGAGCTATCTTTTCATTGTAAAGAAATATTATAATTGTATTTGCCCACTCCCCTATTGATGGAGATTTAATATTCTAATTTTTGCTATTACAATGCTTAATGAGCAGTCTTATATACTCTTTAAACATCATCACAGTATTTTTGTAGGACAAATATCTATGTGTGAAATTGCTGGCCGGGTGTGGTGGCTCACGCCTGTAATTCTAACACTCTGGGAGGCCGAGGCGGGTGGATCATTTGAGCTCAGGAGTTCGAGACCAGCCTGAGCAAGAGTGAGACCCTGTCTCTACTAAAAAAGTAGAAAGAAATTAGCTGGACAACTAAAAATATATATAAAAAAAAATTAACCGGGCATGGTGGTGCATTCCTGTAGTCCCAGCTACTCGGGAGGCTGAGGCAGGATGATCACTTGAGCCCAGGAGTTTGAGGTTGCTGTGAGCTAGGCTGACACCACGGCACTCTAGTCCGGGCAACAGAGTGAGACTGTCTCAAAAAAACCCCCCAAAACAAAAAAATAAATTGCTGAGTCAAAGCCTATGTACATTTAAGTTTTTCCTCGATTATGGCAAATTGTCTACCAAAGAGATATGTTCATTTGCACTCCTAGGGTATGAGAGGGTCTGTTGTCCACACCTTCACTAAAACAAAGTATTACAAACCCTATTACTTGTGCACTCTATTAGGCAAAACACATCTTATTTTAATGTGCACTTCTTTGATTATTGGTAAGGATAAATATATTTTCATAGGATTTATTAGCCATTAAAATTTTTCTTCTTTGGTTATGTCAGTTCTGAACTGAAGACGGAATGTCCCGATGTAGAAGTCGTGGAGGCAATGAGAGGTGTGGTACAGAAGCCTGGGTAAGAATTACCAGTAGAGCAGGGGCACGTGAAAGAGTAAGGCCATGTAAGTTCCCTGCATAGTCATAGAAAGAAGAGAATACAAGACCATTAGGACATTCAGAGTTAGGAAAGAGAAAAGGGCGAAAGTGATAGGAACTGAGTAGTAGCAGCTTAGTGGTTACAAAGATGGAAGTAGAATCAAGATTGTTCTCTGTCATAAAAACTGATAAGGGACTTTAGGTAAATCTTTTCAATCTCTGAGCCTCAGTTTCCTTTTATAAAATGAAAAGTTGAGTAAGATGACTCTTTAGTTATAAAATTCCTTGACTTTATAATTTTAACCGAAGAGACAAGACAATTTCATGGAAGTAGTTGATGACTTCAGAAAGTATAAGGGATTTGGCAGTAAGGTGGTCATTTAAAACAATTATGATGGAATAGTCTATGGATTGCTTACTTCTGCTGCTGCTGCTTCTTTAAAATTGTTACCTTTTAAAAAAATTTTTATTTGGCAATAATTTTAAATTTATAGGAAGTTTGCAAAGAATGTGTGTATTTTTTTTCTGAACCATACATACATCCTGGCCCTTTACTCTGAAATACTTCAGTATATATTTTCCAAGAATAGGGAGATAACCACAGTAGAGTTGACCAATTTCAGTGACTTTAAAATTGATGAAATACTTTTATCAAATCAATCTATCATCAGTTTTCCAATTAATCCAATAATGCCCTATATAGCATTTTTTCCTCCTCCAGGAAAGGATCCAGTGTAGTATCTCATATTACATTTAGTTGTCATGACTCTTCAGCTGGAATATTTTCACAGCTTTTCTCTTTTATGACATTGAGATCTTTGAAAAATACAGCCCCTCTTTTTAAAAAAACAAAACCAGAACATTCCTCATTTAGGATTTATCTGATATTTCCTCATGAGATTTCTCATTTCCTCATTAGATGCTGTGTCTTGGGTGGGGGGAATCACATCTGGAGGCAAATAATGTCCATCTGTCCCTCATTTGTGATGCTAATTTTGATTACCTAGTCAGGTTTTGTCCAACTTCTCCACTGTATAATTACTCCTTTCTTTCAACTAATAAGAAGTCTGTGGAAAAATACTCTAAGACCACGCAAATATCCTGCTTCTTGTCAAAATTTCTTCCCACATTTACATCCATTGATGGTTCTTGCCTTACTCAATCTTTGCCATAATGGTTACAAAATGATGATTTTGCAACTCCAGCAGTCCCTCAGTATTCTACCATAAGCAAAAGTATTTCCTTTTTTGCCATTTATTTTACCAATTTATTATTAGTGTGGATTTCTGAATTCCTGTTTTTAAAAATTTGAACCTGTTTTAACATGCAGGATATATAAAAAGGAAACTACTGTGATGAACATTGTTGACAAAGATACTTTCCTTTCATTAAATATAAAGAGTAATGCCTAAAATTTTTATAAAGAAAGTAGAATAGAGTAATAATTCACTTATCTGGAAAAAAATTTGTTGGGTAAAGGCAATTATCCAAAATATAGAGGAACATATGAAAGTAGGCAAAAGGCCTTTACACTAAGTAAATGACCCAAAATATCAGAGTTGTTTAGGAATTTTCTTATTGTTTATATATATTTTGAAATATTGGTTATTTGGTTTCCCAGGCTACTCCAACATGATAAGACAATTCAAAGGGGTGTGTGCGTGTGTGTGAACGTGTGTGCACAGGGCAGTGCTGTAGCAGCAGGTGTAGCAACAAGAAGGGACAGCAGAAAAATCAATTATGAGTACCACCCAGATCTATCAGACTCAAAGGAATGCAGGAACGTAACAGGCCATGATTACTTATTGTATGGTGAAGAGTACTAAGTACAGTGTTCCTAAGCTCCTGAGGACATGTTGGTTTTATAGCTTTTGTTTTTTTATCATAATACCTCTGAGTCAGCAGGAATAGTTGCAGCTATACAGTTGGCTGTCCGTATTGACAGGTTCCGTATCTGTGGATTGAAAATATTCTTTAATAAAAAATAACTATACAACAATAAAAATAATACAAATTTAAAAATACAGTATAACAACTATTTTCATAGCATTTACATTGTATTAGATATTATAAGTACTCTAGATGGTTTAAAGTGTATAGGAGGATGTGCGAAGGTTATATGCAAGCACTATGCTATTTTATATAAGGGGCTTGAGCATCTGTGTATTTGGGCATCCTCAGAGGATTCTGGAACCTATAGCTACCGAAACACAACTGTACTATATTTTATTAGTTTAAGGTGGAGAAGTTGGTGATTTTTCAGGAAAAAAACAATAAAAGTAGTTTAAATAGAACTGTTTCCAATGCTTCAAGATGAAAACTTCAGTTATCTAGACTATCTAATTATATCCAACCCCTCGATACCCCCTTTTCTAATGCTGTCAGATAAACAAGGCATTTGTTACTAAAACTATCTTTAAAGTTAATATTCAAAATTATTAGTGCATGCAAACATTTATTTATATACTAACTGGCCTCTTTAAGAGTTGTTCCAGGGAAACATTAACCATCCTTAAATAAATTCCTGCTGATCCACAGCCTGCATAGAGTTGCTCCTGTGAGAAGCAGCTTAATTGTAAATGTAATGTAAATATAAACATAAATTGTGAAATTAATACAGCACTCATATTTGAATGGACTGTTATCTTTGTCCCTGGTATCTTCATACTTGTGCCATGTGTCTCTTGATTGGGAATCATGGCAGGCTCTCCTTGTACCGTATGTCTGGAGAATGCCTATCTCTTTGAAGTCCCCTTATGCATCCTTTCCCTCAAAGTGAATTTTGGGTATGCTACTTTGCCTATATTTTAAATCAGAACATTGCAAACATAGCCAACAAATAGCTTCAAAATGTCCAGCCACGATATATATTTGAAAAAAGAGATTAAAGGTTAGAGAAATAACAGAGGTATACGTTATTACTGAAATTCTGTTAGTTGTAACAGAATTAGATGTTACTGAAATAATAAGCTTTCTCACCATTCCAATTTGATTATATTTTGACAGCTGTAATGAGAAGAGCTGTTTGTTAATATGTTTTTTGCAGTGGTGGTCTCTCGTCTTTGAAGTGCTTGTTCTATATCTAAATTAGTTTCTTGGCTTACCTCTTGGAAATAATTCTGATGGACAGTAATCAAACCATTACATAATGGTGATTCCTCTGAAATGACTTTTAAGCATATTGAATTCTTATTGATTAGTATTTTATATAATGGCATTTCTATTTTATACATTACCACTTTTTGTTACACTAATACTTTGCATATTTCTTGTCTTTTGGCAAAAGCAAATGGAATCCATAAAGCAACTTACAGAATTTAACTATGATAAAAGTGTTCTGGTGAAGAAAATTTGGTGCTGCTCCTCTTGAGTGCAAAAAGCCATTGCCTTCATTTACATATCAATGGGTGGGCAGGGAACTGACTTACTTGTACTACACTTGATCTTAGCCAAAAGGCTGAGAAGCCATGACTTACTTGTAAAAGATACTGAAAATGAACTTTTTTCTGTATTTCTATTAATATATTCGAATTCTTAATCTTACCAAGTTCAGAAATTTTAACTTAACAGAACTCTTAATAAAGTTAATAAAAGTATTATTTTACAGGTTATCAATGTAAGAAACAGATTTTGGGTAATTATTCCAAATTCAGAATTCAGTAGGCATAAGAATTTAATGTATTCATGGCCTAGCTCATGAGTTACATGGCTTTTTCTCTTGAAAGTCCAAATGAAAACTTGACTGCTTTTACGGTAGACTGTGAAAGTTATTGGCAGATGTAGGAAAACAGGCTCATTTGTATTTATGAAACCCTACTTCAAGTTTAAAGTAATTGTAAGACATGTATACAAAACAGAATGCCCTATTTCTTATGAGCCGTTATTTGTGATAATGGTGTATATTTATGTATGTATGTATGTATGTATGTATATAATTGTTATATGTATTATTGTTGGTACACAGCCAACCACATTTTCCTTAATCTCTTACTAACTAACACTTAAAAAAGACTAAACGTTTAGCCAACTCAATAATTGGAAGAGGTTTTTTTCCTCAAAGTGCTAATTCAGTTTACTGTTGTTTCTTTGGGACTTGAAGCAATTAACATCTGTGGGAAAATTTCTTGTATACATAATGCATCCTCCCCATTTTTTTTTAACCAGTAGTCTTCCTTTTCTTCTTTCTTTCTTTTTTCTTTTGGTTTCTCTACTTCTCCCAGGGATTTCATCAGGATTCAAGACTTTCTTTGAAAGTAAAATGGAATAGAAATGAAACACTATGAACTTTGTTGCCTATCCTTGTTTTATTTTCGTTTTCAACTTACCTTTGTGTGGGGATGACAGAAGGGGGTTGAAGGGCATTCTAGCTTCCCCACCTAGAGTAAAGAGCTATGACACAAGGCAGTCAAAGGAGGAACTAATCAACATTCTACAATTTACAAGATTAATCAGTTCTGTTTAGTGGTTATTAGGGGCAGGAAAGAATCCAATGGAAACAGCCAATTTTGGTCCTTCCATTTTATACTCAATGCTGGTACACAGTATTCCTTTCACATTCTACTGCACATTGCCTAGAGAAAGCTGCAGATCATCAATCATCCATTTTCAGGTGGTCTAATGACAGCATATTCAAAGGTGGCTCACTTAAAATCTTCCATTAATAGTCACACTGTATCAAATGGTGCTAATTTTAAGTAGGCCACCCCATATAGTACACCCTCTGAAACAACACCCTGCTACCGTTTACACCAAATTCATTCCTTTTCCATTCACAGGAAGTATTTAATATGTCAGAATCATGTTTGTGCAATGACGTGAAAATACTGTTCACCTGGAAATCATCAATCTGAGACTTATGGGATGCCAAATTTCTGTCATTTGCTCAAGTCAAGGGTATCATCCTGCATAACAACTACAAAGGCCTACTTCTAACACTTCCCAAATCTTAATGTGTGAGAGTTTTAATCACCATAATTTATGATCTTATTTACAACAGGGGAGTGACTCTTTACATTTGGATCCCCCTACTTGACCGCAGCGACTTCTGAAAACACCGCTGGTGTGGGCTGGGATGTATATTTGATCTTGGGGCCAAGTGTTCCCAGACTTTGGCCTTAAAGGTGAGGTGCCGGGTTCTGAAGGCCAAAGACATCCCAGCGGATTTCACTGTGGAGGGCGGTGCCCCGAGGGGGTGGCCCGGCTGTGTTTGGTGTCCCACCTGTCCCCTGTAACTCTCCCCGCCCACTGGTTTGGCCGGTGGGAGACCCTCCCTCCAACAGGCGCCCGGCGTGGGGCTGCGGCTGGCTGCGCGCGCCGCAGACACCGGTTCCCGGCGGCAGTTGGGCTCCGCTGGGCCAAAGGGCCGCTGCGGCAAGTGAGCGGGGAAGACCCCGCAGGCTGCGGGGCTTGCAGCCGGCGCGAGCGCGCTCGGTTGGGGCGCGCGCACGGCTTCGCCCCGCCCGCTTGGCGCGCGCCCCCGCCAGGTCAGCTCTCCTCCCCAACCCCGGCGCGGACGGGGTGGATCCAGCTCACTCCCCTCCCCCGAGCGGCGGCGGCAGGCGCTGAATGAGAAACGCTGACCGTTCAGGTCGTTGAGCGCTACCTAGGCGGCGGTGGTGGCGAAGCGTGAGGCCGGCGTCGTCTTTCCATTCTCCAGGGCGACGGCCGCGGCTGTACAGGTCGGTGCTGTGGCGGCGGGGCGGTGCGGGGGAGGGAAGGTAGGTGCGTTGCGCCCCTGGGGCGGCGCTCAGCCGCGGCGGCGGCGCGGTGAATGGCGGCGGCTCCGGCTCTGCGGCGTGTTGCTCCCCGGCCGCCGGCCCCGGGGCTGCTCGCCCTCGGCGCGGGGAGGGGGCTGCGGAGCTCGGGCTGAGGAGGGCGCTGGGGGCCGCGCCTCCCTCGGTCGCTCGCTCTCGGAGTCTGGAGGTGCCTGTGGGGTCCCCGCTCAGGAGCACCGTCCCAAGGCCGGGCGCGCGGCGACCCCGGCACCCGCCTCGCCTAGCTCTCCCTTCTGGGTGGCGGAAGCCCCCGGCTTCCCCTCGCGCTGTCCGGGCGCCCAGCGGCGTCTCAACCTCCCTTAAGGTGAGCCCGAGCCCGGACCGCCTAGCCGGGACCGGCCGAGCCGGGCCACACCCCCTCCCCGGCCCTGGCTGCTGCGCCCCCGGAGCCTGGCCGCGGAGTTAGCCGCCTGCGAACCTGCAGACTCGTGGTCAGGCTGACCTGTTGCGGGGCCGCCCGCAGCGCGAGTGGCCCTCCAGCCCTGGCCCGGGGGCCTGCGTCCTACGTTGGCCGCCGGGCGGGGAGCGCTGCCTCAGTTCGGTTAGCTCTACAGCCAGGAGCCGGGCATAGTGGGGAAAAAGGAGATTCCGGACGTATCTGATCAAACACTTGCAAAGCCGGGAGATCTGTCTGCAAATATCCGGAATTCCATTGCAGTATCGGATTAGGGAGGCTCATAAACACCGTGCTTTGGAGGTGATTTGGGAGAAACGCGAGCCAAGAGTGAGGAGCTAATATCTGGAAAATAGTCGTAAACCTGTGCGGAGCTAAATTATCCTCCCACCTTCCCCCCTGGAAGCTCTTTTCCTGTAGCTGTGTGTTGTGTAGACGCAGGCCAGTTTCAGTGTACGTGGGCGTGTTTGGGAAGAAGCTGCGAGCTGATAGGAGGTACCTAGTACAAATGTTAATTTGTTTGAGCTGGGAGGGGTGAGGGAGGAGGAAGAAAGGGCACTGATGTTAGCTGTGGAGGAGGGGCAATCGAAACACTAAATTTCAGTTAAAACGCTAAAAAGAAATATTTTATGTCCAATGTTTAAGACCATAAAGTGGAAATACACAGGCAGCAATTAATTGAGCTTTATCGTTTATGTGCCCTGGATTTTTTTCCCTCAACACTTCAGTTGCTATAGAGAGCCTTGTTTTCTTACCAGTGTTTATGAGTTGACTTTGGTGCTTTTATGTAGTCATCATTAGATCGACTCTTGTTCAAGTCTCTTTGAAGGTGACCATCAGAATTTTGGGAAACTTTTAAATCATTGCATACAGAGTATTGCAGTTACAAATTGTCACATAGCTTGCTAGCCATAAAGCCAGTTCCACCCGAGATAATTATGCTTGTACAAGTGCTGTAGGATCATAAATGTAATTAAGGGTATTACTGCTAAATATCTTACTCTAGACTTTAGAATTATGAAGGAAATTGTATCCAAATAGTATTATTTTAATGAAGATAACCTCTAACTCAAGCTTTGTAGGCATGAGTTTGTCATGTAGCTTCAAAGATTTGGAAAATAATTTGTCTTTGCCACATCCAAAGATCAAATGTAAGGATGTTAGATGCCATTTTGAATAAATAATTTCAGTGTAATTAATTTATCTTAAACATAGTTCATCTTCTCTTTTAAAATTCAGCATAATAATTTTGAAATGGTAAGGTGTGCCTTTTCTCCATTATGTTCCACCTTTTTTTTGAATTAAGAAATTTGACTTCAGAATACTCTGGGCAGGACTCTGGAAATATTGTGCACTTTGCCTAAATTTTTTCAGATTGCAACAGAAACTTAAAGATGGCATTATCAAGATTGTGACATACTTTTCTGATACTTATTTGTAATATCAGAAAGAATACTCCAAAATTTCCTGAGAGGAAAGTATAACCAAAAAGCTGGCTTTGTGAATCAGATACATTTGTGCTAATGTATTTATTTATGTGTGTGTGTTTAAATACCTGATACTTGTCTATTTCAGTTTATTATGTCATTTACAGTCCAGTGTAGGGAATGATGGACATATAGATGTAAATTGTTCTATTGCAACTTAAAACACTTAAGCTTTTGTCCAGAGGCTCAGTTCGTTCATTTTTTCATTCATTCTACACATATTTATTGAGTACATACTTGGTAGCAGTTAGTCTCTTAGAAATTGGGGATACAACAGAGAAAAAAACAGGGTTGTGCCCTGATGGAGCTTAAATGGTAAATGGGGAAATATGTTAGTTTAAAAAGTTAAAACTCCTCTGAAGACTTTTTGATTAAGGATATTGTGTTTTGCCTTTCAAGAATAGTGGGAATTATTACTTAGTGAACAAAAACATTAAGACAGTTGTTTTAGGAATATGTCTATGTTTATAATACATTGGATATCTGGTTCCTAAGTAAACCAAAGGTAAACATTCTACCTGACGTCAGATGATGCATAGTTTACATGTGGTTAAACAGCTTTATTCTTTTGGTTTATATAGTTAAATGAAGTGTTTGCTGAAAATATTCTCTCTCGGCACTTACTTGTTTATAAGGGAATCTAAGTTTTTTTTTTCCAGTCTAAAATTTAAAAATACCACCTTTTTTCTTCTAGCTGACTGAGTGAAGCAATGCTCTACTGTTCGTCCATAGAATCTGATAACCATTGTTGCTAAAATCAAGCAAGTTTGACTGAAAATGATAGTTTTCCCTCGACTCAAATATGACAAACATTGGTATAGTTCTTTGTAGATTGCAAAGCTCTTTTTATGTATTATTGATACTTAAATATTTTGTTCTCATTGGCAGAGTTTCCAATAATTAACAATAACCCTATGTAGGCATTATTATTTCTATTTAGGTGAGAAAACTAAGGTTTGGAAATGTTAAGCAAGCCACCGATAAGCAAGTGGTGAACCTGAACCCAAATTGTAGCTCTTACTAGAATGCTATACTTCATCTCAGGGGTTAAGAGTTTAGTGGGAGACCATCAACATATGGTGCTGCAGTTCAGCTTTTAGTAGTACACTACTGGTCTATTTTTCCAGGAATTTCTAAATAACTTTTAAACCTTAAGCCAAACTATTAATTGAAATTTAATTAGTCAAAGTTTTTTCTTTTTCTTTAAACCTATTTATTTTCTCTAAAAGTACTGCCTTTTTTGAGCCGTATAAAATAGATAGTTTGGGTTTACTTTTAATAGTACAAGTTTTTGAGAATAAGATGTATTAAAATGAATCCTATTTTTTATGTGAGGTTTTTATTGTGGAATGACTTTATTTGGAATGAAATTGTCACTTCAATCTGAATATTGCATTTTTTTTTTTACTCAATTTTCAATTAAAGATAATTTAAACAGCTTCAAACCTACCTTAGCCTGAGTGAGGTTCGTTAGAGAGGAAAATGAATGTATTGTATTACCCTATAAACTGTTTCTTTAAATATGTCTTGATTTCCCATTGATTTGTCTTTAGTGAGAGAATGAAGATTGGATGTGATAAATTTTAATAACTTCGAATTAATCTGGAATCTTTCTTGATTAATATCTTGAGCTTTTGATTTAGGAAAACTCTTAACCACATAATAGGAATAAAACACTGGAATTTAAAATGTGTGACATTTGCCTATTCTATGGAAAGAACAAGTTTGAATATAAATTTACCTAGTCACATTAATAAGTAGCTAGTTAGGGGTATAGGAAGGGTGTGTGTATACATGCACACGCACACAACACATATACATATGGATGGAGCAGTGTTCTTATGACTTAGCGAGGAGGCTTGGCATTGGCTTTGAATGGTACTTTGCTTTGGAGTGTGAGAGACTTAAAATGATGCTTTCATCTTGAACTTAATTGATACCCTTCTGTTATTTTACTTATGTGCCTTGACTTTTCTCAGAACAGATTTTCCTTCTAAGTTTGATTTCCTTTTTTGGTCTTATAGAGGCCTTTTCTGAAAACACTATCTAAATAACATCCCCAGCATACCCTGTGTCCTCAGCTTGCTTTATTTTTCTTCACAGCATTGATTTATCTGATGTATCGCATACATTAATTTATTTATTACCTGCCTCCGTCTCTGAATGTAAGCTTCATGAGCGTGAGAACTGAAGTTTTGTTCACTATTGTCTTCCAAGCAGCTAGAAAATATCTGACACATAGACAGTGTTCAGATATTTGTGTGGTGAGTGAATTAATTGGTATTAAGTGATATGAACACCACTGATTTTGTTCCTTTTTTTAAAAAAAATTAATATTTCCCTTTAATACAACTGTGCAGTTGAACAGAAAATTATACTACAAGGCTTAGACAGATGGAGCATGGCATATCCAAAAATTTGAAATCCAAAATGCTCCAAAATCTTAAACTTTTTGAGCATTGACATGACGCTCAAAGGAAATGCTCTTGGTGCATTTTGGATTTTGGATTTTTGAATTTGGGATGCTCAGCTGGCAACGGAAATATTTCAAAATCCAAAAAAATCTGAGATCATAAAAATCTTAAACACTTCTGGGCCCAAGCATTTCAGATAAGGGATAGTCAACCTGTAATTAAAATGCCAGTCCTCTGCCTCATCTCTTTAAAACTTTCCCTCCCAGGTCCTGCTCTCAGGAGCAGCCATTTTTGATACTTTTAGGTGTTTCTTTTGTTTTTTACTTCCATATTTAAATTTTTTTTAAATTTTCAGTTAGGAATGCGTAGTTCTGCTGTTTTATTTGTTTTTCAATGTATTATTGGCTTTCTACTGTGGAAAAGGAGTCTACGCTTTGGGGTTCTTAAGCCACCTTGAACTTTCTCTTCTCTTGTCCTCCCAGTGTAGTTATATCATGCTTTTGATTAAATCATTGTTCATTGTTTACATTATTATGACCTTATAAATATGTTTACAGGTAAACCTTATAGTATGCTATGATTATATTTCCTGGAATAAAAATTTTTCTTTTTTGGGGGGACAGGTGGTACATGGGCAACGTATGTAACCTGAACTTCTGTATCCCCCATAATAAGCTGAAATAAAGAAAAAAAAAAATTTCTTTTTTTTGTTTTTTCTTAGTTTCCTATTTGTCTCTAATTTTTTCTACAAATTGTCCTAACATCTTCAAACACATCAGGTAATTAATTGTTTGATTTTTTTTTTTTTTTTTTTTTTTTGAGACAGAGTCTTGCTCTGTCACCCATGCTAGAGTGCTGTGGTGTCAGCCTAGCTCACAGCAACCTCAAACTCGGGCTCAAGAGATCCTCCTGCCTCAGCCTCCCCAGTAGCTGGGACTACAGGCACATACCACCATGCCCGGCTAATTTTTTTTTGTTTTTAGTAGAGACAGGGTTTCACTCTTGCTCAGGCTGGTCTCGAATTCCTGAGCTCAAGTGATCCTCCCAGAGTGCTAGGATTATGGGCGTGAGCCACTGTACCTGGCCTCAATTTTTTTTTTTTTAAATTAGGAAAATTCTTCTTGAGCTCTCTGTCCTCTTGCTCAAATCTGCATTGTTGCTCTCCACTTAACGCTGCGTAGCTGTAGCTTGTGACTTCCCTTCCTCATGATTCTGAGAATTCTCTTTGCCTTTTTCCTGTGTTGGAATCTCTGGATTCCACTTTCTCGATTTCTTCCTTTGTTTTGGGGGAAGTGCATCTTTTGGTAACTTTGAAGGATGAGTGTGTGGAGATGTGAAATTTTTGAGATATTTGTATTACCAAAAATATTTTCCTTCTACCCTAACACTTGGTTAATAATTTGGCTGGGCTAGGTATAGAATTCCAAGGTGAAAATCATTTTTCTCTCTAAATTTAGGAGATTATACTTTTCTAGCTTCAGTTGGTTGTTGAAAAGTCTTATGTCATTCAAAGTCTTCATCCTTTTTATGTGCCCTGGCCCTAGGATCTTTTTTTTGTCATCAGTATATGTGATATGTCTCTGATATTTTGTTTGTCTTGCATGGATCTTCATTTTTTGTGCACGGAACCTACTGGGCCCTTTGAACCAACAATGTCCATCATTATATAGAGAGGAGAGATGATCTAGTACAAAGGTCAGCAAACTTTTTCATATATTTTATTTATTTATTTATTTATTTGAAATGGGGTCTTGCTTGGGACCCAGGCTGGACTGCAGTAGTGTGATCATAGCTCACTGTCATCTTGAACTCCTGGGCTCAAGCAATCCTCCTGCTTCAGCCTTCTGGGTAGCTAGAACTACAGGTGTGTGCCATCACACCTGGCTGAGTTTTTAATTTTTTGTAGAGATGAGGTCTCCCTGTGTTGCCCAGGTTGGTCTCAAATTCCTAGCCTCAAGTAGTCCTTCCACCTTGGCCTTACAAAGTGCTAGAATTATAGGCATAAGCCACTGCATCTGGCCTTTAAAGGTTAGTTAGTATTTTAGTCATTTTAGGCAATACAATCTCTGTTATTACTACTCAGCTCTGCTTTTGTAGCATGAAAGCTGCCATAGGCAGCATAGGTTGTGGTTTGCTGACCACTGATCTATGAACGGGCGGAAGGATTAGCCTTGGCTTTACTAGGAGTAGGGAAAGTTACTGTAGAAATAGAAGCAAAAACAAAATATATGGAGAGACACATGATGGTGGTAGCTTGAAAAAGTTCTCATCTCAGTGTTTCTATTTACCTTAGTGTATAGAAACCAAGGTCATCATCTGAGAGTAAGGAAGAATGGGAGTATTTTTTGGAGTATGAGAAGAGAGGAAAATATATAGTCATCTGTCAAAGAATGAAAAATGAGTAGAATAGAGAAACAGTGTTGCTGGGCAGCATTAAGGGCTCACTTGAGATAGGTAATTCTGAATTTCGGGTTCCTGACTTTTAAGAGTACCTCTAAAATATCATCATTAAGTGTAATGTCTTACTATTAGTTTTTGATAGGTAACATAAGGCTTTTGATAGATAACATTAAAAACACTTTCTATTCCTAATTTTCTAAGAGATTTTTTTGTTAAAAAAATAAATGTATCAGATTCATTCAGTGCCTTTTCTTTCTTTCTTTCTTTCTTCCTTTCTTTCTTTTTTGCCATGGTGTCAGCCTGGCTCACAGCAACCTCAAACTCCTGGGCTCAAGCAATCCTCCTGCCTCAGCCTCCCGAGTAGCTGGGACTACAGGCATGGGCCACCATGCCCGGCTCATTTTTTCTATATATTTTTAGTTGTCCAGCTAATTTCTTTCTATTTTTAGTAGAGACGGGGTCGCTCTTGCTCAGGCTGATCTCAAACTCCTGAGCTCAAACGATCCACCCGCTTTGGCCTCCCAGAATGTTAGGGTTACAGGCTGAGCCACCACGCCCCAACCTGAGTGCCTTTTCTGTATTGGTAGAGATGATCATATGTGTTTTCTATTAATCTGCTAATAAGATGTATTATAATACATTAGATTATCTCCTATTGAACTGTCTTTGCGTTCCTGAGTTAAACTCTGCTTGGTTGTGATGCATTTGTTTTCCCCCTCTCACACTGCTAACTTTGATTTGCTGGTGTCTTAGAGTTTTTTAAAAAATGTACATTTATCAGTGAGATTTATATGTCTATATTTTGGTTTCAGTGTTACACTGACTTCATAAAATAAGTTGTGAAGCTTTCCCTTTTTTCCTCCTACTTTTTTGAAATAGTTTTGTAATAGGGAGTATGTGCACTGTCAAGAAACTATAGATGTAATGTGTGAAAGGGAAAAAAAATAACGCTTCTAGAAGAAAACATAGCAAATATGTCTATATGACCCTGTCATAGGCAAAAATTTATTTTTAAAAACAGAATACAAAAAGTACTAACCAGAAAAAAGATTGATAAATTGTACTTCATTAAATAAGAACATCTGTCCATCAAAGAATACTATTAAGAGAACAAAAAGGCAAGTGACACACTGGAAAAGGTGTTTGCAATATTTATCTCTGATGGAGAACTTGTATCTAGAGTGTACTAAAAAAATATGAAAATCAGTGCAAAAAAATACAGGCAACCGAATTTTAAAAACAAATGGGCAAAAAACTGGGACAGGCATTTACAAAATGAATTGTCTACATGGCCGAGGGTAAGAGTACTCACACATAATTTTCAAAGAACTGTAAAACTATAATGTGATACCACTACATACTCACCAGAATGGTGTTAATGAAAAAGTCTGAAATACAAAGTTTTGACTGTAAAGCAATTGGAACTCTCATACATTTCAAGTGAGTTTGAAAATTGGTACAGCCACTTGGACAATTCTTTGGTAGCATCTGCTAAAGCTCTATATGTATATGCTCTGTGATCTAGCAATTTCACTTCTGAGTATGGACCTAATAGAAATCAGTATAAATGGACATCAAAAGACATGTACATTAGACGAAAACATAGGAATAAATCTTTATAACCTTGGAATGGGCACAGGATTCTTAGATGTGATGCGAAATGATGCCAGAAGCAAGAGCAACAAAACAAAAAATAGATAAATTGGACTTCATCAAAATTAAAAATGTTTGTACTTCAAGGGACACCATGAAGAAAGTGAAAAGGCAGCCCATAGAATGAGAGAAAATATTTGCAAGTCATATTTGATGGGAGACTTATTGTCAGATTATATAAAACCTCTTAATTCAGTAATAAAAAGACAACTCAGTATAAAATGGGCAGAGGAGCTGAATACACATTTCTCAAAGAAAATATACAAATGGCCAATAAGCAGATGAAAAGATGCTTGACATAATCACCTATCAGGGAAATGAAATCAAAACCACAGTGAGATACCACTTCACACTGCTAGGAAGGCGCGAATGAAAAAGTTAATAAGAAGTGTAGGTAAAGATGTTGAGAAATTGGAACCTTTGTACACTGGGTGGACTGTAAGATGATGCAACTCCTTTGGAAAGACCGTCTGACACTTCTTCAAATAATTAAACAGAGTTACCGTATAGCTCAGAAATGCCTCTCCAAGAACAGGGAAATCCATAGAGGCAGATTAGTGGTGGCTTAGGGCTGTAGCATGGGAAAAGAAGGTTATAGCTAAAGGATAGGGGATTTCTTTTTGAGATGATGAAAATGTTCAAAAAATTGGCTGGTGATGATTGTATATATTTGTATATAAACCATTGAATTGTGTATTTTTACATGGGCAAATTTTGTTATATGAATCACATCTCAGTAAAGCTGTTAAAAAATGGGAAAAGTAGTCAGTGAAGTGACAACATTGCCACAGTATTTAACTGAGAAAAGCAAGATGCAGAGGAATATATAAAATATCCCATTTTTATGAAACAAACAGTAGCAAAAACCTGTGTCTGTATGTGTGTATGTAAGTGATCTTGTAAGGGTAAAAATGTTGCATACCAAATGTAAATGTTACCTCGTTGGGCAAAGTAGGGAGAGGGAAAGAAGAGGGAGAAAATAACTCAAAGGAAAAGGAGTTGATTTAGAAAAAACAGCATGTGTAACAATATCTCAGT
This sequence comes from Eulemur rufifrons, assembly GCF_041146395.1. NCBI lineage: Eukaryota > Metazoa > Chordata > Mammalia > Primates > Lemuridae > Eulemur > Eulemur rufifrons. The sequence continues at coordinate 89,656,177 of NC_090990.1, forward strand.
TATGTAAAATATAAATGTTAAAATGATCTTTTTTATTTTATTAATGGAAATATCTAAAGCTAAATTGAGGCAATAAAATAAAAATAAGTTACAAAACCTCAAAAAAATAAGACATGTATATGGATGTTTATTCATAGCAGCTTCATGATCTCTCCTAGATGGAAACAATCTGAATGTCCATCAACAACAAAAAAAATGAATAAATAATTTATGGTATAGCCTTATAATGAAACACTATATGGCAATGAAAAAGAACAGATAACAGCTATACTGAACAAACATGGGCAAGTATCACAGGCAAAAATGTTGAGCAAAAGAAACCAGACACAAAAGAGTACATACTGTGACTTCATTTATGTGAAATTAAGGAAAAGGTCAAACTCATCTATGGTAACAGAAATGAGGATAGTATTTAGGGGTTACAGCTAGTGGGGCAAGAGGAGCAAGAGGGACCTTCTAGACTGTTGAAAATGTCTATATTTTCATTTGATCAGTGGTTATGTGGATGTCTACATTGTAAGAATTCATCAAACAGTATACCTTAGTTGTGCATGTATATCTCAATAAAAAAGTGAAACAAACCAAATGATAAAAAAAAGAAAAAACAAGCAAAAAATATTCTGGTGCTCATATAAAAAGTCTTTGTATACTTCTGGGGATACTTACATTGCATTCAAAGAGAGTTTCTCTCTACTATGGTTTTTAATGATTGCATTGCACCATGTGTAAATGTATTATAATTTAAGCAATCTCTTGATGGCCAGTTGTTTCTAACTTTTACATATTTTGAACAGTGATAGAGTTTTAACATCCTTTTTGATAGATCTTTCTGTACTTACAATTTCCTTTTGATGAATTCCTGAAAGGGGATTTGCATGTTTGGAGACTAAGTATATTACATACTTGCTTATTGTGTTTCAGTGGATGTATCGCAGTACCCTCACTCACTTGATGATTAGCTTTAAAAACATACATTGATCTGTTATGTAACAAATGCTCTCTAATTATTTTAATTTGTATTTTTAAGCATTTTTCAATGAAAGTACTATTTTCATATGTTGGTATTGTGCTACTTTCTCCAATTTCCTCTTTACATCATTTACCCATTTCCTTTTTGCCCAATCTTTTAAAAGTTCTAATGAAATAGATATACCAGCTGTGCATGGTGGCTCACGCCTGTAATCCTAACACTCTGGGAGGCCAAGGTGGGAGGATTGCTTGAGTTCAGAAGTTGGAGACCAGCCTGAGCAAGAGCGAGGCCCCGTCTCTACTAAAAATAGAAAGAAATTATCTGACCAACTAAAAATATATATAGAAAAAAATTAGCTGGTCATGGCGGCACATGCCTGTAATCCCAGCTACTCGGGAGGCTGAGACAGTAGGATCGTTTAAGCCCAGGAGTTTGAGGTTGCTGTGAGCTAGGCTGATGCCACAGCATGCTGGCCCAGGCAACAGAGTGAGACTCTGTCTCAAAAGAAAAAAAAAAAAAGAATTAGATATACCAAAAAAGTATATAAAGAATAATGCTCCTTAAGAAATGAAACAACCAATGCAGTTGAACCTTCCTACTAGTTTATATTAATTTGTAAGAACTCTTTATGTATTAAAAATATTAACTGTTTCACTTGTTTTAAGTCCTTTTCTCTATTTTACCTTTTATTACTTAACTTACTATATTTTATTGAGTCTAAAATGGCTTCATTTGTAAGATACACTATTTTATGTACATCTAAGCATAAAAATACGACACGATTTTAAGAGGCATCCTGATTTCAGAGATGTTAAAAGGTCAGAAAATGTGCATCTTAGAGTTGGTAAAATACACGTGTTTCACTGTGTGTCTTTCTTTTCTTTTTTCTTTTTTTTTTTTTTTTGAGACAGAGTCTTACTCTGTTGCCCGGGCTAGAGTGCCATGGCATCAGCCTAGCTCACAGCAACCTCAAACTCCTGGGCTCAAGCGATCCTCCTGCTTGAGCCTCCCAGGTAGCTGAGACTACAGGCATGCATCGCCATGCCCGGCTAATTTTTTCTATATATTTTTAGTTGTCCGGCTAATTTCTTTCTATTTTTAGTAGAGACGGGGTCTCACTCTTGCTCGGGCTGGTCTCGAACTCCTGAGCTCAAGGAATCCTCCCAACTCGGCCTCCCAGAGTGCTAGGATTACAGGTGTGAGCCACCGCGCCCAGCCTAGTGGCATTTTCAAATGTTAAACAATATGTAGTTTTGCTTAAGATTGGAGAACATTAGAGGTTCACAGGAGAGGAGGCTCAGTGAGGACAGGAGTGGTGCTTAAGGAATGTTTCATTTTGGTGGAAAGAACATGCTAAGTATTGAGGAACAGCATACCTAAAGATAGGGTAACAAGAATTAGTTTTTGGGGCGTGCTTTGGGTTGAAAAGTTGGTTTGGGATGGGGTGGGAAATACATACAGTTACATTTGATAAAATAGGACTAAATTATTCAGCCTTTAGAAATGAAGCAGAAGAGATTAAAATTGAAATCATAGTACATACTGTTATCCAGTGACTTTTAGCTTCTCTATTTCTTTTCTTCTTGCGGCTGAAGATTGAAAGTTTGTGAATGAAGATTGGAGGGAAAATTCACACTGTTTAGAACCAGTCTTCTAAAAAAAAGAAAAAGAAAAAAAGACAGGCTTCCAATTATGCATGGATTAGGTAATCTTCCCCCAAAAAAGGCTTGAAACAACATTGATACAAAGTAGCTTTAATTAAGTTTTATGTTAACTTTTTCCTTTTTATTACTTTCCTGTTACTTAGTCTTATGTAATTTAGCTAATTATGTATCAGAAAAGCTTTAAATTCAAAGCCTTCTACTGCCATTAAGAGAGCCAAAAGGTGGTGGGAAAGACTCTTTTGCCAAAAGATTTTCAAAGCTGCCACTTTGGAGGTTTGAACTTCAGGGAACAAGCAATAGTTGTGAAGCCTTCTGTGCTGCACTTGTTTATCTAAACAGTGTGGACACCTGTGAATTGGCTGTAGTAATGAAGCCAACAGATCTAATCTAGCCACCTCATCTGCTTCACTCCAAAATGGCCCAACAGATACAGCTATAGGGATGGATAGGGTTATTGATACTACTTCTGTCTCTGAGCAGAATTTGCAATGATTAGATAACTTTCAGTTGTAGTAGTACTCTTGATATAGTATGGCAACCCTTGGCTTAATAATTGCTGGACCTGTCTGTGTCCCATGTCTTAATTGTGTGATGCTTGCTGTAAATTATATGATCTTCTTAGTAATAATCAAAATTTGTATTTATTATAACTAATTACTATAACTAAATAGATCAGAAATCTTGGCACTACTTTTTAGCCCCAGATTAGTGGTGATTTATCAGACTCAGTGTCCTAGACATGTCATTTATAATTCTTGCCTGTCCACAGTTCCTTTGAAGGAAATCTGTTAATACACTGCAAAAGGATAGACTTCAGTAGCTAATGTTTTTTTGCACCATATAAAACTTTATTGCAACAGATTGATCCACCAGTGGGCATTTGACCTAAGGATTGCTAATCCATAGGCCATAACAACCTAGGATTGTCTGGTTGGTAAAATTTTAGCCAGTTATAGGAAATATGGAGTTATGAATAATTTGCCATTGATCCATGGGAGCTGAAGCTGGAAAGATGCATTGGTGTAGAGTCCTATAAAACTAAAGTTTAAGGGAATGGAAAGTAGGTATAAGCAGAAGCTGTGAATTACAAAAATGATAAGAGGAGGTGAGGAAGCTTTGATAACTAGAAGAGAATAGGGTGTAGGTGCCAAGAGAAGCACAGAATTCTAAGAGAGAAACCATGTGGTCTGAGAGAGAGAGAGAGACAGAGGGACAGAACATGAAACTGAAAATTCTGCTTTCTGACTCTGTAGTGGTTTTTTTTGTTTGTTTGCCTGGTGGTGTTCTAAGCATTTTACCTGTATTCCCTCACTGGATCTTCATGATAACTTGGTGAAGTAGGTACTGTTGTCTTCATTGTAAAGATGTAGAAACTGAGGCACAGGGAGGCTATCCAACTTGTTGAAGGTTATACAATGTGTAAGTGGCAGAGATAGGATTTGAACTGAGGTGATCTAATTATAGAGTTTTAATTCTTAAATATCTAATTTCTTTTCAGTTCTTGCTAACCTTTTTAGATGAACCTACTGTTTCTTTCATGTTTTTCTAATGCTTGTTCTCTTTTATGTTTTTCTAATGCGTGCATCTCTTCCATTTTAACAAAGAGGTAGCATACCTCAGGTACAGAAACTTAGGTAGGCAAGAAATGATACTAGGTAGTATACTATTACAAAGTTTTTATACTGTACATGAAGTGGTATATCACTTGAAGGAAGATCATGGTAAGTTAAAGGATGTATACTATAAATCCTAAAGCAATCCTATAAAACAGTGACAACGAGTTATAGTTACTAAGCCAACAAAAGAGGTAAAATGGAACTAGAAAATATTTATTAGAAGGCATAAAAAGAAAAAAAAAGAACATAGGACAAATAGAAAGCAAATAGCAAGATAATAGACCTAACCATGTCAATAATCACATTAAATATGAATGGTCTAAACACATCCATAAGAGGCAGAGATTGTCAGATTGGATGAAAAAGCAAGATTCAACTATGTCCTGCCTGTAAGAAGTTTACTCTAAATATGAAGACACAAATAGGTTAAAAGTAAAGGATGGAAAAAGATATACCTACCATGCTTATAATAGTCAAAAGAGAAAGGTGGTGTGCTGTATTCATATCAAGCAAAATAGACTTCAGAGCAAAGAATATTTTCAGGGATAAAGGATGTCATTAGGCCGGGCGCGGTGGCTCACGCCTGTAATCCTAGCACTCTGGGAGGCCGAGGTGGGCGGATCATTTGAGCTCAGGAGTTCGAGACCAGCCTGAGCAAGAGCGAGACCCCACCTCTACTACAAATAGAAAGAAATTATATAGACAGCTAAATATATATAGAAAAAATTAGCTGGGCATGGTGGCACATGCCTGTAGTCCCAGCTACTGGGGAGGCTGAGGCAGGAGGATCGCTTGAGCCCAGGAGTTTGAGGTTGCTGTGAGCTAGGCTAACGCCACGGCACTCACTCTAGCCTGGGCAACAGAGGGAGACTCTGTCTCAAAAAAAAAAATAAAAAATAAAAAGATAAAAAAAAAAAAAAGGATGTCATTATATAATGATAAAGAGGGCAATTAATCAAGAGGACATAACAGTTCTAAACATTTGTGCCCCTAATAACAGAACTTCAAAATACTTGAGACAAAAACTGATAGAACTCCAAGGCAAAACCATCAAATCCAAAATTTTAGTTGGATACTTCAATGCTCTTCTCTCAATAAATGATAGAACAAGAGAAAATCACAGGGATATAGTAGACTTGGGCAATACTGTCAACCAATTTGACTTAATTAACATTTATAGAATCTCCACTCAACAACAGTAGAATATTATTCTCAGTTCTTCTAAAGTACACATAGAACATTTTCCTTGATGGACCATATTTTGGGCTGTAAGACAAGTCTCAATAATTTAAAAGGATTGAGATCTTACAGAGTATATTCTCTGATCACAATGGAATTAAAGTAGAAATTGTTAACAGAACAAACTGTGGAAAATCTAATATTTGGAAACTGACACAATTCTGAATAACGATGGTTGAAGGAAGATGTCAAAAGGGAAATTAGAAAGTGTTTTGAACGGAATGAAAATGAAAACACAACATCAGAATTTGTAGGATGCTACTAAATCAGTACGTAGGGGAAGAATTTGTGGCCTTTTTTTTTTTTTTTTTTCTTTTTTTGAGACAGTCTCACTCTTTTGCCTGGGCTAGAGTGCTGTGGTGTCAGCCTAGCTTACAGCAACCTCAAACTCCTGGGCTCAAGCTATCCTCCTGCGTTAGCTTCCTGAGTAGCTGGGACTACAGGTGTGTACCACCACGCCCAGCTAATTTTTTCTGTTTTTAGTAAGGGGTCTGACTCTTGCTCAGGCTGGTCTGAAACTCCTGAGCTCAAACAATCCTCCTACCTTGGCCTCCCAAAGTGCTTGGATTACAGGTGTGAGCCACTGCGCCCTGCCAAGAATTTACAGCCTTGAATGCCTGTCTTAGAAAAGAAGAAAGATCTCAAGTCATTCACTTTCATTTCTACTTTAAGAAGTTAGAGAAAGAGCAGATTAACCTAAAGTAATTACAAGAAAGGAAATGATAAAGATCAATGTAGAAATTATTGTTTTTCTGTTTTCTACTCAGACAAAATCAGTGAAACTAAGGACTGATTTTTTTTGAAGATTAATAAAATTGGTAAAGCTTTAACTAGACCAATTGGTATCAGGAATGACAGGTGACATCACTGCAGCTTCTACACGTAGTAAAAGGATAACAAGGGAGTATAATGAACAACTTTATACCTATAAATTTTACAACAGAGATGAATTGGACAAATTCTTAGAAAGATACATACTACCGAACTTCACTCAAGAAGAAATAAACAGCCTGAATAACACTGTATCTGTTAAAGAAATTGAATTTGTGATTACAATATTCACATACACAAAAACTCCAGGGCCAGATGTCTTCACAAGTAAATCCTATTAAACATTTAAGGAAGAAATACCAGTTCTACAACAAACACAGAAAACTGTAGAGGAGAGAATACTTCCTAATTTATTTTCTGGGGTCATCAGACCCTCATACTTAAACTAGGCAAAGACATGAGAAAAGACTACACAAAAATATCTCACATGAGCACAGACGCAAAATTTCCAAACATATTTTGGCAGATTGAATGTAACTATTAAAAAGTTACATCATGACTAAATGGGGTTTATTTCAGGAATGCAAGGTTGGTTTAACATTTAAAAAGCAGTCATTGTAATGCACTATGTTAATCAACTAAAAAAGAAAAATCACATTATCATCTCAGTAAATTGGGGGTGGGGGGGCGGTACATTTGACAATCTAACCTTAATTCTGGATAGTAACTGAGCAAACTAGGATTAGAAAGGAGTTTCTTCAGCCCACTAAAGGGCATCTCTGAAAAGACTATAGATAGATAGCATCATATTTAATAGTGAAAGACCAAATGCTTTTTTTCCTAACACCAGGAACAAGGCAAGGATTTCTACTCTCATCACTTCTCTTTCTCAGTGTACTGGGGGTTCATTATAGCCAGTGTAGTCAAGAAAGAAGAAGAAATAAAAGACATCTAGATTGGAAAGAAGAAAATAAAGGTGTCTTTTTTGTAGATGACATGATTGTGTAGAAAATCTGATGGAACCAACAAAATTTTTAGAACTAATGAGTAAAGTTGAGGGCCACAGAGTCAACATATAAATATCAATTGTATTTCTTTAGCAGTGAACAATCAGAATTGAAATTTAATAAAACTAGTGCCATTGGTATAGCAACAGATATGAAATGCTGGGAACTGTACAGTATTGCAGAAAGAAATTAAAGACGACTTAGAGAAATGGAGAAATGTTCCTTGTTTCTGGGTCAGAAGACTGACTGTTGTTAAGTTGACAGTTCCCCCAAATTGGTTTGTTGATTCAGTACAATTCCAGTCAAAATTCTAAAATTGACAAGCTGATTCTAAAATTCATATGGAAATGCAGAGGACCTAGACTGGCCAAAACAACTTTGGGACAGGCGAAACAGCTAATGCTACCCAGCATCTCAATTTATTTATTTTTTTGAGACAGAATCTTGCTCTGTCACCCAGGCTAGAGTGCTGTGGTGTCAGCCTAGCTCACAGCAATGTCAAACTCCTGGGCTCAAGCCATCCTCCTGATGCCTCAGCCTCCCAAGTAGCTGGGACTACAGGTGTCCACCACCATGCCCAGCTAATTTTTTCTATTTTTAGTTGTCTGGCTAATTTGTTTCTATTTTTAGTAGAGATGGGGTCTCACTCTTGCTGAGGCTGGTCTTGAATTCCTGACCTCACATGAATCTCCCACCTCGGCCTCCCAAAGTGTCAATTTATTTTAAAGCTAAAGAAATCAAAACAATATTGTATTGGTGTAAAAAAGAGAAATGGATCAATGGAATAGAACAGAGTCCAGAAATAAGCCAGTACGTGTATGGACAACTGAATTTTGACAAGGTGCAAAGGCAATTCAGCAAAGAAAGGATAGTCTATTCAACAAGGCATAATTAAATATCCATAATGCAAACAAATGAACTTTAATCTATATTTCACACTGTACATTCATTCAAAAATTAAGTAAAAGTGAATTGTACACCTAAATGTCAAGCCTAAAATTGTATAACTTAGGCAAAAACAAGATAAAACTTTTATCTTGGGTCAGGCAAAAGTTTTTTTAGTTATGACACCAAAAACATCCATAAAGCAGCACATTAATAAAATGAACTTTTATCAAATTTAAAATGTGTGCTCTTCTAAAGATAACTGTTAAGAGAATGAAAAGACTAGCCACAGAATGGGAGAAAATATTTGCAAATCAAATATCTGATTAAGGACTTTATCAGTATCTAGAATATATACTGAAGGACTCTCAAAACTCAATACCAACAACTTATTTTTTAAAAATGTGCAAAAAGTTTGATAGACACTTTACCAAAAAAATACACTAAGTACCTGAAAAGATGCTTAGTGTTTATGTTAATTATATTATTAGTCACTAGAGAAAAGCAAATAATCACAGTGAGCTACCACTACACACCTAAAAGACTGACCATACTAAGTGTTGGCAAGGATGTGAAAGAACTGGAATTCTGTACTTTGTTTATGAAATGGTACAACCACTTTAGGAAGCAGTTTGGTTGTTTTTTAAAATGTTAACGTACACTTACCAGCTATTCCACTTCTAGGTATTTACTGAAAACACTTGTAAACTAATGTTCACAGCAACTTTATAATAGCTCTTGAAACATCACTACCATACACATAATTCCCCAACTTAGTCTGATAGAGGCCACCAGTAGAGCTTAATTTTAATTGATTGACTGACACTTAGTTTTTGTTTGTTTTTGAAATAATTGGTGGCTATGTGAAATCTGAAATTTAGATTTAAGATTCATTAATTAAAAATGCCTACATAGGCAGGTTTTTTTTTTTTTGCCAGTGTTCCACAAATAAGCCAAGACCCTCGTTCTTAATTTAGATACTTCAGCAGTTTTACTGATGATACTTGGATCTTAACTATTTTCTCCTTTTCCATTTTAAAAAAGAACCTTAAGGAGAGAGAAGGTAGATTTGAATGGAAGAATGTGGGGGTGGGGGAGGGGCAGAAGAACAATGATTTGGACTGGGTTGAAACATTGCCCCTCATATGTTGCTTGTGAGGAGTGGTATTTTTCCAGATGGAGTAATATGTGGGATTTTATAAATTCAGTTTGATTAGGATCTTAGAAGTAGCTTGCTGCTAATGCAGACTTAACTGCAGCTGCGCCAGAAGGCTGATGGCTACATAGCTGGAGTTGATCCATGTGCAGAGGTACAGCGTACAGCCTTCTTCTGCATATGACTCACATCTATTGTACTACAGCAGTGCTTTCTGAAATAGAGTCTGTCTCTGTTTTTGTTCTAGACCAGACGCTGGCAAACTTTCTGTAAAGGCCCAAATAGTAAATACTCTAGGGTTTACAGACCATACATGTCTCTTGCAGCTGTTTAGTTCTGCCTTTGTAGTGTGGAATCAACCATACACAGGACATAAACAGATGAGTGTTGCTGTGTTCCATTAAAACTATATTTACAAAAATGGGGCTGGATTTAGCTTGTGGGCCGTAGTTTGCTAAGCCCTGTTCTAGGCCATCAGCACTTCCTCTTTGGTACATTTGATATTTTCTGGTTAGTTTCCCAGTGGTGACTGGTTGCAAATGGAAGAATGTGGTACCTTTACTTGCAACTCCTATGCTTTATTAATGGCTTTTACTGAAGATGGTATGGAATAAGTGAATGACATGAACTTTAAGAAGTAGAATGATAAGGCAACCTTAACTCCTTTCTCTCTCACAATGTGTATCCAGATGGTCGTCAACTTATGGTAAGTTTTTGCTTTGAAAAGTATCTGGAATTAGGTTTTTTAATGTAGTACTTAACCTCTTGGCTGGAGTAGGATAATAACCTCCTTATAGCTCTTTCAGCTTTTAAGCTTCTCTCTAATCCATCAACGTCCAGAAATGTTACCTAAGTTACCTTTCTAAAGTAAACGTATTATGGCACACTTCCGTGCCTGTAATTATACAGGGACTCCCAGTCACTCAGAATGGTGGTTCTTAACTGGTTTTTATTTATGGGTCCCTTTGAAAATCATTTGATAGCTGTGAATCTAGGGAAATGAGCTTACTTTTGTGTGTGTTCATGAGCACAATTTTAATACTTCTGGGGAATTGGGCAGTTCATGGTCCTAGAGTTTTATTTCCAGTCTCTTAGGTAGGAAATCTTGATTTAGAGAAGAAAGTGCACGTTTCTTTCCATGCTGTTGTAAGTGCTTCTTGATCTGGCTACACTCTAGAGTGTGTCTTTGCAGTTTATCTTCCATATTCACACATACACCCCCACACACCCTTGTGCTTTTTCTGAAAAGAATTAACCAACATTCCTCTGTCATGCCAATTTCTTCCATTCTTGTGGCTTTGTGAATAGTATTTCCTCTTGCCAGGGTTGCCCTTACCATAACTTTCCCCTCCATCTGCCCAATTTCTACTTGTCAAGATTCATCTCAGTTATCAGATTCTCTGTGAAGATATTCTGGACACCTCCTCCTTGGCATATGTAAATAAATATGAAGGAATTCTAGCAAACGAAACATATGGGGATGCCTTTCTTTTTTTCAGGATGGGGATGGGTGGAAGGAGGATGTTTCTAGGAAAGATTCTTTGCTCTTCTTGAGAAATAACCCTCTTCTTAACGTCTGAGCCTGTTGCCTAAATTGATTATTGGTAAGTGATAATATTATCTTAGAGAGCTGTTAGAATAAATGAAGAACAATGTTGCAATCTCCCTAACACCTCAGTATTTATACAGGAGATTCCCTTCTTCTGGTCATTGGGTGGCCTCTAGAATTTATGCAGGAGTGAGCATATCTTCAGAGACCTTGTACTCTCATTTCTTAATAAAAATGTTCTAGTGGAAAACTAGGTCATAAATTTACTAGAACATTTCTTGATATTTTTCTGGTGAAATTAAAGTGTGTGTGTAAGCTACAAGTCACTATGCAAATATTTATGTTGTTATAGGCATTGTTACTTTTAAAACTCCAGTGGGATCTTTATTGTTAGAGCACATGATACTATATTTTTGGCTTATCAGTTGTTGATAGAATAGATCCCTAGCTTTTACAAATTAACACTTGTGATTTCTGCTATTCCGTAAATGACTGGAGGGGTGCATGGCATATGATAATTTATAATTTTGCTGAGCACCGATTTAGTTCTAGTCTATCACCAAGTAGGCATATCTTAATGTGATTTGTTAATTTCTGCTGGTTTTGTGTAGTAACTTTGTTGCCAGCACTGTTTCTGCTGCTGAAGCCAACTCCTAGTGCTGGTCACCAAAGAGAACCAAAAAAGCAATAGCTGTAGAGGGACGAATTTTGGGTAAATTTAAAGAGTAAAGTGTAAGATTCTGTAATGGCCTAAATTCGTGATGTGTATGAGTGTGCTTTACAATTTATATTATAACAGGAATAAGTTTAAATTATTTCAGTGTCCTAGAATCATGTCTGTAAGAGTAAGAAATTTAATTATACTTTAATGTTTTATATGCTATGGTATTCTCAAATTTGGAGATATTTCAAGTTGTTTGGGGAAAAAAATCCTTCATAAACATAAAGGATCAATTGTACTTGCTGTCATCTCATAAATTTCCTTTTGTTGAGACTTCTCAATTCAGTAGGAATGAATAATATGGTCACAGTCTCTTTCTCTGTCTATCTGTGTCTGTCTGTCTATATGTATATATATCTATCTATCTCCTTCTAAATGAAACTTTCACGGTCACATAATGTAATGGTCCATCTATAAGGACTCTACCTTTTCATTGCATACAGGATAAAGTCCAGGCTTTTATTTTATAGTGACAGACATTGCCCTTTATTGCTCCAGACTCAGTTCCTGATGCTTCTTATCTCTCTTTACATTTTGCCCTCTGTACTGTACTCAAACTATTGGCAGTCCCATGAGTATAAGAAATATTTCACTGTTTTTAGCCTTTGTACCTGCTATTTCCTTTGTCATCTTGTTTACCTAATGAAATTTTATTAGAAGTGAAGAGGGAGAGAAACTAGATATTTTACCCCCCTGCCATTCCCACATTCCCACAGTATTTAAACATTCAAGTAAAGGTTGGTAGGGAGAGGAGGTAGTTTGGCTTTGTAGAAGACATCAAGGATTAGCAAACAGAAGACTTGAATTTAAGAACTCTGCCGCTAATTGGTTATGTGGGCTTGGCCAGATGATATGAACTCAGCATTGGACTGGTGTTGTCTTACAGAGAATCAGGGGATTGGATTAAAGCAGTGAGTTAACAAACTTGCTCTTTTCCCTTTACTTTCCTCTTTTCTTCCTTCCCTGTGTTTCATTCTTGCACATTTGAAAGATGTAACACATTCTCACCACTTTATAGTAAATTCCTACAAGTCTTGGTTCTCCATGGAGATGGGGGGTGGGGCAAGGCCTGGGAAGAGGGGGCAACTATGAAAGTGAGGGAAGACCTGGGGATTTGAAATGCATTCCAAGTTGAGATATCTAAATTACCTTCCATCTCTTAAATAATGTTTATCTGTTTTGTTAGCATGAGGCAAAAATATTTGTGGATATATATGTAGCTTAGTTCCAAAAAGCTGTTCAAGAGCCCATTTTGTCTAAAGGCCAAAGTGACACTAAGTAATCACTAACGCCATCTGTTGGTTGTAAGAGTTATACTTTTTAATTGGACATGTAACTTTCTTAGTTTCTATGAAATTTTGCAGGTCAAGGTTTTTAAATTGAGGAGCTTCTATATAATTTGGGAGGATTTACAGTTTTTCTCCCTACTTTTTATTTTGAAATAATTTCAAACTAACAGTAAAGCAGTAAAGTTAAAAGAATAACATATTTAAAGGGTTCTCCAGAGAAATAGGATATGTGTGTATATGTATTTTATTATATCTATAATCCTTATATAATTACACATATTAATGTTAAATATATAATTCCTTATACATGAGAAATTTCATTCTTTGTATATGTTATATTAATGTCATATTAATATGCTACATATAATATATTAATACAATAATATTAACATAAGGAATTGGCTCACATGATCATGGAGGCTGAGAAGACCCAAGATATGCAGTTGGCAAGCTGGAAATTCAGGAGAGCTGATATGTAATTCCTGTCGAAGTGTGAGAGCCAGTGGTATGTAAGTTTTAGTTCAAAAGCCAGCAGTCTAAAGACCCAAGAAGAACTGATGCTTCAGTCTGAGTCCGAAGGAAGGAAAAGGCCAACATTTCAGCTCTAGCAAGCAGGCAGAGTTCCCTCTTACTCAGTCTTTTTATTCTATTGATACCTTCAGCAGGTTGGATGAGGTTCACCCACATTGGGGAGGGCAGTCTATTTTACTCATTCTGCCATTTCATATTTTTATATCATCCAGAAGCACCTTCACAGGTACATTCAGAATAATGTTTGGCCAAATGTCTGGGCACCCTGTGGCCCAGTCAGGTTGACACATAAAATTAACCATTGTAAATAGTAAAGAGAATTCCAGTATACCCTCTACCCAAATTCACCAGTTTTTAATATTTTGCCGTGCATGCTTTATCATTCACCTTAGTTTTCTCTTGCATATACATATATATGCTATTTTTCTGAAATATAGTTACCAGTTTGAGGAAATTGATACAGTACTTTAATCTAAAAGTCTCTATTCCAATTTTGTGAACTGCCCAATAGTATTTTTTTATAGCATTTACTGCCATCCAGTACAGGATCTTTAGTTATCTCTCTCTCTCTTTCTCGCTCTTTCTTTCTTTCTCTGTCTCTCTTTTAACAGTACTTTAAGTTGCTGTTTTTGTCTCTTGAATTTCCTTCAAATTGTAATGGTTTCTCAGCCTTTCTCAGAACATTGACATTTTTTGAAGAATATATTTATAGAATGTTCTTCAGGTTAGGTTTGTGTTTCCTTGATACTAGATTCAGGTTATGGGCTCCAACTCGACTCCTCATAAGTGATGTGGTGCCTTTCCCACAGTATCACATCCACAGGCATGTGATGTCTGTCTGTGCCTCACTGGGGAGGGTAATTTTGATCCACTCAGTTAAGGGGTTGTCCAGTTCTTCACAAAGTATAGTTTCTTATTTTTTCTCTTGCAACTCATAAGCAGTCTCTGGGGAGATGCTTTTTTTTCCTAATTAAAATAATATCTTTTGGCTGGGCACAGTGGCTCATGCCTATAATCCTAGCACTATGGGAGGCTGAGACGGGCAGATCGTTTGAGCTCAGGAGTTCGAGACCAGCCTGAGCAAGAGCGAGACCCCGTCTCTACTAAAAATAGAAAGAAACTAGCTGGACAACTAAAAATATATAGAAAAAATTAGCCGGGCATGGTGGCGCATGCCTGTAGTCCCAGCTACTCGGGAGGCTGAGGCAGGAGGATTGCTTGAGCCCAGGAGTTGGAGGTTGCTGTGAGCTAGGCTGATGCCACGGCACTCTAGCCTGGGCAATAGAATGAGACTCTATCTCAAAAATAATAATAATAATAATATCTTTGTAGAAAATTTAAAAATATACAGGTAAGCTAAAGTTGGGGAAAAATTGACTTATAAACCTGGAGGTAACTACATTTTAGTGTGTGTTGGTGCATTCTCTCTTGTATGCTATTATAATAATAATGATAATGATAACTAAAAAGGATCATACCTGAAACACTGTTTGGTAAATTTGCCATATTCATTTAGCAGTATGTTGTAAATATTTTCTTGTCTGTCATTAAGTATTCTTTCATGATCTCTTAACAGCTGCATAGTTTTCCATTGTGTAGTAATTCCTTGCCAGCAGATTATTCTGTGATATTCAGTTTAGTCTCACATTTCAGATACAAGCGATCTTTAGTACCTGTCCTCTAGAGCTTAGGGATTCTCTTGCCCCTAAACTCCTTCGGTGTCCAGGCTATTTAATTGTCCTTCCTTCTAGGCTTTTTTTTTTTTTTTTTTGTCTTTTCTAGCCTTAGTGGGAAGTCCTGCTGTACAGTTGCCTCACCTGAGATGTAGGCTCCACCCTTGGAATCTTGATATCTGTCTTGTCCCATCAGCACTAGCCATGTTTTTCTCTTATGTTCCATACTAACATGCTCACCTTCCCTAATGGTCCTTTCTCTGACCATTCCTAGGCTCGCAGTGGCACGTTTTTGTCAAATATTTCAGTCTATTTCAGTTGGATTGTTTTCATGCTTTAACTGCTAATATTATATCAGTATGTTGAGTTTTTTGTTTGTTTTATCTCATATATGTAGTATTATGAGTTAAATGGACTTCTATGGGTTAGTCTTTTGAGTAAAGCATTTGGTCGAAATATACAATACTTACTAAAAACAAAAGCACGAATATTTGCAGCACAGTTTTTTTTTGTTTGTTTTTGTTTTTAACGTGAACTTCTTTTTCTAGTTAACCTATATTCATATTTTGGGTCAGGTAGCATAGGAGATCTCAGAACTCTGTATTAGAATTACTTAGCAAATTATCTTCAGTGTACTTTCTATACAGGAAATAAAGCATAACCTTTAAATGCAGTATTTTATAGTAATAGATTTCCCCCCCTTTCATATTTAGTCATTTGAATCTCTTTCTTCTCCTATAAGTTGTTTAGTTTCAGGCTGTTTACATTATATGGAAATATAAGCCCTCTGCATAGATGTGGGCCAGTTTACAAATGGATCAGCCCATTACTTTTACAACTGAGTACAAATGCAACAAAGTCATATCTGGAAGACTTCTTGTAGAATCTTCTTTTATTGCCTAAAGGCAACACAATTTTTTTTTTTCTTTTGCCCAGGCTAGAGTGCAGTGGCGTCATCATAGCTTACTGCAACCTCAAACGTCTGGGCTGAAGTATCCTCCTGCCCCAGCCTCCCGAGTAGCTGGGACTACAGGCACTCACCCCCACGCCTGGCTAATTTTTTAATTTTTTGTAGAGATGGGGTCTTGCTCTTGCAAGGCTGGTCTCAGACTCCTGACTTCAAGCGATCCCCCTGCCTCAGCCTCCCAGAATGCTAGGATTACAGACGTGAGCCACTGTGCCCAGCCACAGCAAAACAATTTCAGTTCAAGTGAATAAAGTAACTTCATTATTTTTAAGCTTTTCTTTACACTTTGAGAAGGAATGTCTGCTATTTTATGGATGGTGAGGTACATTTTAAATGCGCCAGTTTTTTTTTTTTCATTGTCTTTAATATGTACACTCTACTTCAAGTAGGGTATTAAAGTGGCTACATGATAAGTGAAATAGTTTTCTGTTTCTTTATCTTCTTCCTTCTAATTTAAGATGTTAGTTTGTTTTGAAAATCATCTTTCTCATACATCATGAATGTGTGCCTAAAATATTTACAAATAAAATATATGTCTATAGAATATATATAGATGTTTAACAATAATTTGGCAAGTGATCTGATAAACCTTGCTGGTAAATGATTTATTTAGTTCTTTTGACATGAAACTTCTAAATGTGTAGATTCATTTAGACATTATCATTTCTTTTTTTGCAAACTTGGTGGTGTATAAAATTGCTAAACCTGTCATTATGGTTGGTTTACGGTGATTGAGGTTTCCCCAGAACTTGTCTTTTTTTCAGGATGTGTTCTTATCCAGGTGAATTACTGTTTGAAAAATATTTGCTGTCGTTTGATTGAGAATTAACTATAGCTTAGGATATTTTTATCCTTTTAGTTCTATATGAAAGATAAATGGTCCTTTAGTTCTGTAGGACTAAGGATAGTTTCAAGTTGTATATTTTTGATTAAAATAATCAAATAACATTTATGTTTATACTTAGAAATCAGTCAACAGATGTAAATTGGTGCCTCTCCTATGTACGGGACCACTGATCGTTAAATCCAATGATTTAGTACTGGAAACTACTGTATTGCAAACTGAAAATTCGTCTCCTTTTTGTCCTTATTAATTTACCCAACATAACACACTTGATTAAAGTCCTAAATGTCTCATACTTTTCTTACCATACTATTTCCTCTACCCCTAATGGGTGGGGAGCAGTGAGGGTCATTCACCAATTAATGGGAATTACATTAATGTTTTTCTTTTAAATGTCATCTGAGATTGCCATTTCCACATGATTAAGGATTCTGAATTAAGAACCGGGTGATGGTAGGATGAAGGTGATTCACGTTCAGGGGGTAGAATGACCATGAGAAGATTTTGTACAACTAGAAGACTAGGAGAGAGTCCTAAAGAGAAAGAGATGGGGAAGCTTGGGCCAGTAAGGGGACCAGCATGTGCTTGAGATACTTTGTTGTTTTGGGGAAAAGGTGGGAGCATGTTGTTTACGACTCACCTTCCCTGAACCCTGGCATCTTAAACTTTGAAATATAGGTTTTAATTTCCTAAAGTCATTTCCTTACTTGGAAACCTTTAATGATTTCTAGGGCCTGTCCCTTCTAATCTAAATTTCTCAGCTTGACAGTTGAGATCCTCGACAGTCTGGTCCCGTTGCTGCTTTGAACTTTACCAGAGCTCATCTCCGCATCAAGCAGGCCAGTGCTCCATATGTGTCTTCTTTCTGCGCCATCCTTACTTTTAAATCTGTGCTTTTGATAAGTTGCTTTTACTTCTCCTTTCTGCTGGTTCCTCAGCTTGTCTTCATTTGTAAACCTAAACATTTCCTTCTGTAGAAATCACGTGACTCTTGAAGCTGAATCCTAGTGTAGCAAGTTGTAGTATTCTCTGATTTTTTTCACTTCGTACTCTTTCCCCCTCTAACCATATTATAAATTTGATCAGAGTGGGAACAAAATATGTTCCTTTCTGTTTCCTTCCTTCCTTTTTTTTTTATTTTATGGTATTTTTATTATAAAAGTAATACAAACAAAAACTGAAATAATTGAGGAAAGACAAAATCATCCATTTACTGCCCTGCCATCCCACTATAACCACAGTTAGTAGTTTACTTTGATTTACTTTGTCTTTTTTTATTGCATGCATGGTGTGTTATTTGCAGCCATGAT
Source organism: Eulemur rufifrons (assembly GCF_041146395.1). NCBI lineage: Eukaryota > Metazoa > Chordata > Mammalia > Primates > Lemuridae > Eulemur > Eulemur rufifrons. The sequence goes on from NC_090990.1 coordinate 89,674,369, forward strand.
TACACCATTCATATACTTTTGTATCTTGCAATTTTTATGTAATATAACATTTTCTCATGTATTTAATATTATTCATTACTAATTTTTCGGTAATACATATTGTGCCATTCATATATGTCTGTTTATTGACTATTTCCTAGACCAGGGGATGGCAAATTATGGCCCCACATTTGTAAATAAAGTTTTATTGGAACACAGCCATGCCTATTTGCTTATATATTATCTACAGCTGCTCTTGTGCTACAGACAGCAGTGTTGACAAGTTATGATAGAGACAGTAAGGCCTGCAAAGCCTAAAATATTTACTTCTTCACCCTTTATAGAAAAAGTTTGCTGAGCCCTGTCCTAAACTTTTATGTGGTCTATAATTTGAGCTATTAAAAGTAATGCCACTTGTAACATCTTTAGACATAAAATTTTTATACTTTGTACAACCGAATTGGGAGATATTAACAAAAGTGGAATAACTGGGTCTAATTAATTAATAAAGACATTTTTAAGTCTGATAATGTCCTACACTATCTTCCATGTTATAGTCTAGCTGTAATAAATGTGGTGATGATAAGAATGGAAAGGAATACTTAATACTCTTGTAGATAGCACTTCTCTGGTCCCTATTATTCTAGACACATAAGTTTACACTCTGAATGAACATATTTTTAGTTTTGATTTAAAGTCTACCAAAGAGAGAAGTAACAGCAATTGCAACAGGAAAACCAAATGAAAGAAATCTTTTACTTTCTATTGGGGATGAAAAAGTAGGCGGAGATAAATTCTCCAGGTGTCAAGGTGTATGTGAAATGCCATTCCAAGCTAGCCACAGTGGCCAAAAGGCACTGGGAGAGACGAGTAAGAGAAAGAGGTGGCCGTCTCCAAAATGAGCCAGCAGTGCCAGCAGTGAACAAAGAGGCAGCTACGAGTGTGGGATGACAGAAGCTGCATGTGGGCTCCACCCCTCTGAACACACCCTAGGCATAAACCTGTATACAACTGTAATTAAACTGTCTCTAGATAAGAAAGTTCTAAGAGCAACTACCGTTTATTTTTTAAAGAAAAAAAATTCTTGTATCTGGGGAAGTTTTATTCTTCAGAAAGAAAATCTTATGGAAGTAGAAAGTCAATCTTGACTAGTCAACCTAAGTCAGCACTGACTATCTCTGAAATAAAAGATGAAGCAGGCTGATCGGTCTCAAATCCAATCTTGTATGAATAAAATATGTATCAGGAAGTATAGATGTCATCTTCTAAGGGAAATATTCTGAGGGTCTGGCAGCATAAATCCATCAGGAAGTTTATAATAGAATATTGTAGAATGAGACTCCACTATGGCCAAAGTAATAGACATTGGCAAGTCTGGATCACCTTGCAATTTTCACAACGCCTTCAAGATCTCCCTTATCCTGTTATGGCTGAGGGAAGCAGTGATGGCGTAGGCACCACCGTCTGTAACCCTTCCCCTTCTAGCTCAGTACCCACAAGGCAGATGAGCTGGAGTTCTCCTAACCCCACACAGTTCACTTCATGCCAGGTTTTACTCTCCAGAGGTCCAGGTAAACCAAGAATGGTATAAACTTGGGTGGCATCTCTATATCTAAGTCCATCATTTCTAAACACTTACAGTGGGAGCCCACCCAGGCGACCTGAGGGGCCCACGTGTGAACGCTGCTGCTGCTACCGCGAAAGCCGCCCGGGCCCAGGCCAGGTCGGCTGGGAATCACCGCCTTCCTCCGTGCTGGCCTGGGCGGCCCGGCCAGAACTCCATCCTTCCTTCCTTTTGTTTTGTCCCTCCCTCACCCCCCGAATCTGTCCTGTTTTTTTTCTTTCTATCCTTTTATTAGTCCTGTCTTTTGGTTTTCTGTCCATCTGTCCTCCCTTTCCCTCCTCCAGCTGCCCGTCTGTAAGCTTGGGCAAGTTACCTATCCTCTGATCTCTAAAAATTGCTATATAATGTTATTATCTTGTAGGGTTGTTGTGAGGATTGAGCATTTTTTTAATGAAAACGTACTTAGTGCAGGGCCTGCTAGATAGTAAGCACTCCATAAATGTTAGCTTTTGTTATTGTGCTGTTTTGTGTATTCTGATGCTTAAATGATAGGATTTTTCTACAAAGGAGGAGTAGTGTATCTTTTTTTTACATAAAAGCAGATTGTAATTTTTAAAAAAAAATTATAAATAGAAGTTAATTTTGAACTTTTAAGCACTTTGGCAATAATCTAAAAATGTTAATCATCTTAATCAGGGTTATAATAATTATTTCTACTCCATATTTTACTTTCAACTGCTGTAAAGTTAAACAGAAACTGGGACAGGTTTTTCTACTTTGGGATAAATTAGTTCTAACATGGATGATATTCTTAAGTGCTTGCCGTATGGACTAATGTTCTAGTAAATTTTTTGTTTGTCTGAAAATGTCTTTATTTTTCCTTTTCTTAAATGAGAATTTAGCTGGGAATGGAATTCTCCACTGACAGTTATTTTCTATCAGTACTTTGAAGATACTATTTCATTTTCTTCTGTGTCTATTGGTGCTGTTGAGAAGCTTTCAGTTTAGTTTTGTTCCTATGTAAGTATAATCTGTCTTAATTCACTTACTTGTTAAATGAGTGTTCTCCAATTTAAAGTGATGTATGGAGAATATAGTTCTTTTTATTTATGTATTTATCCTACTTAAGGCTCAGGATTCCTGAATATGCAGATTTATGTCTTTCATAAGTTCTGGGAACGTCACACTTTTTTCTTAAATATTGCTTGTCTTTTATTATCTCTTCTGGAATTCCTCTTCGACTGTGTTAGATCTTATTCTGTTTTTCATTTCTCTTAATCTCGTTACATTTTATTCTTTGTATGGAATTTTTGTTTAACTTTATTTTTGTACTACTTCATGAATTCTTTCTTCATTGTGTTTAATCTGATGCTTAGTTCTCCAGTGATTATATATTTCTTTACTTTTTTAAAGTTGTATTTCTCTTAGAAATGTTTGTCTTGCTTTATCATAATGTTTTGTGTTTTCAATTTCTTCTTTTAAGGCCACTGTTTTTAATCTTTACTGTTCTATAGCCTGTATCTGATAATTTTCGTCTGAAGTTCTTGGGAGGTAGTTCTAGCAATTGTTGTCCTGTCTTTTACTTGTAATGGGTTGTTTGCTCATAGAGTTGGTAATTTTTTATGCTGAGCTTATCAGTGGGGCTTGAGACTTTATTTGTGGCAATTTTACGTTACCTGGATTGAAGGGATATTCCTTCCTCAAATTTTTTTTTTTCTTTTAGAGACAAGGTCTCACTCTGTCACCAGGCTGGAGTGCAGTAGCCCAATCACAGCTCACTGTAACCTCAAATTCCTGGACTCAAGTGATCCTCCTGCCTCAGCCTCCTAAGTACCTGAGACTATGAATGCATGCCACTACACCCAGCTGTTTTTTTATTTTTTGTAGAGATGGGATCTCACTTTGTTGCCCAGGCTAGTCTCAAACGTCCTGGCCTCAAAGGATCCTCCCGCCTGGGCCTCCCATAGTGCTGGGAGTGAGCCATTGCACCTGGTCCCTTCCTCAAATTTTTGTTCGCACCATCTGCCTTGGGTTCCAGGAGAGTCTCACTGGCTTGTGAACATATTTTGTGTTATTTTTTTTGTCTTGAGGGTCTTGGACCATGCTGGTAGTATAAATTCGAATTCTTTCTCTGTATAGGAGCATGCCTGAGGTTATGAATTTTTGGGGTAGATACTTTATTCTAGCCTCAACATTAAGCCCAGGCCAAGACAGACAAATTTCCTTATCTTCCTCTACCAGGATACATTTTTTCCCCCTAGACCATCTTATCACTGATGGGTAGATTATTGATCTCTCTGGCTTTATTATAGATGGAGGTATGGGGGGAATATAATCAGGAGGAGATTGCATGTACCTCAATTTCATTCTCATCTCTTCGTGGCCTTGTCGTCTCTAGCTGGTATCAGAATTTAAGCCCTTTTTCTAAATTTCTTTTGTGGCACAAAGATTTTTACATTGCCCTGTCAGCCATGTTACTGGAAGTAGAAATCCTCATCATATTCTTTTAAATTTATGCAGCATTGTCTGTATTGATTATTTGATTGCCACTCTCCCTATACTTTTGTTAATCTGGCATTTATATAATCTTAAACTACGAATGGTTGCTTTGTTTAGTCATTTACTCATTTTTTCAACAGATACTTATTAAAGTAGGTAATTGAGGTCAAGTACTATGCTATCTGTGCCTGAATGCAAAGATAACAAATAATATTTTTTGTTGTGGTTTGTTTTTAAATATGGGTCTTTAACATCGGGAACTAAAAGATCATTAAGGAGAGATAACCTAAGCAGTGTGAAAATATAGTAATAGGATTTTGACAAAAGAGCAGTGGAAGTACAAAGGCAGGAGACTAATGAACTCTGTGGAGGCAGGGAGCCCTTCATAACCTCAGATGTACATCAGAACCCTGTTCTTTTTAAATTTCTATCTTAATAACTTGAGTTTTTTAAGAGTGACAAATACCAAAATTAACCTTGTTTTCATTTGTTTGTTTGTTTGTTTGTTTTTGTGAAACAGACTGTCACTCTGTTGCCTGGGCTAGTGTGCCGTGGCATCAGCTTAGCTCACAGCAACCTCAAGCTCCTGGGCTCAAGCAATCCTCCTGCTTGAGCCTCCCGAGTAACTGGGACTACAGGCATGTGCCACCATGCCCGGCTAATTTTTTTTTCTATATATTTTTAGTTGTCTAGCTAATTTCTTTCTATTTTTAGTGGAGATGAGGTCTCACTCTTGCTCAGGCTGGTCTCGAACTCCTGAGCTCAAATGATCCACCCGTCCTGGCCTCCCAGAGTGCTAGGATTACAGGCATGCGCCACCACACCCGGCCTCTCCTCAGCATTTTGATGGTTGTAATTATTGAAACAAAGTACTGGGGAATTTGGGACTAACATCTGGTTTTCTTACTTTAAAAAATAAAGAAGGCAGTGTAAATTTTTAGCTATCACACATGCTGGAGTGGGCTTGCTTAAGGCTATGACACACAGGCCATTTATATCTTTGGGCCTCCCATGGGTGTTATATAAAACGTGTCATTAATTTCTATTAAAAAATAATTGTTAAAGCAAACTGTAATAACTTTTACATACTGAATTGTAATTACAGTGTTTTAATTATGCTCTATATTTCTCACAAAACTTTGTAAGAACATTATAATGAGAAGGTTTAGTTGCTTTTATTGAACCTGTCACTGCTGTTTTGAGGTTCCTTACTTGTAACTGTACATTTGAGTTTTTTAAACATGATTGTATATAAAGGCGTTAAAGTCACTTCTACTTTTCACTATTGTAACCAATGCTTGATTTAATAGCTTTGTAGAGTTTTTTTCTTTTTCTCTAGAGTTTTGATAAGATGAATTTCCAGGACTGAGATTTGGGGCCAGAAGTGTATGAACATATCAATTCTGTATTGTTGAAATGTTTCCAAAGAAATTGTACTAATTAATTTTATTTCACTGTCAGTTTCCTTATGTTAATAGATGCTTAACTCTTCTGGTGTATGTTTTGTAAAACTATTAAATGTCTTTAGCATAACATTCCTAAAGGTGATAGTATAAATTATTTTAGAAAAGAATATGGAACCGTTACTGTGAAGTGAGATTAATTAATGAGAAATTGTTGCTTTGACTTTAATCACCTTGTTCATTTATTAAAAAAAGCATTGGTTTCTTTTTGGGAATACCATTGAGAAGATAGGCAGTTAGGAGGCTGCATTATTATGTTTGCAAATTGATAATCTAGTTTTGTGAACTGAAGTAAGGAACTAAAGCTGCGCATTTCAGATTTCTTGTTTTGGGGTTATATTGTTTGGAAAGAAGCAATATCCCTGTTTTGGAATTTAAACCCAAAAGACAGCTAAAGTAACTGTCTTTATTAGTTGAGAAGAAGTAGAAACTAATGAGTTTAATTAAGAAAATAACTGTTGTGATGTTATTATAGTAGTCATTATGAACATTTGTGCCATTTATAGCACTCGGAAAAATAAATAATATTAAAGGGTATGTTTTTGTTATTTAATTTTAATTTTTCTGTGTGCAAAGCTTAGAAGGGTCTTTGAGGCACATACTAAAAGAATAAATATTTCACGTCTCTTATAGGACTTTTAGTATTTTTATAGTACCATATGAGTCTCTTTTGTACTTCAGCATTATTATATACTGTTGACATGTAGTACATTTGTAAGTAGTTATGAATAAGTTTATTTTCTTTAAGACGTGCTTTGCTGTGTTTTTTTAAATACATAGTGGATTTTAATATGACCATAATTTTCATGGAATATTTCAGTGACAATTTAATTAAAAGCAGGTAGAAAAAACTTTATTCTTTATGACAGTATTTTACAAATAATGTTAATGTCATTCTTAGTCTGTATTACCTTTTTTTAGTAAATAATAGTAATAAAATTTATGTGTTTGATATGTAAAGTAGGATAAGGATACAATTCCTTTATTAAATTAAAATCCTTTTTTAGCACTAGGGGGCACTCTTGATTTGTGAATTCATGTCATACTTAATTTATATGTAAAATGTGGAGTGAGATGAAATTATTTGAAGACATTTCATTGCAGACTGTTACTGTTACTTTCAGAGACTTTGGGTTATCAAGCTGGTTTTGTATAGCAGTGTAAATATAAGTTGATCCTTAACAGTACCATAAGAATAATAGTTTATAGAATGAGATAGTATAGATTAAAGAAAATTAAAAATTATTTTTGCTTTATTCATTTTCACATTGATTTCGTAAGTAGGTTCTGATGATTTTAAAACCCCATTATTTCTAATATATTTCTCATTTTAAAAATTCTAGCTCGATAAGAAATGAAGATAAATTCAAGAGGTAACTGAAGGCTGCTATCATTAGTAATAGTTTTTAAGCATTTGAAACCCAAGAGGATGTTTTGCTACATCTAAGAAACATATTTTAGGCATTCTTATTCGTTGTGTTTACAATTAGAATTTTTAGTGATGCTGATGAATGTGTGCTTGTCAGGGGTATATTTCTAAGATTTTTGTCTTCGTTATTTAGGAGACGCCATTGAATTTAAGCTTTATGTGCATTAAGTAGGTAGTAACAACATCTACATCATCACTGCATTACAATAATAGCACACTTACTGTGTGTCCATACTGTTTTAGGTGCTTTGTGTATATTAACTTATTTCTCCTCACCATAACTCTATGAAGTAGGTACTTAGCTCTATTTCATAGATGAGGAAACCTAGCGTAGAAAAGTTGAAGTTTGCTAGGTTCACAAAGAGGCAGTCTTATTCCAGAGTATGTGCTTTGAAATCACTATCCTATATTGTTTCTCCAGAGAAAGGAAACTTAATATTGAAGGAGTCATTATTGACGTTTCAAACTCAGTTTTTAAAGTGAGTGTAGTGTAGAACACCTAATTTATAGACACTTGTCATTTCTCTTATGGAAAACATCTTAGGTATTTAAAGTTGAAAAGGGATCTTAAAGTCTGTTTGCCTCTGTCATTTTACAGAAAGGAAGAAATTCTGTCCTAGAAGAGTAAAAGTTACTTATTCAGTATTATCTAGCAAGTTATTTGTGGGAAGATAATAGAACTTCAAGAAAATATTCTGACTTTCAGTAAAGTGAAAAGAAATATAGCATTCCAGAAAGAATATTTGACTGGAGTTTTAGGTGGCTTGAGTCTTGTTCTTGGTTCCTCATTTCCTAGCCTGTGTCCTCAGAGGCTGTTTCTTTGTGTTACACAGGTATAATAATATCTTCCCTAATTAGTATTATTGATAGTTGTAAAAATCAATAAGATGACATATTGAAGATACTCAGTAAACTTTAAAGCCCTGTACAAATAAACATAGTATATATTATAGTACAGTCAGCCCTCCATATCCTTGGGTTCTACATTCATAGATTTAACCAACTATGGATTGAAAATATTTGGGGGTGGAGGAAAAAAAGGATGATTATGTCTGTACTGAACATGTACAGCCTTTTTCTTGTCATTATTTCCTAAATGATATGGCATGAAAACTGTTTACATAGCATTTATCTTGTGTTAGGTACTTTAAGTAATCTAGAAATGATTTAAGGTATACAGGAGGATATGCGTAGGTTATATGCAAGTACTGTCCGTTATTTAAGGGCCTTGTGCATCTGTGGGTTTTGGTATCTACAGAGAGTTGTGGAGCCAATGCCCTGGGGATATCAAGGGATGACTGTATTTTCATGACATGTATTTTATGACATAGTATTTTAAGTATTTAATATTTGTGATATTTAGGTAAACTATTAATAGATTAGTAACCATGGCAAGCTTATTCAGTATTGTTGATTTAAGAGAATGTCCTTAGGATCTCTAAAAATTTATTGTGCTATGTCATGTCTGTCTTTGCCACATGGTTTTTACACATTTTGTTTACTTAAAACTAAAAAAGTTAAGTAGTTTTATTTTTTTCTCAAATGATGCCCACTTAAATGAAAAGGTATGCTTTTGCTTTTCTTATGAAGAAGATAACAGTAACCATTGAATACTGCCCATTTGGTGTTTCTGATTGTTTGAAAATATTTTACAAGATTGTCCTCCATCTAAGTTTAGTGGGTTAGCTAAAATAATAAAATAAAAGAGTTTTGCACAGTTGAAGTATTTTATTTCTTGGTGTGGTAGTGGGCTTGGGTTTATTTTCTTAAACTTCAAGGAAGACATACATTTTAATTTTTTTGTTTATTTTTTACAGGAATAATGTATTTATGGCCTTGGACATGAAGCCATCAGTCCTCTGTTAACATACGGTCAGGGACCGATGAGGAAAGCATGGACCTAATGAACGGGCAGGCCAGCACTGTTAATATTGCAGGTACTGCTTCTGAGGTAAGATATTTAATAAGTTTAATTGTACAGTTTCTTACCTGGCTTTCTAATTTTTTAAGCACCGTGCTTGAAAAACTACAATTTAAATCAGAATGTGAGGAAAACACCTACACATTTTTTAGTCTTTTCAACTTTTAATTTTGCCATTTGTATGTTCACTGTGCATTTTAGAAACACTTAATCCTTGTCTACTTAAGATACTTGCAAAATGATGATAAATAATAACTTAAAGCTCTTTCTTGGGTTTAATTTTAAAGGAAACATAGTTTCTTTTTAGAATAATTTTATATTACACAAACCTTGAGGGCAATAGTACAAGTGAGGCAAAGAAGATTCTTTTCCTGGGAATCACTAAAGTTTGGACATCCTCTAGAGTCCTTGATTCCAACCCTATTAGAGTAGATCAAAGAACTGTTAGCCTGGAATGTTGGAAGGGCTTACTCTGCTGATGTGGCTTAGCATTTAAGATGGAGATAAAGACTGAACTAGGTGCTCGAGCACCTCTCTAGTTAATTTATTATGATTTTACTTTTGCCTCACTTTTTTTTTTCTGTGTCAGTTGGCTGAATTTGGAGGATCATCAAAACAAGAACATTTAGACCAGGTTCTATTAAATGGTGGTAGAATATGAGGCCATAGTGAATGGCACAAAAAAATTAACCAAAGTTTCAGTTATTACAGTACACACAGGTCAACCCCCCAGCTCTTATACATCAATTTTGGGGACCTGTCATTATGCTTCATTTTTTACCACCCTGCCTTCAGTAGCAGCTAAATATCAAGTATGGAACCATCATCATTACAAAGGAAGTGATCTGTCATTAATTTTGGAAAATTCTCAACTATTGTTATCTTAAGTATTTCTTCTGCTTCTTTCTCTCCCCTCCTTCTGGTATTCCCATTATGTGTAAGCTATATCTTTTGTTATTGTCCCCTGGTCCTTGGCTATTGTGTTGCTTTTTTTCATTATATTTTCTCTGCATTTCACCTTGGGAAGGTTCTACTGGCATATCTTCAAGCTCACAGATTCTTTCCTTGGTTGTTTATTGGTCACCAGTCTACTACTGGTGAGCTCATCAAAGGCATTCTTCATTTTTGGCACAATGTTTTTGAATTCTAGCATTTCTTTTTGATTCTTAGAGTTTTAATATCCTGCTTATTATCGTCCATTTGTTCTTACATGCTGTCTGTTTTTTCATTAGAACCCTTAGGCTATTAACGACAGTTATTTTAACTCCCAGTCTGATAATTCCAAAATCTCCGTGATACCTGAATCTGGTTCTGTCGCTTGTCTCTTCAAACTATGTTCTTGCCTCCTAGTGTGCCTTGTGATTTTTTGCTGGAAGCTGGACATAGTATATTTGGTAATAAGAACTGGTTAAATAGGCCTTTAGAGTAAGGGTTTATGTTTATCATGCTAGGAGTCATGCTGTGTTTATAGTTTGGTATTGCTGTAGGTGTCTGAGTCTTCAGTTTCCTCTAGTATCCTTGTTTTATTCTCCCCTGTTGTCTTGGGTTTCCCTAGAAATTCCTTCTTAGAGTCTGAGCCTTGGAGTTCTTTCAGCTGAAATCCCCTCTTATTATACAGGAGCCCTGTTGATGTGGTGGTAAGAGGTGTGTATGTGGGGGGGGATCCTAGTCCTATGATCAGGTTTCAGTCTTATAGTGAGCCTCTGTCCTTGGATTGTGACCTTCACAAATGCTTCTCAGTCCCTCTCACTCTGCTTAGGTGAGATAGGAAGGCCACAGGGATCTGAAGTTGGGGATTTTTCTCCCCCCAAGTAGGTTAGGCTACTGAAGTAGTTTCCCTTGAGGGCAAGTGGAGAATAGAATGCTCTGGGTATATTTCAATATGGCTACTTTCCCCTTCCCCCTGCTAGAAGTAGAAGGGGATTTTTCTGTGATCTTCACTATGAGAACCTGGTGGGTACCTAGAGGTAATAAAACTCACAAAAGTTGGGGCTGAGAGGAACCTAAGAATGGTTCCCTAAGAGTTTTTAACTCTTAGCCCACTCAGCCTCTAGCAGTTTGCCAATTACAGTTTATTCCTGCCCCATTCCTGGGTCCACTGACTCCTGTAATCTGTGATTCTCTGTACTCACCTGTCTTTCCAGGTTTTGGGGTATCACCCTTAGTGTGCTCTGTGATATCAATTCTCTGATAGAGCTAAGGAGAGTTATTGATTTTCAGTTTATTCAGCTTTTTTCCTATTTTGAGGACAGGAGTGATGCATTCCAAGTTCTTTACAAATTCTAGCAGAAACTTTTAGTCCTATAGATAAGATGTAGTATTTTATTTCATGTGTTTTTTTTTTTTTTTTTTTTTTGAGACACAGTCTCACTCTGTTGCCCAGGCTAGAGTGAGTGCCGTGGCGTCAGCCTAGCTCACAGCAACCTCAAACTCCTGAGCTCAGGCGATCCTCCTGTCTCAGCCTCCCGAGTAGCTGGGACTACAGGCATGCACCACCATGCCCGGCTAATTTTTTCTATATATATTTTTTAGCTGTCCATATAATTTCTTTCTATTTTTAGTAGAGATGGGGTCTCGCTCTTGCTCAGGCTGGTCTCGAACTCCTGAGCTCAAACGATCCGCCCACCTCGGCCTCCCAGAGTGCTAGGATTACAGGCGTGAGCCACCGCGCCCGGCCTATTTCATGTGTTTAATGTCTGTGACTATGACTAGTTTACATTGTGTCAACAATATTATTTTATGTCCCAAAACTAATACAGAAATGTATTCATAAGGTTAAGGATTCAGATAGACATCAGGTAATCAATATAACTAGTCCAGTAACTGACCAAGTAACTAAATACATTTTGTCAGGTAAAATACATTAATCTAAAATGTAAGTTGGTAATTTTCTGCAAGTTGTTAACTCATCCAAAACAAGCTAATAAATCATAATGGCAATTTTATTGCTTATCAAAAAGAATAAACATTTCCCTTTTTTCCTTCTTACAAGCCATTAGTAGAGTCTTAAAAAATTACTAGTGATGTACTTTGACCTGCTTCTCCAGTACCAATAATAAACTGGTAATGATAGGAAGCTAAGCAGTACTTAAAGTGGAGAAAACTTAAATTTGCAATATAATAGAAAGAACAGTATTAATTATACTATCACAGACAGATATCACTTAACTAAGAATGGATTATACAACTCTTTAATGGAGTCCTGAATATTTTCTGATGGTTTATGTTATAAAAGTAATTGTTTTTTTCTTAATAAAAATTAGTTTTAAAAATTATAAATAGATGTATATCCTTCTCCCCTGACTTCCCTTTACCCCATTTGAGAATCATTGAACTGGTTAAAATCTTTTATCTCTCTAGAAAATGATAGGATATCAGGATGAGAGAACTGACACACAAGAAAATGACTACTCAAGAACTTAAAAATCTAAAGAACCTAAAAGCTCTAAAGTTGAGGTTAGATTTCAAGTTATCTGACCCTTTAGTACTCTAACTAGTACTCTAAGCAGCTTTTCTACAGCATTTGTTAACCCACTGTTCTTAGCTTCCTCAATTTTTAAGGCCAGTCTAGTTTCTATCATGTTGACTGTGGGGTGATATTAAAATGGCTGCATTTTCTTTCAATTTAACAGAAAAGTAGCAGTTCTGAATCATTAAGTGACAAAGGTTCTGAATTGAAGAAAAGCTTTGATGCTGTGGTATTTGATGTTCTTAAGGTTACACCAGAAGAATATGCGGTAAGCCTCCTTCTTCCTTCTCCAGTTTTGTACATAATTTACATACTGGTCCTATTGAGTTAGAATTTGTTGGCCCAGCAGAAGAGATGATAAAAAAAAAGCTGTATATGGGAATTGTTGGGGAAAGTAGCACAACTTTGGAGCAAACAGAGGGATAAGGTAGGGAAGTTAAGAAGAGTTGTAGATTTTTTTGGAGCAGCTTTATAAGTTACACTTTCACTTTGCTAAGTATAGGTATTTACCTTTATAGTAATTGCTTTCATCTCTACTTATGCCATCTCTCCAACTGTACTTTATTGACATATATAAGAAATATTTTTACTGTTTTATATTTTTACTGTTTTTAATTAAAAAATTGAAAAGTGAAATATGAAAGTATTATAATATGAAAGGTATCTAGAAAACCTGTTATTTCTGAACTGACATAAATGTATTTATATTCTCATTATCCTTTAATTTGTTAGTGGAATATATTGATTTCCTGATATTGAACCACTCCTGCATTACAGGAATAAACTGTGCTTGGTCGTAGCATACTATTCTTTAATATATTGTTGAATTTTGTTTCATATCTATGGCCATAAGTGAGATAAAGCATAGCATATACAGCCCTTAGATACAGTGTGTTGCCTCTGGTGTAGTCTCATTACTTTTTTATAAGTTAGGAAGAAAACTTTATTAATATCAGATTTCACTTTGCTATTTGAGGAGTTGAAATTTAATCATTCCAACAAGAACCCTCCTCCATGAATGAGTAGTCTGATTTTTGTTTTTGGTTTTGATTTACTATGTATGACCACATCCAAAGATTTACAATTTTTATTTTCTAACTTTACCTAATTTGTCTCCCAAGAAAATACAAAGAGGCATGAGATAATTAGAAATAATTATATCTAATGGTATAAAGCAGCAGTCCTCAACCTTTTTGGCACCAGGGACTGGTTTCATGATCGGGGAGCAGAGCTCAGGCAGTGATGCCAGCAATGGGGAGCTGCTGTAAATACAGATGAAGCTTCACTCATCTCTCCTGCTACTCACCTCCTGCTGTGTGGCCAGGTTCATAAGTTTTATGGAAGACAATTTTTCCATGACCATGGGGTGGGGGGTAGGGGGAAGTGGAGCTCAGGCCGTGATGTGTGGCCCATTCCTAACAGGCCAGGGACCAGTACTGGGCTGCAGTGTGGGAGTTGGGGACCGCAGACATACATAAGGCTAAATCTTCATTTTCTGTAAGCCCTTATAAAGTTAAATATTCAGTAATATTTTGGTATAGAACATAATTTAAATTTAGAATACTTATATCATAGAATTCCAAAGAAGTTGTCATTTTTACTTTTTATTTCAGGGTCAGATAACACTAATGGATGTTCCAGTATTTAAAGCTATTCAACCAGATGTAAGTAGTTTTAGGAATTTTTTTAAAATACAGGAAATGGTCAATTATGGTATCTCAAAACAGTATATACTAGAAATGTCACATTATACTTTGTTAATTTTAAAATGTTTAAAACTTTTGAAGTTATTTGTCTGTATGTCATTCAGGCCTCAGAAACCCACGTGGCATTCATAGCTATACATCCAGTCATAAACAGGACTGCTGTTGACCCTTGAACAACACAGGGATTGGGGGCACTGAGCCCCGCTCCGTAGAAAATCTGTGTATAACTTTTGACTCTGTGCCTGGCTTCTACTGGTTGATCTTTAAAATGCCTTCTAGATCTTTGAATATTCCCCAAAGTGGGTGACTTCAGAGTAAGAGCTGCAGTTAGGTGTAATTATAAGGGATTAATAAATAAGAATTTCAGTCAAAACTGTAGGAGTCTTAAGAGGTGATAAAGGTTGGAGGGTGGTCAGGAGTCAAACACTTACAGATTGGGGATCTGTCATCACCTCTTTGGAATGTAAATTCCGCAAGGGCAGGAACCTTTGTTCTATTCACTGATGTATCTCCAGTGCCTGGAATAATCACCTCTTCAGTGTAGGAGTTTGTTAAAGGACCTTTCTAAAGCTTCATACTATGTAGCCTACAGGTGTTTATCATGTTTGGAGTCATTTCTGTAAAAGTCTGTTACCCAGCCAATGTGACTTTTATAAAATAACATTCCTTCTGCAGAAACAGGAGCTATTTTCCTCCTTTAATATTCTTATTTTCAAGTTTCTTCCTAGTAAGAATTCTCCAATGCTGAATAAGGGCAGAAGTTTAGCTGAAGGCCTCTGTACATTCATTAATCTCTAGTATGATTTCTGGTATTCAGTCAGAGCTAAGCTCTTATTAAGTTTTTGCACATTTCTTATATTCCTAGATCTCCCCAGTGTATTTCTCTTTTGATCTAGAAGGTTTGTTTTCTTTTAAAAGGCTCTTACACATTTATAAGGCTTCTTTCCAGGGTGGTTCTTTAATGTTGAGGGAGCAATGACTGTATTCTGAAGGTTTTTCGATGTTGCTACACTCATAGAGTTTTAGTTTTAGTTTTTTGTCTATTGTGAATTCTTTGATGCTCTATAAGGCTTATATTTCTTCTGAAGGCATTGCCACTCTCATTACATTACAGTGGGGTTTCTTGTCAGAATGAGTTTTGTATTACTCAACACAGGGTGATTTATGACAGAAAGATGGCTTGCAGTCCAGTTTTCTCTCCAGTAGCAATTCTCTGGTGTTTTCAGTAAGCTCTAAGTAAGGCATGAACTGTGCTTGAAATCTGTATTGTAGTCATTACATTGGGTAATGTTTGCCTCTCTTATGAGGTTCTCAAGTGTTCATAAAGTGACAGGCTCTGCCTGAAAGTCTTCTGACATATTACTTTCAAGGAAGAAAGTTCCAGCTTTATTTTTTCTAGTAGATCAATTCAGTAAGTCAGTCATTTAGATTATATCAACAGACAGACATTAAATACAATGTATAGCTGGGATTCACTAAGAAAGAAGAATGTTGTTTAAATGAGGGAAAGTACATAATAGGTAATTCTGAATCTTATTAAAATATTTCTGAAAAACTGATGATTGAGATATTTCTGACATTATATATAGTGAGCTTTCTTTGTGTATACTTTCTAATATATGCCAAGAGACTATATAATCTTGGTAACATCCAAGGTCCCCAAATCAGGAATGTCATAGTTCTATCTTTGTTTTAATGAAAATTATCATTTGCATTAAAATTAAAATGTGAACAATCCATGAACGTAGTGAGAGTTGAAGAAAGCAAAGAAGACATGTAGGCATGATATTTTTTGTAGACTGGAATAAACTAATTGTTCTGTTAGAAGCAAGATGCAGCTGTTTTGTCAGTTCATATTATTGCTGTTCATCACTGTGAACTTCCTTAATACATACTAAGGTAAGGCTTAGGTTAGGACTAGAGAAGGTAAAGAAGAAAACTGTTGTTTGGGCAAGTAGGAATATATGGCATCAATGATTGGAGAAGAAAGCTTCTGCCCTTATCTCTGATCTCATTTTGGAGGCATCTTTAACATTGGGAGGAGGGAAGAGAAGAGAATGTGAGTACATTAGAAAAGAGAAGGGGCATTTTTTATTTATCTTATTACATTGGAGTCACATAGTTTTATAGCTTACTTTGTGGATTACAAATGTAGGAATAGTAGTGAGCTTTTCATCTGTGGCTGTGACTTCTTTCTAAATAGCCATTAGGCTGAATGCTAAGGGATATACCATATTCCTTTAAAGCTTTCCCCTTTTGAGCATGAAGATACCTCAGCAGTAATATCTTCTCCTCATGAGGATCCCCTAGCCCCACTGTCCACCACACCCTCGGTCTCTTGCAGATTCCATTGCTTTGCTTTGCTTCCTTCAAGCTCTGTCTACGTGCTGGTCTATATTGGCCTTTTCTCTTCTTCTGTCTATAGGTATCCCTACAACATCACCCTTAGAACAGTCCTTTTAATAGTTTTGGAACCTACAAGATGAGATTTAGATCAAGAATTTCACTTTACAGAACAAATCTGCAAGACATAAGAGAAGCTGTGACTCCTGTGAATTCAGTAATTCTTTCATAGGGTAGGTGGTCATCAGCGGTAGGGTTTTGCCTTCTCATGTGTTTCCAAAATAAATGCAACTGAAAATTAGGCTCAATAATTTCATGGTTCAAGACGAATCCATAAATATTCTTTCAAATATACTTTTAATGACCATTAAGAAGTTGCCTTATATATGTGAGTTACTACTTGAAGATTTCTCTTTACTGCCTGATTTTAAAATGGCAAATTAAATCCATTGGAACAAATTTTAAGAGATGACAAGACTGCTAAATTTCATTTGCCCTTTGCTAAAATGGAAGTTTATTCATCTACTATACCGAAAACAGTGCTGTTCTTAAGATAGACCCTTAAAAAAAGTATCATTTAAGCCACTAAGTTTACTTCAAAAGGTAATTTACTTTTTAGTGTTCATGTGATGCAATGTTTTAGTATAGAATAACTGTTGACCAGGCCGATAAGCTGTCAACATACAAGGTGGCACTTGTGGCAGAATTTATTTCTTCTTTGGAGTCTAGTGTGACTTGGAGGAAGATCCTAGAGTCTGAGAAAGAGGAAAGCAAATTTTTTTTTCTCACAGAGAAATTTAGCGGTAGGGGTGGGGCAGGGAAAAATTCTTTTAAGGCCAGGTAACCGTAAATGCATGGCAAGGTTTAAGAAGAAAGTAGTGGGTGAGTTCCTGGAGTCCCAGTACAATTTTAGCTTCGTAATCCATTAAGTAAATGTTTGTTGTTACCTTTGTTTTTTAACTTTTGAGATAATAGATCCACAGGCGGTTGCAACAGAATAGTACAGAGATAATTGAAGGTTCTTAGGAAGTTACAAAATAGTGCAGAGAAGCTTCATTTACCCTTCCCCCAGTTTTCCTCAGCAGTTACATCTTACATAAATAACTGTGGTATTAAAATAATATCAAAGCCAGGAACTTGATATTTTTACAAGACATATTTGTATAGTTCTGTGACATTTTATATATGTGGACTTGTCTAACCACCACCTTGGCCGAGATACAGAACTATTCCGTCACCACAGAGTTCTCTCCCTATGCTACCCCTTTATAGTCACACCCATCCTATACTCCTCCCCAGCTCCTTACTGTCCTTAACCCCTGGCAGCCACTAATCTGTTTCCATCTTTGTGTAGTTGACTGTTGAACAACACAGTTTTGAACTGTGCACGTGCAGTTATACACAGATTTTTTTCAATAAATATTTTGGAAATTCTTTTGGAGATTTGCAAGAATTGAAAACCTCACAGACAAACTACACAGCCTAGAAATATCGAAAATAGTAATAGGTTAGTTATACCATGAATCCTTAAAATATAAGTAGACAATATTCTATTTTATCATTTATTTCCATAAAACATACAGAAATTAATTATAAAAAGTTAAAATTCATCAAAATTTGTGCACACAAACACAGACCATACATGCAGCCATGTGCAGTTGAGAGAAACGTAAACAAATGTAAAGATGCAGCATTAAATCATAACTGCACATAATTAACTGTAGTATGTACTGCACTACTCTAATTATTTCTTAGCCACCTCTTACTGCTATTGCAGTAACCTCAAGCTTGCGAGTATCCACTTAAAATGCCATGTGATGCTAATCTCCGTGTGAGCAGTGTCTCTTCAGTAAATTTTTTATTGCACTAAAAAGTGTCTCCCCCAGCTCTCATGTATTTTTCATCGTGTTCAGGGCAATACTGTAAATGTTGAGTAACACTACGGGACCCACACGAAGTACCACTAATGATACTGGAAGTGCTCCCAAGAAGCAGAGAAAAGTCGTGACGTTGCAAGAACAAGTTGAATTGCTTGATAAGTACCATAGATTGTGGTCTGCAGCTGCAGTTGCTGCCATTTCAAACAGGCGATTTATCTTTGCACAGATGATGTAAACTTATGGTTCCCATAAATACATTTTCTCTTCCCTATGATTTTCTTTTCTCTAGCTTATTATAACAATACAGTATATAATACATATAACACAAACTATATCAGTTAATCAGCTGTTATTGGTAAGGCTTCTGGTCAGCAGTAGGCTATTGGTAGTAAAAGTTTTGGGGATTCAGAAGTTATACTTCGATTTTTGACTGCTGGGGGGAGGTCAGTACCCCCGCATTGTTCAAGGGTCAACTGTAGTTTTGTTACTGTATTAAATAAGCTAGTGGTATAATATTTCACAGAAGGAAAAGTTTTCTGATGCAGAAACTACTATTTTATGAGGTTTAAAAAAACCCTGTTTGTCTTTTCATGTTTTCTAATTATAAGCTTCTTTAGATTAGAGGGCTTCAATGGAATTTTAACTCATTTGGTCCCAAATAATGTGACTGGCTACACACCTCCCCCACCTCCTTTCTTTCTGGTCTGCTTCCAACAGAGTTTTCTTAAAGTGACAAAGCATTTTTCTGTTAAATTAATGATGTTGAAATGTTCTGAGAATTGGATGGATTTTCTAAAACCTCTTAGCATTTCTTATTTGAAGGGTCAGAAAAGCATTAAAATTTTTTAAAAATTAAATTTTTAAAAATTTCAAGCCATAATTTACCAATACTTTTATCTGTGTTTCTTATTTATCATGATAAATTATAACGATGAAGACGGGATCAAGTGGGTTGATGCTGGTATGTAGTAGTCTCTGCATTAATATTAACTATTATTATTGTTATTAAGACATTTGTTCTCAGGATGGGAAGGACTTTTCAAACAGTAGATTAAATCATACAGGAATGTATATTAGCTACTTTAAACAAATAAAAAACTGGCCCACATGTGCACATAAAGAAGACTAGGGAGATGTTTACATAGGTTTTGTTTCGGTTGTGAGTTTACAGGTGATAGGTAGCCCTTACCTCACTCCTGTTTTCTGTTTAACAACAAACATGATTATTCTTACAGTTGGGGAAATTAAGTCAATACAGTTGACCCTTCACAACATGGGGCTTAGGGGTACTGGCTCCCTGAGCTGTTGAAAAATTTGCATTTAACTTTTTTTTTAACGTGCTTATAACTTTTGACTGCTCCCAAAACATAACTACTAATAGCCTACTGTTGGCCAGAAGCCTTACCAATAACATAAACAATTAGTTAACACATATCTTGTATTTTACCTGTATTATATACTATGTTCTTACAATAAACTAGAGAAAAGAAAATGTTATTAAGAAAATCATAAGGAAGGGAAAATATATTGTCTACTAATTAAGTGGATCGTTATAAAGGTCTTGATCCTCATCATCTTCACGTTGAATAGGCTGACGAGGAAGGGGAGGGGTTGGTCTTGCTGTCTTGGGTGGCAGAGGGAGAAGAGGTAGAGAAGGTGGAGGGAGGTAGGAGAGGCAGGCACACTTGGTGTAACTTTATGGAACTAAATACATCATAATTTCTGTCTGACTTTTTTGCTTTTTCATTTCTTTGTAAATGTTTCTATAGGGTACCAATCCTTCTTCTACCATTTGCTTTGGTTTCAGTACCTAAATCATAGAAGAGTTCATGCCATAAAAGAAGTCAAGAACAGTCTTGAATAATTGGACTTCTGCTGAGTTGTCTAATGTCAGTTTGTTCTCTGGCACTACTTCTTCCATGGCTTCTTCCTCATTGTCTGGCGCTGGTTTGGAAGTGCTCATCTCCATCAAGTCCTCTTATGTTAATTCCTCTGGCGTGCTGTCTATTAGCTCTTTAATTTCTCTAAGATCCTTATCTTGAAATCCTTCACCTCCTTCCCTTTTTTTTTTTTTTTTGCCACATCCACAGTCTCTTTCATGATTTCCTTGATTGGCTCTGTTGTAAATCCTGGAAATTCAAGCACACCACCTAGATACAGTTTTTTCCAGCAGAAATTTGTTGTTTGGGGCTTGATGGCTTTCAGGGCTTTTTCCATGACGGCATCTACAGTGGTGTAATCCTTCTAGACTTTAATGACGTTCTCTCCATCAGGGTTCTTCTCCATAGTGTTGACAGTACTTTGCATACAGTACTGTGTGCAATGAGCCTTAAAGGTCCATATGACCCCCTCAACTAGAGGCTGAATTAGAGATGTTTTGTTTGGGGGCAAGTAGACCACTTTGACCTTTGATGTTGAACTCATGGGGTTCTAGGTGGCCACGAGCATTGTCCAATATCAAAAGAACTTTAAAAGGCATTTTCTTACTGGCAAGATACTTCCTGACTTTGGGGTTAAAACATCGATGGAACCAATCCAGAAAAAGGGTTCTCATTGTCCAGGTTTTCTTGGTGTACAACCAAAAGACTGGTGACCAATGTTTATCTTTTCCCTTCAAGGCTTGGGGGTTAGCAGCTTTATAGATAAGGGCAATCCTGATCATAAACCTAACTGCATTTGCACAAAACAGTGGAGTTAGCCTATTCCCTTCCTGCCTTAAATCCTGGTGCTTTGTTCTTTTCCTAGCTAATAAATGTCCTTTGTGGCATCTTTTCCCCCCAGAATAGGGCACTTTTGTTTGCATTAAAAAACTGTTCAGACAGATATCCTTTCTCCTCCATGATTTTCTTAACAGCATCAAAGAACTTGTCTGCTGCCTTTTGGTAGGCAGATCCTGCTTCTTCTGTTATCTTAACATTTTTTAAGCAAAACCTTTTCCTAAAATTATCGAACTATTCTTTGCTGGCATTAAATTCTCCATCTTTAGGTCCTTCATCTTCATTTTGCTTTAAGTAATCATATAATGAGTTCACTTTTTCTCGAATCATATTAGAGTCTGTAGGCATGCCTTTCTTATAGCAATCCTGCACCCATGTAAAAGCTGTGTTTTCAATATAAGATAAAAAGGTACATTATTTCACAAAAAGTACAAGGTTTTCGTGTAGCTGCAATGATGACTTCATGAATTTCCTTTTCTTCTTTCTTTTTTTTTTTTTTTCCTAACAATGGTCCTTACGCTGGATTCATTTATCTTGAAATGGCAGGCAGCCTCAGCTGCAGACCTCAATCTGCAGTACATGTCAAGCAATTCGACTTTTGCTTGTAATGTCATAACTTTTCTCTGCTTCTTGGGAGTACTTCCAGCATCACTAATGGCACTTCATGTGGACCCTGTGGTGTTATTTAAGGTTCATGGTATTGAACTGAACACAATGAAAAATACATGAGAACTGTGAAAAACACGTACTGCAATACAAAATTTACTAGAGAGACAACTGCTCACACAGAGATGATTAGCATCACACAGTGGCATTTTAAACGGATACTTGGTGATACTTGAATTTACCACAATAGCAATAGGAGGTGGGCAAAGAAATTATTATAGTAGTACAGTGTGAACTACAGTTAATTTTATTCAGTTATGATTTAATACTGCATCTTTCTGCTTGTTTACATTTCTCTCAGTTGCAAATGGCCACATGTATGATCTGTGAGTGCACAGTTTTGATAAATTTTAACTTTTTATAATAGGTTTGTGTATATGTTATAGTAGTAAATGATAATAGACTAGTATCTATATGTATTTTATGCATTCGTGACATACCTAATTTTTTCTTAATTTTTTTCAATGTTTCTAGACTATGTGGTTTGTCTGGGAGGTTTTTCAAATTGTCACAGATCTCCAAAAAATTTTCCAATATATTTACTGAAAAAAATTGTGCATACAGGTGGACCTGTGCAGTTCAAACGTGTGTTGTTCAAGTGTCTACTGTATAACTAGTTTTGATAAGACTATTGTGAAACTAACACTCATTACTGATGGTAATGTAAATGATTCAGTATTTCAGGAGAGCAATTTGATAGGTATCAAAGCCTTGAAATGGTTCATGCTCTTTTTTACCTTGTGATTTCACTTCTAGGACTGTATTTTTAGAAAATAATCAGATGTTAGAAAAGGTGCAAGGATATTTATTATTTATAATATGACATTTTGTTATCACAGGGAAATGAAATCAGCCTTTTGTGTGAAGGTCTACTATAATTTAGTTTGAATTCTGTGTCAGATGGCTACTTTAAGTAGTTTGATAAATTTAATCTGATACTTTGATTGTAGCATTAATATAAATTTGGGAATTATATTGGTTAAAAACAAATTCAGTATTAATTAGGGACTTAATCTTGGGAATTTTATCCTAAAATATGGCATCTTTGTGTAGTAGTATAAATATGCTGTGATTTTAGAAAGAACAAAAATCTTTTCTAGCAGTTTTATGTTTTTTAATATTATTTTTGTATAATATCATTTTTATGTTTATATATTTATCACTAAATATTTTCTTTACGGGAGATAATATGAAATGAGCATATATCTAGGCTAATTGAGCACTGAGCAATTTTTTTTTTACTGTGGAATTTCTTCTGTCATTTCATTTTTTTCTTTCAGTAATTTTCAATTTTGAAAGTTATAATCCAATTTTAAGTTTAAAAAAGATAATTTATATCTCTAGAGCATTTGCCACTTATTTACTGTGTTGAAATGATAATTGTCTGTCCCCTCAGTATTCCCCTTCTCGATTTCTCAAGCCAGAAACCTGGAATCTTAGTACTTCTGTATATGTCATTTTTAGTTTACGTGGAATCCAATTCTTGACAAAGTGTTGCCTGCCTCCAGAATGTCTTGAATCTACCACTCTTTTCACTATCTATTGACAGTGCTCTAGTCGAGGAAACAATACCTTTTTCTTGGAATGTGGTGATCTCACCATAACTCTTTTCCTCAATCTTCCCCTGACTCAATCCATTCCTTTTTTCTATTTTAATTTAAAATTATATTGGAGATATGCTTGTACCATGTTTGAGAAGCCAAATATCTCCTTAAGAGAACAAAATATAGCGATACCCTAGCCCAGTTACTCCTACTCTTCCAACTTCCACCCATGAAGCCCCTCTTCCCCTTAAATCTCTTAGCTATTCCTCCTTGGAAGAATTTATGTCCATTTTCCAAGTAATATATCTAAATCCTTATTGTTTCTTGATTTTTCAATTTTAAGTATGATGTGTTGACTGTCTACTATAGAATATGATTGCAGTTTCTGTTTTCTTCCCCCATAAATATTATATAATTCACTTCGTCTTCTTTTGCCCTTATAGTTTTATCACAATTTTGACTATGTAACTATATTCTTTACAACTGAACTATGATTACTTAATTTTTGTTTTCCTCAAGCTAAGAATTTACTTTAGCTTTCTCTGTATCTCTCACCAATTTTCTGCCAGAAGAGAATGTACTTAATGTCTCTTCTCAATTATGTTGAAACACTTCAGCAATTTAGTTTCATCTTCATCTTCAGAGACATCTCTCTTGGAATCTGTGTCTTCTTCCTCCTCTCTCCATTCTTATTCTTAAAGGTCTATTCACAGCTTTGGCCCAGGAACTCCCTTTACTGTTATTCAGGGGATTCCCAGTTGTTTTTTGTTTGTTTGTTTTTGAGACAGAGTCTTACTCTGTCACCGTGGGTAGAGTGCAGTGGTGCCATCTTAGCTCACTGTAACCTCAAACTCCTGGGCTCAGGCGAGCCTTCTGAGTAGCTGGGACTATAGGTGCCCACCATGACGCCTGGCTAATTTTTTTTTTTTTTTTTTTTTTTTATCTTTAGTAGAGATGGCGTCTTGCTCTTCCTCAGACAGGTCTCGAACTCCTGAGCTCAAGCAATCCTCCCACCTTGGCCTCCCAGAGTGCTAGGATTACAGGCATGAGCCACTGCGCCCAGTCACCAATATTTTCTTTCTGTTATATGTTGGTTCCTCAGTTTCCTGGATCAAATGTCTTCCTTTTTTCTTAGTTTGCTAGTTTGTTTGAATGGAGCACATATTCTGCTGGCTTTCTGAGAACAAATAGGTACATAGAAGATAATTTCTCTGAGATGTTCATGTCTTAAAATGTTTGTAGTCCACTTGCATACTTAATTGATAATTTTGTTGGATAAAGAATTCTATTTTCTTCAGTTGAAGACATTGCTTCAGTTGTCTTTTCACTTCCAGTGCTGCTTTTGATATATCTGATACCTTCTGATCCCTGGTTTTCTGCATGTGATCTATTTTTATGTTGTTTTGTTTTTGAATCTCTGGTAGATTTTATGATCTCTTGTTATGTCTTGTGTTTTGAGTCTTTTTTTTTTTCTTTTTTATTCATTGTACTGAGCACTAGGAAGGTCTTTTCTTTCAGTTTTGAGATATTTTCTTGAATTACTTTTTTGATAAGTCACTTTTGACCATTTTTTCTGTTCACTCTAAAAATTCCTATTTAGATGTTGACTCTCATAGACTCTTAATTAACATAAAAATATTTTACTTCTATTTTTAGCTTTTTGTTTAAAAATTTTAATCATGGCCGGGCGCGGTGGCTCACGCCTGTAATCCTAGCACTCTGGGAGGCCGAGGCGGGCGGATGGTTTGAGCTCAGGAGTTCGAGACCAGCCTGAGCAAGAGCAAGACCCCGTCTCTACTAAAAATAGAAAGAAATTAGCTGGACAACTAAAAATATATGTATAAAAAAATTAGCCGGGCATGGTGACACATGCCTATAGTCCCAGTTACTCAGGAGGCTGAGGCAGGAGGATTGCTTGAGCCCAGGAGTTTGAGGTTGCTGTGAGCTAGGCTAACGCCACAGCACTCTAGCCCGGGCAACAGAGCGAGACTCTGTCTCAAAAAAAAAAAAAAATTTTAATCATCTTTATCACAACCTTCTATTGACTTGTAATTTCTCTTATATATTTCATTTCTAAAGGCTCTGTTTTGTTCTTTGAATATTTCTTTTTTATGTCCTCCTGTTTTTGCCTAATGGGTGTAATATCTTTTCTCATCTATCTGAGAATAATAATTATATGGTTTGGTTTTTTCTTTTCTCAGTTTTCTTCTGTTCCCTGTCCTAACTCCATTTTCTCAGAGCTCTTTTTCTTTTTTCTATGGTTTTTCTCTCTCTGGCTATTGTTGTATTGCAGAGGTTTATTAACCTATTTTGGACCTTGGACCCCTTTGGCAGACTCAAGCCCATGGAACAGAAATCCTTTAAAATCAAAGGAAATCAGTTCTATTAAAATATACTTAGCAAAATATTTTTAAAGTTGTTATATAGCAATATATGTACTTCTTTATTAACATATTAAAATCTAGAGGTGGGTATAATAACTACCGTAAATTTGAAGTATTGAGTATAATGATATTTTTGAAATATCTGTACCAATTGTAATGTGGTATGAAAATATCTGTAATTTTTATTGGTGACATCGCATATATTGCTAATAATACACCTGTAATCTGTAGCCTACATTTATAATTTAAAGGAATGTCTTATTTCAGTTAGAGGATACTGTAAAATAAAAATTAATTTTTTTATATCCAAGTTCTTGGGCTCTTTGAATTTTATTGACAGAACCTTTGGGGGGATCAAGAAGCCTTTTGTTAAAGGTTTCTTCAAATATCTGGGGTCATTGACTGTCAGCTCATAGAGTGAGATTCTAAAAAGCTGATCATGAGCTCTAAGTGATGAAATTGAGCTTGACAGCTCATAGTCTTCACTATTTGTCATGCAATGCTCAACTTCCATTGTCTGTGGATCTTTTTGCTTGGGATTTAAATCTCTTCATAGAAGAATCCACCAATTTTCTGCCTGTGGAATGTAAGTTTACCTATGTTCTATAGACAAGTAATTTTAATCTCTTATATTCTAATCAAATTTGCTTTTGTGATTTAATTGAATAGGTATCATATTAGATATGTTCCTATTAAATAAAGTGTTTCTGAAAGAACATCAAGTGTCTTTAATGTTTCAAAACCTGTAATACAACAAGAAAACTGGGCTATTTCTTGAATTTATATTTAATTTTCACCTTAATTTTCTAGGAGCTTTCAAGTTGTGGATGGAATAAAAAAGAAAAGTATAGTTCTGCACCAAATGCAGTTGCCTTCACAAGAAGATTTAATCATGTGAGTTTATAAAATTTTCGTACTTCATTTCTGAAATTCCGTTCCTTACCCAATATATAACAAGAAATAGTATAATTTTTCACATCAATTCCAAAATATTTTCGGACAGTATTTCTCCAAATATTGTCTCTCTGCATGATCTCTGGGTTTTTTTTCTCTGTAATGCCTATCGAAAATTTGTTGGAACTTGACATTGTTTCCTATTTGTCTCTTAACCTTTCTTATTTTCTTTCTCTTTGTGCTCCATTCTGAGTGATTTCCTTGGATCTATATTTTAGTTTACTGATTCTCTTCAGATACGTTTTATCTGTTTCAAATCTGTGTGATTTTACGCTAGTGTCATGTTCTTATTTTTAAAATTTATTAATTTTCAACTTTTTGTTTATAGTTTGTGTTATTATCCGAAGTCCTTGGGGTACTACTTGTCCATTTCTTTCTGCTGATCCCTAGTTACATGGTTTGTTTTCTTATGAGTTCTCTATGATCACGCCATAGTCTGGGCAACAGAGTGAGACCCTGTCTTTAAAAAAAAAAAAAAAAAACCAAAACACTATATGATTTTCAAAGTTTGAAAAATATGTGCCTAAATGTAAAATTTGAGTCACAGAGTATAAGCACGTTAAACTATTACAAGACAGTGTCTTACTTTTTTTTCCAAAGTGGTCACCGCTTTGGCGATGACAGCTTGCATTTCCATCAGCAGAGTTAGAAGAGTTTTAATTACTGCATATGCTTATGAGCACTTGCTGTCATCAAACTTTGCAATCTAATTGTATAAAATGACTCAGCTTTTGCCTTCATTTGATCAATATTTATTAAACTCCTACCGTGTCCTGGGCAGTGTTCTAGATGATTGGGATATATCAGTGAAGAAGAAAAACAAAGATCTTACCTTTGTGGATCTTTCATTTTAGTTATTCTTTTTTGTTGACAAATGGCGAATTGTTTATATTTACAGTATACAATGCGATTTTTGACATATGTATACATAGTAGAATGATCAAATCAGGCTAACTAACATCTATCATTTTACATACTTATATTTTTTGTGATTAGAATGTTTAAAATCCACTCTTAACAATTTTAAATTATATTATACATCATTATCAATTATAGTCACCATTCTGTACAGTAGATCTCCAGAATCTTCTTAGTTTTAATTTCACTTTTTTTTATTTTTAGAAGTTCTGCTATTTCCCAATCTCCCTAGCCATTTTTTTATCCTCCTAGTTCTTACTTGCTTTAAACTACTTATTGTAAAATAAAACACAAATACAGAAAACAAAACAAATGTATGATTTACTAAATTATTGTCAGGTGAATATCTGTGTAATCACTACCCAGGTTGAAAAACAAAAATTTGCCAACTATCCTAGAAGTCCCCTCCATGTATCTCATCCCAATCATACTCTTCTTCCTTCACAAGTAACCACTGTCCTGACTTACACAGTACTCACTCCTTGTATTTTCTTTTTATAGTTTTATCACCTAACTTTGAATCCCTAACACTGCAGTTCAGTTGCCAATTTTTAAAATTTGGTGAAGACTTCTAAATCTGCAATATCCCCCTTTATTCCTTTTCTTTCTTTACCATTTGTCTATTGAGGAACCCAGGCAATTTGACCTATGTAGTCTCCTACAGCCTAGATGGCATTCACTGCAGTATAACATGTTCTGTGTTTTCTGCGATTTAGCTGCAGGTTCCAAGAGTTCCATCAGGGTCAGTCCCTTTGGCAAGAATATAGGTTGATTTGTATTTTTCAACAGGAGGCACATAATATCTGGTTGTCTCTTTGGTGATGACAGCAGTTATATGTAGATTCATTGAGATTGTAAAAATGTGAATTCTCATTTCATTATTTCTTCTCTATTAGTTCAAATGCTTTTATGAAGAGATATTTTCTTTTATCTGGCATTTGTTTACCCATAGGTCCATTCTTATAGGAAAGGAAGGTTAAGGAAGGAAATGGAATTCTTTCCCTTTATTTTTCAGTTTTGAAGATAATGAATTGGTGTTCTGCCATCCTCTCATGGTGACCAAATAATTTTTTTAATATGATTATAAATTCATAGATTTAAACATACAGGATGAGTTTCAATCCATTGTAATTATTATCCCTATTGAAACTCATACTGTCATATTGTCCCATTTTTGGCCAGTGGGAATCTCTTGAGATTGATTTTCATGTCTTTTGTAATGACTCTAGTAGTCTTTCATAGTTTCCTTGCCAGTATGCCAAGATGTTGCCTGTTGATTTTGTATGTTTCTGGCCCCTTGCCCCCTAGCCCCAACGTTCCTTTAAGAAGCCCTGGTTTCTTACAGTGGGAAATGGATCTGGATGCTAGGGATGCTCATTGATATTTGGGTGACCATGATTTCTAATAGCTGGGATATCTGTATATCACACATACGGAGCGATTTAAAGATGAAATATCTCATAAATTCATATTGATACTTCAGGTTCAGGAACTCAGATTTAGGACTAGAGTTTTTACTTCAACTTTTCTATATTACATCTGTATGTTTTTTCTTCCACACCCAGAATCTTGGTTTTTAAGGTTTTACTCATGTGCTTTATCCTATATAACAAACAACAGTCTCAGAATAACAATACTCTCACCACCACCCCACAATATTATTGTGGAAAACACATATCAGGTGTGTGTTTTGCATATGTTCTCTCTATTCTCCCCTTCCTGTTTTTTCATAATTGTACTATATATTGTCTCAGTACATAGGTATCATAAAACCCTCATTTTAGTCTTAGTTCTGTGAAAAAGTTTTTATTGGGCACTCAACTACCATCCTTATGTTTGTGTTTCTGTAGTCATTTTGGTTATGTGAAACATAGTAAGGACTCATTGGAACAATAATTCCAGAGTTCTTACCTGTTGCCAAGTTTGCCTATGTTTATAGGTAAAATTCACTTTTACTGGATAAAAAAATCCTTGCTCATATTTTCTTTCCTTGATTAATCTTTGATATGTTGCGCTTTTTTTTTTTCTGGCATAAAATGTTGCTTTTGAAAAGTCTGATGATAATTAAATTTTCTTTTCTTTAAAAAATCATTTTCTCTTTTTGTTTGGATGGCCAAAAGATTTTTTCTTACAAGTCCAGTGATTTTATTAAACTATGTCTTGGTGTTAATTATTCTGGGTCATTATTCTCCAGTGTGGTTGGCTTTAACGGGGACTGTCAGTTGGGGTGCACCTATACTTAGCCTGTCCAGCATGGTGGTTTCAGGGTGGCTGGACTTTTTACCTGTTACCTAGGGCTTCCAGATAGAATGTTCCAGCAATCAAGGCAGAGGCTGCATAGTCTTTTATGATGCCATCCTGCAACATCAATTTCACTAATACTGTGTTCATCAAAGTGATAGGCCTGCCCAGATTCCATGAGAGGTGACATACACCCCAGCTTTTGATGAGAGGAGTGACAAAGAATTTGTGTTTTAAAATCACCATGGTATTTGTCTTGGCCATGTGTGGTGGCACTCACCTGTAGTCCCAGCTACTCAGAGAGCTGATGCAGGAGAATCGCGCATCATAGTGAGACCCAGCCTCTAGAAAAATAAATAAATAAAAATCACCATAGTATTTGTCTTAAAATTTATCTGTTATTAAATTTAATTAAGTCAGTGATCATGCAGTTTATATTTGAATTAATAGTTGGTATTTGCTAAGATTATTGTTAAAATATCTACAGTGTAACTTTTGGTATTTTTTAGAAGTAAACCTTAATAGATTTTGAGAGAATTATTGCCACCAGGAGCCCAAATATAATAACAAGTATTGAGATGACTTTGTAAAATACATATGCTTTATATTTACATGTACACATATAAAATATATGTAAAATATATGGAGAGACAGTTATTCATGGATGAAAATTACTAGTAAAATCTGAAATATTTCTCATTAAAAAACATGAGGAAATACGACACAGTGACATTATCTTTTGCACTAAGATTTGGAACCACATCCTGTTTTTAGATTTGTGTAACTTTGAGCCAACTTACAGTGCTTTGACTTTATTTTCATAGTAAATGCATTATGATGTATTATGTATACATTATATCATATTATAAGCAAACAGTTTTCACCAGAGTAGAGCATTTTAATGTTACAGATTTAATCTACTTTCTGATAAACAAGTTTTAATGTTTTTTAAAGAAATCAAGAAGATGGTTTGATTGAGTTTGAAAGCATTACAAAATTTTTAAAATACCATCTTAATTTTAGAATGCTAACTTAAAGGTATATTTTCTTCTTTATGATATTTTGTTTTATTTATATCAAGAAAACCATACTTGGAATCTTTACACTTAATGATTCTGCTCAATGTAGATAAATGGCAATGAAGGATTACATAATCACAGAAAAACATGCTATAAGTAGCATCTTTTACAATATTTGATTTTAGAGCTTACTTAATTCTACCAAAATGGTCTAACGTGTAGCAAAAAAAAAACGTTTCTATTTGTATACTGCTCATGTTGCATCACCTGGTCTGTACTGCATCCTCTTAGAAAAAATTTATGTTAATGTTTACAAATTAAAACTCATAATGATGTTTATTTTAAATTTTTATTTACAGGTAAGCTTTTGGGTTGTTAGAGAGATTCTTCATGCTCAAACATTAAAAATTAGAGCAGAAGTTTTGAGCCACTATATTAAAACTGCTAAGGTAAGAAAAACTTTATTTTTGAGTTCAACCATTCATATATGTTTGTAAGTGAATATTTGCCTGTGTTACTTTATTTACTGTTTATTGGTACTACAAAAATAAGGCCTGTTAATTAATATAAGTCAATCTTAAAATTGGATGCCCGTTTTCTCTGCCTTTTTCCTTTATTCTTCCTGTTTTTTTCCCTTTTTTATATATCCTTCCTCCCTCTCCGTGAGTAGCTGAATTACATGATCTGTTTCATTGGATTAAGTAGACAGAGGTCAGATTATGGTAAAGTGTGATATTTATAAAATATTGGAATATTCTGCAAGTGATGGAAGAAAGCCATATAGGATTAAGAAAGAGACTACGTATCAGTTTTTTGCTTCTGAAATAGATCACTCTTCCAGCCATGTGGAGAATAAGACTTCGTTTTTAAAAGAATAGTATATGTGATGTTAACACATATGTTAACTGAGCAGTTATTGTGTGGTGTAGATAATTAATGCAGCAAGAGAAAGGAAGTATGGATTTCAAAGATAGAATTTAGAGAGGAGGATAGAATGAGACGTTCTATAAGAGGATACCAAGATTTTAGAAAAACTTGTAACAATTCCAAATTTATGTTGTAGGGTTAAAAGGGGAGTGAGACCCTCCCTCCCCATCATAAAGGGCCAAGGACTATACCCCTATAACAAAAGATAGGTTAACCAGAGGAAAGCATAACAGATTTATTACATGCAAAGATGTGCATAAGAGTCATACAAAATATAAACTCAAAGGAGAACCAGATGGTTGACACTTAAATATCCTCTTCGTTGGAGAGAAGGGAGATTTGACGGGTGGGGGAGTTGGAGTACATGATTTTCAGGGGAAATGAGTGAAGCTACAGAACAGTGGTCTGGGACCAAGTTTCTCTGGCCTCTGAGGGAGGCGGCTCTCAGGTTATAGGAGCTTGAAGGGAGGAAACCTTGTCAAGCAAAGGCTGTCCTGTTGTGCAGAAGAAGATGCCTCAGGTAATCTCAGAGCTGCCCTCAGAAAGAATAGATGGTAGCCTGTGGTTGAGTTAATCTTTCCTAGATCCTGACCAGGGAGGGAGCTTCAGAGAAAGCCAATTTACCAATGTAGATTCTGGCCCTGTGAATAGCCATCTCAAAATATGTCAAAGAAGTATATTTTGGGGTGAAATATTTTTAGTTTCCTTTAATAACTTCATTAAGAAGTATGGTAATTATAGCCACATTCATTCTTCATTATTATTGTAATGAACATATAACTTATTTCACCTGTGAATGAAAGAAAGTAGACTAAAATGAGGATACCATGTTTATAATTACTGTAAGCCATAACTCTTCCATATTTTCCTTGAGCACATGGGAGCAATTGTATTCTAACAAATTCTGTGGCACTAGGTGGCAGAGCTAGCCTTCTATAAATTTTACATTTTGTAAAAGTGTCATAAAATTTTTAGAAATATTCTTTGTGATATGTTAGGTAAATATTAGTTTTTAGCTAATAGAAATTAATGAATTTTCTCTATAGATTCTGAATTTCCATTATTGTTTCTATATTTTTGTTAGTTTTTTAATTTACTTGTATGTTTCACCTAAAATCACCAAAATTTGCTCTTCAAACCTACCACTATCCTTCTCATCAAGCAATCATTTAATTCCAGTTCAGACTACTTAGACTTTTAGTTATTTTTGACAGCACTTGCCTTCATCCTAAGCCCTAAATTCATAATTATTTTTTTCTCATCACTGACTCTTTAATCCCTCTATTTTGAATTTCTGTCTTCTGTATTCAGTTTGTCATAAAACTGACAGGTCTGTCTCTTCCTTTAGTATAGGGTATATCCGTCAGTGTTCTCCAGAGAGACAGAACCATAGCATTCTGTATAAACATGTATAGGTTTAAGTATAAAATGTATAAATAGATTTAAGAAATTGGCTCATGTGATTGTAGAGACTGGCAAATCTGAAATGTGTAGGGCAGGCCAACAGGCTAGAAACTCAGGCAGGAATTTAGGGGGTAGTCTTGAGACAAAATGTCTACTTTTTCAGCTTTCACTGTTAAGGCCTTTCAACGGATTGAATGAGAGCCACTCGTATTATCAAGTGTATTCTCTTTTACTTGAAGTCAAGTGATGGTAGATGTTAACCACATTTACAAAATATCTTCATGACAGTATCCAGGTAATATTTGATTAAATAACTGGTACTATGGTCTAGCCACGTTGTTGCATAAAAATTACCATCACATAGATACAAAAGAATATTTGTAAAAATACTTAAGGTATCTAAAGAGCGATAAGGTGAATACCCATGTACTCACTGCCCAACTTTGAATATCCATATGCCTCTTCATGTGCAGTCTCCTTCCCTTCTACTGCAAAGGGAACCACTGGCCTGAATTTTTGTTTGCTTTTTTTTTATAGTTTTACTCTCCATATATGTTCCTGAATAATATGTTTTTGTAAATATATGCTTTGGGATATTGTTTAAATTGAATTATTCTACATTTACTTTTATAACTTTTTTTTTTTTTTTTTTTTGCTCAGCAATGTTACCTAATGGTTTTGGGAGTACCTCTGTTGTAGAGAATCCTGTTGTTTGCATATACTACAAATTATTCAATATACTCTAGTTTGGATCGTTTCCAGATTTTTGATATCATAAACACTGTTGCTATAAGCATTCTCATATGAGTCTCTTGGTGCTTATGTCAGTGCTGAAGCCCTAGAAATATAGAGTTCATATTTAGCAGTAAAATTGCTGAATCATAGGGTATATTCATCTCTTTAGCTTTGTTTTCCCAGCTAGTTATACTAATATATGCCATCACTAGCAATGCATGAAGGTTCCCGTTCCACATCCTTGTCACCACTTGATATTGTCAGAATTTTTCATTGTTGCCAATTCTGGTAGGTGTGAAATATATTTCATTTTAGTTTTGATTGCCTTTCATTGAATCTGATAGGAATGAACATTTTTCTATGTTGGCCATTTAGGTTTTCGCTCCTGAAAGGTTTGTTCAAGATCTTTCAGCAATTTTCTATTTTGATATTGTTCTTTTATTGATTTTTATAAGATTTCTTTATATAACTCTGGATGCCAGTTCTTACATGCTTTGCATACATCCTCCTATTTGTGGCTTGTCTTACTACTTTTTTCATGTTATCTCTTGATATAGATATTCTTAATTTTAGCAGTCAAATTTATTCATCTTCAATTTCTATCTTAGTCTGTTTGGGCTACTATAACAAAAATACTATACACTGTATGGCTGATAAACAAAAAGCATTTATTTCTCGTGGTTTTGGAGAAATATGAAGATCAAGTTGAACATCAAGGCGCCAGCAGAGACAGTGTCTTTTTAGGGCCCATTCCTCATAGATGACACCTTCTTTTTGTGTCCTCACGTGGTGCAAGGGGCAAGGCAGCTCTCTGCAGCCTCTTCCATAAGGACACTAATCCAAATCATGAGGGTGGAGCTAAAGGCTCTACCTCTTACTATTCTCACACTGGGGGCTAGGTCTCATCATAAGAATTTGAGGGGGATACAAACATTCAGACCATAGCAGTTAGGTAATTTTTATTGTGTAATTTAACAATATCTCATTTAAGAAATCTTGCTCTAACGTCTGAGAGTGTCAGAGATATTCCCTTATATTATTCTTTAAATGTTTTATAGCTTTGATTTGGGTACTTGAGTATTTAATCCACCTGGAATAAATTTTTATATGTAATATGAGCTATGGATTCTGTTTCATATTTTTCCATATGAAAAATTATTCTGGTATCATTTTTTAAAAATCTTTCCTTTTTTTTTTTTTTTTCGAGACAAAGTCTCGCTCTGTTGCCCAGGCTAGAGTGCCGTGGCGTCAGCCTAGCTCACAGCAACCTCAAACTCCTGGGCTCAAGCGATCCTTCTGCCTCAGCCTCCCGAGTAGCTGGGACTAGAGGCATGTGCCACCATGTCTGGCTGATTTTTCTCTCTATATATTTTTTAGCTGTCCATATAATTTCTTTCTGTTTTTAGTAGAGATGGGGTCTCGCTCTTGCTCAGGCTGGTCTCGAACTCCTGAGCTCAAACCATCCGCCCACCTCGGTCTCCCAGAGTGCTAGGATTACAGGCGTGAGCCACCGCGCCCAGCCTCAAAATCTTTCCTTTTTAAGGCTTCCTTTATCTTATTTTCTCTGGAAGCATCTTTATGTCACCTTTGTTCTTGAAAAATGCTATTCTAGACTGATAGATATTTTTTTTCTTAGCCACAGATACTGTTCCATAGTACTCAAGCTTCCATTGGTGCTATTAAGAACTCAGCTATTCATTTAATTTTGCTTTTAAAATCTTTTGCCTTTGTTATTCTACACTTTCAGTATAACACATCTCCCATCCAAGTACTAACCAGGCCTAGTATAACACATCTAACTTTGGATTTTTTTTATATTTACTCTGCCTGGGATTCCTTTAGCTTCCTGCCCCTAGGAATTAATGTCTTTCAGTAATTCGAGAAAATTCTCTGCTGTTCTCTCTCAAATATTGTTTCTAGTCCATTATTTTTTATCACCTCCTTCTGCCAACTCTGACTAGATAAATATCAGTCTTTCTTGCTCTTTCATGTCTTCTCACCTTGGTTTCACCCCCCCTCCCCCCGTCTTTAGCATCTGTGTTACATTCTGGATAATTTCTTCATATTTAATCTTCTGGGGTTTTTTTGAGACAGGGTCTTGCTCTGTTGCCTGGGCTAGAGTGTCGTGGCATCAGCCTAGCTTACAGCAACCTCAAACTCCTGGGCTACAGGCACGTGCCACCACACCCAGCTAATTTTTTCTATTTTTAATAGAGACGGCGTCTTGCTTTTTCTCAGGGTGATCTCAAACTCCTGAGCTCAAGCTATCTTCCCGCCTCGGCCTCCCACAGTGCTAGGATTACAGGCGTGAGCCACCTCGCCCTGCCTAATCTTAATTTTTTTTGAGGCCAGTTTTTAAAATTGTTGCTCTCTACTTGTAAATTCTTATCTCCTTGTGTGTGTGTGGTTTTTTTTTTTTTTTTTTTTTGAGTTCATATTTCTATAAACTTTATGGGAATTCTTTGGATTACGGTGCTATATTAGATAACAGTCTCCAGAAAAATAGAAACAATGTGACATATAGGTGTGTATGGGTGTATTTTTAACATTTTAAGGAATTAGTACATGTAATTGCGGGAGCTGGCAAGTCTGAAATCTGTAGGACTGGCCAGCAGGCTGGGAATTCTGGCAGTTGATGTTGCAGTTTTGAGTTTGAAGGCAGCCTTGAGACAGAATTTCCAGAATTCTGTATTATTTTGCTAAGCCTGCCTTAAAAAGTACAATAGACTGGGGCTTAAACAACATAACTTTATTGTCTCAAAGTCCTGAAGGCTAGAAGTCCAAAGTCAAGTGTTGACAGGGTTGGTTCCTTCTGAGAGCTGTGACAAAAAGATCTGTTCCAGGCCTCTTTCCTTGTTTTGTAGATGAGTGTCTTCATGTTCACATGGCATTTTCCCTGTATCCTCACATCCTCTTTCCTGTAAGCATATCTTTGTGTGATTCAAATTTCCCCTTTCTTAAGGGCACTAGTCACATTGGATTAGTGCCAACCTTTATGACCTCACTTTGACAGATGGATACCTTCAGAGTGGGTTTGGTTCCATTTCTGTCCAGTACCTCAGGGTGATGCCAGCCTGACAATACATTAATCTCTGTTCAATTCTGCTCTCTTTTTCTGGTAGCTTTTGTGATTATTTAAAGTGCTCATATTATAATGTGTACATTTTAAGGGAGTATATCTTGATAAAGTATAATTTATTTGTATATCCTTCTAGCCACTATCCAGATCAAGATGCAGTGTATTCCCATCAGTTCACAACATTCCTTCAAGCACTTTCCCAAATAACACTGCTCCCCATCCTGCCCCACCAACTCACCCCACCACCACAACCCTATAGATGAAGGCTATTCTTGAAATTTATATAAATGGGATCAGGTAGAATGTGCTCTCTTATGGCTGGCTTCTTTTGCTCACCATCGTATTTTTGAGAGTCATCCATGTTGCATGTTATCAATAGTCCATTCTTTTCTTACCAACTAGATTTCTAATGTATTCCACAACTTATCGTTTTCTTATTAATGGACATTTGAGTTGTTTTTATTTTTGGCTTTTATGAATAAAGCTGTTAGGAACATTTTTGTGGAATATGCATTCATTTTTCTTGCTTTATGCCCTGTGTATACTTTCATTCTATAAATAAGAAGATTATATTTGTATTTGTCTTCCTGTCTGTCTGTCTCACTAGACTGAAGCTTCCTGATAAGTTTTTTTCATTTTTTTATATACAGAGTCAAATATGGTGCCTGGTCTATAGTAAATGCTAAACATATGTTTACTGAATATATAGTTTCCCAATTAGATTATATAACCTTCTTGTGTGAAGGTTTATGTTCTGTTTTATGTTTTTGTTTTTGTTTTTTTTTCCTTTGGGTTTTCAATTAAATGACCCATCCACAGTACTTTTTGTACCTGAGGCTTACCTGGTAGTAGGGTTAGGACAGTCCTAAAATGACTGATTTTTAGACAGTCATTTTAGACTGTCTAAACCTTTGGGATGTAAGCATCAGATAGTATGGAAAAATCCAGGAAATTAGCAATAAATGTCAAGTAGACCTCTTGGCAAATTGCCGGAACTTAGTGTTAGATAGGAGTTTTCTGCATGCAAACTGTAAAAACAATGTCCCAGCATGAATGAGGAACAAAGGATCTGGGAATTTGGGCAGAAAAAGGCAGGAAATTGAGGAGGACTGTGGAAAGCAGGTTTGAATCCTAGCCCTGGCATAATGAGAGTACTGGGTAAGAAACCAGATTAGGATCCTGGGTATAGATTTTCTTGAAACTTGGAACATAAAGCAGAGGCTTAGTAATATTTCAGTATAAGGAAGGAAACTGCTTACTAGGAACCAGGGTGCATGATCATACCAGGTAACCTTGACACTGAGCCATAATTTTGGTTTTTTAAATATATTACCCAAATAGAGGTAGATTTATTCTCAGAGAATGGGGACAATGCCAGGGTAGAACATGAAGTTCTATTGTGGCCCTAAAGCAACTTATTGTAAGCATAGTGAGTTCTCTAAAGACAGATCTCTGGCCAGGCATGGTGGCTCATGCCTATAATCCTAGCACTTCAGGAGGCTGAGGTGGGAGGAGTGCTTGAGGCCAGGAATTTGAGACCAGCCCGGGCAACATAGCAAAAAAGAAGAAAATTAGCAAGGTGTGGTGGTGTGTACCTATGGTCCCAGCTATTCTGGAGGCTGAGGCTGGAGGATCACTTGAGTCCAGAATTTGAAGTTGCAGTAAGCTATGATTATGTCACTGCGCTCCAACCTGGGTGATACAGAAAGACCCTATCTCTTAAAGAAACAAAAATAAAAAGTGAAAGACAGATCTCAACAATGAGAGTAATAAACACTGAAACACTACCAGTTACCTAGATTGTACTTGTTAATCTATATTTTTCCTATATTCATGTTGTTTATTTTTCATCCCTCTCCCCCATTTTCTTAAATCTTCAGAAACTATATGAGCTGAATAACCTTCATGCACTTATGGCAGTGGTTTCTGGCTTACAGAGTGCCCCAATTTTCAGGTTGACTAAAACATGGGCGGTGAGTAATCTTCCTTAGTTAATGAAAGGTTATACTTCCTGTGGGAAGTAAAGAAGTATTAGTTTCTTTTGTAGTTCTTAGTAAGATTAATATTATGATCATAGATAAGGAGTTTTAAATTCCTTTGTATTTTGTTCTTTGAAACATACATTTTCTCTCCTTAAGCATTGCATCAGGTTTGTAAGATAATTTTTGGGTAGATTACATTTTGGTGCTTGGTTTCTGCTCTTTTAGAGAATCATTTTTGTCTACAAAATGATAAGTAAGCATCTTTGACAACATAGTATTTCCATCAGCTGATGGGGAAGTATGAATGCAAAAAATTGCATTTAATCATGTAAAGATTATGCTTTTGGAAAGTTTGAGGCGTTCTAAATTCTAAGTTTCAAAAAACAAATTTTTTTATTCCTTGGGAGTAACAGAAAATCTGATAGTTAACATGGAATTATTTGATGTTGCTGCACAGTCTCCTATTGTTATGTTAATCATATTTCGTTCTATTACTTTGACAAGGTCAGAGTATGAATTTTGACCTTTACAAATCTATGTATTTTCAGTATTGAAGTGACATGATACTGGACTCAATCTTTCCAGATATTTTTATTTTAGATTTTATATAAGTAAAACTTTACATTCAATTACATTTATTTATATTCAATGCTATTCTTTAATGTTAAAGAGCAATGATTTTGTTTAGAGTCTGTTACATTTTGTACAAAGGATTATTATGTTTTTAAGGTCCTGCCCTAAAAACATGACTGACTTTTTAAAACTACTTTTTTCATTACTAAAATATAACTTTGTTTTTAATTAACCAAGTGCTGCTTTTGCTTCTCATAGCATCTGAAGAGACAGATGTTTCTGATGAAAACCATTATAGCTTTCTATATTGGGAAAACATTAATGTGGAAAAGCTTGTGATCCTTTTTATGTTTCATTTGTATTATAGAAACACCTGGGCGAAGGGTTTTCTTACTTTAAAAATTCTTTTTAATAATGATTGCTTTATTCTCTTTTTTTAAAATTTGAATTTAGTAGAAGAATGGAAATGATTATAAATATACAATTATGAATTCCATCTTTAAAGTTTTAGTGAAAAGAATTATACTCTGACTTACACTGTGGTTTAGAGATGAAATACATTTCCCTCAAGTTAATTTTTGTTTTGCTTGAAGATATTTTCGTTGTTTCCCTCATGTATTTGCATGGAAAAGAACAACTTTTATTTGGTAACAGCTCTGTTATTTATTTCAATAAAACTTTTGGTGTTTGTATTAAATTTTATAATATTCCACACTGTGCCAGGCCCTAATTGCTTGACTTACAGTAGTGTACAATCTAGACAAAGTCCCATTCTAATACAGCTAACATTCTCCTGGGGAAAAAGAAATTGTAAATAAATAAATGATATATTATAAGTGGTAAATTATAAGTAGTAAATGCTCTGAAGACAAACAGAGTAAAATGTGGTAGAAAGGAAAGCAGGCAGTACTGTGTTATATAATGTCGTAAGAGAATCTCTGGTAAGTGACAATTCGAAAGAGGCTTGGAGGAATTGAGGGAACCATTTATGTGGCTATCAGGGAGATGGGAATTCCAAGTAGAGATAATAGCACGTACATAGGCCCAGATATGTAGAAAGAACAGCAGGGTGGTCGGTGTTGACAGAGTGGAATACGCTAGGAAGGTAGTGGGTGGTAGGAGATGAATTCAAAGAGATGGCAGGGAATCAGATAATGGCGATGCTGTTTACTCACACTCAGGTATAGAGGAGCATGTAGAATGGGGTTATATTTTAAACATAATATGTTTGAATTGGCTGGTAAACATCCATGTGAACTGTAAGGTCAGAGTCAGATAAATAAGTTTAAGGGAGTGGTTGGGGTAGAGAAATATTTTTGTGATCATGAGCATAAATTATTTAAAGTGAGATGGGTTCACCTAAGGAGTGAGCACAGATGAAAAGCCCTGGGACCCTCCAAGATTTAGAGATTGGAAAAATAGGAGGAATCAACAAAGGAAATGACAGGTAGGGCAAAATTTTTCAGTCAGGTAAAGAAAGTGTTCAGGAAAGATTGATGGCATTTGTCAGATGATACTAATAAGTTGAGTAAGGTGCAAACTTTGAGATGACCTGGCAATTGGAGAGGACTGGTGACCTTGGCAAGGGAGATTTCAGTACAGTGGTGGGTGAAAAACTGGACTTGACAAAATGATGGTGAAGAAGTGGGACACAGCAAGTATAGAGAATGCTTTCGAGGGATTTTACTCTAATGGGCTGCAGCGGGGTGCTGCAGATAAATCTGACAGTAGCTGGAGGGGAATATGAGACCAAAGATTTGTGGTGTTTTGTTGTTTTTGGAGATGGCATCCATGACAGTATGTGTCATGCTGGTGGCAGTGATCTAGTAGAATGGGAAAAATGGTAAGAGATTGAGGGGTTACACCAGTGATGTCTTCTATTAGATGAAAGGGAATTAGATCTGGGACTCTAGTGTAGCAGGAACAATTTATCCATTTAACAAGAGGGAAGGGAATGCATTTGGATACAGATGCATGTTAAGTTGGTAGATTACGTGGTGGGATTCTGTGGAAGTTCTGATTGCTTTGAGAGTGATGAGGGAGAGGTGTTGGAGGTTTGAAGAAAGGAAAGGATATGT
Organism: Eulemur rufifrons; assembly: GCF_041146395.1. Classification (NCBI taxonomy): domain Eukaryota; kingdom Metazoa; phylum Chordata; class Mammalia; order Primates; family Lemuridae; genus Eulemur; species Eulemur rufifrons. The sequence continues at coordinate 89,715,843 of NC_090990.1, forward strand.
AAGTCATTTAGGAGAGTGTGAGAGGGCATTAACTAGGAAAACATAATAGGTTCGATAGGCCTTATGAAGGATCTGCTTGAGAATTTTGATCATGAATTTAAAGTAAAACCAGTCAGCAAAGTTATGTATTCAGGTGCTCAGCATAAACTTGCAGTAGTGCCAAGAACTGTTTAACCAGAGTTGGGATTTTTCTAGGCTTATTATACCAGAAGAGTCAGGGGTAGCACAAGAGATGAAATAGGGAAAACATAAGAGTTGTTTTATGGATAGATGAGAAAATTAAATCAAGTAAAAGGAAGGAGATGAACAATGAAAAAGTCATATGGTCAATGGATTAGAAGTCCCAGTGGAGTCAAATAATTACTGGATTCAGAATGAAAAAGGGAGTAGAAGCTGAGACTGGTGGAAGGATAAGATTATTGGAGGAGGAGAAGTCAAGAAACTTAGAAACCAAGGTATAGGGAGATTATCTCCATGAAGATGGCAATCACCAAGATTTATGATAAGAATAATATTGGTTCATGGGCTCTTTTTCTCCAGCTATTAAAACAGGGAGAAAGTGACTTGTAGGTCTAAAAATGACAGTAACATAAGTGTTATAATCTGGTGCTCTCTTGTCTAATATTGTAGCTGCTAGCCACATTGTACAGCTACAATAGCTGCTAGCTATTAAATTTAAGTCATTGGCCAGTGTGGTGGCTCACGTCTGTAATCCTAGCATCCTGGGAGGCTGAGGTAGGAGGATTGCTTGAGATCAGGAGTTCAAGACCAGCCTGAGCAATAGCGAAACCCTGTCTCTACTAAAAATAGAAAAAAATTAGCCGGGCAACTAAAAATAGAAAAAATTGGCTGTGCGCGGTGGCGCATGCCTGTAGTCCCAGCTACTTGGGAGGCTGAGGCAGGAGGACCACTTGAGCCCAGGAGTCTGAGGTTGCTGTAAGCTAGGCTGACACCACAGCACTCTAGCCCAGGCAACAGAGCAAGATTCTGTCTCAAAAAAAATTTTTAAGTCATTAAAATTTTTAAAAATTAAAAATTCAGTTCCATATAGCCACTTGCAAGTGCTCAGTAGTCACATGTGGCTAGTGGCTATCATTGGACAGCACAGACATAGACGATTTCCATCATCACACAAAATTCCGTTGGACAGCGATGGTCTAGTGCTTTGAACTTAATAGAAACTGGAGAATTTTAATGAAGAAGGTGGGACATTGAGTTGGAATATTGCGAAGAGCAAGGAACAAGGATTACAGCTAACCTATCTCCCGTGTTATAAGGCTTATAAGACAAGAAAGAGAATGCTTAGAGAAAAGGTTAAGGATAGGGGTTTTGCAGAAGATGGACTATGAGTTAAAGAGCATAAAGTTGGAAAGGCTTGGGGTAGGTTTTTTTTTTTTTTTTGGTGGGGTGGGGTTTGACTGATAAAGAGATTACACCAAAAAGACTACAACATACTACATAGGGGAAATATTAGGAACATTCCCTTTAACATCAAGGAAAAGGGTGCCCATTTTCACTGTTTCTATTCAACGTAGAATTGCTTTGTTGAATAGAAACAGTGAAATGTTTATAACAACCTTATTCACAATAGCCAAAAGAGAGAAACAACCCAAAAGTCTATCAGTGGATGAATGAATAGACGAAATGTGGTATATACATGCAATAAAAAATTATTCTGCCTTAAAAAGGAATGAAATTTTAACACATTATGCCAAAATGAACCTTGCAGACATCATACTAAGTGAAGTAAGCCAGACACAAAGGAATAAATATTGTATGATTACACTTACATGAGGTACCTAGAGTAGTCAAATTCGTAGGGACAGAAAGATGATTGGTGATTGCCAGAGATTGGGGGAAATGGGGATAGGGAGTTATTGTTTCATGGGTATAGAGTTTCAGTTTGAGAAAAAAAAGTTCTGGAGATGGATGGTGATGCTAATTGCACAACAATGCAAATGTAATTAATACCATTGAACTGCACACTTAAAAATAGTTAAAATGGGCCGGGCGCAGTGGCTCATGCCTGTAATCCCAGCACTCTGGGAGGCCGAGACCAGCTTGAGCAAGAGCGAGACCCCGTCTCTACTAAAAATAGAAAGAAATTAGCTGGACAACTAAAAATATATAGAAAAAAATTAGTCAGGCATGGTGGCACATGCCTGTAGTCCCAGCTACTTGGGAGGCTGAGGCAGGAGGATTGCTTGAGCCCAGGAGTTTGAGGTTGCTGTGAGCTAGGCTGATGCCACAGCCCTCTAGCCCGGGCAACAGAGTGAGACTCTGTCTCAAAAAAAATAGTTAAAATGGTCAATTTTATGTTATATATATTTCACCACAATTTTAAAAATAGAGTTTACTAAGGTGGCTGAATAGATGAACAATTTATAAAATCAGTTATACTTGAAACAATTAAAAATATCATTTAAAAGGGCACCATTTACAGTATCAGCAAAAGAAACAAAATAGCAAACAATAAATGGAATAAAATGTTTAAAACCTATATGCAGAAAATTAAAAAACTTTCAAGGAAGTCATTAAAGAACTAAATAGATGGAGCAATAGCCCATGTTCATGGATAGGAAAATTTAAAGATTTTAGTTCCCCCCAAATGTATACAGATAAAATGCAACTTCAGTCTAAATCCCAGTCTGGACAGGTAACACAATCATATGTATAAGAAACCCTAAAGATTCCACTGAAAAACTGTTAGAACTAATAAACAAATTCAGTATAACTATCCAAGATACAAAAGAAGCATACAAAAATCAGTTGCATTTCTGTATACTAACAATGAACTATCTGAAAAAGAAATTAAGGAAACAATCCCATTTTCAATAGCACCAAAAAGAATAAAATACTTAGAAGTAAATTTAACCAAGGAGGTAAAAGATCTGTATGCTGTAAACTATAAAACATTGATGAAAGAAATTGAAGAAGACATAAATAATAGAAAGATATCCAGTGTTTATGGATTGGAAGAATTCATATTGTTAAATGTCCATACTGCCCAAGCAATTCACAGGTTAAGTGCTCTCCCTATCAAAATTCCACTGACATTTTTCACAGGAATAGAAAAAAATTCACATGGAACCACAATAAACTAAGAATAGCCAAAGCAATCTTGAGCAAGAACACTATTTGATTTTAAAATGTACTACAAAGCTATAGTAATCAAAGCAGTATGATACTAGCATGAAAGAGACATGTAGACCAAGGGAACAAAGTAAAGAGCCCAGACATAAATACATGCATTTATAGTCAATTGATCTTCAACAAAGGTGCCAAGAACCCACAATGGGGAAAGGATAGTCTCTTTACTAAGTGGTGCGAGGAAAACTGGATATTCACACATAAAAGAAAGAAATTGGACCTTTATCTCTCACCATATACAAAAATGAACTCAAAATAGATTACGTTCTTAAACACAAAATGTGAAAGTGTAAAATGATTAGAAGAAAACATAGGAAACATAGGGGAAAAGGTACTTGACACTGGTTTAGACAGTGATTTTTTTTGGATATGATCCCAAAAGTGCAGGCAACAGAAACAAAAATAGACAATGGGATTGTATCAAACTAAAAAGCCTCTACATAGCAAAGGAAGCAATCAACAGAGTGAAGAGACAATCTATGGAATGGGAGATGATATTTGCAAGCTGTGTATCTGATAAGGGGTTAGTATCCAAAATACAGTCAAACATCGCTTAACCAACCAGGATACATTTTGAGAAATGCTTCATTAGATGATTTTGTTTTGCAAACATCATAGAGTATACTTACACAAACCTAGGTAGTATGGCCTGCTACACACCTAGGCTATGTGGTATAGCCTATTGCTCCTAGGCTACAGACTTTTACAGCATATTACTATACTGAATACTGTAGGCAGTTGTAACACAATGGTAACTATCTGCACATCTAAATATAGAAAAGGAACGTAAAAAATATGGAATGTTTATTGCAGCACAGTTCACAATCGCAGAGATGTGGAATCAACCCAAGTGCCCATCACTTCATGAGTGGATTAATAAAATGTGGTATATGTACACCATGGAGTACTACTCAGCCATAAAAACGTGAATTAATACCTTTTGCAGTAATCTGGGTGGAACTGGAGACCGTCCTCCTAAGTGAATTATCGCAAGAATGGAAAAACAAACACCACATGTGCTCACTATTTAATTGGAACTAACCAGTCGACACTAGTGTTCACAGATGGAAGTACAACTCAATGGAAATCATGCAGGTGGGAGGGGGGAGAAGAGGATGGACGAAATCGTACCTAATGGGTACAATGTATGCTATCTGGGTGATGGGTGCACACTTATAACTTTGACTCAAGTAGTACAAAAGCAATCCACGTAACCAAAACATTTGTACCCCTGTAATATTCTGAAATTAAAAAAAAATGGTATATTCTTATGGGACCACTGTTGTATATGCAATCTGTTGTTGACTGACACGTCATTATGCAGCATGTGACTGTATATGGAACTCAGACAATGCAATAGTAAGAAAACAACCCAATTAAAAAGTGTCTGAATAGACATTTCTTAAGAGAAATACTAATGAGCAACAGATATATGAAAAGGTACTCAACATCACTAATCCTCGGAGCAATGCAAATCAAAACCACAACGAGACATCATTTCTCACCTTTTAGAATGGCTACTAATCAAAAAGATAAAAGATAACAAGTGTTGGCAATGATGTAGTTAGAAAAGGAAACTCTTGTACAGTGTTGGTGGGAATGTAAATTGGTACAGCCATTATGGAAAATAGTATGGAGGTTCCTCAAAAAATTAAAAATAGAATTACCATATGATCCAGCACTCTCACTACCAGGTGTTTACCCAAAATTAAAAGCAGTATGTCAAAGCGGGATCTGCACTCCCGTGTTCTTTGCAGCAGCATTTGCAATAGCCAAGATATACAACCTAAGTGACTATCAGTGGATTAATGGATAGAAGAAATATAGTGTAAATACACAATGGAATACTATTTTACCTTAAAGAAGGAAATCCTGACATTTGCAACAATATGGATGAACTTGGAGATCATTATGCTAAGTGAAATAAGCCAGATGCAGAAAGGCAAACACTGTGTGATCTCACTTATATGTGAAATCTGAACAGATTGAACTCATAGAAGCAGAAGGTAGAAGGATGGTTGCTGAGGGGCAGAGGAAATGGGGAGATGTTGGTCAGTGGGTGCACAGTTTCAGCTATATAGAAAGAATAAATTCTGAAGATCTGATGTGCAGCATGGTGACTGTAGTTAATAATATACTATATTGTATACTTGAAATTTGCTATGAGTAGATCTTAAATGTTCTTACCTTACACACACAAACGGTAACTGTGAGGTGATGGATATGTTAATTAGCTTGGTAATCATTTCACAATATATACTTATATCAAAACATCACGTTGTACACCTTACAATTTAAATTTGCAAGTTATACTTTAATAATGCTGAGGAAAAGGGATTGATTATAAAATTTATATGGAAATGCAAAGGTTCAGGAATAGTGAAGATGATCCTGAAGAGGAAAATGGGGTTTGGGGACATGGGCACCTGCCCTAACAAATGTCAAGATACATTGTATTATTTGGGCAACATAGGATTTGTGCAGGTTTAGATATATCTGCCAGTGAATCAATGAAGAACCCAGCAATAGATCCTTGTGTTTATAGAACTTCGATATGTGACAGTAATGGCATTGTAAATTAGTGAAGAAATGAGGGACCACTTATTAATTGGAACTGGAAAATTAGTTACTAGTTTGGAGAAAAAATGAAATCAAGCCCCTACACACCATTTACAGAAATCATTGTCAGATGATTAAAGACTTAATGAAAGACTTAAATGCAAAAGGAAAAACTTAAAAGATTTTTAGAAGGAAATAGGTGAATATCTCTCTGGTTTGGCATGAATAGATTTCTGGCTTAGGAAAAATAAGGATTTTTTTAGGTAAGATTCAAAACGTTTCAGCAATGAAAGAAAAGATGGGTGAGTTTTTGCCACGTTAAAGTAAGAATTTCTGTTCATCAAAAGATATCTTAAAATTGACACAATCGGGGAAGATATGTGCAACAACTGTAACTGATCAAGACTTTATGTCCATAATATATAAAGAACTCTTACAAATGAACATTGTAAAGATATTTCATAGAAGGGAAAAAAATACACATGGAAACAGTGAAAATGAATGAACTAATAGCTAATCACAGCTTCACAGATGAAACCTTAATGTCAAAATATTGGGTAAACAAATATTGCCAAAGACTATAAGCAGTGTGATACTCTTTAGTTAAAAATGAAGTAAAATTTGAGGGAATGATAACCGGAAAATTCAGGATAGTGGCTACTGCTTATTTCTTAACGATAGTTGGGGCAATTGGATACGGAGCACATAGGTAGATATGTGTTATTGGTATGTAATTCTCATGCAGGAATGTGATGCATGTGTATTTGTTATAAAATTTAAAGATAAATCAGTTTAACAAAGTCATAGCAAGGACTAATGATAATTGAGTGCCATGAGCAAAGGATTATAATTTGTATGCAAGGTCAAAAATAAAGTGTTTATTTATGTGAATGCACACATTTGTATGTGTGGTATGGGGGTACACATCAAAGTGATGAGGGGCTATCTGGGAACTTGCATTTCCTAGGTGACTGACATGAGTAGGCATGCAACCGGATTTTCTCCAAAACAGATTGTGGTGGTAAGGTGGGATCAGAGATATGGCCAGGAACAACTGGAATTCTGTGGGTTTCCTTCTGCATGAATACCAGTTAAAGTGTGAAGAGCTTTGTCCCCAGTTGTCATGCTCTTGGCCAGAAGAAGAGTGAGGGTGCCAAGAGCATGTGGAGTTAGAACACTGTGAAGTATTTTGTCCACTCCGCCTCTCTTTTGGAGGGCAGAATATATTGAAGTGACATTATAGAGATAACATTATAAACATCAGAAAAAGATTTGAAAAGGTAGAAAAGAAAACAAGACTCATAGTTTAATATCGATTTTCTGAGCTGTCACTAGGGAAATACCTATATTAACATCTAATTAGTTCTGTATATCCATATGCTTCCTCTAAATATTCTTCTAAGAAACAAGTCTCCTACCACACCCCAGATTGAATTCTATTGATCTGATTATTGGTTTATTACGAAAATTGTAAAACAATGTTATTTTTACACATACTGGTCCATATAGTTCAGTTCTTAACCACAGTTTTGTGTTCCAGATGTGGCAAGATCAGTTATGAGTCCCAAGTAATTTGTTTCTCCTGATATTGTACCAAAGTTTTTGAATGATTGACTTAGGAAAAAAGAATAGTTTTTTTGTTATGCCTATAGTGTCACGTAACTGTATTTTACGTATCCAAATGCTTTGTTTTGGGGGAGAGAAAGGAGTGGTTAGACTTACAGGTAGCCAGCAGGCATTTCCATCTAATCTTGAGAATGCTAATCAAGTGCCTTGAAGTGGGGTAGGAGAAGATTATAAGACCAGTTTTAGGCCATGGAATATCCATCTAAATTCTAAAACAGTAAAGCAAAGGACTCCTTGACATTGTATTTTAAAGAGGGAAGGATAGTGTTCAGGCATTTTTCTGGCAGAGATTATTATCTAAAGATAATCTGCATCTTTGAGCCTATGAAAAATAGGTCCTAACTGTATTACTTGATACTAGGAAGAGTAGTGAATTAGGTGTCAAAACACTCCTTATCTACAAGCTTCCCTGTAACAAGAAAAAAAGGGAAGACAAAAAAGAAAGAAAATACTCCTTATCTCCAAAACCAGACAATGGGACCCTGAATAACAGGGATGCACATCTTTGCAAACAAGTGGATGATTGAGAGTATTAGTATATTCTGCTACTTGCTAACCCTGTGATCGCCTTTGAATCTCAGCCTCTTCATCTTTAATGAGTAAAGAAGATAACTACAAAAGACTCAAACTTTTGTGTTAACCTCATAGGAGAATTAGATGAGAATGGTACCGGTGGAATTGTTTTGTATGCTATAAAATAACACCAATATTTTAATATGAAAGAATGTGAAATTTTATTACATACTAATGAAATAGTAACTTCATAAGTTTAAAGAAAAATACTTTTTTAGAGTCTTTGGAATGATTCACAAATATATTAATATTTGCTGAGTCTTTGAGCACATACCATTGTGGGTGGCTGACCTGGCTTTTTCTAGCTTAAAGATGACATGTTGATTATCTCCTTTTTTTTGAGACAGAGTCTCACTTTGTTGCCCGGGCTAGAGTGCCATGGCATCAGCTTAGCTCACAGCAACCTCAAACTCCTGGGCTCAAGTAATCCTCCTGCCTCAGCCTCCCGAGTAGCTGGGACTACATGCACCACCATGCCCGGCTAATTTTTTTTTTTTCCTATATATATTTTTAGCTGTCCATATAATTTCTTTCTATTTTTAGTAGAGACGAGGTCTTGCTCTTGCTCAGGCTAGTCTCGACTCTTGACCTCGAGCCATCCTCCCACCTCAGCTTCCCAGAGTGCTAGGATTACAGGCATGAACCACTGCACCCAGCCTGATTATCTCCATTGATCTCAAAGGGCACTCACTACAAATTACTCTACAAGACTTTTATAACATTGTCTTTTAGTTATGCTGTATGTGATATATAGCACTGATCGAAGAACGGAAAATGTCTTATCAGAGTCTGAAAATGTAAGGAATTGCAGGTTTTACAGTTATTAGGACTAGCCATAACTAGATTTTTCAAGAAAAAGTGTTACTTGGCCGGGCGCAGTGGCTCACGCCTGTAATCCTAGCACTCTGGGAGGCCGAGGCGGGTGGATCGCTCAAGGTCAGGAGTTCGAGACCAGCCTGAGCAAGAGCGAGACCCCGTCTCTACTAAAAATAGAAAGACATTATATGGACAACTAAAAATCTATACAGAAAAAATTAGCCGGGCATAGTGGCGCATGCCTGTAGTCCCAGCTACTCGGGAGGCTGAGGCAGTAGGATCGCTTAAGCCCAGGAGTTTGAGGTTGCTGTGAGCTAAGCTGACGCCACGGCACTCACTCTAGCCTGGGCAACAAAGTGAGACTCTGTCTCAAAAAAAAAAAAAAAAAAAGTGTTACTTAAATCGCAAAATTGGGTATTTATTTATCTCTTAATGATTATGCAAGAATGTTTGTCTTTGAGGAGGCAGGGGATAGTCAATTAAAATATTTGGGCTTTTGAGCTGAATAGGAATATTAATTATTTTAAATTAGGAAAGTAAATAAAAGTTGCTTAATCATTTAAAATGGTAAAGAGAAATAATGTATTATAATTTATTACTTAGTTAATAATTTTATGTACATATAAAATATTATATTTTAAAAATAATTTGGTTATTGTAACAGACATGTTCTATGTTTTATTTACATGCTACCAAAATATAATTAAAGAAGATACAACTTAGAAATTAAAATCCAAATTCACAGTAAATACAACTTCAGTTTACATCTTTGATACTATAAAATGGGATTTGTAAATAACCTAGGCTTTTCTGTTTGTTTTTTAGTTACTAAGTCGAAAAGACAAAACTACCTTTGAAAAATTAGAATATGTAATGAGTAAAGAAGATAACTACAAAAGACTCAGAGACTATATAAGTAGTTTAAAGATGACACCTTGCATTCCCTATTTAGGTGAGTTTTGCCACTGTGTGTTGTTCCTAGTTGTTGCTCTTCTTTAATCAGTAATTTATATGAAATTCAAGGTATTTTTAAAGTGAACTTATCCCTTAAATTACTGCAAGATTGCTAAGCTGAAAAAAATTGACTAAAGGAAGTTGTTATGTTATTACCTGAAATGTATTTTCGTATTAAATTAGCCGTTTGTCCTCAAGGTTTTTCATAGACTATTATGTTTTTTTTGAGATGGACCATACAGTAAAACAGAATGTTTTAGCTTTTTAGTAATGTTTTTAAAGAACGAAACAGTAGTTTGTAATGAAGTTTAACATGTTAACTAAAGAAATTAATTAAAGTTCTTATATAGTAGTCAGCAGATGTTTTAGTGTAAATTCTGAAGAGTAATCTCATTGCAATATTGGTATTGTTTACCTGGGTGAGATGAGTTGATTAGCTGTGGAAATTTAGCTTGGTGTTGAGACAGTTCTGTATTTTACATATCATTTGACTAAGAATTTATCTCTTACCTATAAGATTATTTTCAGCAAAATATGACTAATGCTTTATTATGTGTTGGAATGAAAAGAAGTCCTGAATTGTCTTTTTTAATTTGTATGTAAATTAAATGTACAGAAATCACTCTATCTGATATATACCTAGCGTACATTAAGATAAATTAGTTTGATCTTAAGTAAAGAGTAGTCAAATTATAAACATTTGTTTGTTTCTAATATCCCTTTTTCCCCCCCACACACCCCCAGTGTCTACTCTTTCATGTAACTACTCAAGCCAGATTTAATGATAGCTATTTCTGAGAGTACTTGAAAAGTCTGCTATTTCTTTAGGAGACTTCAAAGTATCACCTTCAAAGGTGTTTTTATAGTACCAGTGACTAGAAGACAAAATAGGGACAAAGAGGTGGTTGAAACACACCTATTCAGCTGTTATTGAGCATCAACCTTAGTTTCCCAGAGAAGAGTTGAACTCTTTAGAATATTGTGGGACATGTCAGGATTTTAGTGGGAATGGGGACATGTTGTGCACCTTATGTTTGTTTTTTTGTTGTTTGTTTGTTTTTTTGAGACAGAGTCTCGCTCTGTGGCCCAAGTGAGTGCCATGGTGTCAGCCTAGCTCACAGCAACCTCAAACTCCTGGGCTCAAGCAATCCTCCTGCCTCAGCCTCCCGAGTAGCTGGGAGTATAGGCATGCGCCATCATGCCCGGCTAATTTTTTTCTACATATATTTTTAGTTGTCCAGCTAATTTCTTTTTATTTTTTTTAGTAGAGATGGGGTCTCGCTCTTGCTCAGGCTGATCTCGAACTCCTGACCTCGAGCGATCCTCCTGCCTCGGCCTCCCAGAGTGCTAGGATTAGAGGGGTGAGCCACCGCGCCCGGCCTATGCACCTTATGTTGAAGGCAGAATACCCCTAAGCACAGTATAGTTAATGGCCTCTACATACCTGTGTATTGTGTCCTATTTCTTTGATAAACAATTCTGGACCATAGTAAGCATGACTACCATCAGAGAGGCTCTGAGCTGGATATTAGAAGAAAGACAATTCTGTATGTGCTCCACTTTTTAGCATAGTCTAAGCTATGCCCATACTTGAAAATGCAATTTAGGGGAGAGGAGGAATAGAGGATTTTATCACCTTAACTGCCATGAGAGTTGTATTTAACTCACTCTAGTTTTGACTCGGGTCGTGTGAAGCATATATAAAATCTTACTTGTTGATGTTCTTATTGTTACTATTGACAATTTAATTTTTAAAACGTGCATTAAATGAATAGAAGTCAATAAATTTCATTTTTCTATTTATGTTTACCTTTAAATTACACTCAAAGTTTTTATTTTATTTTCATAATAAAACACTGCGGCCCCAAGGAAAAGTTTCTGGGCTTTTTGTATGGCAGTCAATATGTTCAAAATAATCTCTTCACAATTCACAAGAACATAAACTTTTTATAGCATGAAGAATGTTAGAATGAGAATTGGCAATCCCCAATTCCAAAATGGCTCTACTGTACTAACTTTTCAAGTCATTGAATAGTCTTGTTTGAGCCTAGTTCTCTTTACCTAGAGAATCATTTCTTTTTAACGGTGAATGGGGTCATAGTGATGTCTTCTACTTAACTTATTTTACGATTGAGAAAACCAAGGTCCAGAGAGGTAGAAGACCTGGCTCATAGTCCTAAAACCGAGTTACTGACAGATCCATAATCTAAAATCTTGACCTAGAATTATACCTGCTAAACTCTCATTCCAAGATTTTCTGATTCTATGATTGCTTTCTTTTTCTCTACAAAATGTTTTTCTCAAACTAAATTCCATAATTTGTGTCTTCTAGAAAAGAAAATTAAGGTTATGTTCTATTGAAAATGGGAACATGTCAAAGTAATATGAATTCTTATGCTGTGATTTCTAGTAAGAATCTTTGTTTTATATTTTTCACCAGCAGAGACTTCAGTATAGGATTTGAAGCTGTGTGTGTACACATGCTTATGTATACTCATGGACAATCTCATGTAGATACAGAGAGAAATAAAGGGAAGAAACCACTAGCAAAGTTAGAAAGTTCAGAGGAATCAGGAAAGGTTTTCTGTTGGAGAATATACCACTTCACTTTCAGCCCTGGTACCTGAAACAAACACAATAATTATCCCTTTGGGTTAAAGCAAATGGAGCAAATATTGAGGGTACAGATGTTAACTTGGACAAAAATATTAGAACCATTATTTTTTTGTTGTTGTTTTCAATTTGGTCTCCTCTCTTTTTAGTTCTCTTTCATTTTGTATGTTCTCATGATCCAGAATCCTACATTTCACTATTACCATGTATTAATAGTTCTCTTTCACTTTACACTTAAGCTAATATTATAAAAAAAAGTACCCTATTCTTGCTGTGTCCTTTTTCTTGCTGTTTTCTTTTGCTCATATCTAATAAGCAAATTAGATATTAGCAGATACCATGCTAATATCTCCCTCTTCACTCTGTAGAAATTTTCCCAGTACGGTTACCATTGACTTCCTAGTTGAAAACATTTAATAGATATTTCTCAAGTCTCATCTTAATTTTGGGATGGTTGATGCCAGTTATTTCTCCTCCTTGAAATTCTCCACAGATAGCACCAGTCTTTCTTGGTTTTTCTTCTACATTTCTGGCTTTTGTTTTATTGGCTCATCATTCTCTGCCATTCTCTTAGATGTATTCTTGTAAAGGTCTCAATACACTTCTTTTCTTACTCTGTACACTCTCTTGGATTAGTCATTCAGGTTTTTTCTATGTGTTGCCTGAATACTTCCAGATCTACACTAGACCTGTATATCTAACTGTCTACTTAATCCCTAAAGCCTCCTAACATTTTAGATACTAAAATACTGATTGATTGAATGAGAAATGTATGGGTAACTCCAGTTCAGCATGTCTAGAAGAGAATTCATCATCTTTCGTTCCCCCTTCCTCCAAACTTGATCCCCATCTTACATCCCAGCTTACTCTGCCAGTGATCCCATCAGTGTAGCATTATCTACACTACTTCACACTACAAATCTGGTATTTTACTGAATTTCTTCTCCTGCTTCTCTACTTGTATTCTTTAGTAAAATGAGATGCTTGTGTCTGAGGGTTATACAAGAGTTAGAAACAAAAGGGGGAAAATGGGAAAGACCTTAAGGTGTTAAAATAGCCTAGGGAGCGTAGCAAGACCCTATCTCTTAAAAAATGAAAAAAATTAGTTGGGCATGGTGGCACACTGCTTGTAGTCCTAGCTACTCGGAGGCTGAGACAGAAAGATCGCTTGAGCCCAGGAGTTCGAGGTTACAGTGAGGTGTGATTGCTCCACCGCACTTCAGTCTGGGCAACACAGTGAGACCCTTTCTTTAAAAAAAAATGGAGAATGTACGCTTTAGCATCTGCATAATTTTATATATTGTATAGTTCATCTCTATACTGTTATGTGAAGAAGCATCTTGCTCATGAGATGATTGTAGACCACATGGCATAAACTTTAGTAGACTGAGGAAAGAAAAATGAAACATTTGTCATATAAGTTATTATGGCTCAGTGTAGTTAGTTTCCAGCATGAAAATCATCCTTTTAATGTAGTGACAGTTTTGTTTTGTAGCAAACCTTGAGATTAAATGTATTCAGTTTATCAAAACATATATGGTTTTCCCAAGAAAATGTTAAGCACATCTCTTTGACAGCTTTTTAACTGCTTGATTTACATCAGATGGTTTATTTTTTTATTCCTGATCTTCAGTACTGAAGTGTGTTAAAGAATAAAGATTTAACAATAGTTTATATCCTGTTAATACTTTTTTCATATTTTATTCTAATTTAAAACTAATTATGTTGTGATTTTTAGATTTAACTTGCATTGATTTCAAAATCCTTTCCTGTTCATAAGAGACTAGGCCTAGAGCTAGTACAGTTGCCAAAAACTTCAGCGTTTATAAGATGCTGTACATTTTTGGCAGGACAGAGCTTGCCCTGAAGACATTTGAAAGATAATACTCATCATGCAAATTAGTAAGTTAATTAATATTCTTCTTCAAGTATACGAGAATTTGCATAATGCTATCCTTTGTCCATTATGTCTGCAAAAGTTCTTATGGTAAGAATGTATCAACCAAAATAATCTATAGTCCATAGAGAAGAGGTAAAGGCTAATCATCTATTTCTTAACTTGAGAGATGGGATCCAAACTAACAATGTTTTCTCTTCTAAATATAATGATCAAAACAGACCGTTCTTTGTGAAACTTCGAAAAGGGAGTGTAGAGGTTTATATGCTGACAAAACTCTTACTTTGATGCTGCTAAATTTATCTGTAATTCAATGTGGATTAAATTATAAGAAGTAGAAAATGTTTCCTTGGCTCTCAACTCATCATCCTTTGAAAAATTATCTCTTCTGCTGGTTTGCATTCAAGGTAAAAATTAGTCAGCTTGGACAATAGAGTGAAAAATTCTTAGAATAAGGATACAGTTTGTCTAGAGAGGAATAGTTTGGCAAATCTCAAGGAAAAAATTGTTTTATAAGAGAATTATTGCTTTAAATCTGAAAATCATTAAGCACTCATTTGTTCTTGTCATTGGAGAACAATCTTAAGGGGCTCGTTGAAGAATTTGGCACAGGAGGTTTTGTTTTGCCGGAGAGAGAATAAAACTAGAACATTGCAAAAAAAATTTAGTTGTATGGAACATGATAAATATTCTTTCATGTGCATTTTCTAAGCCTCATTTCTATTTTATTCATGTAATGGGAGGATGCAGTAGCTCAACCAGATTAGGATGCTTTCTGGGAAAGAAAGCAAATTTTTATTAACAAAACTATGGAAATAAATAAGTTGTTACAGTACTATATATTGCTTCCTAGCAATATAGCAGAATGTTACAGAGAAGTTTTTGTAAAATTCCTAGCCTTTCTGTTGGACGTAAAATGTATGTAGGTGTGATTACTCCTTACTATTGCAGAGAGAACTCTCCTTTACCTTCCCAATTTAATACGTCAGGTTTTCATAATAGGACTTTCTTTTTTTGAGAAGAGAAAGGCTGTTCTCTTAACTCCCTTTAATATAGTGTCCTCTGCCCACTGCTTTCTGAAAAGCACCCTATTTACGATATTTTCATTAATCTGTCTCCTTCTCTACACTGTATAAGTCTTGGTTTAAAGCTTTGTCCTTATAGCATCTAGAACAAAAGTAATCACGCAATAAATACTTGTTGGTTCAAATAATTAATTAAATTATGCCTTTCTAGCTCTTCCCATTGTTTTCAGTAAGTTTCTTTTGTTTTAATTTTTGTTCAAATACAATAAATTTATTTGGGTGGCGTATTTGCATGCATCAACCCCTTCCCCTCCCCCGGGTTTCTTTTGGCACCTTAGCTGGCAACCATTATTTGCTTAGCACTGTGCTTGGTGCTAGATATATACCAGGAGAAGAAATGGGCTTTTCCCCTGCCTTTATGAAACTTAATAACTGAGGTTCAGGTTGATATCACTATCCCAGGAATAGTCTCTCCTCTTCCCTGTGTCCTAGAAGAGATGTGTATCATTGTCCTGTGCCTTGCATTGTTAGTGGTGTCCTCATCACAATTAATGAAATTTTTAAAGTATACCTAAAATTACAAGAATCTTCAGATTTTTATTTGATCCTGTTTTTGTTTTTCAGTAGTTTTGCATATATTGAAATGTTAAGTACTGATCTCTCAGTAGAATTCAGTTCTTTAGTTTTACATTAGCTTTAGAAATTTCTAACTTATATACAAATCTTCAAAAATAATAGTTTTTTATTCACATTCCTATTCAGATAATTTCAACAAATTTCAAAGCTTTCTTTTTTTTTTTTTTTTTTTTTTTTTTTGAGACAGAGTCTCACTCTGTTGCCCAGGCTAGAGTGAGTGCCGTGGCGTCAGCCTAGCTCACAGCAACCTCAAACTCCTGAGCTCAAGCAATCCTCCTGTCTCAGCCTCCCGAGTAGCTGGGACTACAGGCATGCACCACCATGCCCGGCTAATTTTTTCTATATATATTTTTAGCTGTCCATATAATTTCTTTCTATTTTTAGTAGAGATGGGGTCTCGCTCTTGCTCAGGCTGGTCTCGAACTCCTGAGCTCAAACGATCCGCCCACCTCGGCCTCCCAGAGTGCTAGGATTACAGGCATGAGCCACCGCGCCCGGCCTCAAAGCTTTCTTATTGCTCTTTAGGAATTAACAGGATATTTTCTTTTTCCTTTGATAGAATTTTATTTGACTAGGTACATAAAAGACTCTGACACTGATTTCAAAAATGCCTAACAGTCAAAAAATGTCACTGGCTTTTAGTATTTAAGAATTTTGTTTCATTTTCCTTTATTTGATTTGATTTGTAGATAATATACATTATGAATTACGTTACCCTATTCTTTTGATTATATATTGTTATATATTGCATTCTAAAATAGCAGTAAAGCATGTTCAGTCATTTTCTTTTGAATGCTGAGAATGAACTCTTACCATCTGGCAGCTAGCCCTGGCTTTTTCTTCAGCCAAAATTACATCCCCAGTTTCCATTACCTCATTTACATCCTTTTTCACCCTCACTGTTTTTTATGCATTTAAAATTCCTCTAAGTTCTTTATTGTGTATTTTCTGAAGTTTACATTAAACCAAAGACTTGTGATACAAAAGAGCTGTGGATAGGGTTGTATTAATTTCATTCCCATGTTCATAGTTTTTTCTTTAAAAGCCTATATCTTTTTTAAGAGTAGCAGCTATACAGATCTGCATGCTAATCATAAACAAAATCAAATTTCCCCAGTTTGAACAGTTTGCCAGTGGCGTTTCCAACTGTGAATATTTCAATAAGTTGTTTTGTAATTTTTTGAGCAAACCTTAGCAGGAAAATAACTTTAATAACTAACATTTATTCAGCTCTTAACCCTATATGCCTGATACTGTACACTTTACAACAATTTTATAAGGTAGGTGATATTTGTATTTTACAGGTGAAGAAACTGAGGAAAGGAAGGTTAAGTTGATTTGCTATAAAGATATGCATTGTATCTATTTTATTTATAGTTCAAAGAAAACATTGTTGATTACATTAAAATTTTGTGGGCCTGTGATTAGGTTAAAATTTTGAGTTCATGGGTTTTTCCTATAATAATCTATAGAATTACAACTTGATAACTGTTAACCCCACTGATAAAACTGAAAAGTAAGCTTGTTTTTAGATGGCTTCCCCCTCCCCCCCCGGGGGGCAGGTCATTACATAAGTGGAATCATTCTTTTATTACTTGGTTGTCTTTTACAGATACTAAAACAAAAGACTAAAAACTTGTTAGGGTATAATAATCTTCAACTTACTGTTAAGATTAATTTAAATATACAAAAATCATGTCACTTTAGTACAGATTTCTAAGTAATTTAAAACATTTTCATAAATTGCACCAATTTTTATAGGCTTTTTATATTGTTAACAGTAGGAATACTAAGAAATATAATGCTAAAAGAATTAGCACTCTCATATGATGACTCAAGAGTTAAATGAATATTAGACTGAAATTGATTTTTACACTCTACCAGGCTTGGAGCATGAGGATAAGTTTATTTGTAGGTATCTACTAACTTTCAAGTTGCTGTCTAATTTTGGCATTTTTCGAAAATCTCAAGTTTTCACAGTCTGTTTCAGAGAGGCCATGTATCCTTGGGCATTGATGGCCTCCCACTGAGTACAGAATACAGTCTAAATCTTTTGTCAGATAAACTTTATTAATTTATTAATAATAACTGAACATAAGAAATCCTTCTATAAACCAGCTCCAAGGCAAGGTTATAGTTCAGTCTCACTGAAGGTAAGGTAAATATATCTTTATTCCTAGGTAACCTACAAAATAGGTAGCTCTTGAACCTTACTACCACACAAGTGACCTAACCTGTTCTCTCACAACACTCTCTTTAGGCTGAAATTCCTACTATGTCTATTATTGCCTTAATTTTTCTTTTTATTTGTTTATGGTCCAGCCTCGTAACTACCTGCTACATAATAACTGACATGCCTCTATTAAGTTTACAAGTGAAGATTATGGATCAATGTAATTTCATACCTGAAAACTTGGATATTGTTTTTTAAAACACATTTATTGATCACCTACTCTATACAAGATGCCATGATTGGTATTACAGAAAGTACAAAGATGAGTAGTAATAATATGATAGTTGAAATCTACTGAGTCCAAGCTTTCTGATTTGAATAGCAGACAGGTTTTTTTTTAAATAGTAAGGATCGGTAATTTTTTTTAAAAAAAGTATTAATAAACGCATTTAGAATTGTAATTCAGATCTGTAAAATCATTACACTAAATATTCTGCATTTTTATAATAATATTTTGCTGATTTTAGAACTACATAAAATACATTTCAGGAGATTTTCATTTGTATAATTGTTTTCATAAATTGACCATTATTGACCATAATGCATGCATTTCTGCATTTTTTTAAAATGATACGTATTTTAATACCATGGGTCACTTAATTCTTTTGGGAAAATTGGCATAGAATATATTGGCAAAAACTCACATTTAATCATTACATGTGGAAGGCACAAATTCAATTTGAAATAACTTTTATTCAATGGAAAATGTATTTTCTGTAGGCAAAACTAGAGGTTTCTCTCTAATTTCCTGTCTGTATTTTTATAAATAAAATGTATTACTTGACTAAAATTTAAAAATTTTTTTTCCCCTGGAAGTTAGAGATTCTCATAGTTTTTAAATAAATTGTTAAGTATCTTGAACATGTATTCAGTTATTTAAAATAAAGCTTTGTTTTATAATGTGGCAAATATTTACATTTTAGAAAACACAACTTTGCCTGTATCTCCTCAATATAATTTTTAAAATAACTAGGATATGGAGACAAAAAATCTTCTTCAGTATATTGAAGGCAGATGAAATTACATTCATTGATCCCCTTTTATAGTTATGGTAAAATTCATTTTAAAAACTATTATCTGTAGAAATAAATTGTGCAAAATAATATACATGTAACATTTACATTTTTAGGAACTAAAAAATACAGAGTTTATGTCACTTAAATTGGGGACTGTCTCTCTTCAGTCAATAGGCTTGATCATCATCTGAACTGCTCTCAAGGAGTATGACCCGCCTCTGTATTCGGCCCAAAAGATTCCATCCTGGTGCTTGCTTCTGTAGTGGCCTCCCCTGTACCACACTCCGTTTAGGTTAGAATGTGCACAGGCATTGTACCACCAGCCGCCTTTATGAAAATGGGCACAGTTTCCTTTGAAAGAAAAAATATAGATACAAAAGTAAAAGTTTTTTTTGAAATGTGGTATTCTGTAAACTATCAAAAACTTACTCTATCTTTGGAGCAACTTCAGCTTCCCTTACTGATTTCAGTTACCTTTACCTTAGTAGTTTTGTTCCTTCATTATTCTTTTTTGCTGTTGCACCAGCTCCTTGAAAGATCACTTGAATTGCCTTTTTTTTTTTTTAACTTGCTCTTTGCTTGCTTAGTATGTACTTTTTTTAAAAAAGGGGGGGAGGATTTAATTTTCTAGATAGGGTAAATAAAATGCAAGCAGTGTTTGCATCTGACAGAGATACAGAGGAAGATATTGGGAAGGAATAAAATATAGAGTTGCCAAAGAAGAACATAAAGTTTGGGGAAAATTGAATTCTCAAAATAGCAAAATATATAAAATAAAATAGCACTACCAGCAATCAGATGAGTTTTTGTATATAAGGCATATGTTATGGTCATATCTCTCTTCTTTTCTCCCTATTTTACCACTGTGAAATAGGTTAAAAGAGAGATCTGTGTACTGCTTGCCAAGATACAACTGAAGAGAAAAATTACTTTTCGGGGGCAGGGGGAATCTCTTTAACAGAGCCAGAAACCTGGGTTAAAAAGGCAAAAGCCTATGAAAATTAAATGTGAGATTATATGGATGGTCTAATTGATCCTTTCTAATGAAATATTAATTTACCCTCTGAATCAAGCTTTTTGCTGTTCCTTATACCACATGTCGTAGTCATCTTGCTTTTCCCCTCTCAGAAATGCTTTCACACATGTATGCAAATGGCTTGCCTGCTTTACTCAGCAGTTGCCTTCTCACAATAACCCTTCCTAGCTAATGCATGTAAAATAGTATCCACCCCAGGCACTGCTCTTCATCACTTTCTACTCCCTTACTCGGTTTTATTTTTTTTAGGGTACTTATTGCCACCTAGCAAATCATTTTGTCTCCTCCTCCTAGAGAGTAAGCTCCAGAGGCAGAAACTTTATTCACTTCTATATCCTCAGCACCTACAACAGTGCCTCATACATGATAGATGTTTGGTTAGTATTTGGTAAGAATTTTAGGCAACTTAGATGAATATGTTTTTGTTTTGCTTTTTTCCCACAGAACTTTTTTCTTTACAGAGATCATAGTTTGGGATTTCCTTATAGAAGAGATCCTAAAAGCTATTTCTTTCAATAGGTTATATTTCCTTTCTGTCCAAAATGACCTTTCATAAAAGATTTTAATAGCATATACTTTCATAAGTAGGTCTTATTTAATGCATGTAAGGTGATGATTCTATAAAGAATGAAAGTTGTATTTTTTTCTTACTCACCTGCATACATATCTTTGTCTCTGTCCAGTGTGGTGAATTGTTTACCATTATGCCACATCATAGAATCCCCTGCATTTCCCTGGTAAGTTCCCAGACGCAGTCTATAGAATTCACTTTCAGATTCCAGACGAAAGCTGCTGTATTCTGCATAAACTTTTTTATCACTCCAGTCTTCTAATTCAATCAACAGTTTATAATTATCTTGATTACTAAGCATATAGATATTTTCAAGTCCAAGCCAATATTCTCCATCAATGTTTCCAAACCCTTTCTGTTAATAAATGGAGAAACATGAGTATGCAAATAAGTGTAGATAGTAAACATATTTATAGAGAAGTTTTTTCTTTTTTATTTCAGCATATTGTGGGTATACAAATGTTTAGGTTATGTGTATTGCCCTTGCCCCACCCGAGTCAGAGCTTCAAGTGTGTCCATCCCCCAGACTGTGGCACCACACCCATTAGGTGTGTATATACCCATCCCCTCCTCCCCCCATCTGCCCAACACCCAATGAATGTTATCACTATATGTGCACTTAAGTGTTGATCAGTTAAAACCAATTTGGGCCGGGCGTGGTGGCTCACGCCTGTAATCCTAGCACTCTGGGAGGCCGAGGCGGGTGGATCGCTCGAGGTCAGGAGTTCGAGACTAGCCTGAGCAAGAGCGAGACCCCGTCTCTACTAAAAATAGAAAGAAATTATATGGACAACTAAAAATATATATAGAAAAAATTAGCCGGGCATGGTGGTGCATGCCTGTAGTCCCAGCTACTCGGGAGGCTGAGGCAGAAGGATTGCTTGAGCCCAGGAGTTTGAGGTTGCTGTGAGCTAGGCTGACGCCATGGCACTCACTCTAGCCCGGGCAACAGAGCAAGACTCTGTCTCAAAAAAAAAAAAAAAAAAAAAACCAATTTGATGGTGAGTACATATGCTGCTTGTTTTTCCATTCTTAGGATACTTCACTTAGTAGAACGGGTTCCTATAGATAAGTTTTAAACATTCGATAGAATAAAGACATTGCGACTTAAGTGGTAATGTAAACTACCATTTTAGTTGATCACCTGATTTTTATAAGCCCCACGTTGTCGTTTTGCTTTTTTTAACGTGTCAGTATTTATTTGCATATCCAGCTTCAAATCCTACAAATAAGCCAAAGGCAAAAGAGAACAAAACTTACTCCTAGCTTCTAAAATCTAGTGAACTACTCAGATTCTTAAGGGTTCCTGATCTCTCTCGTACTCATCCAAAGAGCCAAAAATTTTTTTCCTAGTAGTAATCCTTGTAAAATAGTAAGTGTACATCTAAGTCATCCATACTGAGAAGGAGCATTGTAAAGTATATCTTCAGGTTCCTTTTTACATTTTAATTTTGCCTTTAAAACCAGAAGTGTGAGAATCATCTTTTTGACAGATGTAGATAAAGAAAAAATATGGATAGTTATTTCTTAACATTTATTGCATAGAATACTAATTGTTTATTACATAGAATGCATATCTCATTTATTGTACAATGGCAAGAGCTGCTTTGTTTCATCTCTCCTAGGTCTGAATCACTGATTTACCTTATAATTTTCCCAATTTCTGAAAAAGTTGACAGAACCATCTGTTCTTTTCTGAATAACAGTCCAACCCCCAGGATCCAAACTGTTCTCACACCATAACTGCAATGGTCCTTTGCCGTTTTCAGGTTTAATCATGTAAATACCGCTGACTGAATGCCCAGCTTCTTGGGCTTGCTGACAGTCTTTGAATGGTCCTGCAATTTAAATACCATTGATTATCAGGAAACTTAATATGAAAAAAGATATATTAAAATAGTTTTTAATCAAGATACTTAACCTTTGTGTCTTTACAGATGCCACTTTTTATCTCTAGTATGCACAGTACTATTGAAGTTTAAAGAAACTAAATAAAGGGATTACTCCACTCCCATTATCCTAGAGCATTAACTTGTTTCATTTTCCACTGTTCTTCTCTTTGTTCGTGTACATACATTTTTATATTGTTATAACTCTAATGCATGTAGAAAATAGGATTCTATCTTTTTAACAAACATTTCTGTGGAGCTATAGTCTGCATTCTGGCACTTATAAAAGCTATGGAATAGCCATTGACATTGATATATCAGTGTTTATTCTTTTGTCATTGGACATTGAGGTTTTATCTGGCTTTTGCTATTATAAATATTGTAACACTGCACAAAGTATCTCCATTTTTATTGGCTTCATTTTTTCACATTTACTTATAAGAATACTAAGAGGTTGATCTATTGGATCAAGGGAGTATCAGCTCTTTTATAGGTCTTCATAGTGCCAGATTTATAGTTTTGGAAATTTTGATTTTGGTGGAACACACTATAGTCCCTTGAGATACTCAAAGGAAATGGGTACCATAGTCTAGTAAGTTCTAGAAATGCAAAATATTGTTTCCCTTTTGGAAACTCACAATGAACAATTCACATATTAAAGACTGAGAAGCCCTGAAATAAATAAACTGGAGTTTTCCAAACTTACATACTCTTAACACATTAAACTGCCATGTGAGTTGTATTTAATTCACATTGATTTTGAGCCCAGGGCCTTGTGAAGCATATGTAACTGAAGTTGGTTCGTGAAAATTTTGTTGATGTTCTTACTGTTACAGTTAATATTGATAATTTAATTGCATATAACTCATGCACAGAAAACAGTAAAGAATAACAAATTTTTCATTAAATTAGAAAGGATCATTTTGTTTTCAAAGTTTTTATTCTATTTTAGTAATATGACACTGTGGCCCCAAGGACAAATTTTTTTTTTTTTAGTGTAGCAGTCAGTATGTTAAATTTCACGCCCCGCCCCCTGACTCCTGCAGCAGTTATTAATAGCCCAGAAGAATACATTGCACAGCTGGGTTCGGTGGCTCATGCCTGTAATCCCAGCACTTTGGGATTGCTTGAAGCCAGGAGTTTGAGACCACCCTGAGCAACATAGTCAGACTTGCATCTCTGCAAAAGTTTTTAAAAAGTCAATTAACTGGTTATGGTGGCACAAGCCTGTAGTCCCAGCTACTAGGGAGGCTGAGGCAGGAGGATTGCTTGAGCCCAAGCATTTAAGGCTGCAGTGATCTATGATTGTGCCAGTGCACTCCAGCCTGGGTGACAGAGCAAAACCTTGTCTCTTAAAAAAAAAAAAAAAAAAATTCAGGAATTTTGACCTAAATGCCTTTTTTAAAAGAGTTGTGTCAATTTATATAACCAATAGTAATTTTCTTATTTAATCTATCCAGTGACCCTATGATAGTTTATAGGTCTTCTACAGATAGAACAATTAATTAAGGTCATGTATTTTAGAAGGTAGTAATCCCTAGGCTTAAACTCATTTCTTTCTAATCCCAGATCCGTGCTCTGAACTGCTGTGCTGCATTTGCTCTCATGTTATTTCAGAGTTTTAGGTATTCTCTATTTTTAACATAAGTTCTTCAAATTTTTTAAAATGCTAAAAACATTTTATAAAATTACTTGTAGGGTGTCTGATTCTTGCACTTGTTATTTCCATATTTGTAGATCTAGAGAAAGATAAATTCTAATTTTACTGAACATTCTTTAGTTACACCCTTTTTCAGTGTTTGAGCCTTTTTTATAAGCATGCAAAAATATTAAGTGATTCAGAATTGAAAATTACCCTAAAGAACTATTAGAACAAAAAAGTATGAAAATTCTGATTGTCAAAAAAATTTTTTTTTCTTTTTTGGGACAGGGTCTCACTGTGTCTCCCAGGCTAGATGCAGTAGTGTCATCATAGCTCACTGCAACCTCAACTCCTGGGCTCAAACAGTACTCCTGCCTCAGCCTCCCGAGTAGCTGGGACTTCAGGCTACCACACCTGGCTAACTTTTCTATTTTTTGTAGAGACAAGATCCTGCTGTTGCTAAAGCTGGTCTCTAACTCTTGGCCTCAAGGAAGAGCTTTTGCCTTGGCCTCCCAAAGTGCTAGGATTACAGGCGTGAGCCACCCCTCCTGGCCTGATGGTCAGATTTTAAATTTTAGTAGAAATGTTAAAATTCTAACATGCATAATTTTTAGAAATTATGTGAAAATAGTATAGTCAAGTAAAGTTCTTACAAGAATTTCTGTGCTATAAGGATAATAGGATTGCTGAAATTTTGAGCAATGTGTTATCTATACTTTGCTAAGTATATACAGTGTCCCTTTTGGGCCTTATTGGAATAGTATTAATCTTGTTAAATAGTTATACAACAATATCATTACAAAGGGGTTCTTAAGATTAGGAGCTCTTCCTGCTAGATTGCTGTTTGAGAACAGAGTATTTTTGTTTTTCTTCTGATTTAATGTCATTGTTTTAGCCCTTAGTAGGCTCAGTTTTTTTCTAAATTAAATGAATCAATTAATCTACTTTCTCATTTTAAATACAAGGAAATTGAAAGCCACAGGCAAAAATCAAGAGAACATCAATTTCTCTAGTTCAAATTTTTATTTTGTCACATTTATATTTCCCTGTTTCAGATTCTTAACAATTATAATACAATGTCCATAGCACTACAGATTACTAATAAAAAATTTGAGAAATGGGAAAGACGGTATCTTTCTTGGATTATATTTATTTTAGGAATTGTATTTTTTAGTTCTGGAGTTGCAATTTGGTTCTTTTTTATAGTGTTTATTTCTCCTTTTAGATGTCCTATCTTTGTGTTTATTATGAACATATTTTCCTTTAAGGCATTGAAGATAGCTATAATAACTACTTCAAGATTCATTCCCCTTCTATTCCAAATTTGCTAAGAGTTTTGATCATGAATGGATTTTCTGTTTTCTTCAAAGGCTTTTTATGTGTCTACTGAGATGATAGGATTTTTCTTTTTTTTTTTTTTTTTTGTTTGTCATGGTGAATTATATTGATTGTATTTTGAATGTTAAACCAACCTTATTAAGATTCCTGGAACAGATTCAACTTTATGAAAGTATTCAGAGCCCTTAACACAATGCTTAACAAAGCAGTCATCATCAGTAACTGTTAGTCCCTTTTCTCCTTTATTGCTCGTCTTAATACATAGTGGTAGCTTATTTAATAACTTAAGTAACTTATTTAATAAACATCTTATTTAGTAAATTTAATATGGTTAATCAGTGGTGAATGTAATGTCATTTCTACTGCAGAAAAATAATACATTCCTGAAAAACCTCATGTTGTACAAATTCATGCAGAAAAATAATGGCTGATTTTAGCTGTTAACATATTTTGTATTCAGACGCAGTTAACTGTGGCACAAAACATTAATATGCTTGGGGAAAAAATCCTGTGTAAACCAATATAACCTCTTTATTTGACTACTACTATTCTCCTTTTTTGCCAGTCACATATGAACTACTTCACATTACAGAAACATGCATTGTAGTCAAGTTGGAGAAGGGTAGAAAGGCTGTATTTTAGATAGGATGAAATTTACAGAATTTTAGTTTTTTATGCGGGAGTGAGATGGAAGGAAAAGTATGACTCCCAGGTCCATACTTAGATTATTTTGTGTAATCCATGGTAGTGTATTCTTTTGCTTATAGGACTCATAGGTAAGGACTTTATCTTTTGGTGTATATCCATAGCTTGAGCCTACTTAGGCAGTCAGATATTTGTGGAACTTAATGATTTCTGGGAAGTTTCCAGAATTCCCTCAGTTCTATATTATTCTTTCAAATGTCTTTTCTGCATCTACTATTGACTGTTTTAGAGTCGAGAGATAGAGAAACAACCTTAGAGTCAAGTGGGAAGTGGAAAAAGTGGCAAGAAAGATAATTCCACTACAGTATGTTAAGTACTTTGATGGAGTTATGCAGGGTACTTGGTAATAAGAGCTAGCTGAGGTATCTGAGGAGCATTCTTCTTGTTTTAAAACCAATTGGCATTTTAGTTAATGCATACATGAAAGTGGTTTTGTTGTAATATGCATAAATATTTCTCTCATTTCAGAAATTTGTGTGTTATGTGAATGTCACTTTTGTATTGCTTATTCTGTGAATATCATTTTTGTAAATGTTTACTATGCACTCATTTGATTATAGTTTTGACAGTTTACATTTTACATTTAAGTATATATTCAAAAGTTGGACTTTCATTAGGTTATTTGAATTGTAAAATATGTAGCAACATCAAGGTTTTGAATGTTGACAGAATATTTGTCAAATAACCATTTGTTCCATCGAGCTAGACTCCTGCCATTTTATAGGCACTCAGATGTTTAAACAAATTGGAGAGTTCTGGGTTTTCTGAATCCAGCTTTCATTTGGATAAGACTTCAATTATACAAATTTGAGATTATCTTTGTCTTTAATTTTCAACCTGTTTTTTGCAGTGGGCTTCATGTTTATAGTTTGGGTGTCTGTTAGACTTAGTTGATATAAAGCTTTAGGAAAGTTTAGTTGAAATCCTTTTCTAGAAGATATGGATAAAATTAGTGGTGCTTATAGCTACTTTTTTCCTTCTCAGTAAAGATGGTAAATATCAGAAATCAATATTTGTTTATGTTTATTTTTACAAATATACCATTAACCTGTCTTAACCTACTGTATACTGTTGATCTTGGCAGAAATATTTTCTTATTACTTGCATATCTTATTTACTTTCTGCTCTAGAATTAGATTACAGATTGTTCCTATACTAAATGTTTGACTGCTTTCTCTGTACCATAGAGAACTTTGCTTAATAGGAATTCTTAAATGACTAATAGAAAATTGCTAGCTTTATTCTTGAAAGGTCAAATTTAACTTGTAGATTTGCATATTACTAGAAATAAATTGATTGACGTGATTTAGGAATTTGTTCATGATTGTTCAAAGGGTATAGAATGGAAGTGCTTTTCTTTTAAAAATGGGAATTTTAATTATCTTCGCTTTTTTTTGCAATATTCTTCTCAAAACAGGAAACTGGAATTTTGTACATTGAATTTGAAGAGCAGTCTCTCTGTTCCATAGTTTATGTGATGATTAAAATTTATATAGGGCTAACGAACTTCAATTAATAGATCTGACTCATAGAAAAATGTTAGTCAGTCATGCCACATTATTTCCCAAGATGTATTCTTCATTAAGAACCCATATTTAAAATAGAACAATGGGACCAGGCACAGTGGCTCACGCCTATAATCCTAGCACCCTGGGAGGCTGAGGCGGAAGGATTGTTTGAGCTCAGGAGTTCGAGACCAGCCTGAGCAAGAGCAAGACCCCGTCTCTACTAAAAAAATAGAAAGAAATTATATGGACAGCTAAAAATATATATAGAAAAATTAGCCAGGCATGGTGGCGCATGCCTGTAGTCCCAGCTACTGGGGAGGTTGAGGCAGGAGGATCACTTGAGCCCAGGAGTTTGAGGTTGCTGTGAGCTAGGCTGACACCACGGCACTCTAGCCCAGGCAACAGAGTGAGACTCTGTCAAAAAAAAAAAAAAAAAGATTTCATGCTTACTGGGAGCCACCTCTAACATACGTGTCCTTCTTCTATAAAAAGAACTTTTAAATTAAACTACAAGGAAAATCTCTTTGTGATGGGAGCAACAGATAACCAATTTAGAACTTTCAAGTAATTAGTTAGCTCCTAGAATCTTTTGAGAGGTAAAATTTTTAATTTGCTTGTTAGTTAACTATAAGATAAATATATTTAACAGCATTTCTGGGGTGGGAAGTTTGAGGCAAAGACTTTCTAAAGTGGTAATAGAGTCTTTCTTATAATAATATGAATTCCTTAGTTTACTAATCTGTTTGCTTAAACTGCAGTTAGCAACCCAAGCTTTTATTTTTTGACAATTAGTTTTCATAATTGGTTAATTATGGTTAATTCCAACAGCACCTTTGCTTAACCAGTCTTTTTATTTTGTATTAAGCGTTAATATAAACATTCCTCTCAAACCAATTGTACCTAAAAAATTTACTAATGGGCTGCATCATAAATAATTTTAAAAATGTAAATATTCAGTGATTTAAAACAAGCCCACCACTAAAAAGCACACTTTTAGTTTCAATTACTGCTTTTCAAATTTAACCTTTTAAGCTTACCTTTTATGTCTCTGTATATGTAATATAACAAGACAAGGCAAATAAAGGGAAATGCACAAAAAAAGGTAGTAATTAATGATGGTCAGACCATACCAGATCATACACAAAGCATTTTCAACTGTAATACCTCATCTAATCATCACAACAATCTCTTTTACAAAAGAGGCAACTGGACCTCAGAAAAGCTTTGCCAGAATCCAAATTTCTTGATATTCAGATCTATGCTTTTATACACTGTGAAAGAACTTTCTCAACTCCACTTACATACAAGGAATGAACTCATTTTTATAAATATACTATTTGTAAAAGAGTAATGTTTTCTTTTATGAAAGACTAACCCATGTAGCCACTAAATAATATTAACAGTTAAGAATTTTATTGATGGCAACTTTTCAGATGTATAATTACATTTCCAAACCTTTTGTTTTTAAGGTAGAAAAGAGGTGATGTTTCTGAAAAATGATTTTTAACTAAAAAATTACCATCTTTAAGTTTGTTTTTCCATGTGAATTTTTCTTATATGTATTTTAAAAGAAAATATAAAATTACCTGTTTTTAAAACACCTTTTTAAAAAAGTATGGTGAAATATACATAACATAAAATTTACTATCTTAACCATTCTTAAATATACTATTCAGTGGCCTCGGACTCCTGACCTCAAGTGATCTTCCCGCTTCGGCCTCCCAGAGTGCTAGGATTATAGGCGTGAGCCACCACACCCAGGCATGTTCAGTGGCATTAAGTACATTCATGTTGTTGCAACCATCACCGCCATCCGTCTCCAGAACTCTTTTCATCTTGCAAAACTGAAACTATAACCATTAAACAACTCCCTATTCACCCCTCCCCACTACCCCTGGCAACCACCATTCTTCTTTCTGTCTCTATGAATTTGACTATAAGTGCTTCGTGTAAGTAGAATCATACAGTATTTGTCCTTTTGTGGCTGATTACCTTTTAAAATACAAATTGTGTATTTTCACCTTACGTATTTAAAAACTTTAGGATGACAATGTACCTACATGTAAAGTACAATAATATAAATTTCTTGGTGCCAGGAGCATCCATGAGTACATCAGTAACCATCTATCTTTGCCCTTCTTTGTGCAAGCACCCAAACAGTTTTAGATATCTTTCTCAGAGAGATATAAAAATAATATGAAAAAATAGTTGAGCACATTATATAAAGAAAATAGCATGCCTATTGTTGCTGTGTGATTTGGTAAGAATCACAGAGTAACGGAACTGGAGAAGGGTATTAGAATCATCTAGTCCAATCAGCACTCTCCTTGTACAAATGAGAAAACAGAAAGAGGCAAAGTGACTTACCCGAGGTTACAAAACAAAGGTAATGGTGGAACCAGGTTTTCTTAATTCTGTGCTTTCCCTTGTATGTTCATTGGTCTACAAATTAATATAATAATTCACATGGTGTAGCTAATTATGCCCTGTATTTGAGACCGACATTTGTAGAATAAAATAAGTAAAAGGTTAATGTTTACTTAAAACAAAAAATAATGAATAATTTTTATATTAAAGATTGGTTTATTGGGGGTATTGAAACCATTGTTTCATTAAAGCAAAATATTTTCAAGGGGACTTTTGAATCATCTAAATCCCCAACATGGGATTTAATTCTGTAACATTACCTTTTTCTTGTACTAAAGTTCAATTGTATGATAAAACCTAGAAATGATATATTTCATTTTGTATGGTCATTTTCTTAGAAAAGTTTGTCAGTGTATAAATATGTGAATAATCATTTCTGCTAAAATTGGTGATACCATTCCCTTAAGATTCAGGGCCCACATAGAGTACTCCATGGCACTCATCTCCATACTTACATAATTGTACACCTCGTCAGTTTAAAGAAAAGGCACATACCTCAATTATGTTTGTTTATGAATTATATATACAAACCACCATACTGATAAATTATATACACTAAAACTTACACAAAGCATAAGTTTTTAAAAATGGCATCAAAAATAAATATAAATATAAATTTTTTCTTTCTATACCCAGTGGATCACTTTGTTCACATTTTCCCTTTGGAAATCAAAAAGCTTGAGGATATTAATAATGATCATATTTATCTAATTTAATTATACTCTGGCCTGTTGCTACTGTACATTAGAATTGTATAAAATAAATGTATCCAGTACAATATAATGTATTAAAGTACTTTCATGAAGGTCTTGGGAATGACAACTTTAAGAAGCTCTATAAAAATATTATCAAATCAGCTAACATTTAGCAGTTGCAAATAGACACAATATCCATCTGCCAGGAAGGAGCTTATAATATAGTTGGAGGGCATTTTATTTAGATGTACTTATGTGTGCATGTAAAGATGACTGATAATTTTAAGAGGGAATGTATGGAATATCGTGTGCATGTTACAGAGAAATCACTTCAAGCCTGTGGGAGCAAACACGGGCCTCAAGGAGGAGTTGCAATTTTATTTGGTTGGTTGGTTTGAGCTTTATAATTTAAATAGGCAAAAAACATGGAAATATTTAGGAGAAAATAAGTAGATTCATTTTATTGGAGCAGATAGTTTTTGTAAAGGAAACTAATGGAAGGAAAGGTAGGCTTGATTCTTTGAGGAGGATGTTATTCCTAGCCAGTCTAAGTAAATTGGACTTTTTTTGTTTGTAGTGGGGAACTGCTGAGCAGAAGTGTGGTTATGTGGGTGGTTTCAGAAGATGGGATTGGTTGACAATGCAAATATATTTTGATGGATAGAGAAAATGGGAGTTAGACCAGTTGGCAGGCTATCCAGTTCGTAGTAAGACCTTACCATTTGAGTGCCAGGCACTGTTCTAAGTACTCTTCAAGTGTGAAACTCAATGAGATAAGTACAATTGTTATTCCCATTTCATGGATGAGGATACTGGGGCATAGAAAAAGTTTTTTTCCAAGGTTACACAACTGGTAACCCAGGAAATCTCTATGTTCTAGCTGTTGCCATGGATAACCTGAATCTAAGTTAGAATTTTTGCTCTGAATAGAAATGAGGGACATGTACATGAGAGACTGAAAAAGGGTCATGGTTAGAATTCAACTGACTGTGTATGGGGCAGGTGGGAAGTATCAAACATGAGCCAATTTAATTCAGAAACAAGTGGTAAATCAAAATAGAGAAATCAAAAGAATTTGATCCATCAGTTTTACTTATAAAAATTTATCCTAAGGATATAATCATAGAAAAACAAAAAGAAGAAAGTTATTTTAGAAAGTTACAAGAATGTTGATGACCATGTTTATGAAAGGAAAAAAGAAAGACATGGAAGTTATTCGGGGAACCTTTTTTTTAAAAGGTTTATTGGTATTTTCTAGATTTTCTTCAGCACATATGTATTCCTTTTGTAATACTAATTATTTCTAAAAGGAGAATGCTACTTTGGGAAAATTTTTTATTTTGGGGTTTATTTACTAATTCATTCGTTCATTCCTCAAGTGCCTGCAATATGCTAAACACAACATGCCAAACCTGATCCTGGCTAGATATTGAGATAGAATGATGAAAAGAGAGTTCGGTATCTTCCAGCAGTATTCAGACCGGGAGGGAGACAGATATATAGATAAATAATTTCAGTGTAATATGAAAACATGTTCAAGAAATAGTGATTTGGAAAAAGAGCCATCTAAGTATGTTTGTCTGAATGTGGGAAGTTATAACAATAAGAGTATTATTTGAGTTAAGCCTTAAAATCTGCTAAGTTGACAGGAAAGCTGAAAGAAGGTATTTCAATAAAGGAAACAGTAGCATGTGAGGTAATGGTAAAATATCCAAATGTAAACACCCAGCTTTGGTTAGACTCAGGAGAGAGAGCTCCATTCATGGGTCATCTGAGCAGTGGTGATACTTGAAGCCTTGAAGAAGGTATATGAGGCCTCTAAAACAGAATACCTTGAAGAAGGCCTTTTTAAGGAATAGAAGGGAAAAGGTGCCAGTGGAGGACCTAAAGTAGCAAGTCAGAATAATATAATAGGGAAGCCCAAGAAAACAGTGCTGTGAATGCTTAGTGGTATCTACCACTGCAGAGAAATACAACCACCTCATAATGTATTTCTTTCCAGTCTTTGTTCTGTGTTTTTGTTGTTGTTTAAAATTAGTTTGTAGTCTATACTGTCTTATGCCCTGTCTTTTCAATAAGTGAATGAACTAATTTGTTTACTCATATTTTTTACTTTGGGGTATTTGGGTTTTCCCCACCACTCTAAGGAAGCAAATCAGCTTGTAAAGGATTCAGAATGTCTTATGAGAAAATGGATGCAAGTGTAAAATAAATTTGAAATACATATTCAGAAAGTTAGCAGTGATGAATTACTCATCTTTGTTTTCTGGACACCTAGATCAGTGACTGATGTTGATTGAAGGGAAGAAGAAATGAAATTAAGAAGTAGAGATGGGGATCTTAAGATCAGTGAAAGAATTTTTTATGGTAATATGGCATATTTATTTGGATACAAGGTACAGATTGTAGTTTGCTTAGCCTTGGAAAATAAGAATTCCTTTTCCTCTTGAGGCTGGGAGCAAAAAGGCATGGGTTTTTGATACAGATGTTTTTAAGAACAAAACCCGATTAGACTCACTCTCAGTACAGCAGTAGATGAGTCATCTGCTGACAGTGGAGGTAAGAAGGTATAATTACAGGCTTGATAGTGAAAGCAAAATTTTAAATGTTCCTTTGGAAGAGTGTGATGGTAAGAACAGCAAGAGGTTGTTGAGCCGCAGCGAGCACCTAGTGGGAAGCTGATGGGATGGTTATAGAGCAGGACTCCATAGTTTAGGAGTGGAACATGGACAGATTTGTCTCAATGACAGTAGCCCCTAGATACAAGAATTTGGATGGAAGACTACTTTTTTCACAGAATACGCTCTTGGAACATTAGGGCTGGGAGAGGAGATGTACTTAAGTTCAATTTTTGATGACATTAATAAAAAACAAAAATGGAAATTTAATGTACATGTGTAACTCCACCAAAATGAAGAAGCATTTATTATGAGCATTGTTTCATAAACCATAAAAGATATTAACCCAATACTTGCATTTTTGACAGTAACTCACCTTCATTGATAAAAGTTACTGGTGGTATCTTGAAAGGGCTTTTGGTGGGAGAAGTTACCGGATCAGGTGGTGGCATTAAATCTCTGGGATAACCGGGATCCCTCTGTATCTCGTTACCTCCCAGCAGACCAGGAGTATACTGATGACCGTTAGGAATATGTTGTGGCACCACCTGGACAAGAGGGGGAGACACATGGGTGTCTTGTCGGGAAAATATCCTCAAGCACTGTTCTTCCAACAAAGTGATCATCACAGACTGGTTATTGACAAGATCAGTCAAGGAAGCATATTTCACCTCTAGTTCCCTGTACCTTGTTGCCATCTTCAGCATTTCTGTGGTGACATTGAGGATTTTGTTTTCCAACTGGGAAAGTTCAAGTGAATTATCCCTCTTACGGATAATCTCGTGTAATAGTTGCATATAGAGTTGAGTAACACGAGAGTTCATATTACGGCTTTCTTTTCTCAGAAGCTTTACCTCATTTACAATGTTTCCGTCTACATCCACCACCAATTGCAGTACATCTATCTCCCGCTTCTGCCTGGAGAGCACATCCTTCAGATTTTCAAGGTCCATCCTGGTGATCATGTCTTTAATGGTACCTGCATCTTGCCCTTTGGTGTTGACACAAATTGGCCCTGTTATTTTTTGTTCAGGTACCAGGAATGTGTATGCACATTTCTTTGCTTCTTCTTTACCATCTGTGGCACGAGGGTATCTTCTCTGGGTTATTTTTTTTATTTTGAATTGTCCTCCTCTGCAATGTCCAATGCCCATTAGTAGGAAGAATAGCACACCTAGTAGCGTCCAGATAAAAGCCTTCATTTTGAAATGAGGTTGTACAACAGCGTCTTTTGAAAAAAAATCAGTGAAGGGAAAAAGCAAAAAGAATTCATATTAATCTACATACAAAAACTAAGGGGAAAACTGAATATTTATTGGTATTAATAAATTAGGCCAGATTAACTTTGTTAAGTTCTTAAATTCAATTTTAAGTTATAGTACTTTGGCATTTGTTTAAAGATTAGGTTTTGGAGAATAGCTCCTCCAGGTACCACCTCATTGTAATGCTTCTTGTTCCCCAGCTCATTGAGCAGATTTTGGTCAGTGCCCACTGGGTATGAAGGCACCCTGTGAGGTGCTATTGGGACTTTTGAGATCCTGATAAGACACCTTTCTTATCTTTAAGACGCTTACTGCCTTAAGACTATGAAAATGGTATACAATGTTAGTAAGGCCTTAATTAAAACATTCTTGCCTAACTAGTATTAAAATTACCAGGTGACTTTACTAGTCAGTGTTTTAGATTCATACTATACAGTTTCAATTAAATTGGTCCTCTGTAATAAGTACCATGTCTTTTTTACCTATCAAATTTAAAAAAAAAACCATTTTAGACAAATCGCAAACCAGACAATTTTAGCATCATATGTTTTTTGGTTTTGTAGCATCTCTTATTGGGATTGGTGACAGGTTTAAGAATGATAGACTGCTCGTTATTGTGGGTAATTGTGTTTCCTGAACCATAATTACATACATGCTCTAAGCTTATAGATGATTCTGAAGGTTCATTCTTCTAACAGAGGTTCTACTGTACTATATTTTAGTAAAATATTAATAACTTTCCACAACCATTACCAAGGAAAGAAATGTATCTATAATTGAATAGGAATGTTAGAGTTGGAAAATGCCTTGGAGACCATCTCATTCAAGAACCTCGTTGCACCCATGTTGAAGGCCAAGGCCACACAAATTTTAGAAGCTGATCTAGATTGGGTTCCCTGACCCTCAGTCAGTATTTATAGCAGCAACGTGTATGCTAAAATCGGTGCTTGGAATGTTTTGTTTTTGCTGTGGCAGATGAGAAATACTTGTTCTTTAGGGTACAGTTTCTTCTGAGGAAACACTAGAACTAGTTCCAAGAGCTAAGACTTCCTTTCTCTTTAATTACCTCCCAAAAATGTATTAGTAGTAGAATGGGTAACGTGTATTTGTTCCATCAGGTTCACTAGCAAGTTGCTATATTGCAGTCTACCTTCCCACTCATAAACTTGATTCCTATCTGCTGTTTTTGAAGGATGGCAGTGGTTAGCCTAAGATAGATCTTTTCTATTCAATTTTCCACCTAACTACTTGTTTCTTGATTTGAGAAGCCAGGTCCTAAGTTGTTTATGCCTATTATAAATAACAACACAACAATAACAGTAGTTAATACTTATTGGGTGCTTGTTCAGTGACAGGTACTGTTTTAAGCCCTTTACCACAAGTCTGTGAGGTAGATTATTATGATCCCCATTTTTAGAAGAAAAATTTGGCATCCAGAAGTTAAGTACGTTATTAGTCACACAGCTTCTAAGCAATGGAGGCAAAATTTGAACCCATGCAGAAGACTTTAGAGTTCATGTTTTTAATTAACCACTACATTATATGGCAATATATTCTAAATTATTTTCTATCAACAACACTGAGACAGTCCCTTATATTTATGTAGCATTTAATACATGTTAACTATTTGCATTCACAACAATACTATGAAGTAAATGCTTTATCATTTTACAAAGGAATAAAGTTCTGGAGAAGCTAAACCGCTCAAATGGGATTCAAACCTTCTCCTCCTGACTTTTCTAGACCTGCGATTTTTATCCTCATAACTATGGAGGAGTCGTAAGTTTATGTTTCTTGTTTTCGGCATCCTTTTCCTGGTTTGTATCTCTCTTCATTGACCAGCTAATTATGCAAAAGTATTTGTGGATTATTTTTGATAGAATTTGTTTACATCATTTTTATATCCTGGACTTCGGTGCTGTCATTCCTTTCCTTCTGTATGTATTCTGTAAGTTGGTATTTCTATCTCTAGCTTGTGATTATGGATCTCTCCCAAAAACAAAGATTTATGTCAATGAAATACAGACTTTGCAGCTACAGTCATGAAGACTACTGCTACTTTCACTTTCTAAAAACATGTCTCCTTATTTTTGGTGTTTTCAATTGAGTATGTTTTCAAAATAGATAAAGCAAAGAATGGATGGAATGTGGAGAATTATTTTTCTTTTATTTACTTAATCAAGATAGGATAAAAAAATAGGGAGGATGGGCTTATTAATTCATGTTTATATCAAGGCCTTTTTTTTAAAAAATGTGGGAGTCATCATTGATCCAAGGCTGCCTTTGCTGACTAATATCCAAAGCACACATGGATGAATACTTTTAGTTTATGACATCTGTAGAAAATTTAGAAAAAAAGACTTATACTATACAAGAGTTACCTATACCAAAACCGATAAAAGATTTCTTCTTACATTTTCAGATTCATGGAATTTAGATGTGGTTTCTTAAACTCAGGACCTTAAAATAAAATGTAAGCCACGTATCTCCTGGGTGTAAATGTATATAATGTCTCCTACATATTTAACTTACCCAGTGCTAAATTCCACTTGTTTTAGTTTAATAATAGAATGGAAACTCTTAGATCATAAAATTATTTTGTTTAAATAATTTCCACTATGATATAAGCTAGCAAGACAAGGAAAATTCAGAAACTATCATGAAACTTCAAAACAAGTAGAATTTTATGAACAATGTTCTGATTTAATAGCTTATATTAATACCAGACACAGATATTTATAGAACAGCTAAGAGCATATTATCCAAGACTGCTGTTGTGACTTTGAATCAGTGTTACCATTGAAGAACGAAACTCATTAAAATGCTAATCTAAATTAAAACAAAAACAGCTTCCTTTTGTGTATTCTCTCTTGGTTTATTGTGGTTCCTGTAAGATTAAATCATAAGATAAATCACTATCCACCATAAGAGAATCTGATCTAAGTTAATATTTGAAGGAAGCAACTAAAAGTTTATTTTTAAAAATAAATATAATTCCCTTTTTCTTACAAAAGTAATGGCTTCATTGTCACTTAAAGTAGAGCAAGGAGCCACATTTCTAAAGTAGTAGACTAGCTACGTCATGCCTAAAGAACTGGTTTTAAAAATACATTTACATTTTCTAAAAACATTCTCTTATTTAATATTTTCCCACATATGTTCAGTTTTAAAGTGAAAGATTCATAAATCTGTGTTACCTCATAAAACCTTTCAGTATATGTTAAAATTTTCCTAGATCCCAAGAGAATGTTATAAATTAGTTACAGTATACTTAACTATGTCTTTGCTTGGTTGTTTTTAGAAAAGAAAAAAAAAGTCTTCTTTGCATTGGGTTAATTTTGTTAGTACTATTTCTCTTCATAGTTGCTACATTGCCAGCTAGTAGAGAGAAGAATAAAAGTCAGGATTTACTTCCTTTCAAATGGTAAACTCATAGAGGCATTTAACTGTCTGGGTCATGCACTGAAAATAGCAAGAGGCAATGAAGTTAAATTTATGAAGCATTGAGGGTATGTTAGATAAAGAACCTCTGGATTGTGAAATATGTTCTGGAAAGAGACTTGAGAACAATCTAATCCCCTGGATATATTTAAGACAGGGATAAAGAGTTATCTGTGTGATTTGGGTTTCAGATTAAATGCAGTAAAAACTGAGGCTTTATGAGGTCCTGCACTTTTCATAGCAACAACAAAAATGAGAGATGACAGTATTTCAGATCTAGTATTGCTTAGAAATTTTATCCAAATTTCTTGTAAAATATGTTGAACAGGGATCCTTCCAGTATTCAGAGTTTTGAATCTTTAAGGAAAGGACATGAAAACAAAGTTGGAAAAAAATTTTAGCTTTACCATTATTTGCTATCAGAGATTCTTACCATTAATATCTTTAATTTTTAAAAGGCCAGAGAATCTGGTTTATTAAACCTAAGTGTCTTTGATGTTAAAGCTTACTATTGGTAACTAGTGATTTTACTTTTAATAGTTTTCATAACACTATTTAAAAAAGCTCCCAGATAGAATATTGAAGGAAACTCCTCTTTTGTATGGTTACCAAAATTATTTCTATCTTAAATTATTCTATATTTTGGGCCTTTTAATCTAGTATGCAAGTAATTACATCTTAGATGAGTTTTTATTTTCTATTGTTAATCCTCACTACTTACATAATACTCTTTTGTACGTATATCAATAACTTTGCTTTTCTAAGTAATTTCATTTGTAGCAGGTTTAATTTGTTACCCAAATTAAATTACTGTTACATGTAAACCTGGAAAACTATTTAAAATTTTGACTTTAGCAAGAAATAGATTTTTCTTAAAACTGTGCAAGAATTTCTGCCTAGTATTTGCTTATGCTGTAATTCAGGTTTTGCTGCAAAGCTTTTCAGTTATTTTTGTATCTTCTTGCCTTTGTTTTGTAACTATACTTTGAGAAACCCAACAGTTTATGTGAATCTTCAGCATTTATACTATATAGCTGTGAGAAGAGAAACTAATTATATTTACAGTTATTTTCTTTAGTTTGTATTCCTTTGTTTTTAATTTAATTTAATCATTGTGCTGTAAACCTTAAACATTTAATCTGTTACTTGCTAAAATTTCAAGTTTCACTAAAGCACTGGTTTTCAGAAACCCAGTATGCATTTATCAGTCTATAATCATATACAATAAATATCATTAAGTTGAACCTCAAAGAATCCATTAACCATCATAAATTATGTACTGTTTCCACATAAAGTTGCAAAATAAACCTTTTTCAGATGATAATTATAGTATATTCGAAAGTTCTTTAATAAGAGATTCTGAAATTTTTACTACCAATATAAAATAATTATGCATTTTTATATACATATTTTAAAATAAGAGAAATATTAAGTACCTTTTTGTATCTGTTGACAAAGTGACTCCAGTAACTTGCTGCCTTTATTCTTGATTTTTAAAATCAGTGTAGAAGTTTGTTCATCTGTGACTTTAATGCAGCTGCATTTTTGTTTTGGACCGTTGAATCCAAGCTGTAAGAAGAACTTCTTTTTCTTTTTACAATACTAATCAATTGAATTTGACAAGCCACCTATGTAATTTTAAGTAGTCTAGTGGAAGTTCTGGTCTGTGGGCTGTCTTTAATCCGGCAGAGAAAGCATTGTGGCTTTGCTCTGCCTGCCACATGGAGAAATGCAGTAACCAGCTGCAGCTAACCCAGATTGTATATACAGTACCCTTGAATAGTGATTCCCTCTTTCTCCGTAGATTCAAGTTCAGCCCACATATTACATCATCAAAAAATTGCTAGAGACTTAGGATTTCCTCTCTGTAGCCTTAAATAGGGGTGGGGGTAGTGGGATCAGCAGGAGGTTGAATAGCTTCGAACAAGGAGAGATTGTGCAGGTTGAAGGAAGGGCACCATCTGGAAACAGACTATCATAGTTCAGCGGGCAATTATAAAACAAACATTTTAGTCTGCTGGCCAGAGATCTTTTAAGTTGAATACTGAAAAAATAGTACTCAACTTCACTTGGAAGTAGTTGAAGCCTGATGAGTTTAGTTTTTGTTAACAAAGAACAAGAGCTAGACTTTGTCAAGAGGCAGCCACCTAAGTAATGTAATACTCTTTATAGCCTAGAAGAATTTTTAAACACTTTACTTACTAAGTTGCTATTTCAGGAGGTTTTTAACTTACAAGAAACTTGATGTTGTAATATGTTGTATCTACTGTATAATGTGTCTTAAGATAAAACTACTTGTATATATAATTACCAAAGATAAGTGAAATCACACCAAAAATGAGTGAAATTCTTTCAGATATTTAATATTTTTAATCTTAAATTCTGGTGTTATATAATGTAACATCCTCCTATTCTACAGAATGACCTCTCTTCTCTGTGTGAATCGTTCTTGTTATTAATTGATGTATTGTGGCTTGAATACAAACATAACCCTGAACTGAGTGAAAAACGAGAGCTCTGACTCACCACAAACCATGTGAACTTAGACAAATCACTGTACCTACCTCTGGCCCAGTTTCTTCTGCTATGAAAATACAGTATTAGAGAGGGAATTAGTGTTGAGTATCAACTATGCTATCATATTTCATTAATTGAAGAAATGTTAATTAAGTAACCCAATAGCTGAAGAAACATAAACTTAAGCATCTTAAGTAATTTGGCTTGGTACTTAAGTAGTGAACTGGGATTTCAATGTTATGCCAAAGCATCATGCCACATCATGCCATGCTGCCTCTCATTGAATTACCTAGATGCCAAATGCTGCTTTCTGGATAAATCTTTTGGACTTCTACTCCCTATTCTTCCTTGCCTTAGCTTGTGCTATTTTTCTCTTTCAGGTAGGGCATATCGTCAATCCACATCCTTTATTTAAAATGTGAGATTAATTTCTACCTCTTTCACAGAATTCTTTCTTTGAATTCCTATGGCATGCATGGGTATGCCAGGGGTTACAAATTTAAGGGCCTATAAAGGCAAATGCTCACAACAAGAATGAAGCAGGTAATATAAATGAGTGAAGTAAGCCAGCTGTAAAATAATAGAGGAAAATGAAGGTTATGTCATTATAACCATCTTTATGGTTAATTTAAAGGGATCTGCCCGCACTTTCTCAGTTGTACCTCATTGTGGCCATTAAGGATTATGAGACAATATTGCTAGTCCTTCCCTTTTTTCAGGAAAAGAGAGTCGTTTAGATTTTTCCTGTGATATTTCCTGATTTTAAAAACATTGAGTCAGATGGACTGCCAGCTTCTAGCCTGTGTTTTACATTATGTATAATTTCTTGATCATTCAGTGATCATGTTGTATTCACTAATAATTTTATTTGAGGGAAATATGAGATAGTAAAAAATTCCTCCTGAGCTTTTTAATTTGAGCGATCTTGAGCTTTCTAACTTAAGCAATTAGTGATATAACTACCCAAGGTAGAAAATTGGAATGACAGTTTTTGGGGGACAAATAATAGTTAGACATGTTAAATTGAAAATGAAAGCCAGGAGCTTAGTTCTATAAAGAGATTTCAAAAGTCATCAGAATTAGATGGTAACTGAAGTTACAGAACTAAGATACTACAGAGAAAGTACATGTAAAATGAGAAGGAAGATTAATGACAGACCATGGGTAATACCAGTTTCCAGGAAACATGAGGAAAAAGAAGAATGGTGGGGGGAGGGAGAGGCTAGGAAAGTAAGGTAGGAAAAACCAGAGAACTAGAAGAGGAGATTACATAGGAGGGGGAGATCAAGAGAGAGGTTTAAAGATTTATAGTGAGGAAAGTCAATAATGCCTTTGCCAAAATAAGTTTTAGCATCATGATAGCTGCTCATTTCAGATTATTTAGTGGGCTGAAGAGTGACTGGACAAAATTTAACTGACAAATGAATCAGTATCCACAATATATTAAGAAATTAGAGGCCAGGCACAGTGGTTCATGCCTGTAATCCTAGCATTCTGGAAGGCAAAGGTAGGAGGATTGCTTGAGTTTAGGAGTTCAAGACCATCCTGAGCAACAGCAAGACCCCACCTCTACTAAAAACAGAAAAATTAGCTGGGCCCACCTCTACTAAAAACAGAAAAATTAGCTGGGCGTGGTGGTGCAGGCCTGTAGTCTCAGCTACTTGGAAGGCTGAGG
The DNA here is from genome assembly GCF_041146395.1 of Eulemur rufifrons. Taxonomy (NCBI): domain Eukaryota; kingdom Metazoa; phylum Chordata; class Mammalia; order Primates; family Lemuridae; genus Eulemur; species Eulemur rufifrons. The sequence goes on from NC_090990.1 coordinate 89,758,265, forward strand.
CAGGAAGATCACTTGAGCCCAGGAGTTTGAGGCTGCATTGAGCTCTGATGATGCCACTGCACTCTACCCAGGGTGACAGAGTGAGACTGTGTCTCACAAAAAAAAAAAAAAAAAAAAGAGTTGTTCTTTGTGCAAAAAAAACATGTTAAATGTTTTTTAAAAAATTAGAAATCAATAAGAAAAAGACAATCCAAGAGGGGGGGGGAAAAGGACAAAAACATTTATTACATAGAAATATAAATGTTTAACCTCATTACTGATCAAGGAAATGAAAATTAAGACACAAGGAAATGCCATTTTATACTCACAAGTTTGGCAAAAATTAAGATTGATGTGATACCAAGCATTAGTACAAATGTGGATCAGCAGAAACTATCAAATAAAATGAATGAGTAAATTGTGATAAAATCACACATTAGTTTATTCTCAATTTAAGGAATTACAGCTGCATTTAATAGCATAGATAAGTCTTAGAAACAAAGTAATGAGACAAAGCAATCACAGAAAACCATATGTTTAAAAATTTATTTAACAAATGCTTATAAATTACTTGGTGTGTACTAAACACTTTTCTAACTTTATAAATATTGGTATTTAATCCACACATACATTAAAATATGATTTTTTAAAGCTCAAAAATAAGCAAAAGTAATATATTGTACAGGTATACAGATGTGTTTGTGGAAAAAACAGGAATAATCTTAAAATTCAGGGAATGTATAGATAGATAAACAGTATTGATGTAGTTCTGTTTTTAAGTAATATATTTTATTTACCCCAATATATTTAAAATGTTAACTTGTAACCAATATATGTTATTAATGAGATATTTTACATTAATTTTTCATATTAATTCTTCAAAATTTGTCTATTTTTTAACTTAAACACATCTTTTTTTTTTTTTTTTTTTTTTTTTTTTTTTTTTGAGGCAGCGTCTCGCTTTGTTGCCCGGGCTAGAGTGAGTGCCATGGCATCAGCCTAGCTCACAGCAACCTCAAACTCCTGGGCTTAAGTGATCCTCCTGCCTCAGCCTCACAAGTAGCTGGGATGACAGGCATGCGCCACCATGCCTGGCTGATTTTTTCTATGTGTATTTTTAGTTGTCCAGCTGGTTTCTTTCTATTTTTAGTAGAGATGGGGTCTTGCTCTTGCTCAGGCTGGTCTCGAACTCCTGACCTCGAGCTATCCACCCGCCTCAGCCTCCCAGAATGCTAGGATTACAGGCGTGAGCCACCGCACCCGGCCTTAAGTACATCTTAATTCAGAATAAACACATTTGAAATAATAGTCATGTGTGGCAAATGGCTCTCATAAAGGACAGCACAGTTATAAAGAGTGAGCGTTGTCATCTGAATTTAATGGAAAATGGGAAGAATTGGCACATTAGTGCCCAGCTGAAATCCCACTTCTTCCTTAAAGCCTTCTCTGATCCTATCAGCAGAGAATATTTTTTTGCACAGAATTTTTATAAAGCTTCCTTTTAACCTGTTCTGTGTTAGTTTTAACATATCTTTTATTGCTGTTATCAACATATGTGTGCTAGGATCCCTGTGCCATTTCCTTGAGTACTCTTAGTTCTCCTTAGGAATGTTGTAGTTCTTATGTTGACTGGTCTTTCTTTTATTGTGTTGTTTGAAAATAGCAACTATTGCATGTGTTGATAATTTTTTAAAAGATAAAATGATTCTCACACAAAGAAAAAATGAATACATGTTAAAGATTTTATTACATTTAAATCACTAAATTTATAAGGGAATCAGAAAAATCCATTTCAAGGGAGAATTCAAAGTAACACAATAACAAAGTAACGTAGGCAATTAGGAATGCTGAAATAAATTTACAGATAGTTGCAAAATTGGTCAACAGCAACTAGGCAATAATCAATTACATCCCACTGAATATAATTTATTGGTAATTTTATGGACAAGAATTTGACTTATTACTCAGTTACAACATCTTACAGAGTTGTAAAATAAAATAGCTCAAAAAGGTCAAAAGAATGCACTGAAGACAGGATACCAAGTGATCTTTTTTGCCCATTTCAAAATCTTTCACAGTTTTTCCTGACACATGTAAACTTTTATGTGTATCAAATATTACACTAAAAATAGAAGAAAGGATAAAATAATAAGTGTACTATTCTATGTTTCTCTTTCAAGTTGTTTGAAGGGAGGAAGACAAGGGTCTTATCTTGAAAAGGGGATCAGATTTGAAGGAAGGGTTTCTTTGATTTTGTTTTCCCAAATAGGGAAGATTTAAATGTGTATATTGGCTCTGGGAAAGGAGCCAGTGGGGATGCGTGATAGTAGAGGCAACAGTGGGTATTTGGAAGGAGGCGGTACCAATTACTTACAGAATCACAGTGTAGATTTGGAGAAAAGAGAGAATTCTTCTTTGAGATTGAAGGAAGTAGGAAGAACCTAGTCTATAGATTCACCTGGAGTCATAGGGGGGAAAAAAAGTTGAGATTTTCTAAAGAAAAAAAGTATTTATGATAGGTGGCTTAAAGAATACTGTAAAGATTTACTGATTGGAAAGTGAAGGATACCAGGATGAGTAAAAAGATTGCCATGCCAACCTTTTATGTTGTATTAAACACCTATTGTCAAAACATTTCAAGGGACTTTCTTTTTGTTAGGATATAACACAGAGCAACTGCCTTAAATGAGTTTATGGTCTTGATCAGATAAGGTATAAATAGGAGAAAGTAAAGAGATTATAAAGTCATAAAAGTTATTGAGTGATTGGTACAGATAATGTATGAGTTTTTAACAGAATGTAATTTTTTTTAACAACCTGCGCTGCAAATGAAACCTCTGAGATCCACTTCTATCACTGCCTGACAGGTTGCATAGCATTAGACAGGTCCTTTCAATCAGGTTCTTCATATATAAAAAAGGGGGGTAAGACTAGACAGTTTCTAAATTCCTTTCTTGGCAACTGTGAGAAAACTAGAGGACAGTTGACAGTGAACTGGATATATAGGATGCAGGATTTGGATGGGCAGAGATAAGTCTAGAAAATATTAAAGGTGGAAGAAAATGGCATGAATAAAAACATAGGGCTTATTTAGAAGGCAGTGGCTATGTCATTTTGGTTGCATTTACCCTGAGAATTCATGTACATGGAGTAATGAGGTAAAAGTAGGAAAATATATATATTTTTCTCTCCAACTGTAGTTGTCTTAAACATTTTACACATGCATAGTGAACTGTCAGGAAATATTTTTAAATGAGTGACCTTCCATGTTCAGGACAAGTACAACCAAATTACTTTGGGGGATGTGTTATTTTTGTTAGTACAAAGAATGTGGGGAGGGGATAGGAAAGAGTTAACTTTAATTTGTAGTCATATGAACTGTTTCAGAAATCATTTGTTGATCTTTAAAACGTAAGACATTTCTACCAGATTGAGACAATTTTCAAAGTATTTAAGACTCAAATGACAGTAGTTTATCAACCCAAAGCAAGGGGTTATAAACTACTATTAAATAACTTCCCCATTTGAGGGCACTGGCTAGGCTGCCTAAGTTAACTTCTTCAGGCTATAACATAACTTGGAAAATAGATACTGATTGTTGTATAGATTTAAAAACTGAGGTTCAGAGATAAAATAACTGTGTCCATTATGCAACTAGTCAGAGGCAGAGCCAGTTCAAGGGCTTGGCTTCTTTCCATTAAGTCCCATATGTGCTAGATTTTCTAACTCCAGCCTCAAACCGTACTTGAAAATGGTTTTGTAAGAAAACAATTACAAAAAGTCATGTTATTTGCATGTCTGATCCCAACTCTACAGAAACCTAGGTCCCAGTGGTCATGTTTTAGCAAGGCTTCAGTGTATTAATAACAATATATTCTAAATATGGCATACATTAGAATATATCTATAAATGAACTTTCCCCCCTTTACTTTGTCATAATTTTCCAAACTACACAAGTAAGAAAATATTCATTTATCTAATTTTGTTTCAGGTATCTATTTGTCAGATTTAACATACATTGATTCAGCATACCCATCAACTGGCAGCATTCTAGAAAATGAACAAAGATCAAATTTAATGAATAACATCCTTCGAATAATTTCTGATTTACAGCAGTCCTGTGAATACGGTAAGCTTGTGGGGGGATAATGCTAAGCCATTAACATGCTGTGATTCCAGTGATTTATTTATACACACTGATGACCATTTCTCACAAAAAGGGAATATCAATTTTTTTTTTTTTTGAGACAGTGTCTCGCTCTGTTGTCCAGGCTGGAGTGCAGTAGCACAATCATAGCTCACTGCAACCTGAAACTCCTGGGCTCAAGCCATCCTCCTTGCCTCAACCTCCTGAGTAGCTGGGACTATAGGTGCATGCCACCTCACCCAGCTAATCCACCCCCCCACGCCCCCCCAGACAGGGTCTTGCTGTTGCCCAGGCTGGTCTCCAATTCCTGGCCTCCAGCAGTCTTCCCACATCAGCCTCCCAAAGTGCTAATATTACAGGCTTTAGCCACTGCACCTGACCCGTCAATTTCTTATTTCCATCCTAAATGGAAGAAAATAATGGTTATTTTATTTCAGCATTTGCTATTCAGCATCCTGTTTAACACATTCACTGTCACACTAGAAAAAAAATTTTTTCCCTGGGGCCACATTGTTTTATTAAAATAAAATGATCCTTTCTAATTTGTTATTTTTTATCGTTTTCTGTGCGTGAGTTATATGCAACGCAATCCATGTTTTAGGAATTAAATTTTCAATATTCATTGTAACAATAAGAACATCGATAAGTAAGCTTTTTATGAACCAACTGCAAGGTTTTGCTTCACGAGGCCCCGGGGTTAAAACTAGCCTGAGTTAAATACGACTCACATGGCAGTCAATGTGTTAAGATATTGCTTTTAAGGATTTTGAAGTATTTAATATTTAAAATTTTCATTTTTATATTTTGCTCCTTGACATTTTATAACAACTTTGCTCACAGAGCACAGGGCAGTAAGTTTTAATATTACCACCTCATAGTAACTAGTTTACAAATTTTTTTTATTATTTTCATCTCATTTGATCTTCCTGATTTGTAATGTAAATAGTTCTTATATTTTTCAATTAGAGAAGTAGCTGACACCTTTGTGCCTAGTGACAATTGACTAGGTTTCTTGAGTCAGATATTGAGTAAATAATCAATTTGTCTTCAAGGTATATTATGAAATGACATCTATAGCAAGAGCTAAGTAAGGCCAATGATTTATTTACACATGATTAGAAAAAGGGAGTTTTAAAATGTTTAAATGCTTTCAGTTTGATAGGGAATAAAGTTAGCGTAGTTTTATGGGGTTAAAAAACAGTAAGTTTTACATTATCTGATTTATGTCAAGTAAATTTATCTTTTTTTTTTTTTTTTTTTTTTTTTTTGAGACAGAGTCTCACTCTGTTGCCCGGGCTAGAGTGCCGTGGCATCAGCCTAGCTCACAGCAACCTCACACTCCTGGGCTCAAGCTATCCTCCTGCCTCAGCCTCCCAAGTAGCTGGGACTACAGGCATGCGCCACTGTGCCTGGCTAATTTTTCTATATATATTTTTAGCTGTCCATATAATTTCTTTCTATTTTTTTAGTAGAGACGGGGTCTCGCTCTTGCTCTGGCTGGTCTTGAACTCCTGAGCTCAAAACAATCCGCCCACCTCGGCCTCCCAGAGTGCTAGGATTACAGGCGTGAGCCACCGCGCCCAGCCTTAAATTTTTCTTAAAGCTAACATTTATGTGTCTATGCGCTTAAGAAAACCTCAAAAACTTCCTAAAAGTGTATGTGGAGATAGAATTTTACTGAAAGTTAAATCAGATAATCCCTTATTCTGTCCTTTTCTCAATTTTTTAAACATAACATCAAATTTAGTGTTAAATTAATGTTTGAAAGTTAATAGGAGGGGAGGGGAGAAACCATATTTATAAATGGGGGCCAGATTTCTTTAAAAGAAAAATAACTGCCTTCACATCTTATGTTTAGTTGAGGTTTGAATATAAATCACAATGAAGTTCCTAGTTTTTTTCTGTGAAATTTATCAAATACACAGGACTTTGTAATTGAAATTATTTTGTTTTTTTAAAAAAATTGTCTATACAAACAGTATGCAATTGTAATTTTCTAAATTACTTCAGTTTTCACAGTAAAGTTTACCTCAGTAATGTCCTTCTAGAGTTAATTTAAATTTTGGTGCCATGTGGCCTTAATTTCCCTTTAAATTATTTTTCTCAACTTTTAAAGTTCTGGTTATGATGTACTTTCTTGGATAATTATTTATCACCTTTTGCCTAGATATTCCCATGTTGCCTCATGTCCAAAAATATCTGAACTCTGTTCAGTATATAGAAGAACTACAAAAGTTTGTGGAAGACGATAATTACAAGTAGGTTGGATCTTCAAAAGTGGTTTGTATAACTTTTTCCTGTCCTCCGTCCCCATGTATTTAAACATGTAAATCCTACATGGTATCATACCAGTGCCTACTCCAGTGGTACATTTACAGTGGTAAAAGTACTTACATGTATTTCTTTTTAGTCACTTACTATGATTGAACCAGTACACAAATACCTCATCTGTTCTTTTATTAAAAAGTATTTTCTTTCTCAAGTTGTAGAGACTCTAATATATGATAGTTCTAATTTGAATTTCTTCCTTTCCCCCTATGTTTAATCATTGAATCTTTATGGAAATTTATATTTTAATAGAAAATTATTGAAACAGACTACAAAATATAAAAATTACTTTTTAATGCTAATTTTTGACACATCTTTGAGCTTTTTTTTTTGCTTGTTATTAACTGTTTTGTAGACTGAGAGAATATTGAACCTTCTTGTCTTTGAGTAAGAGACATTTCTCCATTATAGAACCACATTTATTCTTCTCCCTGTATTATAGCAAGTCCTTTATTAAAGATTTTTAAAATAAGTGATATCCATTTCTTTCTCCTTAAATCCGCAATATGGCCCAGGACAGGAGGATTTTTAAATTACTAACCTTTTCATCTTATAGTGGTATGCTTTATATCATAACTGCTGGTTTTTTCAAAAGGTGGGAGAATAAAGAGCTTATCTTGAGGCTTCTCATTTTTCTTTTAGTTCCATTTGTTAATTTTAAAAAAGTTTTCTTAGCTTTCTGATGCCAGTTGTTCCCAAGCTTTCAAATTGAATTTTGTGTTCCATAAATATTTTTTCTAATAAAAGGTCATGTTTTATAAATTCATCAAAGTGAAAGACAGATTATTTTTCAATATCAATGTATTATATAAAAAATTTTTTAGCTGCTTTGGTAATGATTATGAACTTCTTTGTTCCATAGGTTTCAACAATTTTTTTTTTAATTCTGCAGGACAGAATTAGTCCTAACAAAAGGCTAGAAATTATGGAAAGCAACTAGAAATAACTTTTCTTCAAATATTAAATATATTAAGAAGCTCTGGTTATATACTTAAATGTATCTAAATTTTTACTAATGTTCAAAAATACCTTTATCTTCTCCCTCACACCATAATATTAATTCTTTATATTTCCATATCAATTTTGATTTCACAAAATGCATTTACATGCTTACTCACTTGAAAATGTACGAGGTCAATGGGTGGGCTTTTTAGGCTGGAGTTGTTTTACAAATCTATTTCTTTATCTGGCTCAAGAAACTCATCATTGAATTTAAAAGAACTTAAAGTTTTAACAGGTAGAAGCAAAGTCTAACAAAATTTTTCATAATTAGAGCAGACTGAATTTTTACTACCATAAAAATTTAGTATTTATTGAATCTGATTACTTTGTGAAAGGATAGACTTGAAGACTTTAAGTTGTTCTAATAGTCCATAAACTGACATATTATATGATACCTTCATTTTTATAGGAAAGGTGATGCTGTTATATTCATTTTTGTTTTCGTGAGTAGCTAGAATTAAAGCAGCCTTCCCATTATATTTAATAAATATTTCTTACGTTTTTGCTATAAGCTAGTTACTGGGCTAGTTGCTGGGATTATAAAAATAAGATTTTGTTCTTGCCTTAAGAAGCTCAGTCTAATGCATGACACGTCCATAAAACAGATGATAAACAGAACTGTGATGGAGATATGCCCAGGGTGCTGTGGAAGCATAGATAAGGGGAGACCTAACCCAGCTTTACTAGGAAAAGTAAAGAAACAGCTTCAAGAGACAGTGTAACCTGAGGCTGAATCTTAATAGGTGAGTAGGAGTTAGCCCCACATGAAGGGTAAGGAAAGGCATGCTGAGGATGGAATGATCAAAGGACTGGGGTGAGAAATAGTGTGTTTCTTTGGGGAACTACAAGTCACTGGTGTTCTTAGGGCATCATATGGGAGACTGCAGAAGATAGATTGTTTTTCTAAGGATGCACTTGTGTTGCTTGAGCCTACTAATTAAACGTTGTTGATTCGAGCATCTCAAGGTGTCATTAAAATTATTAGAAAATATGTCAGAAAAAAACATTTTGATGGAAAAATGTTTTTTATGATGAAAAAGAAATTTTTTTTTTTTTTTTTTTTTTTGAGACAGAGTCTCGCTCTGTTGCCCAGACTAGAGTGCAGTGGCGTCAGCCTAGCTCACAGCAACCTCAAACTCCTGGGCTCAAGCAATCCTTCTGCCTCAGCCTCCCGAGTAGCTGGGACTACAGGCATGCGCCACCATGCGTGGCTAATTTTTTCTATATATATTTTTAGTTGTCCAGCTAGTTTCTTTCTATTTTTAGTAGAGATGGGGTCTCGCTCTTGCTCAGGCTGGTCTTGAACTCCTGACCTCAAGCGATCCTCCCGCATCGGCCTCCCAGAGTGCTAGCATTACAGGTGTGAGCCACCGCGCCCAGCCTACATGTTACCTCTTGATATAAGCACACAACATACAATGATCAAATCAGGGTAACTGGGACATGATTCACCTGAAACATTCATCTTTGCTTTATTTTAGGAGCATTTGAAAATTTCTGGCTATTCTGTAGTACAGTAAACTATTGTCAACTATAGTTGCCCCATTGTACCACTGAACATCAGAATTTCTGCCTTCTATTAAATAGAATTACCCCTTCACCAACATCTCTTCATTACCCCTTCCCACCACCCTTACCAATCTCTAGTAGCCACCATTGTATTCACTACTTCCTTGAGATCTATTTTTTTTTTTAGGTCCCATATAATGAGTGTGAAAATGAAATATTTGTCTTTCTGTGCCTGGTTTATTTCACTTAAAATAATGTCCTCCAGATCTGTCCATGTTTCTGCAAATGACAAAATTTCCTTCTTTTTCATGGCTAAATAATATTCCATTGTGTACATAAACCACATCTTTTTTATCCATTTGTCCTTTGATAGACCCTTAAGCTGATTCCATATTTTAGCTGTTGTGAATAATGCCGCAATAAACACTGAAGTGCAAATATCTTCTGGTTACGTTTTATGTCTTTGCCTCACCCAAGCAAGGTTTAGAGGCATGCCCTTCCCCTCTACAATTCTCACCATCTGTGTGACCCTTAGTTGTGAGTTTGTCCCCCCCAACCCCCTAATCCCTGGAGAATATTACTACCATGTGAGCACCATAGTGTTGATCAGTTAATACCAATTTGATGGCGAGTATATGTGTAGACTGTTCCTCCGATCTTGTGATATCTCACTGTGGATAATGGGCTCAAGCTCAATCCAGGAAAATATAAGAGGTGCTAAATCACTGTCATTTCTTACAATTGAGTAATATTCCATTGTATACATATACCAAATTTTAGTAATCCACTCATGAATTGATGAGCAGTTGGGTTGTTTCCACATCCTTGCAATAGTGAATTGTGCTGCCATAAACATTCGGGTGCAGATGTCCTTATTATAGAATGTCTTTTGCTCTTTTGGGTAGATGCCTCATAGTGCTATTGCTGGATCAAACGGTATTTCTATTTTTAGCTCTTTGAGGTATCTCCAGATTCTTTTCCACAGAGATTGCACCAATTTGCAGTCCCACCAACAGTGTAAGAGTGTTCCTGTCTCTCCACATCCTCGCCAGGATTTGTTGTTTCGGGATTTTTTTGGTAGAGGCTAATCTCACTGGGGTTAGGTGATATCTCATTGTGGTTTTTATTTCTCTGATGACTAGAGATGTTGAGCATTGTTTTATATGTTTGCTGGCCATTATTCTGTCTTCTTTTGAAAAGTTTCTGTTCATTTCCTTTGCCCATTTATTGATGGGGTTGTTTGATTTTTTCTTGTTGATTTTTTTTTTTAAGTTCTAGATAGATTCTTGTTATCAGCCCTTTGTCTGATGTGTAGAGAGCAAATATTTTCTCTCATTCTGTAGGCTGTCTATTCCCTCTAATAAGTTTCCTTGGCTGTGCAAAAGCTTTTTAATTTGATCAGATCCCATTTATTTATTTTTGTTGCTGCAGTGATTCCTTTGGGGGTCTTGTTCAAAAATTCTTTGCCTAGGCCGATGTCACAAAGGGTCTTCCCAATATCTTCTTCTAGAATTCTTAAGGTTTCATGCCTTAGGTTTAAGTCTGTTATCCATCTTGAATTGATTTTTGTGAGAGGTGAGAGGTGGGGATCCAGTTTCAATCTTCTGCATGTAGCTATCCAGTTTTCCCAGCACCATTTGTTGAAAAGAGATTCTTTTCCCCAATGTATATTTTTGTCTTTTTTTGTCAAAGATTAGATTACCATATGCAGATGGTTTCATCTCCAGATTCTCATTCCTGTTCCAAAGGTTTATGTCTCTATTCTTGTGCCAATACCATGCTGTTTTAGTTACTATAGCCTTGTAGTACAACTTGAAGTCTGGTAGACTGATACCTCCTAGTTTGTTCTTTTTACTTAAGATTGCTTTAGCTATACAAGGTCTTCTCTGGTTCCATACAAAGCATAGAACTATTTATTCTAGATCTGTAAAGAATGATGATGGTACTTTGGTAGGGATTGCATTAATTCTGTAGATCACTTTAGGTAGTATGGACGTTTTAACGACATTGATTCTACCAATCCATGAGCAAGGTAGATTTTTCCATCTGTTTACATCGTCTATAATTTCTTTTCTTAGTCTCTTGTAGTTCTCTCTGTATGTCTCTCACATCTTTCGTTAAATATATTCCTAGATATTTAATTTTCTTTGAGGCTATTGTAAAAGGTATTGCATTTTTTTTAATTCTTATTTCAGCATATCGTGGGGGTACAAAAGTTTAGGTTACGTATATTGCCCTTTCTCCCCCGCCCTCCCCCCTGAGTCAGAGCTTCAAATGTGTCCATCCCCTAGACAGTGTGCATCGCACTCATTATGTATGTATACACCCATCCCCGCCCCCACCCACATCTGCCCGACACCTGATCAATGTTTTTCCTAAATGTGCTCTTAGGTGATGATCAGTGAAACCAATTTGATGGTGAGTACATGTGGTGCTTATTTTTCCATTCTTGGGATACTTCACTTAATAGAATGGGTTCCAACTCTTTCCAGGAAAATACAAGAGGTGCTATGTCACCATTATTTCTTGTAGATGAGTAGTACTCCATGGTATACATATACCACATTTTATTAATCCACTCATGTATTGATGGACACTTCGGTTGTTTCCACATCTTCGCAATTGTGAATTGTGCTGCTGTAAACATTCGGGTGCAGATATTTTTGTTATAGAATGTCTTTTGTTCTTTTGGGTAGATGCCCAATAATGGGATTGCTGGATCAAATGGTAGGTCTACTTGTATCTGTTTAAGGTATCTCTATATTGCTTTCCACAGAGGTTGCACTAGTTTGCAGTCCCACCAGCAGTGTATGAGTGTTCCTGTCTCTCTGCATCCACGCCAGCATTTGTTGTTGTGAGACATTTTGACAAAGGCCATTCTCACTGGAGTTAAGTGATATCTCATTGTGGTTTTGATTTGCATTTCCCTGATGATTAGAGATGTTGAGCATCTTTTCATATGTTTGTTGGCCATTCTTTTGTCTTCTTTTGAAAAATTTCTGTTCATGTCCTTTGCCCACTTTTTGATAGGGTTGTTTGATTTTTTCCTTGCTGATTTTCCTGAGTTCTAAATAGATTCTCGTTATCAGTCCTTTATCAGATGTGCAGCATGCAAAAACTTTTTCCCATTCTGTAGGTTGTCTATTTACTCTCGTGACAATTTCTTTGGCTGTGCAGAAGCTTTTTAATTTAATCAGGTCCCATTTATTTAGTTTTGTTGTTGCTGTCATTGCCTTTGGGATCTTCTTCATAAATTCTTTGCCTAGGCCAATGTCTTCCTACATTTTCTTCTAGAATTCTAATAGTCTCACTCCTAAGGTTTAAGTCTATTATCCACCATGATTTGATTTTTGTGAGAGGTGAAAGGTGTGGGTCCTGTTCCAGTCTTCTACATGTGGCTATCCAGTTTTCCCAGCACCGTTTATTGAATAAGGAGTCTTTTCCCCAGAGTATGTTTTTGTTTGCCTTGTCAAAGATTAGATGGCTATATGAGGATGGTTTTATATCTGGATTCTCAATTCTGTTCCACTGGTCTGTGTCCCTGTTCTTGTGCCAATACCAAGCTGTTTTAATAATCACAGCCTTGTAGTATAGTTTGAAGTCTGGTAAATTAATACTTTGTATTTTGTTCTTACTGCTTAAAATTGCTTTTGCTGAACAGGGTCTTCTCTGATTCCATACAAAGTGTAAAATTATTTTTTCTATATCTGAAAAATGATGTTGATAAATTAATAGGGATTGCATTGAATCTGTGGATCACTTTGGGTAGTATAGACATTTTAACAATGTTGATTCTTCCGATCCTTGAGCATGGTATGGTTTTCCACCTGTTTATGTGCTCTGTGATTTCCTTCCTCAGTGTTTCATAGTTCTCCCTGTAGAAGTCTTTTACCTCCTTAGTTAAATGTATTCCTAGGTACTTTATTTTCTTTGTTGCTATTGTAAAGGTTATTGAGTCTTTGATTTGGTTCTCAGTTTTACTGTTATTGGCATATATAAATTCCTCTGATTTGTGTGTATTGATTTTGTATCCTGAGACTCTAGTGATTTCATGTATCAGTTTCAGGAGTCTCTTGGTTGAATCCTTGGGGTTTTCTAGATATGATATCATATCATCCACAAAGAGTGAGAGTTTGATCTCTTCTGTCCCCCTTTGGACACCCTTGATTCTGCTCTCTTGCCTGATTGCTCTCGCAAGGGCTTCCAGCCTTACGTTGAATAGCAGTGGGGACAGTGGGCAAACCTTGTCTGGTTCCAGTTCTAAGTGGGAAGGCTTTCAGTTTTTCCTCATTCAGTATGATCTTGGCTGTGGGTTTGTCATATATGGCTTGTATCATTTTTAGGTAGGCCCTGTCTATGCCTGTTTTGTTAAGCATTCTTATCATAAAAGGGTGTTGAATTTTGTCAAATGTTTTTTCTGCATCTATTGAGAGGATCATATGGTCTTTGTTTTTGCTTCTATTTATGTGGTGTATCACATATATAGATTTCTATATGTTGAACCATCCCTGCATCTCTGGGATGAAGCCCACTTGGTCGTGATGGATTATTTTCTTGATAAGCACCTGGATTCGATTTGCCAGGATTTTATTGAGAATTTTTGCATCTGTATTCATGAGGGAATTGGTCTGTAGTTTTTTATTTTTGTTGTGTCCTTTCCTGGTTTTGGTGTTAGATTTATGTTGGCTTCATAAAATGTGTTGGAGAGGATTCCATCTTTCTTGATATTGTGGAATAACTTTTGTAGGATAGGCACCAGTTCTTTGTAGGTGTGGTAAAATTCGGGTGTGAAGCCATCTGGTCCTGGGCTTTTCTTTTGGGGGAGGTTTTTATTGCTGTTTCGATTTCAGTTCTTGATATTGGTCTGTTCAGGAATTCTATTTCTTCCTGGTTGAGCCTAAGGAGGTTGTGTGTTTCTAAAAATTTTTGCCCATTTCCTCCACATTTTCTAGTTTGTGTGCATAAAGGTTTTTGTAGAATTCATAGATGATATCTTGTATCTCTGTGGCATCAGTTATAATTTCTCCTTTCATGTTCCTGTTGGAGGTTATTAGAGATTTTTCTTTTCTGGTCTTAGTCTAGCCAAAAGCGTGTCGATTTTGTTTATCTTTTCAAAGAACCAACTTTTTGTTTTATTAATCTCCCGTATGGTTTTCCTGTTGTGCACTTTATTTAGTTCTGATTTGATCTTATTAATTTCACTCCTTGTGCTGGGTTTGGGATCAGTCTGTTCTTCTTTCTCCAGCTCGTTGAGTCTATTAATTAGGTTGTCTATTTGTAAATTTTATATCTTTTTGATATAGGCATTTATGGAAATAAACTTTCCTCTCAGTACTGCTTTAGCTGTGTCCCACAAATTTTGATAACTTGTGTCTCCTTTGTCATTTAGTTCAAAGAATCTTTTGATTTCTATCTTGATTTCCTCATTTATGAAATGATCGTTCAGGAGAAGGTTGTTTAACTTCCACAACTTTGAGTAGAAATGAGAATTTCTGTTAGGGTTGATTTCTACTTTTATTCCACTGTGATCTGAGAAGATGCATGGTATAATTTCTATTTTTTTAAATTTTTTAAGACATGCTTTGTGTCCTAGGATATGGTCAATCTTAGAATGTCCCATGAGCTGATGAGAAGAACGTATATTCAGTGGAGTTTGGATAGAATGTCCTGTAAATGTCAGTCAGGCCATTTGTTCTAGCGTTCTGTTTAAGTCCATTATTTCTTTGTTTATTTTCTGTTTGGAGGATCTGTCCTGTGCTGTCAGCGGGGTGTTGAAGTCTCTGGCTATTATGGTGTTTCTGTTTATCATTTGGTTTAGTTCAAGTAGGGTTTGCTTTATGAATCTGGGCACACCTAAGTTGGGTGCATACATATTAAGTATAGTTATGTCTTCTTGTTGAACTGTACCCTTCACCATTATATAGTGACCATCTTTGTCTCTCATTACTTTTGTTGATGTAAAAACTAAGTTATCTGAAATTAAAACCGCCACGCCAGCCTTCTTTTGGCTTCCATTTGCTTGAAATATCGATTTCCATCCCTTTATTTTCAGTCTAGATGCATCTTTGCAATGAGTTTCCGGCAGACAACAGATACTTGGCTTGTTTTTTTATCCATTGGGCCAGCCTATGTCTCTTGAGTGAGGAGTTCAAGTCATTCACATTTATTGAGAGAACTGATAGATGGGGCAGATTTCTGTTCATCCTGTTGGGTAGAACTTCATTGCTACGTTTTCTCCCTTGGGCCATTGTGGTATCTGGCCTTTGATCTTTAGCTTTTGAGTAGTTTTACATTTCTGAGTGTTTCTTGTGCTGGTCCATGTGCAACTCTGTTTTAAGTACTTCTTGGAGGGCTGGTCTTGTCTTGGTTAATTCCCTCAGTCTTTGTTTATCTGAGAATTTTTAATTTCTCCTTCATATACAAAACTTAGCTTTGCTGGGTACAAGATTCTAGGCTGGCCATTATTCTGTTGTAAGGTTTCAGTTGAAAAATCTGGCATTATTTGGATGGGCTTTCCATTGTATGTTACTTGTTTCTTTCGCCTTACAGCTAGAAGAAGCGCCTCTTTAGTGGATATTTTGGTCAGTCTAATGACTGCATCATGTGGTGTCTTCCTATTTGCAATGAACCTCCCAGGAGTCCTTTGGGCTTCTTGTACTTGTATATCTAGATTTTTTGCAAGGCCTGGGAAATTTTCCTCAATTATCTCTTCAAATAGCTTCTACCCTTGCATATTTTCTTCTTCCCCCTCAGGAATGCCCATAACTCTCACGTTAGGCTTCTTCACATAATCCCACATTTCTTGCAGACTCTGGTCTTTTCTCTTATTTCTTTGCTCTATCTCTGTGACTGACTTATTTAATTGAAAGGTGTTATCTTCTATCTCTGAGATTCTTTCTTCTGTTTGATCTACCCTGCAATTGAGGCTTTTCACTGTGTTTTGTAGTTCCCTGAATAAATTCTTCATTTCCAGGAGTTCGGATGATGTTTCTTTAATATTTCAATTTCTTTAGTGAATTTTTCTTCCAAGTCCTGGATTTTTTTTGTGTGTGGTTTCTTTGTGTTGGTTATCCATTTTTTCTTGCATATTGTTCAGTTTTCTGATGATCCATGTTTGAAATTCTTCTTCTGTCATTTTGTTGTTCTGAGTTTGGTTAATGTCCATTGCTAGAGAGGTGGTGTTTCTCTTTGGGGGTGTGTTTTCCGTTTGATCTTTCATACTTCCGGAGTTCTTTCACTGATTCCTTCCCATCTGGATCAGCTGCTGCTTCCTGCCTTTAGATTTTCGTTTGGATGATGACACACCCTGTTTAGTCTCTGAGGCACTAGGTGGTGTTTGTGGGTGAGATTTGACCACACCCTATATGATGAGTTAGTAGATGCAGTAAAAGGGTGTGCAGAATGACCTCCCTGTCAGTAGGTGGCGCTTGATGGGAGGGGCAGGCTGCAGTGTTGTTTTGGGGTCCTGTAATCAGCTCTCGTTCCTCTGGAGAGACACTCCAGTGCCTCACATGGTGGGTGGGGCCTGGAACTTCCAGGTGTGTCCTTATTCTGCACCTCAGTGGGGGCAGGTCAGGGAGTGAGTCTGGGCAGAACTGGATTGGGTGAGCCTGCCCTCTAGCTCCACAAATGCTGTTAGCAGGAGTCAAAGGTCTGTTCTTTGCCTCTGGGCAAAGCTGCCAGGGAGGGGCTGGAATGGCCCCTCTCAGCAGGAAAGTCTGGGGGTCGGGGGAGGGTTGTGTGAGACCTACAGTCTAGAGCAGGCCTTGCTCCTTTCTACCCTCCCCTATTCTGCAGTTTCTCCAGGGCCTCTGCCAGCAGGCAGGACCTCAAGCCAGTGGATCTACCCTGGCTGTTATGCAGGCCAGGAGGTTCGTTGCCCAGGATCGCAGCCTGGGCTGGGCGCACAGCCTTCCTGTGAGAGGAGGGTTGCCCCTCAAGCACGCTGATCTGCCCCTGAAGGCACACACACTCAGTAGGGTCGTTCACAAATAACCCTTCTGTGCCCCAGGGCAATGTGATGGAGACCTGGGTGTACGGGATCTGGTCTGCAGGCCTGTCCCCTGGGCCCTGGAGATCAATCCCTGACCCTTCCAGGGAGAGGAGTGTTGGTCTCAAGTCACCCAGGGGGTGCCCAGGCTGGATCGGTGTCTCTCCGCCTCAGGATTTGCCCTGCTCTCCTGGAGTCACCAGGCAAGCAGCACCTGGGAGGGTAGGTGGGTAGGGAGCTCGGAATCTGAGTACCCCTCAGTCTACTGTAGGTCCCCAAAAGGAGAGATCCCGTTCCCTGCAGATGTCTCCGGGTGGTGGCTAAATTGTCTGTCTCGGCAGTGGCCAGTAGGCAAAGGGGGAAGGGAGAATGAAGCAATATGGCGCCTACCAATGGGCTCGGGTCTGCGGACCAGGAGGTGCCCCGAGGGAGCTGGGAGCCTGGTGCCCTGTCCGCAAGAGGCTCACAGCTCACGGCTCACTGGCGGCGGCCGTCTCTGGGCTGGTGTGAGCAGGTCTCTCCGCTCAGGAGCCCACCCGCAGTCCAAAAGGCAAGGGAGGGGAAATGTAGCTGCTCCACCTACCCTTATTGCTCGTCTCCAAGCCTCTTGGGGGCCTTTCTCCTTCCATTTCTCCTCCACAGCTTCTTCCTGTGGAATTTCCTGTAGTTTCAGGCACTCTCCCTTTTGACCCTCATCTGATCTATGTTCATCTGCCTATTTTTTTCCACTTTCTTCTAAAATCTGTCTTTCTTGCAGAGACACTCTGGCTGGCAGTTTTTCTCGTCTGCCATCTTGATTCTCCTCCGGTACTGCATTTTTTATTTGAAATTCAGCTTGGCTGTTATTGGCATGTATGAATGCCTCTGATTTGTGTGTATTGATTTTGTATCCTGAGACTTTATTGAATTCATTTATCAATTCTAGAAGTCTCTTGGTTGATTCCTTGGGGTTTTCTAAATATAATATCATATCATCAGCAAAGAGCAAGAGTTTCATCTCATCTGCCTCCATCTGGATGCCCTTAATACCCCTCTCTTGTCTAGTTGCTCTAGCAAGGACTTCCAACACTATGTTGAATAGAAGAGGAGATAGTGGGCAACCTTGTCTGGTTCCAGTTCTAAGTGGGAATGGTTTCAATTTTTCCCCATTCAATATGATATTCGCCGTGGGTTTGTCATAAATGGATTTGATAATTTTAAGGTATGACCCATCTATGCCTATTTTGTTCAGAGTTTTTATCATAAAGGTGTGCTGCACTTTGTCAAATTCTTTTTATGCATCTATTGAGAGAATCATATGGTCTTTGTTCTTGCTTTTATTTACGAGGTGAATTGCATTAATCGATTTGCGTATGTTGCACCAGCCTTGTATCCCTGGAATAAAGCCCACCTGGTCATAGTGAATTATTTTTTTGATATTGCGTAATGTATTTAATAATGTGAAAGTTCCTGAATTTAAGTGGTAGGTGTCAATATAAACTCAAGTTAAATCATCTATCAAATATCTTTTGGTTTTTTTGTTTGTTTGTTTTGTTTTGTTTTGTTTTGGTGAGACAGAGTCTTGCTCTGTTGCTCTGACTAAAGTGTAATGGCGTCATCGTAGCTTATTGCTCCTGACCTCAAGCCATCCTCCCACCTCGCCCTCCCAGAGTGCAAGGATTATAGGCATGTGCTACCGCGCCAAGCCCTCATCAAATATCTTTAAATGTGGTGAATTGTTTGGCAACTTTGAGGTAGTTGAGGAGATTTTTTATTTTTATTTATTTATTTATTTTTAATTGTTTTAGAGATAGGATCTCACTCTGTCACCCAGCTGGGATGCATTGGCACAGTCATAGCTTACTGCACCCTCGAACTCTTGGGCTCAAACAGTCCTCCTGCCTCTGCCTCTAGAGTAGCAGGGAATATAGGCATGCGCCACCATAACCAGCTAATTTTTTTCATTCTTTTAGAGACAGGGTCTCACTATGTTGCCCAGGCAGGGTGAACTGGCCTCAAGCGATCCTTCCACCTCAGTCTGCTGAGTCGGTATAGATATGAGCAACCATTCCTGGCTCAAGGTTTTTTTCGTTTTTATGTTTTTGGAGACAGGGGACAGGGTCTTGTTCTGTCGACAGGGCTAGAGTACAGTGGTGTTATCATAGCTCACTGCAGCCTTAAACTCCTGGGCTGAAGAGATCCTCCTGCCTTAGCCTCTTGAGTAGCTGGGACTACAGGTGTTTGCCACCACACCCAGCTAATTTTTCTATTTTTTGTAGAGATGGGGTCTTGCTCTTGCTCAGGCTCCTGGCCTCAAGCAGTCCTCCTGTCTCAGCCTCTCAAAATGCTAGGATTACAGGCGTGAGCCACCACGCCCTGCCAAGATTATTTTTAAATACAACTTTTTAATGTTTTTCTCTTCCCTAATATTTCCTAGACTAACCATAAGATCTGCTTTATATGAAGGAGATAGACATAACATCTTAAAGATTGTTCTTGAAGAAAAATATACAGCTTAGATTATTTTATTAAAATGTTTCTTTTTTGTGAGAAAATACATGACTTTAATATTATTTTGTCAAATGTTAACCATTTTATGTGTTTTGTCTTTTTAAAATTCAGGCTTTCATTAAAGATAGAACCAGGGGCAAGCACACCTCGCTCTGCTGCTTCCAGGGAAGATTTAGCAGGTCAGTGTGCACTTTTCTCCTGTTGCCGAATAATAAAGCAGATAACCTAGTAAGAATATACTCCAAAGTAAATAAAAACTTAGCACATCTTATATTGTATGCAAAACTTTATTTTGGTATTAAAATCTGTCAGTACTTTCTAGGGCTTTTTTTGTTTTTTAATTAAAAAGTTGCGTGTAGTTTGTCGGTAATGTACTAACAAATATGCTACCTAATCAAGGAAAATAGATGCAGAGATAGAAAATAATAGATAGGTGTTTATGAATATTCTATTCATTTTTTTTTTTTATTAAGAATGCACTGTCCGAGGCAATGAGGGTTGATTACACCAGAAATTTCTATGGTCTCAGTGGTAAATACTACTGTTTTTAATAATTATAGAAGTCAATTTTAGTGGCTTAATTTTTTTAAAGTTTACTTTAATACTGGGCCAAGTACTAAAAATATAAAAATCATAGTCCCTTGTTGCCTTATATATTATATGTATATTATAAGTAATCAAAATAAACCATAAAATTGAACAGAATCATTATTTAAGAAATCATTGATAAGTACCTTTTTAAAAATTCCCAATACATACATTTGCACTAAGCTTTATATTGTATATTCTAAAAAATATTTGAAGCATTATCTAATAAGAAATGAAGGAACAAACTATAACAATATCTATGGGGAAGAACATTCCAAGCAGAAAAGAATTTCAGTTTAAATCTCTTAAATTTGCTTTTCTTTTTGCTTTTTTTTTTTTTTTTTTTTTTTGAGAGAGAGTCTTGCTCTGTTGCCCAGGCTAGAGTGAGTGCCGTGGCGTCAGCCCAGCTCACAGCAACCTCAAACTCCTGGGCTTAAGCAATCCTACTGCCTCAGCCTCCTGAGTAGCTGGGACTACAGGCATGCGCCACCATGCCCGGCTAATTTTTTTTCTATATATAGTTTTTTAGTTGGCCAGATCATTTCTTTCTATTTTTAGTAGAGATGGAGTCTCGCTCTTGCTCAGGCTGGTCTCGAACTCCTCACCTCGAGCGATCTACCCCCCTCGGCCTCCCAGAGTGCTAGGGTTACAGGCGTGAGCCACCGCGCCCGGCCTAATTCTTAAAGCAATATTTTGCAAATCTGTATACTTTTGACTTCTATATTTTACTCCCATAGTTTGAACAATATCAGTGTAGACTTAATTTCTAACTTGAGTACTTTCTTTATATAATAGGAATCTGAAACTAGGAGTAAAGAAGCAGTGTATAAAATTAAAAGAGCACTGACCTAGGTTCAGATTTGTCTCTGATGTGAGATCCTAAGTGGATCTCTTCTAATTCTGCTTCTTCCCCTGTAAATTCACACTGCCTCTACTTAGTACAAATAAGATAGATAGAAATTAATGGATTGTGTATGGTTTGGGAGTTTGTGTTTTAGGACTTGGAAAGTATTTCTCATCTTCAAGTCAATTAAATAGAACTAATATTAATATTATTTTAAAATTTAAACCATATTTAATATTTTATACTAAGGGATGAAAAATAATCCTTTGAAACCACTTGAAAATTTCCTCTCTTTCTCTTTCTCTCTCTCTTTTTAATTTAACCCCAGGTCCTGAAGTAGGAGCATCACCACAAAGTGGAAGAAGAAGTGTGGCAGCTGAAGGAGCCTTGCTTCCCCAGACGCCTCCGTCCCCTCGGAACCTGATTCCACATGGACATAGGAAGTGCCACAGCTTGGGTTATAAGTCAGCATTTTTGTTTTATCTTTCACATTTTTAAGTTGTTTGTAGTTGGGTTTATTGTCTGTTTACCTTATTAGTTAAATAGAAAATAGTGTCCTTGCATAGTTTCTTTTTTTTTTTTTAAATAACAGCCTTTTTCTGATTCAGTAAAACTTCTTGTTTGCCTAAAAGCATTTATTTCTTCCTTTACCTAAATTATGAATTACCAGAAATGAGCTTTCCTCAACAATGTACTCATTTGGGGAAAATAAATGAACATTACAGAGAGCCATCATAAATGAAATCAGGATACCAATATACCATTTTCTTTTTAAATTATAACTTTTATATCAAAACAATTATTTTCTTAACTAAGTCATAAATTAAGATCTATAAAAACTATTCTTTTTATTCCTAAATACAACAGGAAAACTGATTTTTTTCTTTAACTTCTTTGCTTTGCAATATTTGTTTTCAAAAGGTTGATCCATGTTCGCTTTTGTCACGATTTTTATGAAAATTTAATAACTGTTCTCCAAAAGTGAATGTGAAAACAATTTTTTTAATGGAACTGAGGCTTAAGATGGATTTAAAGTATGCTCTAGTTATATGGGTAGATATGGCCAAGTTTGTTAAAACATCTTCCCTAAACTGTTAGTTTGAGATAGAATCTGTATGTTCATTAGTATGAGAGTTCACAAGTTCAGGATAGCAGATAAATCTTTTACATCCTAAATCTTTGGAGTATCTTTTATATCCTAAATTAATAACAATAGTAAGAGCTGTGAAAAATATTTCTCTTTGTTTCCAGTTTCATTCATAAAATGAACACAGCAGAGTTTAAGAGTGCGACGTTCCCAAACGCAGGGCCGAGACATCTGTTAGATGACAGCGTCATGGAGCCCCACGCACCATCTCGAGGCCAAGCAGAAAGTTCTACTCTTTCTAGTGGAATATCAATAGGTGAGAAATAGTTCTCTGCAAGGGTTCCAACTGAACATAAAATGAAAATTGTAACAAAATTCACCTGGAAAAAATTCATTAACCCTACCATACACAGAGAAAATTTGGTTTAAAAAAAAGTAGCAATTAAATATAGGATGAAGTTAATACTTCATGATGGTTTTCAAAGTGCTTAATGTTTTTGAGTCCAAAAGGGGAGGCATTTGAAGATATGGTGGGAAAAGAATGTGAGCTGGGTGCATTAGTTAGCTGCATGAGACTTGGATGTAGGAATGAGGAAAAGGGTGTAGTCAAGTGTGACTACAGGTTCTTTGGATTAAGCAGCTAGTTAGATGATGATGCTGTTACCAAGGTAGAGAATACTGTGGGCAGTAAAGTGTTTGTGAAGAGTGGCTGAGTTTGGGGACCCAAGAACTCTGTTTTGGACATGTGCCTGTGGGGCTGTCAGGTAAACTGTTGAATGTGTGAATCTGGAGCTCAGTGGGGTATGATCAGGTCTGAAGATATGAGAGCTCTAATACATTTTATAGGCCATGGGACTAGGGAGAAAATAATAAGAGAAGAACATCCTCACATTTAGAGGTCTGATTAAATTATTGTTTTAAAAGAAAGGTGGGCCATTAAAGGCAGCTACAAAGGAGAGATCAGTGAAGTGTGGCGGGGAAAAAAAACAGTGTGATATTACAAACCTCAGTAGACAGATTGTCTCCAGGAGGAGGAAAGTGCTGAATGTATTAATATCAAATGTAAAAGAGAAATAAAATGAGGATGGGGAATCAACCAGGGGATTTGGCAAGATAAAAGTCACCAGTGATTCTGACGAGGGTTGCTTCATAGAATGGTGAGATGGGCAAAGCCCTACTTGGAGTAGATCTGAGAATGAGGGGTGAGAAAATAAAGATATCTACTGTGAAGGAGAGCAGAAAATTGGGGCCATACTGAACGGGGATGTGAGATTAAGAGAGAGGTTTGTTTGTTTTTACTTCCTAAATTTTTACTTTCTAAATCTTCTAGATGAGCATTATTTCTTTTTATAATTAGAAATTATCCATACATTGCTATTTTTATTTTTAAAAAAATAGGAAAATGTCTTCCTCTGTGATTAGTACCAGGTTGCTGAAGAGCTAAGCCTGTTATTGTTAGTATGATCTTCTCAATATTGATTCACGCCAATAGAAAGATGCAAAAGGAGGTTCATTTTCTTGAACACATTGACCTCTTTATTCCTAGAGAGTTCTAAACCCTGAAAAGGAAATTACTTCAAAGCTCTCCATTACCATTCAGCAGTTATTTGATGTTCTCCTTTTTATAAATGCAAATGATTAAATGATGACAAAATCTTTGAAATAGAAGACAAGTTTGTTACCTGAAATACCTTTCATTAATGTTCTAAGTTGCCTATGTGCAAATATCAACCTCAGTCTGAAAATTTATACACTGGAAAATTTGTAAAAGGAAGAACTTTTGCCAGTCAAAAATTTGTTACACTTATGGAATCTGGCATGCCACTTAAAGCAAAAAATAATTTTTAAGGTTACAGCTCTCAAGTATATAATACTTGGCTTTTTCCCATCATGCATATTATAATGATTATTCTCTAGTTTATTTGTAGCTTTTACTTTTCATAGACGTTCTTTTGATTACCTCAAGATGGTTATCTAGTTATTTTGAGTTAAAGTTAGTTGTCTCTTTGGAGACTTTTGTCTTTTACAGATTTTTGCCTTTTTGTTTATTTTTTGTATTCTAAGGCTTAAGCAGGTAAACAATAAAAGATTGTTGCATCCTTGTTTGTAAATTAAGAACATTACACATAGGCATTTACCATCCAGAATTTTTGTTTTAAAGCTTTAACATTATGAAAAAAGAGTAAGTCTGTTACCATAAGATGGTAGGTGTTAATACACAAAACAGTTTTTTCCTTAGCTGTAACTTTTACATGCAACATTAATCCTTAATACTATACCATGAAGGTTTTGATTGTGGAAAAATTAGCCAGTGCTTGGAGCAGTGGCCTCAAACCTTTTCTAATGTGTTATCTATGTCCTAGATAACCTACAGTAGTCTTGCATATCCACGCTGAGCTTCACACTTCTGAAAAAGCTTACATTTTCTACAGATGTCATACTAATTATGCTTAAAAGGTAATCTACAGGACCCCACCAACAACCACAGGTTTCCTCTGATTTCTCATCTGAACCACGCAATACAGAAAATTATTTCAGTGACTATTGTCTCAGTTCATCCAAGGATGGTACATAACTAGTGCCATTCTAAGCCCTTAGAAGAGGTATACATCTGTCACATCTAATGGATACCTTACGGCTGCGGCCCCCATGGCCCAAGCTGAGGCCCAGTACTGGTTCGTGGCCTGATAGGAACCGGGCCTTGCATCACTGCCTGAGAGCGCTGCCTCTCCCTTCCTGCCCCCAACACACATCTGTGGAAAAATTGTCTTCCATGAAACTGGTCCCTGGTGCCAAAAAGGTTGGGGACCGCTCCCTTACAGCTTTAGAGTTTGAGTCTCTCCTAGAACCCTGGTTGTAAAAGTCTGCTAGACTATTCAACTTGACATGTTAATCATCCCAATTTTATTGAGAGCCAGAATTATCTTTAAAATAACTTTTAAATCAATCTAAGCTGTTTTGGACTCTCCAAATTCATTCTCCTCAGTTTTCTTTTTCCAGCTAATTTTAAGCTTTCTATTTGAAGATCGTTTTAACTGATCTTCTGGCCAAAGAGAAAGATGTTATTAATACAACTTTATAGCACTAATTTTTCTTTTAATTTCAGATTCCATCCTCTTCAACCTGGTCTCTAAAGGCAAAGAATTGGATTTCATTAAGCTTTTTATCCTTACAGTACTAATAGATTTTAATACAAAGAGAAAAGAAGTATGCCATGATCCTCTAAGGATTTCATAATTATATTGGTCCTAGATTATGACAGACTTAATAAGAAAAATTTTATGCTATTTTATATTCTCTAATGGTGGGAAAAAATGATTATTTAACATAATGAATTTGAGCTATAAGTAGGCATGCAAAAATATTTTATGCTATTTTGTTATTTTAGGTAGTCTTGTCAATTTATATAATCCAATATATTGCAGAATGAACCTAGTGGCAATAATAGTGGAATAAAGAATTATGTGTATGTTCACCCACAATGTGATTGTCATTTTATGAGCACAGTTAGTGAAATGATTTTTAAAATATAAAATCTAAACTGGAAAAATAATTGTGATGCTTAAAAAATAGAATAACTTTTGACTTTTAGGTAGCAGTGATGGTTCTGAACTAAGTGAAGAGACCTCATGGCCTGCTTTTGAAAGGTAAGAAAAATTGTCCACTTGAACTATTTTATTTTGCCTCTCTTAAAGTATATGATTATGCATTTTAAGAGATAATGTTTATTACATATCTCTAAGGGACTATTTAAGCTTCCTGCTAGTAGAAGAAATTAGAAGTTGATATTTAGGTTGGGAATTGTCAGTAATGAGAATGATTGGCTGATAGTCATATCTATAAATGTTTATTTGGTGGCATGACACATGTATTTGAATTTTACTACATTTAAAATAATCATAGTCAATATACATACTTATGTATTCAAATGTGAAATTATTTTCTAAGTTCTGATTCATTTAAGTAATTTTAAGGCATTTAGTGTAATGGTCATCTTTATTCTCTGCCACTTTGTCAAGGGCAAAATGACTTAATAAATTTTAAATTATACTGTAAGTAAAGGAGATTGAAGTTTGAATTGAAATTGTCATGAACTCAAAATTTACACAAAGTACACCGATTTATACTGAAATACTGTAAGTTGTGCTCCCTTCTCCTTTTCTTTGTTTACTTGACTCTTGACTAAAATATTGCTCCCTTTTGTATATAAACCAAGTAACTTTCTAAATAATGCCTCTATTTATTATTCAACATGAGGGTTGTTTAGATTGAATGTTGAATGTCATATTAACACTGGATTTGAAAATACTTAGTTGCCTAACTCCTTATCAGTCACTTTTTAATAGAAAACAATTTGAAATTAAATTATATTTGAATTGGTTAATTTCAAGCTGTTTGATGTTTAATTAGAAAATTAGATCCTTATTCCTCATGAAACTTCTTAAAGATTTCTCACAATTATGTGATTAAGATTTTATTCATAAGCCCTATATTTCAAAGTAGTTTTGATCCTTTCTACTCTAATTATCAGTGCTCCCAAGATTTGTTCTTTGTTTTGGAGGATTCTTAACAATGTGTTTTTATATATTATTTCTCTTCCAACTTTTACTTGAAATCTCTTTATTTTGATTTTCTTGAAATGGGAAAAACACAAGAGTTGATTCTGACATGCTGTCTGAATTTGTACAAATTGTCTTTCCCTCTAGAATGATCATAATACCATCACATTTGATTTATAGAGTATATTGTAATCTTTAGGTAAAAAATACTGATTAACAAAATTGTTTCTTAGATTGCTTGAGTTAAGTGAGTAACCAGAACGGTGTGTTAAATAATCTGTTCTCATCCCAGCAGGTTACTTATGAAGACAGTTTTTTTTTCTTTCAGCATAATAAAGGATCAAGCAATGAAGATAGTATTTAACAGTGTTACCTTCCCATCTCAAAAAATGTTTTTCTTTTATGACAAATGTTTTGCTTTGCAGACATTTGCAGCTAAAAAAAAAATCTGTACCTATGCCAAGTTTGAATCAGTGGCCCTTGGAACATTTCAAGAACAGTTAAATCAGTGGCTCTTGGAACATTTCGAGAACAGTTAAATGAATGCTGCCTAGCAAGATTCAAACATGCAATAATAAAAAGTTAATGAAGAAGTAGGATTTACCTTACTTGTGAATAGTGAACTTGAAAATAGTACCTGAATGTTAACTTGCCATTTTCTGTTCTTATTTTCTAGAGGGAGATCAAATATATTATTGCTTAAGTTGCTAAAATAATGCTTTTTCTTTTAAATATTATTTATCAACAATGCTACTTTTAGCTCTTCCCAGGCAAAGAAGTATTAGTGTTTATGTTTCTGTGTTTATTTCCTTTGTGTTAAGTATAATGTGCCATTTTGGATAAATATATTAGCTCAAACCATTTTTTATCATTTACTAGCTTTTTCAGTTGACATAGAAATAGCATAATACCTATGTCACTCAGTTCATCTCTTTTAAGTTTTCTTTGATTTAATATAAAGGATAAACAGGAAATAAGGTTTTCCTCATTAATTTTAAGTTTATAAGTCACATTGCTTTTAGGTGTCTTCATAGGGACATGTAATAAAATGGAATTATTTATATAAATTCAGACATCATATTCTAACTGGAATCCAAGAAGTGTAATAGAATCTTAAGGATTTTTCAGGTTTTTATATTATTTGGCTATAAGTAGCTCTTTAATTCCTTTAGTAGATTTGTTAAAGTGAACGTATACATAAAGATATGGTATGTACTAAACACCTATAAGTATTTCTAGAGTCAATAGTAGAAGAAAAAATTTTTTGAAATCTATGCTGCATGCTTTAAAAAAAGAAAGAGGAAAAATCACATACTGTCCTGTACTGTAAGATTTAGAAAGCTATATTACATGAAGAAACTATTATGCTGTTGTAGGTATTGATGATTGTGTGACTAAAAGTATATGTAATATATACAATTTATAATGGAATCCAACAGGAACAGATTATACCATTCTCTCGGCCCGGTGACAAGAGTGGCACGAAATGGCTATCGAAGCCACATGAAGGCCAGCAGGTACAATTCCCCTGCATTCAGGGGTCACAGAACTCCCTTCTGGTGTTGGTGATTGGCTAACATGGGTGTGGTCTGACATTATTTCTGTTCTTTCTCAACTAATTGATTTAAAAACTAAACACATTGCCTAGAAAAACTTTATTTCCAAGATGTAATATGGAGATAAATTTGAACTGTTCTTTCTGATCCGCAGGGCTAGTTACTACACTTGCATCTTTATGTCATATTTTTTAAATGCTTCCAAGTTTGTATGCTTTTAACTGCACAGGTCTTTTTTTCTAATGCTGCTAGTTATTGAATGAGCAATGTAAAAATCTTATTATTCATCATTATTCATAAGCTGCAATCAAAGCCTTTACTTTGCTAATAAATCCACATTTGATTTGTCTGTTTTAAAAAGTTTTTCAGATAAACCACAGGTCCTGAATTTGGACAAGTCTGTTTCATTAAGTAATATTTGTATATTTAAGCTCATGTTCATTCAGTTGTTCACCTAGTTAAATTGGGTCTCTTTCTACTCTATAGTAGCTGTGGAGGCAAATGAAGATGGTACAGTGATTGGGGGAATGGGGTCTAGT
Organism: Eulemur rufifrons; assembly: GCF_041146395.1. Taxonomy (NCBI): domain Eukaryota; kingdom Metazoa; phylum Chordata; class Mammalia; order Primates; family Lemuridae; genus Eulemur; species Eulemur rufifrons. The sequence goes on from NC_090990.1 coordinate 89,786,883, forward strand.
GGCAATGGGTAATCAAACAATTCATAATACAACAAAATAACAAACTTCATGTCAATTTGATGGTGTCTAATCCCCTTGTGTATACCTCCTTGAATATAAATAGTTCTACCATGAAATTTCTACTGTTTTCTAGGTTTTTAAGTCACTTTGAAGACCTAAATAATCACAAAGGAATAAACTAGCAAACTGCAGTTTTCTTTGCTGTTGTAGGAATTGTGCAGCTCATGTCGAGTCACCAGGGAATGATAGTTTTTATCAGTGTGTATGTTTAATTGGCTCATGTAAGAATCATTGTTGTTTTAAATATGAAACCTTAAATCAATTGGGGAAAGATATTAAAATGTTGATTGTTTTGTGATGGTTTTTTAAAGATATATGAAAAGGAAATCTTGAGTTTGAGAATTATTCCTTTCTTAGGGAGCTGTTAGGCCATAATCAAACACTTATGTATCAACAGCATTTAAATGTCATTAAAATTTGTTGCAGAAAGCTAATTTTTTAAATATATTATTGCCTTTGTTACTTCTTTCTGCTATTTTAGAAGTAAATTTAGCATGAGTTTTCTCTTTCTTTTTTTCCTTCTTAAGCTTCTACTATTTTTATTTTCAGTTTTATAAACTTAAATACTTTTAACAAATAGAATCCTCATCTTTCCTACCAGGACTTAAAAGTTTCTAATGGGGAAAACAGTGATGCAGTGTGGCATATTAAGAAGAAGGAAAAAAATCTTAAATGTTGAATCTTTACTGAAGTGAATTATTGCATTCTTTCTGAATTATACTTGTTCAAATATCATAAAGTGTGTTTTTTAACCAGCTGCTGACTTGAATAACTTCCTAATTAACTTTTGTGACAGCTTATAAATTTCAGATTAATAAACCTTTAAAATTGTGTCTTCTCAGCTCTGAATAAAGTTACAAAGTTTTAAAATTAAGAATAATTACATTTTATTTAAGTACCTACTTGATGACTACTATAGACAAAAGCCCTTATGTGTTCTTTTCTTCATTTTATTGTTATAGTTCTGCAGAATCAGAAGATTTGGCAGTACATTTATATCCAGGAGCTGTTACTATTCAAGGTGTTCTCAGGAGAAAAACTTTGTTAAAAGAAGGCAAAAAACCTACAGTAAGATTTCAGTATATTTTAATACACCTCTAAAAATATGCAAATGTATAAGACCCTAAAAAGTACTAAGACAATTGAAGTAAAACCAGATATATAGTAGACTGGAAATAATTTAAAATAAAATACTTTGCCCTTATTCTTGGGCAATATATTCTAAGACCCCCCAGTGGATGCCTGAAACAACAGATAGTAATGGAACACGTTTCTATTCATATGTTCCACCCCAAATGTAATGTCTTTTACATCTTAACCAAGCACTTACCACAACTGTGGCCGCCGTACCTTTTGCAGTTAGAGGTGCGATAGCAACAGGAGCATGGATTTCTTTCCTCCTTCACAATTTCTCAGGTAGAAGACTTGTTCTTTCTGTAGATCTTAGCAACCTCAGCATATGACTTTTCTTTCCTTATAAAGTTGAAACTTTTATCTTTTCTCTTCAAGGAAGCACTTGACGGCTTCTCTTTGGCACATCTGAATTGCCAGCATCACTGTTCTTACACGTTGGGGTAAAATAAGGGTTATTGGAACACAAGCACCCCAAGATACTATGACAGTCAGTCTGATAATGAGAAGGCCACTGAGTGACTGACAGGAAGGTAGCATAGACAGTGTAGAGATGCTGGACAAAGGGAGGATTCATGTCCTAGGCAAGACAGATCAGGGCTGCATAGTGAGATTTCATCAGGCTACTTGGGATGGTGCACAATTTAAAACTTATGAATTGTTTATTTCTGGAATTTTCCATTTAATATTTTTGGACCAGAGTTGCCCATGGGTAACTATAAAACCACAGAAAGTGAAACCATGGATAAATGGGGGAGAGACTAGTGTGCACATTTGCCTCACCACGTTTCTTAAAGTGTTACTGTACTTGGTATATAGATTTTAATTAAATCATATGTGAGGGTTGCTTAAATCAAGGTACTCCTGGCCTTTTCTTTAGCCTCTATTATAGTTCTTATATGAGATTGTTTCTTAGAGACACATGAAAGTATGTCATTCAGAAGTATTTTAGTAATAAGTTTAGGAAAAATAGAGAGTAGCAACTCTAAAAATGGAATTTGACTAATTTTGTTTCATCGGCTTATTAAATCTTTGTAATGCAGTTTTATTTTTGTACATAAAATAGAACCTACCTAGCCGGGCGCAGTGGCTCACGCCTGTAATCCTAGCACTCTGGGAGGCTGAGGTGGGCAGATCATTTGAGCTCAGGAGTTCGAGACCAGCCTGAGCAAGAGCGAGACCCCCGTCTCAACTAAAAATAGAAAGAAATTATATGGACAGCTAAAAATATATATAGAAAAAATTAGCCGGGCATGGTGGTGCATGCCTATAGTCCCAGCTACTCGGGAGGCTGAGGCAGGAGGATGGCTTGAGCCCAGGAGTTTGAGGTTGCTGTGAGCTAGGCTGATGCCATGGCAGGCACTCTAGTCCAGGCAACAGAGCAAGACTCTGTCTCAAAAAAAAAAAAAAAAAAAAAATAGAACCTACCTATTAAATGTCTTCCAAACCATAACTATATTGGAGAAAATAAAAAGCAACTTAGTAGAATAAAACTTTTTATATATAACAAAGAAGTTTGTTTTTCCCAAAACCAGCATAGCAGTTTGACTAGTAAAGAAAGATTTTTTTCTTTTCTCAAATTCGAATTATAAAACCTTTTATGTATATCCACACTTAAAATGCTTTTAAAGGTATGAGAGCTTCTTAAAATATAAAAATAGCTTCCATCTGAGTAATCTTATTTTGCTGCTTATATCACAGTAAACCAAAAGCACGTATAATCAAGAAGCCATATTAGACCAGCTGGTAAATGAAGAATAGCGTGTCACTTGAGGCTTTACCATACCTATTGTGTGCCAGGTGCTAGGAATAGAGCAGTGAACCAGATAAGACAAAGTGCCTACCCTATAAAGATTACACTCCAATAAGGAGAAACAGAGAGTAAGTCCTTAAAATAAGGTCACAGGATACAGAATGATGGGGTGAGGAGGGATATCACCGTAGCAAGGCATTTGAGCCGTGATGTGAGTGAGGAAGGTGAGTTAGTCTTGTGAAGATCTAGAGTTCAAGAGACAGGAAGCCCTGTGTAGATGAAGCATTGAAATTGGGGGAGATGGAGGAGATGAGGTCAGGGACAAAAACCAGAGTTGTTTCATGATATATTAGATGTGATGTATATGGGGAAAAGTGGAAATAAAGATAACTTCTAGGTTTAGGGACCGAGCTAGGTGGATGTTGGGGACATTTATTGAAATGGAGAGGGCAGGTAAGTATTAGCCAAGTTCAATGTGATATGGTTATTAAACATTCAAGTGGAGATAACAGTTTGGCTCTTTAAAAAGTGTTCAAGAGTTCAGCAGAGTTAGTGTCCAGGGATAGAGATTTAGGAGTCATTAGCATACAAATAGTATTTGAAGTGTGGAACTGAATGAAATAGATTATGAAGGAAGTGTAGCTAGGGAAGAAAAAAGGGCTGGTAGGTAGGGCTGTGTAGCATTAAAGGTCTCCTACAAGAAGAGTGTAGAGGAAAACTAAGGAACTGTTATCCCAGAAGCCTAGCAGTTATATAAAATACTTCAAGAAGAAAGCAATGGTCAACTGGGTAAGATGCTGCTAAGAGGCTGACTATGATAAGAGGCTTTGGTAAAATTATAGTCATCGGTGACCTTGACAACAGTGTTCTTAGCGAGAAAGCCAAATGAAGTAAAGTGAGTAGAAAATGGGCAAAATAGAAATACAGGCAAGAATTGGAGACAGCCGTGCAAGAAGTTATGCTGTGAAAAGAAGCAGAGAAATTGGATGGTATCTGAGGGATGAGAGAATGGGTCAAAGGAGGGATTTTAAAGATGAGAGTACTGATAAGGCTCGTTTGTATAATGTTGGTAGTGGGAGAGAAATTGAGATGCAACAGAGAGAGTTAACTGCAAAATCAGATTTCTTTTTTTTTTTTTTTTTTGGAGACAGAGTCTCACTCTGTTGCCCAGGCTAGAGTGAGTGCCGTGGCATCAGCCTAGCTCACAGCAACCTCAAACTCCTGAGCTCAAGGGATCCTCCTGTCTCAGCCTCCCGAGTAGCTGGGACTACAGGCATGCACCACCATGCCCGGCTAATTTTTTCTATATATATTTTTAGCTGTCCATATAATTTCTTTCTATTTTTAGTAGAGATGGGGTCTCGCTCTTGCTCAGGCTGTTCTCGAACTCCTGAGCTCAAACGATCCGCCCACCTCGGCCTCCCAGAGTGCTAGGATTACAGGCGTGAGCCACCGCGCCCGGCCAAAATCAGATTTCTTAAAGTGAGAGATAGTAGCTATCTAGGGCATAAAAGGAGAGTTGAGTTTGTCTTTAGGTAGAATTAGGGTTAACAATTCTGTTGACTGAGTATGTGAGTCTACAAACAGGTAGTTCAGTGGAATTCATGCTGGAAAAATGAGGTAATTCTCACCAGATTTCATCCATTTTTCTGTAGGAGATATACAATGACATCATGGGAGGGACAGTATGAAAATTTTGAGGAAAAGATATGAAATAGTTGTCTCCAGATTGAGAGAGAGAAAGAGAAATGACTTGATTGGGTAAAAGGAAAGTACTAATAATTTCCATTTGAAATTGGTGATCATAATTTTATCATTGGCACAATTGTATGCTTTCTCCAGCAGTATTCTGCTACTGTGATGTGGTGCCAAGTAATCAGATGTTAGATTTGACTAGATTTAGGATTTTTATCAGGAGAGAAGGGTAATGGGATTAAAGTATTTGGAAGGGAATGGATATAGTTCTGGACCCTGGAATGTACGCTAATATATAGATGTGAAGAAAGGAGAGGGAAGATACCAGATTGAAGGGGGCAGCAGCAATACTAGATAATATTAAAAAGTAAATAGGATTCTTGATGAGATTAAGAATTATCTGAATGAGAGTATTACAGTATATTAGCTGGAAGTGGTAGGAGTATTTGAGATTTCAGAAATGACATGTAACAGCTCTAAGGTTAGGCCTTCAATGGCTGAAGTGAAGTGGATCATTGGCACTAAGAAGGTAGAGAAACTGAGAAACCAGTAGCACTTTAATAGTATGTTCATGTGTTTGTCCTTTCCAGGTAGCCTCTTGGACAAAATACTGGGTAGCTTTGTGTGGGACACAGCTTTTTTACTATGCTGCCAAATCTCTAAAAGCTACAGAAAGAAAACATGTAAGTATACCTTCTCTAAATTTTTGGCATAGTTTCATAGCCTCTTGTGGTTGTAAAGAAAGTAGCCCTAATGGGATGCAAGGGGCTTTGTTTTGTTTTGTTTTGGTTTTTAGAGATAGGGTCTCTTATTGTTGCCCAAGGTGGAATGCAGTGGCATGATCATAGCTCAAACTGTGTAACCTCAAACTCCTGGGCTTGAGCGATCCTCCCACCTCAGGCTCCCGAGTAGCTAGAACTACAGGCACACACTACCATGCCTGGTTAAGACACAAGGGTTTTTTGCTTTATGTTTTTTTCCCATCTACTAATCTAGAAGTATTTTATACTTACTCCTTGTAGGAATACAGTAATCAAATTATTTTTATATTTAGTAAGACCATTCCCCAAGAAGATCTTTGGAACAACTTCCAAATTTTTAAGTTCCTTTTTGAATACTATTTTTTCCATTGCAAATGCCAAAACTACACGTTATAGATATCTATCTTGGCATCAAAGTTTTCTCAGACCTGGGTTTCTGGTTCAGAACATGGTTCAAAACTGTTGCCTTGGAGTCTCAGTTCCTAATCAGCAAAATGAAAATTTAGGACCGATATCTGAAGTTCTTACCACCTCAATCTCTGATTCAGTGATTTTTCCCAACAGTGATGAGGAATGAGTGATCACAATAGTTACTACAGTCCTCTTTCTTGTGCTTCCTATTACTTAAAAGAGGCCTCTTGATGCTGTTTTCACCATGTAGAATCTTCCTGTAAATCTCTTTTGCGTGCTGTTTTGTGATACAATCAATCTTTGAAAGGAAGAATAATTTTTCATGTTGCATTAATAAAATCTCTTTGAGAGGAATTTTATTTCTAAATTATATATTGGGGGGAAATTAAGTGGTAAACTAGTAAAGAAAAATGTAAGTCCTTTTTCTCCTTATAAGTTACCCAAATGATATTGCATAATTTAGAGAAACTCTTTTTTATTCTCAGAATGTTAGCCATTTAATCAAACCAGAGGTACAGAAGAGGACATTTTGGTTTAAATGAATGTGGGAAGTGCCCTAAGCTAGCATTGCCTTCCTGATCAGCCGTACCACAGCCTGCCTCTGTCCTGAACTCCATGTGACTCAGTACCTTGCTTTTCTTTAGAGCGTCACCATGTGCTTCCCTAATTAATACATTTCATTTTTGTGCTATACCTGAATGGAATCATATATATTCTTAAGCACTACTTTGTCATTCACTATCATGTTATAATTGTTTAGACAGCTCTTGCATTAAGGTAAAGGATTGAGAGTGTGATCATGGAGATTATTCTGTGAATATTTATTTTTTGGTATTGTGGTCAAATTGATTGTAACGCCCACATACCCTACAAAAATTACACAGATTCGGTTTGCTGGAACATTTTGCAGAGTCATTACCTCTAGTTAGTACTACAGTACTCAGTGGGGGAAGAAGGTTAATAAAGCTAAATTAAATCCTTTGTCTTGAGATACAGACCAACTAAGTTCATATAGCCACTTTGAGATAGTTATTGGCTGGATTTCACTTAGTTGACTATTACAAAGAAGTAGTTACTCAAAATAAAATTTTTTGTTTTAATTAGAAAAAGGCTAAATTAGAGAAGTTATAAGATAACTGAATTTGTTATCTAATGCATATGTTAAATATCATTTTGTGTCTTTCATTGCTACTTGCACACAATGAATTACTAATATAGTTTGGGTTTTTAATTATATGAGGTTTCTGATAAATGTCTATGAAATGTTTTGAAAGTAAAGCGTAGTGGGTTGTGAGAAAATCAAATTGAATACCAAGGAAATGGACTGTATTTCTCATCTTTTCTAATTAAAACTATTATGATTAAAGAATGAATTATAAGAATAGGATAGAGGGTATACAGACATGGCCATGTCTATATTTAGTATTAATTTTGGGATAGAAGAGATATGGCACAGAACTAAAAACAATAAAGGGAAAAAAATTTTTTAATCATTTTTAAACAAAGCTAAAATAAAAACAAATTGGAAGAAAATATCTTCTATATATAAACAACAGATAAAGGATTTATGTAAATACAGCACCTACCTATATTGTGTTCTTACCAAATATTTAACCTGAATCTTATGAGGAAATAATCAAATCCAGATTATGGGACATCTGTGAGACAACTGGCCTAGATGGTTAAAAAGACCAAAATTTACAGGCATACCAAAAGCCCTAACTTAAGCATTATATTAATACAAGGTATCCATGTAACAAAAATACTTGTACCCCATTAATATTTTGAAATTAAAAAAAATTGGCAGAATAGGGAGGTGGGGGACAAGGAGGATTGTTCTAGATTAAAAAAGACTTGACGGCCCGGCGGTGGCTCACACCTGTAATCCTAGCATTCTGGGAGGCCAAGGTGGGAGGAAATGATCTGGACAGCTACAAATATATATATATAGAAAAAAATTAGCCGGGCATGGTGGCGCATGCCTGTAGTCCCAGCTACTCGGGAGGCTGAGGCAGAAGGATCGCTTAAGCCCAGGAGTTTGAGGTTGCTATGAGCTAGGCTGATGCCACGGCACTCTAGCCAGGGCAACAGAGCGAGACTCTGTCTCAAAACACACACACACACACATACACACACACACGCACACACAGAAAAAATGAGCCAGGCATGGTGGCCCATGCCTGTAGTCCCAGCTACTCGGGAGGCTGAGGCAGGAGGATTGCTTGAGCCCAGGAGATTGAGTTTGCTGTGAGCTCAGCTGACACCATGGCACTCTAGCCCAGGCAACAGAGCGAGACTCTGTCTCAAAAAAAAAAAAAAAAGAAAGAAAGAAAGAAATAGAACATTACCCGCACCGTCAATCCCTTCCCAGATGGCACCCCCTTCCTTCCTATCAGCCATACTCACCATCTGTCACTGTCATCAATTTCCTGTTAATTGTTGCCTTGTTTTTCTTTAGAGCTTTATCATATGCACTTCCTTATACAATACACTGTTTGATTTTTTTTAACTATACCTCAGTGGCTTCACATATATATTCTAAGCACTAGGTTTTTTGTTTAATATTATATTAGTGAGATTCATCACTGTCAATGCATATAGCTTTCATTTACTCTTTCTAACAACTGAATAATCTTCCATTTCATGAATCTACCATAATTTATTCATCACTTTACTGTTGATATTTACATGGCTTCCAGTTTTTTTGCTATTTTTACCAATAATGCTCTGAATATTTTTGTGCACAGGCTCTCCCAGTTATGTAACTAGGAGTGCAAATGTTCCACTTTGCAAGAAAATGCCAGATTGATTTGCATACTGACCAGGAGCAAAATGAAGTACCGTAACTTCCACATACTTATTATATGGTCAGGCTTTTTAATTAGGCCTAATCTAGTATATATGAAATGGTACCTGGTAATTTTAATTGTTATACCCCTGATTACTTAAGGAGTTTGAGATTTTTTTCATATTTATCGGTCTTTAATATTTTTTCTTCTGTGAAATACCTGTGTAAATATTTTGCCTATTCTTATTCTACCTGATAAAAATTCTTTACATATTCTGGATAGTAATCTATCAGCAGTTATTTGTTGCTAGAAAGCTGGAAATACCTTCTTCCAGTTTGTTTGACTTACCGTTTCTCTCTTTATGGTGTCTTTTAGTGACGAGTTCTTAATTTTAAAGAAATTTTTCTCTCTTTTCCTTTATGTTTAATACTTCTTGAGTCATGTTTTAAAAATCCATCTGTAACCTGAGATCATTAACATATTCTCCTGCATTATTAAAGTTTTGCATTTTGCTTTAAAATCATTGATCCATCTGGAGTTAGAACAGGGTGTGTGTGTGACATGGTGTGATATAAACTGGGATTCATCTTTATGATTTTTTACACAGATCACTGATTTTCCTGGCACCATTTACTGAAAAGTTCATTCTAACTTCACTGACCTACAAAGCTTGCTCTTGTTGTATGAGTTTGCATTTTTATGCACAGATTCCTGTCTAGACTGCCATTGGTCTCTTGGTCTGTCCTTGTCCCAATAACTCATAATTTCAATGACTATAGCTTTATGTGTCTTTTTTTCCCTTCAGCTTTGTGGAGGTACAATTGACAGATAAAAATTGTCAATATGTAAGGTGTACAATTTTGGTTTTAGTACATATACATTGTGAAATGGTCACCACAATCCAGCAAATTAACACATCCATCACCTCACATAGCTATTTTCTTTTTTTTTTTTTCTTTTTTTTTTAGTAGCTTTATAAACCTTGATATGTAACAGGGCAAGTCTTGGCGTAATTCTTCCTTGGAAGTGTCTTGACTATTCTTGGTTCTTTGCTCTTCCATATAAATTTTAAAATTAGCTCATCCAGTTCCGCATAAAACCCTATCACAATTTCTATTGAAATGACACTGAATCTATAGATCAATTTAGGAAAAATTGATTTTTTTCTACAACATTGAACCTTTTTCTTTATTTCATAGTATTTCTCCATTGATTTAGGTCTTCTTTTGTGTCTTTTACTGTTGAGCCTAAGAATACTGAATTATAGAAATGCCCCCTGTATTTCTGGAGACAAGATTTGATTTCAGAAGTCAAATAAGGCTTTGCCTTAAGGAAAAGATAAATGTGTTAGTTCAAGAGCTGCCTCGTCTCAGGAGGGCGTCTTGCTGGTCAGTAGAAGCTGCATCTCAAGGAGACAGCTGTAAACTGGGCCTTTGGTTCTCACCTGTTTTGAAAGACAAGGCAGGCCTCCCTTAGGACCAAAGGTTGCCGGTGCTGCTGACAGGTGGACCCCCGGAGATGAGAGCTAATCAGATAGATATGCTATTGCCCAAGCCGGGCCCAGATGGAACCATGTGGTTAAAGTAATTAACACAAAGCACAGCCCATGTTGACTTCTGGGATCATCTCTGTCTCCAAGAACACAATCACCAGAGCCAAGATGTCTCTGTTTGTTGCTAAAGTAATAGCCTTATCATAAAACTTAGAAGTTTGCCCCAAGACGATTTTATAACCCATTGTTCCCCTAGTTAGAGTTAGTTAAAGGATCTGTAGTAGCCTTTTAGGAGACTTTGACCCTAAAGCAAACTGCCTGTTAGTATGCAAATCCCGTTGCCCTTGGCAACGGGGAGCCTGTATGTACCCTATATAATACCTGTGTGGAGTTTCAGTCGGGGAAATATTTGATGCGGGTAAAATATTTCCATCCGGATACCCTCCTTTATCTATTTTCATAAACTTTTACTTTATAAACTATATCTTTGGCTCTGTGTATTATTATTGCCATTACTTATACTTTTATTTCTGTTTCCTACTATATTTTTCATCCTTTGCGATGACCCCTGCCTGAGAGACCAGATCGGAAGAAAAACCTCTTTGCAGGGAGCGTAGCTAACTCCCTGCAAACTGGCGTAGTCAACTTAGAGATCTGATCAGAACAAAGAGAAAAGGACCTCTTTGCGGGGAGCGTAGCTAACTCCCCGCATTTTACACTTTCCTTTGTCTTTTGATCTAGGTATTCCTAGGTATCCTTTTTGTAATTGACCTTTATATTTCTAGTATATAAAATTACAGCTGACTTTTATTTTGATGTTTTCTCAGCAACCTTGTTAATCTTTCTCATTAATTTGATAGATTTTGGTGGATTTTCTGTGTAGATAATAATATCATTTGTGACTGATTTCCTTCTTATTCCTTATACCTTTCTTTGTTTTTTGTTTTATTGAGCTAAGTCTTCTGAGTCAGGATTGAGTGGAAGTAGCAATGGTGGACATTCTTGATACTGATTTTGAATTTTTTTTTAGCATTTTACCCTTGAGTATGTGTCCTGCAGGGTTTGTCTTTTGGGGGTTCCCGCCCACCCCCTGCTTTGTTTTGGATTGGTTTTTTCTGTGGGTTGTTTTTGTTTTTAATGTATACTCTTTATTCAATTTGGATGTTCTTTCTATTCCTAGTTGGGTAAGTCTTTATCATAAATATGCATTATGTTTTAGCAAATGCCCCTTTTTTTAGTATCTGTTGAGTTGATCATATGATTTTTCCCTCCTTTAATCAGTTAATATGGCAGTTTACTTTAATAATATTTGTAAAGTTAAACTAACCTTGCTTTCTTGAAATAAACTCAACTTTAGTTACATTCATCAATTTTTAGGATTAAAGCAACCTCACATTCCAGGGATACATCCAACTTGTTCACCATGTATCAGCTTTTTTGTACACTTCTAGATTCAATTTGCCAGTATTTTATTTGATATTAAAATTTTTATTTATGTTCACTATGAGATCTAATTTTCTGTTCTTTTATAAGCACCCTTTCTCAGGGTTACAAAAAGAAGTATATTATAACTAAAATAATAATAAAAGAATAGTTGACTATAAAAATAATGGGCATGCTCAGAATACCCCTTTTTTGGAGAAATACAATTGAGAATTATCATTATTAAATCATCAGGTTGAAGATAACATAACTACTAAAATGCATGTGTGTTTCCTGTAAGGAGTAGCACAGTAATCCAGGAGAAACAACATAGATGAATTTATCAGATTTACTAAGAGATCATGCTGGCTGGGAATGGAAAATAAGACAGGTTTTGATGAAGAGTTGAAGCTCGGAAGGGTCTAGAAAGGAGGAGACTTAGCTAAAGAGGGCATGCCTAAATAGAGTTTAGTACAAAAATGTACCAAGCTGATTGGGACCTACATGAAGTCATAATCTCCTCTCTCATCAGGAGAAACTGAAAATACACACTCTAATACTTAATTTTAGCTTAGAATGAGGCATAAATTTTGTGTTTCTACTAATTACCTTTTATCTCTCAGTTCAAATCAACATCAAATAAGAACGTATCTGTGGTAGGATGGATGGTGATGATGGCTGATGACCCAGAACATCCAGATCTCTTCCTGCTGACTGACTCTGAGAAAGGTGAGTTGTTAGAATAACTAGGGTTTAAGATACCACATATACATAACTTTCGTTCTGCCAAAACTAGTAACTGGAGTACTCAGCAAGGGAAGTGTTACTGTAGTTTTATCTATTGAAGAACATCTTTGTCACATAATGTATTTTAATGATATCAATATTTTTAGAGCTTATTTTCTTCACTACATGGTCGTAAGCTTGAAAATTCAAAGCCCAATTAATCCCTAGAGAGCTAACTAGGAAGAGAGGGAGGGAAGAAGAGAATGTAAGAATATATAGCCCGCTGTTATTTTAAATTCCTAGGGACTTGCCATCTAGGCAGTACCCCTTTATTTATACCTTGAAATAGATTGTTATTCTTAAGTTCTGAAAATTACAGTTTTCCTTAAGTGATATTTATTCTGTTACCTTAAATTAATTGGTTATTTGGCTCAAATCACTCTCCAAATTAATCATAATACTTTACATAGAATATATACAGACATGTGAATAAAATAATTAGCCATTGACCATTGGAGTTTGTAAAGTGGTTGAGCAGAATTGGAGGGTGGACTGTGTAGAATCACATAGTACCTCCTTACCCTGCCTGTGCCTATAGGGGATACCTCAGGGTCCATCAGAAAAGATCCTGAAGTGATTGCTACTCTTCCTTCATAACAACTGCCAGCTGTTGACAGGTACCAGAAAGTAGGCCAGAAAGGAGAATCTTTCATATCTGCTCAGAATCTTCCACTCCAGCAACTCACAACTGAAATATATTATATTACCTTTTGTTGACTTTACAACTATATTTTGACCTTTGTTTATTCAGATGCTATTTTGTATCAGCAAATAGGCCACATTTGGGATATTATAGTGTTTTAAGTAAAAAAAAAAAAAACAAATAATGAGCAAATATGTTGGATGCAGGAAAAAATAATAATACCGAAATGCCTTGTTTTTAAATTAAATAGATTAATTTACAGAGTAAGGACTCCCTACTCAACATTCCGAATTCAAAGCCCCGGCCCCTCAAAATACCAAAGATATTATTCATAAAATTACATTTTCAAATGAGATCATTTTGATTGGATTTAGTTCATCAGTTCTTTGTTTTCCTTCAGTTTTTCTTATTGTGTTTAACAGAACTATTTCCTATCGCCAACGTTTTTATGAAGCCTATACTAATAATCTTTTTGAGGGGAGGAGAGAGTAGATAAATTGTAGCTATGACCAGCTTAATTGTAGATATGCCTTCTGTTCAGATTGACCTAATGTCTACATCTGAGTTCAGCAAGAAAAACAATGTTACTTGACTAATTAAACATTTGGTGAAGAAAGAAAGAAGTGCTTCTGAAAGTGAAAAAGTTCTTTGAGAGTTAGAATCTCAAAGAAAAGCTGTATAATGTTTAAATATAGTCAGACTCTTGAGCCATTGAATGTAGTTATAAAGGAAAAGAGAGAATTCAGCAAAAATTGTGAAATGAAAGAACTTGGGTCAATGAAAAAAGGGAATAAAATGTAACTTACAACAGCCTATAGTACATGAATTCTTTCTTTTCTCAGTTTACTACCTACTCACCTTCATATATACAGTCATATAAAATATTCTTATTGTGTGTCATTTTGAATTAGAGTCAGTATAGGAGATACTAAATACAACACAGATGAATTTATAATTTCCTGAAAGAAAAAAGATGCCTCCTAGATTTTCACAGAGAGCCCTCAACAGTACTAGAAATCTGTAATAATATTGACAAATGTCTTGCAACTAAAGACTAAAAGCATAGCCAATATTGATGTTATCTGATTAATCCTTAATCATATTAAATAATGTTTAGGTGTTAAATATGTTGAAGCATTTGTGATGTAAAAACTTAATATTAACATTTAACATTTAAGGAACCAATATTCTGCAGTCTTATCCACACAGACAAATTTATAGAAGCCACACAATTGTTTTATTTAGATGTACTTTATTCTAAAGAACATCTAAAAAGAGACAAAATTATTTCTCCTAATTCAAAGGTGTGAAACAATGGCTTTCTCAATATATGATAGTATATGAATGTGTTCTATCAAGACTTCTTCTTGTTATTGTATTGGAAAATCAAGTGTTAAATGAACAGAACTCTGAAACTGAAAACTCTAGTCATGTTAAGTTTATTCTTTAATATCTGGCAGAATTATGATGTGTCATAGTCCTTAAAGTTTTATTATTTTCCCCTTGTTTTTGGTAATTTTAGGAAATTCATACAAGTTTCAAGCTGGGAATAGAATGAATGCGATGCAGTGGTTTAAGCATTTGAGTGCAGCCTGCCAAAGTAACAAACAACAGGTAAGCATTTCTCAATTCTCAGAACAGTCCATAACTTGGGAATATATTTCAGAGTTCCAAAGAGAAGTAAGTAGACTAGTTCTGAATTAACTAGGAGAATGGTGTTGTTTTATTCTTTTTCTTGTTGACAACAGTCAATAACACATGAATATCCCCATTTTAATGAGGAGCTAGAAAATAAACAAGTAAATGAAATTTCAAACAGTAAGAACTATATACAGAAAACAAAATAGAATTATGTGATGCAGAATGATGGGAGTAGAGCCAACTTTAAAATAAATTAAGGTGAGCAGCAAAGGTCTCCCTGAGAAGATGATACTGAGATGAATGACCAGAAGGAGGGGGCTGTGAGAGGATTAGGGAGAGCAGAGTGCTGGTAAAGGGAACAGCAAGCGTGAGGACCATGCAGCTGGAATAAGATTAAGGTGTTCAAAATAGAGAAAGGTAACTAGCTAGCAGTGGGAGAGTACAGTGAGAGCATAACTCTTTAGAAGGGGTAAAAATTAGATGGCACTTTAATAAAAATTATTCTGATTTACCTTTGTTTGACCTATTGACAACTGGATTTGGGGTTCCTATGGTTGCAGTGAACAAAGACCACTTATTTGGATTTTGTTTTTATTGTACTGAAATAAAGATGGCCTAATTGAAAGGCTTTCAGCTGCAGAGAAGCAATCCACTATGGTGTTTTCCCCAAATTTTGTTGCAGAGTTAGAATTGAACCACAAATTGGTAGCAGAGTTATAGAAATTTCTATAGACTTTTTGTAGAACCAGTTTCTAATTAAATATATTTGAAAATCATTGACTCGGGATTTTGATAATACACAAACATATAGTGTTATCAGTAGGTAATTTTGTATAATATAATGCACTGTGTAAGTTTAAAGAGCTTATAAAAGTATTTTTTACCCTGCCATAAAAAAATATGATACCAGGATATAAGTTGTTACCCTTCTTTGATGGATGAAGAAACCAAGGCTCAGAGACGCTAAGTGACTTACACAAGTCAAAAAAGTAAAAAATGGTGGTCCTGAGACCCAAATTCTTATCTTCATTTTTTTTTAAGTCTATTCTTTTTAAATATAGTTGGAGTGAGTAGGCTTTGTTCTCTCACAATTTTTTAAAAATATATGTGAAAAACTAATAGCAGCATTTGGTACAATTGTTAGCAAACTCCATAATGGATATGAAATGCCAAAGAGCAAAAATTATTTCCTCACTGTGTCAAGTTAGTGTCTGGGGCAGAATGAAAGAGACAGACCTTCCTTGGCCTACAGCCGGCCTTTCCAGATTCACTCTCCTGCCATACCTTTTCTTTAAATGTAGCTTAAGTTACTAAGTCTCATTTTTTAAAAATCTCAGATTCCAAGATTAATCTAGACAGTATATGCACACCAGCATAGAGGTTGCGTTTCTTTTACTGTATTAGTGGACATTCCTGCTGAATAAATCAACCAGATGTGTGTAAATGTTTTTTATTTGTTTTTTATACTTACAAGAATTGTAGTAATAGCATATTTATAAATAGAACCTGTGAAATTTTTAAATTTTTAGTAGAAAACTCTGACCAAATGCAAAACACCACACTCAGGCAACTTAGAAAGAAATGAAACATTTGCTTTATTTAACTATGGGTTTCTTATAATTAGACCCGATAATTTATATTTTAAGCACTTGAGTATTCTTGTTGTATTTGATTTATTCAGAAGCTGACACATGTAAGATATTCATGTTGTTGAGTATAACAGGTTTCAGGGAGAAATACTGCTGCAGTGTGAGAACTGTTAAGCTGTCTTAAGGATAGGGGTAAAAACCACTGGCATAGGAGTATCTCTATTGCACAGCTTTGGAAAACTGGTTTTAAGGATTAGGAGTATTTTCTTTCAACATGGTGAAACCTTCCTTAGTTCTTTGACTAGAGGACTCATCAACTAAGTTTAAAAAAAAAACATTTCAGAGAATTATTAACTGAATTTCACATTTACAAGAAGTTGAATAAAATATGATCCAGTGTATAACCAGTAAACTATTATATAACCTATTGATTTTTCAGAGTCATGATGTGTCAGATCAGAATTCATCTAATGAATTTTATTCTTTTATATATATTTTCCTGATGATTTCACAAAGAAATTCTTATTAATGTCTGTTACAAAATTATTTGTGCTAGTTTTTAAAATGTGCATGTAGGAAATTTTTTGCTATATATAATGAGAAAATAAGTGATGACAAGCGTGTTTGTCTGGACTCTGAGCCTACTGCAGCCATTCATTCAGTGAGCACCTACTGAGCCCCGTGTCAGACAGGAAAGATACTGTCTCTGCCCTTTCTCCTGTCCAGGTGTCAGTTTACTAGAAATAGAGTATTAACTCATCTCAGTGATTTTTCTCTTCTAAAATGTTCCAGTGTATTATATTCATTTTTCATAAATTATTGAAATTCCTTTTAAAAGATATTTAGGTAGAAAGATTTGGGTTTGCCTAAATGATAAAGAAAGACAAGAAATACTACTTTGAAAAACAACTTTTAAACTCAGTTTGTAATGCTTATATTTTTTAGGTTCCTACAAACTTGATGACTTTTGAGTAAAAGCCTGAGGAAAAAGAAAGGTGGACTCCTGTGTGAGCGCAGGGACCTGGTAACAGAGTGCCAGCTTCGAACCATCCTATGCTAGGAGGAGCCCAGGGTCTCCGCCTCAGCCTCAGAGTTCTGAACCAAAAAAGCACTAATTTCAGGGAATGAAGTGAGGTATTCCCAGAGAACAAATTGGAGTTGCAAAACAAACTGCCATGAACCATGCTTCTTATCTCTGAACTGACCTGTGGAAGCCACTGCCTTAAAAGAGTGAAAGGAAAACCAACATGAAACACCAAATAGTGTGTGTGAATCTTCTGGCGGTGCTGTGCTTGGAATAGATTATAGCTAATTTGCATTTCTTTTAACTTTGTACTAATTTGGGAGGGGGGAATCGCCTTTTTTTAGATATGCTTGAAAAAAGAAAAACATATTTCTTATGGATTACATCAGGAGCTGGTTTTGAACCAAGGTGAGAGATACTTAGCAGGGATCGTACAGCAGCTCACCTCTGAGGTTTGTTCAGCCTCCAGCAGTCTGCAGCCTCCCTTGCTTTCTCACAGCAAGAGTGTAGGAATTAGGAATGTTAATAATGTGAGTTGTTGGAGTTTGTTTGGGATTGGGTGGGGGGTGTTTGTTTTATTTTGGATGAGGGGAGATTTTTTTAAACACTAAACTTCTAAAATTTAGTACTGTATGGGGAACATTATTTCCTACAAAGGCTGAGTGTTCATTTGCCAGACACTTGTAAAAGTATGCTCCAGAAAACATGGTTGTTTCTAACTGGGGTTAAAGTTTAGCTTTCTGTATGAATTCATTGTTGGACCACAGCTCTGCTTAGTAGAGAACTATAATCCCAACCTAAACTTTTCTGAGAAGATTGTACAATAATTAGATCTTTTTCCAAGTTAATTGGATTACCCCTTCTGCTAGTCACAGGTGGTTTTTATCAAGGTGATGTATTGCTATTTCACCAGAATATTTTCTTTCACAGGATTTAATGTGCATAATGCCAGAGTTATTTTTTATTATTTGTTTTCTAAGACCTACAAAAAAATTTTAAGAGGGATAAAGATGAAAGTTTGACATTCTGGGAATTTAGTTATCAAATCTTTATTCCTTTTACGTCTTACCATAAACATACCAAAACATTTTTCTGAAAACTTACTAGAGGTTTCTGACATGAAACCATATTTTGTCAGTAGTTGACCAAGCAGTTTTGTGAAAGCTCTTCTCTGCAATAATGCATTTAATTTCTAAAATAAATGTTGAATTAAAAAAAACTGAAGGTAAGATGCCTTAGAATTTTAAAAAATGACACTTGACAAAGGCTGTGTGTTAGATGTTATAAACTCTTGAGGCATCATAAATTTTAGCAGTGGCCCAAAGTAATGCTTTGTGACTAATATCTGTTAATAGATTTATATTACTTTGGGCCTCACATAAAATTTGTAACATTTGTATTCCTAGAGAATTTTATACTTTTTTTTTAATCCTAAGTATTTCACCCTTGAGTCCAAGAAACTTAAATAGAAAATATCGCTTATGTAATAACTAAGTAAAAATCTATCCAAAGGTAAGTAGAAGAGCTTTTTTGAGTTTTAAGTTTTTAAATTTAGTTTTCTGTTTGGAAAAGATGTTAAGAGTTCAAATATGCTTCTCATATAACAGTTAGAAATACCATTATTTCTGGGTTTTAGCGACATAGGCTGAAGAGGGCAGAAGTTGCCTGTGCTGAATGATTTTTCAATCAATGATCTCATAAGCTTAACCCATGTTGGGTACATAGAAAGACACCACCCACATAGCCAGCAGTATTACTAAGTAGACCTTGCACATCTTATTTTTGTTTTGCATATTTTAAAAATTTCTTAACTGGTTTATTTCTCTTTAGAAATAGCATTTTTACAACGTATGTGCTTTTTTAAAGATATTGTGAGTGAGAACCCTGTGGATTTTTTCTTTATTTTGTTTGTCATAAATAAGCTAAAGTAGATATGTTGTGGGTTAACTGTATCTGTGGAGATATGCAACTGGAAGTCAGAGCCTGACATCACACAATTTTGCCAAAGAGAGAGTGCTAAGCTGGAAGATGTGTTTGATATTTGCAGCTGTAAACATTAAAGGATGCTTGCACAGACTAAGAACAGTGTTCACATTTGGTTAATAGTTCATAGATAGAATTGTGGCCTCTGACTGACTAAATCTCTTAATAGTGCCAGAAGACATCATTATTTTTCTGTCTTTAAATTTGTCCATTCAAAAGATTAGTCATTGCTTTTTAAAGATTATTTTAGCATTTG
The DNA here is from genome assembly GCF_041146395.1 of Eulemur rufifrons. Taxonomy (NCBI): domain Eukaryota; kingdom Metazoa; phylum Chordata; class Mammalia; order Primates; family Lemuridae; genus Eulemur; species Eulemur rufifrons. The sequence goes on from NC_090990.1 coordinate 89,806,319, forward strand.
AAGCACATTGAAACCAGTGAGGGAAGTGAATTAAAATAGTGTAAGTGAAATGTTTATCTATAATTCACCAAATGATGTCTGATAATAATTCAAATAGAGTATGTTACCAAAATATATTAAATGTTCAGGTATTTCATAACTAGGAAAATGAATCTTCTTCTTAAGCCTGTCCTCAGTTTAAGTTAGTGACTCAAGAACTCAAAATTTTCAGCAGCATTAAGCTCATTTGTTTCTCCCTTAGCCAAGAAGAACTCATTAGAAATTCACTTATAATTAAATTTAAACTGGTGTATCATAAGCCTAACATTTGGCATAGTGTGTCACCTAGTGTAGTATTATATAACATTAGCCAATACAATTTGAGGCACATCCCATTTAACAATTTATTTGAACATGGGGACGTATTTTTCATATGGAAGTGTAATATACCAGTTTTTAAAATATAACTATAAAAATAACTACATAATGACCTTCCTGAGCACTATTTTTGGTTTAATGCCCCTTCTGTTCAGGCTCTGCTTGTTTTTCAGAGTATTATTTTTACCGTAACCTCCAAACTTTTAAGAATTGAAAAAGAGCTGATCAAACACACCTTCCTATTTCATTTTCTTCACTATGTAAATATCATTTGCGTGAACATTACAAAAAGGGATCCAAACAATTTGAGTATTTTTTTTCTCCTCAGGCATGTGCTTCAATGACAGACAGTTTTCCTGTGAGGAAAATGCCACATAACTGTTGCACTGTCTTCCGTATGGACTGTGTTGGTGTTGGGTCTTTCTGTATACCAACTGAGTCAGGGTGTTTATAGCTGCAGAAGTTTTTACAAGTGGCTTTATTTCTGTTCTAGAAGATTTATAAAGGAGCCAAAGAAGCACTATTGTTATGAAAGGAGAAAAGACTGTTTACAGATTCTGATATATCTATGTTAGTTAAAACTGGGGCCCTCTAAGGGAAGCCAGTTGATCTCTTGGAATTATTGGAATTTACCAGGCCAAATGACTTAAGCATAAGTCTTTTTTTGTCTTTAAAAGGTTAAATCTGTAAGCTATACATCTTTACCACTGATAACAAAACTATAGGACATCATACTAATTGGAAATCAATAGTAATAGATTTAGTCCATTGGCTTTTTAAAAGAATATATTCACTATTGATTTCCTGCCTGTTTTTTGAGGCACATTCCTTTCCAGTTTTTAAACCACTGCATTATCATCTGCAAACAAGGGGTACCAGTGTTGCTTAACAGAAGATCATCTTTAATAAAATAAATCCTCTGCTTCAAAGGCTTTTGAAATAATGGGATCCCTTTTTGAAAATGAAGATGAGTTGGTGTCCTGCTGGGACAGTAGTGCTGCTACTGCGTGAGTAGATGATGCACAGCAAGTGATGAGGTTTGTCTGACTTCTTTAGTGACTGTTGAGGGTTTGCTTTTATTTTCTCTTTCTCTTTTGTATTATTTTTTCAAACACAGTAAATTTATGATTTTACAGCCAGAGTGGTATTGTGTTTTTTCTAAGCTTTGAGATACAAATATTACTATTTAATCCCATTCATGATGAATTACTTTCCATGTGAACCTTTTCAAAATGATTTAACTACCTTTTGGTTTTCTTCCCCTAAAAATGGCTTGTGTCTAAAGTGACCTTTTTTCTATTTAGAGGGTTCAAATGAAAGAGATTTGTGCATACAAACTCTTAAGCTTATTGAAGCAATTTCATGACATCTGTATCTCAAGTTACAGTGTCAGGAAGATTTGGTCAGTGCCTTATCAATTTGAAGAACAATTTTAGGGCATCACATGTGACAATAATCATGTGCTCCTCTTGCTCCTCTAGTTTCAGGAGTGCGTGCTATCCCTCTCTCCACCAGCTTCGTCTTTCTCACAACACATCTAAGAAGGTCCTTACAGAAACCTCTAAGTAATTGTTGCCTTCTTCCTTGGTTTTTGAGCCTTTTTAAACAAGCTCCCTTCCTGTTTCTCTGTTTTCAGGGTAGGAGATTAAAAATAAACCTACCAAATCAACCTTTAGATAAGTACTCTTAAAAGCAACTTTGAAGAGCCACGTTTGTTTTTATTTTGTTGTTGATGCTGTTGTTTTGAGCATAGATTTGAGCATACAGCCTTTTGAAAAATCCCTAAAAGAATAAAATACAGCCAGAAAAATTTGTTTGGGTTTTATTAAAGCTACTGAAATCTTGTCATGAGAGTCCCTGTGGCCAGAAATGAGATTTGTTTCTGTTCATGATTATATAATATTTAAATAGCACTCAGAACAAACAAGCAGTCACTTAACCTACCAGTTGTTTATTTGAAAATATCATGCAAGAAAGTAAAAACAACTCTAATATACAAAGTGAAGGAAAGTTAAGAGACTAAACTGGCTTTCTCAGTGGAGATACTTTGTTTCTCTGAGATCATTGGGAGCTACTAGTGTTCACCTGAGTCAAGATGCTATTTTCACATTTTTTTAAAGGGCTAGTATGTTCCAGAGTAGGCAAGTAGACAGTCTTTAAAGCCAAATGGAAGGGTTAACTATTCCTTAAGGTTAATAACATTTGGTTAATTTGCATTTGATTCTAGCCATTTGGACTATAAACAGATGGTGGGATTAAAAGTATACAGAGAGTGTTTTGGGATTGAACTCTTTTTTTCTTAATAGAAAAATAGAAAACTTCATAAATATTATCTGTGCTTTAGATATCAGGTAATAAATACTGAGTTCCCCCTGAAGATACCACATACTAGAACTATTGACAAATATAGTTCAATAATTACTGACTTAGTAGATTTGACAAAATATCTGATAAAAAGTCAGCAGACTCTCAAGAGTTTCTGCACCTTGATTATTGACAAATTCATTGTTTTACAACCTACTGAAGTACATGTTTTCAGGTGGAGGTAGGGGGAACTAGTTCACAACATAATCTAAAGGAGATCAAACATCTGTAGGAATAAGTACCCAGTGATTATACACAGGAAAACACAAGCCATTTTTATCCTTCTTTATCCCAGTTAACTTGAGGTACTCTAATGATGAAGCACTCAGTTGCACTGTGACCTCCTTGAGTGATGTGCAGCTTAGTTCCTCTCACTTTTTGTTTCTTTTTAATATGCAAATGTGAGTGTGGGATCTTCAGTGTGTTTGCATAAGCTAACTTAAAATGAATTTAAGTACAGTTTTCTGAAATATTTCTATTGAAATAAATTACTTAAAATTATAGATTGTGTGAGGATGTTTTGTTACCATCTTTGCATTTTTATTATTAACTTTTAAAGTGCAAATAAACTTTAAATTGATTTTTCTTGCCCTTTCTAAAATAGTCAACAAGGGTATTGTTGGTGCAGGGAAAGCTCTATAAACTTTAGTTGCTCTTCTTTGGCCTGGCATGTAGACAAATCAGGTTGTGGGGAGTACAGGGCGAGGGCGTATTTCCAGCTACATCTCCTCACCCTGCATATGTGATATGATAGGAGAAATAATATTGTAGTCCATAGTTTCTAAGATATAACAGTTTTTCATTTTACCATTTCTGAAAACAAATCCATCTTCCAGCCTATGAAGCTTTAAATTACAAGAAGTACAGAAATACCTGTATTTAGTCTCCTATAAGTCATTGGCTGGATGTTGGTTATGCCCTAAGAATTCCACATGAGCTTAGCCTCTAAGTGGTTTGGGAACCCACCCCCCAGCCAGGACTGAATGCCCAATGTTTTGGCAAACCATAGCTCAGTTTTCAACAATTTTCTCACCTCTCTAGTGGCCTTTGAAAATTCTCATTGTCCCTTTACTAGAACCAAGAGAGTGACAATTCTCTGATTGGGTCAACCTGTCTTTACCTCACACAGTGCCACTTTTGTCATACATCAGTTTCCTATATATGCATAATTTTCTTGGTCCCTTTGCTATTTCATTAGTTGTTTGTCCCCGAGCCAATACCATATAGTCTTTGTTAGTATATAATAGCTGTGTAAGTCGATACACAGTGAGGTAAATGTATGTTCTTCAAAATTGCCTTAGCTATTCTTGACTCTTGTCTTTCCTGTAAATTCTGGGATCAGCCTGTTGTGTTCAATGAAAACACTGTTGTTATTTTTATTGGAATTGCTTTGGATTTGCTTTATAGACTAATTTGAGAATTCAGTTTTGAAAATTTTATATTTAGGTAATTCATTTTTGTTTCTACTATGACTATGATCTTTTTTTGTTACATTTCCTCATTGATTATTACTTGTGTGTAGGAATGCTTTTATATTGTTCCTTACAGCCAGCAACTTTGTTGAACTCCCTTATCTAGTTCTAATGGTTTGTCCAGAGACTCTGTTGGAATCACATTAGCTGCAAGTAAGGATAGTTATCTCTTCCTTTCAATGTTTGTACCCTATTTTTTTTTTCTTGTCTTAACCTTATTTGTCGAGGACCTCCAGTACAATATTGGATTAGAAGCAGTGGTGGCATGCCGAAGAGTTTAATTACCCAGTCTTCTCAGAAAACCTCAGAATATAGCACATTCCCAGTATGAATGCTAAGCTTGTTATATTGGAACCCAAGAATAATTTTTTTCATTTTGTTTTTAGGCAAACTCATCTTCAACTCGAATTTCTACTTTCTCTTACAATGCATATTTATACTCTTAGGCAGAAAATAGGTGGCCATCTCAGCCATGACTAGATGACTCATCAGTCAATACTAAATAAAATACTGGGTCATAGGAATGTTGCAAAATTCAGGGTATCAACATGTAATTAAATTTCTTCCTGTAGGTCATTGATTCTCAACCATAAGTGATTTCATCCCCCAGGAGATACTTGTCAGTGTCTGGAGACATTTTTGGTTGTCACCACTGAAGGATTCTACTGGCATCTAGCAGGTAGAGAGCAAAGGAATGCTGCTAACCCCTACAGTGTACAGGCCAACCCCCTACAACAAAACATTATCTGTTCCAAAATGTCAATAATTCTGCGGTTGAGAAGCCATGCTCTAGTGAGTAACTTATATCTCATAAGTTCACTATATTGGTTTTGGTTTTAGGAAAGAGTTCAGCTTATAAATGGCAGAGTTCCTTGAAAGTTAACCTTTGTCATAGAAGTTTAGCCTACTGGCTGTAGAAGGACATAAATTAGTAGCATGAGAATATATTCCTGACCTGGGCCATAGTGTATTACCCTTGAAGTATTTGTTTAGCTAAAAGCTACAGGTTTCAACCTAAAGCAGACTTGTGGGAACATTCTGAATGAGCACAGACCTGCAGAGATGTTTGTCTATCTTTGTATGGTTCTTCTAAGTCTGAAAAGCTAACTCTGATAGCAATAGACAAAAGAGGTTCGCAATATGTCAGATTCTACTATTTAATCTGAGCTTTAATTAAACCAGAAGCTAGTTGCTTTTTTTCTCCTTATAAAAGTATTACATCTTCATTGTAAAAAGTTTAAGCAATACAAAAACTATAGAGTAAAAGTTGCACCTGCCAAATCCCCCCCATATTTAATAAAATAATATCTTTGACTGAATTCCTATAATCCTAGCCTAATTTCTTTCTGACTCAGTCTCTGAAGATTTTTTATTTTGCACCTCTCTCAAACCTCTGCCCAACGTAAGGCCCTTACATGTACTCTAGTACTGTCACAGCTAAAAGCAGAATAGCCCTTCCTCTAAATAGACTTTTGATACATTGGTTACATTATTTTTTTATTTAATGGAATTAGCTGTAAAAAGGATTATAAAAATACTGTGAATAAATAAATAATGAAAACACCTCAATTTAGAAATGGGCAAAGAACTTGAATAGACATTTCTCCAAAGAAAATTGCCAATAAAATATGGGAAAATGGGCCGGGCGCAGTGGCTCACGCCTGTAATCCTAGCACTCTGGGAGGCCGAGGCGGGTGGATCGCTCGAGGTCAGGAGTTCGAGACCAGTCTGAGCAAGAGTGAGACCCCGTCTCTACTAAAATAGAAAGAAATTATATGGACAACTAAAATATATATATACAAAAAATTAGCCGGGCCTGGTGGCGCATGCCTGTAGTCCCAGCTACTCGGGAGGCTGAGGCAGGAGGATCGCTTAAGTCCAGGAGTGTGAGGTTGCTGTGAGCTGGGCTGACGCCACGGCACTCACTCTAGCCCGGGCAACAAAGCGAGACTCTGTCTCGGAAAAAAAAAAAAAAAAATATGGGAAAATGCTTAACATCGCTAATCATAAGGGAAATGTGAATCAGGGCTGCAATGAGATATCACCTCATAGCCATTGGGATGGCTACTATAAAAGAAAAAACAGAAAATGACAAGTTTTGGTGAGGATGTGGAGAAATTGGAACCCTTGTGCCCTGTTGGTAGAAATGTAAAATGGTCCAGCAATTCCACTTCTGGGCATAAAGCCAAAAGAATGGAAAACAGGGTCTTAAAGATGTGTTTGTATACCCATATTCATAGCAGCATCATTCATGGTAGCTAAAATGTGGAAGGAAACCAAATGTCTACTGATGAATTAACAGATAAGCCAATGTGGTATATACGTATACACAATGGAATATTATCCAGCCTTAAAAAGGAAGAAAATTCTGATATATGCTAAGCACGGAATAGCCTTGAGGACTTCATGCTAAATGAAATAAACCAGTCACAAAAAGACAATGTATTTAATAACACTGAACTCTGTACAATTAAAAATTGTGAAGATGGTATATTTTATGTCATGTGTTTTACCATGATAAAAAAATTGGGATGAAAAAACAGACTATAAATATGACCTTGAAAAATGTTAGCAGTGGCACCTATGGGGAACGGACAGGTTTAATATATGATATTGGGAAAATTGTCTCACTATGTGGAGAGAAGTCAAGTTGGATTCCTACCTCGCACCTTATACATAGATGAACTCCAGATGAATTAAAGACCTCATTATTAAAGGTAAAGCTACAAAAGGGTGTCTCTGAACTTGAATGAGAAAGATCGCAAATCCCTCAAAGCCTTCTATAAAGATAAAAAGCTAAGGATCTCTGTTCAGTTGACAATACGAAGTTAACAGACTGGTGACAAATTGGAAGGATTATTTGGAGTTTATAAGAACAAAGGATTAATGTGAAGAATATACAGAAATTTTTGCAAGTCAATAAAATATATTCAATAGAAAAATGGGCTGCTAAAGGACAGGAATAGAAGGAAGTCTGCTAACTTAGGAAAAGATGCGCAGCCTCACAGAGCAGCGCAAACTGAATCACCTGAGAACTGTCACATTACTTCTATCAAACTGGTGAAAAATAGAAAGCCAGATAATACCTGTCATGGTCTGGGGAAAACCACAATCCTCATCCACTCGGGTGAGGGTATGAACTGGTGAGGCCATGACAAAAGCAAAAGCAGCCTGGCAGTGTTAGGGAAACCATGTGTGTGTGCAGAGTGTAAGAGTAAGAACTCTGATGCTGGAGCTGACCGGCCTGGGTTCAGATCCTGGCTCTGTCACTTACTAGTTGCATGACCTTGAGCAGGTGACTTACTTCCTTTCTCAATTTCCCCTTCAGCAAAATGGGCACAATGTCAGATCCCAGGTCATAAGAGTTGTTGTGAGGCTAAACTTCATACGTCTCAAGCCCCTAGAGCAGGCCAGCACATGGGAAATGCTCAGTGTGAGGGAGTTAGAGTCAGTTACACACCCCATACCCTACTAGTGATGCCCTTGGAGTCAGGCACTGGTAGTGGGGTTAGGGATGAAAGGGAAATTTTAAATAGAACAAGAGACGGGTCTTCGAAGTCACCTATGGATTCACAGTGAACTGAGGAGTATCTTCACCTGTAAACCAAATAAAGACATAAGCCAGGTATATTCCTTACAGACAAACTGGCAAGTAGAGAAAAACAAAGAAAAGCTACCTGTAAAAGAGCTCCCATTTTTATTATTAAGATTCATATTTCACCCACGTGGGTTAGAATCACTGGGGGACTTGCGTAAAATTCAGATTTCTGAATGCCATCCCAGCCAGCATCTGGGGACAGTACCTGGTTCACACTAAAAGTTGTACCTGATTTGCCCACAGCCCAAGCTCAACTAGACATAACACTTGCTGAATTTGCTTTGTCGTTACATAATTGTAACGACAAGCAAAGCTTTTCATTCAGTTTAGGTTCAGAAACTATTAGCATCTATATTAAGCTGTTACAGAAGAAAAGCAAACAAGCAAGTTGCTATTTTGATTGCCAGACACTATTAGAAAATTTTAATGGGAAATAGGACATTTTTCCATTAAGTGGGGAAGAAAAACCTGGAGATTTGTAAGCAATTAACAATGCGTACAATCAATGAACCTCTGCTGCCAGCTATTAAGTCCTCTAGTAGCTCTGTTTTATGACTTTATGCAACCCAAATCATGTTTTAACAAATCTACCACACATATATGGGGTTAGAATTTCCATTTTAAAAGAGAAATGACTACACTTTTGAATGTGATTATATCTCCTTGGATCTTTGAGCTAGACAACCTAAGAAAAAGTCCAGAGTGTGGCCTGGTGCAATTTGAATTTAGACTTCAGATTTTAGCCTAACTTTCCGGGGAAACAGCTGATGAAGTTCTACATCTGATTCCAAGTCAAGTACTTTACTACATTGGGTGACGTAAATTCTATGCAATTCCTTACAATTTAAAACTGATTCTCCTCTTCAAGGAAAACTCACTTCTGTTTTCATATTTTTCCTTCTTTAAAAAGAGGTTTATATTCCATTTTCACATTGGTTACAATAGTATTTGGGTGCCCTTTGTTCTTTGAGCCGACTGGCAGCGTAAGGCTTCTGCAGTAATAGGACTTTCCCAGGGGCGTCTCCTACTCCTGCCTGACTGTGACCTGAGGCTCCCTGTTACAGCTCAAGTCTATTGTATCTACTCCCTCTCTGAACTCACAGAAAAGGGAAAAGGACAGTTAAGAAAACACATCAAGTAATGAAAGTGTTTCATAACAGTGAGCTATGTATGTTTTGAAGCAGTAAAGATTTTTCAAGTATCACTAACCTACAGCAATTTAGAAGCCAGCAAGATATACGTGTTCCTGAGGAGGTAATAAGCTTTCCAGCCTTATTTAAATCTTGGGGGTGAGATATCTCCAATAGTGTCTGACCCAAATAATCTCTCTTTCCTTATACTTCTGTTTTTAGAGTTTAATCTTCCGTGTTAGCCTTTTTTTCCCCATTCTTTGTCAGTATGCGTGTCTCACTTTTAGATTTCTACTTAATCTTTCATTTACAGTACAATTGTCTCCCTTCATGTTTTTTTTTTTTAGATCAGTGGTTCTCAAGTTTGGCTACAATTTAGAATCACCTGAGGCACTTTTAAAAATCCCGAGGCCCAGGCTGCACACCAGACCAATTATATCAGAATTTGTGGGTGGGAGGCCAGGCTAGGATCTAGGCATTAGTAATTTTTTGAAAGCTCCCCAGGTGACTTGAATGTCCAGCCCAGGTTGAGAACCAATATTAAGCTTGTTGTTGCGTAAGCATTGCAGAGAGTTTCGGAGGGTGGCGCTCAGACTTCTGTGGGCAGCAGAGTGCCCTGGAGGGCTTGTTGAGACCGAGCACTGGGCCCCAGCCCCAGGAGTTCTGATTCAGTAGGTCTGGGCGGGAGCCTAAAAATTTACTTTTCTAACAAGGTCCCAAGTGAAGCCAATGCTGCTGGTCCGAGGGCCACACGTGGAGAACACAGGAAATTAGAAACTGGATCAGAAAGAGAAGCATTGCAGGATCCATCCTGAGCTGTGAGTGGGGTCCGTGGGGAGCAGGCTGATGTGAGCTGAGGGATGGGGGAGCACAAAGGGAGAAGACGCCACCCAGCACTTAGGAAGCTCTTGACCTTGCCGAGGAGGCAGAGCTGGCAGCTGGGCAGCAACTAGTTTCCTGAGCATTTCAGGGGCTCAGAATGCCTTTACCCCAACTTGATCTGAGGCAGATCACCTAACCTCCTCTGACTGCTGCAGAGTAATCGCGATGTTTTAACTGCTCGCAACAACATAGTTACTCTTTGTGGATGTTACTTCAGAATATCTATGATTCCCTGTTTCTTCCCCTGTAACAATAACAAAATATTTTGAAGCAACAGGAGCAAAATTGTTCTGTATTTGAATGCCTTAACTAGGGCCATTCCCTTTCCAGTTCACCATAGTCCCCACCGCTCCCTATGGTCTTTTGACTGATATTTCTTTACCAATCTCGCTGTTATAATGTGGTGCCTAGAACTGAGGCTCCCATTTTATGACCAGCAGAGAAGCTGGCCTGAGAGCAGAGCTGTCCCATCGGGCGACAGGAAGGAAAGATAGAAAGAACCTAGGTCCATAATGATTTCCTCATGCTGCTGAATTAACGTAACCCTGGAAGAGCCTTACTTCTGGGCTTCTTAACAAAGAAAAAAGAGAAAAATGTGAGAAGGAAAGGGGGAAAAAATGAAGGGAAGAGAAAAAGGAAACAGAAGAGAAAGGAGAAAAGGAAGGGAGAGAGAAAAAGGAAAAAAGAGAAAGAAGAAAGGAAAAAAAGGCAGGCCACCTTTAAGAATTTTACATGTGCTAGTAAGGAATAATACAGTTGAAAATAATAGGGAGATCTCTTACAAAATTTCTGCTCGTCTACCCCGATTTACTAATTTTTGAAACTATAACCAGGTGATATTAACAATGTTTCTCTCCCTTAGTCTCAAAATAAGGGAGAGAAGCATCTATGTCTTGTTTTGTTTTGTCTTTATTATTATTAAAGAAGAGAGGAAATGGGACCTTCCCAGGCCAGAAGATGAAATCCCCCAAACCAAGCTAGGGTGCATTGGCAAAGCAGCAGAGCCTGGGCCAGGCTGTCCTTCCTCAAGTGGAGCCTGCCCTGAGCTGCCTCTGCCCCACAGTCCCTCTGGGAGCAGCTCTGGTAGATGGGGAACATTTTGTTCCTTTACTTTGGTAAACCAGCCCCAGGCCCCTGCTGGCTCTTGAGTCAAGTGCTGCCTTGTGGGGTCCTTGGTTCCCACTGCAGGCTCTGGCGGAGCAGTCGCACCCTCTGCTCCCTGGGGCCCTGTCTTCCATTTGCCAACGGCACCAAGTTCTTCAGAGGTGCTGAATTCTCATGAGCTGTTAAAGCCAGATTGTTTCCCTCTTTGCTTTTGTTTTGATGTCTCTTAAAATAATTAGGCTTTTACTCTCAAATATTTCCATTCTCCATTACTGGCTGGCGGCATCTCTCACACACCACACCAGGGCAGGGCATGCTACTATGGTGTCCAGTAAACACTTGCCAAACAAAGTCTTGCTCAAATCAAGTTCTTTTGTACTTGTTGTTCTTCCATCTGCCCTGAGCTATGTAATAGCTGTCAAAAAATGTAATTCCCTGCAGAGTTTAAGAAAAGCAGCTCCTTGAACTTGTGCCAATGACTTCCTTGCAACATCTTAATTATCCATGTGTTGGTTAGCAAGTCCATCTAGAAAGAAGTCCTGCTTCTTTTATTCTTGGAAAGTAAGTACCTGGTAATGTCCAGTAAAAACCAGTATGTGCTGAACTCCTGCTCTATGCCTGGTTCAGGGGAAGAGGAGGCAGTCCCTGACCAAGGGTCTCACAGCCAACGGGGAGACGCTGGAGCTGGGGAGACGCTGGAGCTGAGAAGCAGCCAGTGCCTGGTGAGTGCTCACCTGCATGAGACAGGAGAGTGTGTTACCCAGCAGTTGAGCCAGACAAGGGAGTGTCCCCTGAGGTCACTGGGAAGAAGCAACACACTTCCTGTCTGGTGGCAACTACCTCCCCATCACCCTGTTCCTGTACCTGGAACCCAAACTCACCGGAGACAAAGGTACTAAGCAGTTGGTCTCCTGTTCACCCCCACTGCCTTGTGTCTCCCCACTAGGTCCCTACAGACACCATTCTAAATGCCCAATGTATTTTGTGAAACTTACCCAGTTTGATTCATTGTATCGTCTTTGATGACTTGGTTCTAATCTTATTCACTTTATATACATTATCTCACTTATTCCTTAGGACAACCTATAAGGAAGGGATAATTCTGCTTGAATTACATCAAGAAAATTCAGTGAGGTTTAGGAATTTGTCCACAGTTACCCAGCAAGGAGTTGGAGCCAGGATTCAAACTCTACTCTGGCTCTTAACCCTGGTGGACACTGACTTTCAGAGCTATAATTTGCAATTTCAGTGCCCAGAACTAGCAGCACGAAAGCTCTGCCAATAACTTTGTGATTTATTATGAAACTCAAAGAACAACCCAGCAGCTTTAATTATTCTTGCTAATGACAGTTTCTAGCTGAAAAAAATCCTGTGCTGTCAACATGTAAATGTAACCTCTTTTTTTCCAATGTCTGCCGGGGCAGAGCCTCCCCAGGGGCCTTGGGCTGTGCTGCATCTGGTCCCTGGAGTTGTACAACCTCACTACAAACACAAACACAGAGGGGTGGCACAACAATCCTAAATTGCTTAAATGTGCTGGATGCCCATGCTAGGCTAGGAAAGTTCTGCATGTTCAGAAGCAGCACCGTGGCCTAGAGAGGGGAGGCTGTGGAGGAGGGGAGATCCATGGGTGGGTAGGATTTAGGGCCAGAGGGAAAGAACTGAAAACAAGAACTGGAAGAATACAGTGGAGGCAAGGAAGAGTTCCCATTGAGAAGTGGCAGCACATAAAAGTGGAAAAGCAGATTTGAGCCTAATTGCTCAGGACTTTAATTGCCAGGATGAAGAGCTGGAGAGCGGAAGCTGGAAACCTGGCAGGAAGTGGTTCTGCTCCAAGGGAGAAAGACCAAGGGCCTGTCCCAGCATGGGAGCACAGGCAAGCAGAGGGAGAGGCGTTCTGAAGGAAGAGTGCTTCTCTGTCTCACATGGATTGCCCTTTCTGGAGAAGAGTGGGAACCTCACGCCCAGTACCCACCATGTTCAACTGCCCATGTCACACAACTCCTGCCAGCCGTGCCTGTTGCCTCATCTGTAGAGACAGCATGAGAAGGTTCCTCCTTCCTAAGGTTATCACCAGGTTGAATGAGATAATGCATGGAAAATGCAAAGCATGGGCCTGGCACTCAGCAGCTGTGAGCTGCTGGCATGAGTATTCTGCTCCTGTCGTCAGCAGGAACTGCCACCCACCAAGCAAGGAGCAGGCTTTACAAGGACTTGCCCGCTATTGAAAGTGGCTGTTCTGCTCTCTCTCTCTCTGAAATATTCAATGCTAGCAAACAGCGGAAGGTGAAATCAAGCAAGCTTAAAGTGTGATCTGTCTCTGGGGTTCCCTGTCGGATAAGTTAAGTTGGATGTAGGCAACTTTCTAACAAAAGGACCAGAAGTTGTTCCATTCTGACAGCGAAGCATGACTTCTTAGTTTCTTATTTGATAACATCATTGTACATGCAGACTTTTCTTCCCCCTTTGTGTTTATGGAGCCAAGCTATAACAGAGCCCCTGGAAAGGAATTTGGGGTGCTTTGGGACCCCTTCCATATAGGTCAAGTCCTGGTAGTTCTAGAAGGGCCCTTCATACAAGATTGCCCTCCTTCCCTCACCCTGTCCCCTCAGTGGAGAAAGACCAGAAGGTAGTAACATTTGTCTTGCTCCATCTGTTCCAGACAGAGTCCTGTGAGTTTGACATATGTTATCTAACCCTCACACCAATCCCATGAAACAGGAATCGTTATCCACATTACTATAAATGAGGAAATAGAGTCTCGGTTAAAGGATCTTGCCCAAACTCACGCTTCTAGCCAGGGGTGCAACCAGAATTCTGCTTCCTGTACACTGGCTGAAGCCCCATTTTCCAGGCATACATCCCTTCTCCCAAGCTGTTGCTGCGGCCCCAGGGTAAGCCTGCTACTGCTGTCATTATGACATTCAAGTTCAGCAATTTTTTTGTTACAGGACGATTGAGAGATTTGTAGTTCATAATGGTGATTGGCTGTAATAATTACCTATGACAATATAATTGGAAATAAATTTAAATACTGCAAGCTCTAATCGGCCCTCAAATGGCATCTTATTTAATAGCAAGTAGAGGACAGATTAACTGAAAACAAAAGCCAGAGGACAGAGTCAGAAAGTGTGGTGAATGGAATTTCCTGCCTGTGTAGGGGCCGGGGGCGGGGAAAGTGCCCCTTGGCCTTCTGAAGTTTCACTGAAAAATCAACTTGCAAAAGGCAGATTAATTGGAGAAAAGGTAGGAGCCTTCAGAGTGAAGACCTAAAGGTATAAGGGAAATTGTCTATTTTTATGCTTAAGTGTAATGAAGTGTGGAGAACCATGTAGACAGAAATATGATTGGACAAAAAGGATATAATCTAATGCTAATCAACTGAGTGGGGAAACCCAGCAAGGCCTGTCTGTCTAGATTCTTCTTGGCCTCTCTGAGCAGCATCCTTCCTTCTGGATATGGGGTAAGGACCCTCTCTGGAATGGGGGCCTTATGACCTACAGTCAAACAAGGTGGGTCAGATAACTTTTTATGGCCAGTTTGTACACAGAGGGAAAGTCAGAGTGATATTTTTAGGTTTTACGGCTGGCTTTGGGGCAAAAGGGTTCTGGTTCCTATGACCCACCTGGGAGAAGAGGGATTCTAGTCTCTACGGCGAGCCTTGGGGGACAATGGGACTGAGAGACAGGAGGGCAGGAGAAGGTCAGAGAAGAACTTTTGCTTCTGAGGCCTTCATTTTGGGGTATTGTTTTCTGAGCCCTGACAATTAACTGTAAAGAAAGTAGACTGGGGTGGGGAGTCAGTTCAGACAGAAACTGAAAATCAAACAACAGAAGATTTTAGCTTCTGTTTTAACTATGCTTTTTATCGTAGGATTCCAAAAAAGATAATTATATTTTCACCTATCACCTTTTCAAATATCTTTACTGACAAAGTCATTCGATTTATTGAGTGTCCCTGAGGTCAAGAGCTTGCACATTTAACGTATGACAGAGGAGAGACCATCCTGTACTGCAGAAAACCTCACAATCTGAGGGAGAAGGAGTGAGAGGAGGGAGTTGTGTAAGGGATACAAAATATGCAGAAAGGTATTTATCAGCAAGTTGGGATGAAGGCAGCTGTGGTTGGAGTTACCAGGTGATGATGTTCGTGGCTGGCCGCACAATCAAACTGAGGCTCAGAGGGCAGCTGTGCCTTGGTACAGGTCTGGGTCCAGCTCTAGCCCTTAACTTTCAAGTTCCGGAAACCCCCTGTAATCTCACCACACAAAGTTTACCAGGCCCCAAGGAATGGATTCTTGCCAGCCAAACTCCCACAGCAGACTGACGGGAAAACCAGAGCTCCAGTTGAACTAATGCACATGAGGGACTCGCCTTTTTAATTACTATCCAGGGCACCCCTTTCTGCTGTGTACCACAGAAACTGAGTTAGCACTTAGAAAATTACTTCTTGGGCAGGAATCCGAGCAAAGGCATTGAGGGGTGTGTGGCTCAGATCGTGGTAGAGTCTGAAATGCCTTCTCTACCATTCCCTTGGCACTCCCGGGTAAACACTGCCTAGATTCTTGCTCTTCAGCTCTCTTTTTCTGGGCTCTTCATGGGATCTTTCATGCCTATCCACTTTAATTCTCAGCAAATAACATGGCTTATTATTTGACAACTTATTAATAACAACTTATTTTGTCATTGCTTTATATAATTTAATCTTCCAATAAACTTTGGCCTATGAATCTTGATGTATAATAACAAACCATGAAATTCTCAGCAATACATTTGCAAAACCTCCCTGATGGTGGGTTGCACCTGTAGGTGCTTAATGTCTATTGTGGAGATTCTTATAACTTTCCTTCAAAGCCTGATACCCTTTGACCTTGTCCCCCAGTTCTGCAGAGGCTTTCTATTGACAACAAATATGTTACACATTCTAGAAGTGCTAGAAGATTCTGGAAGGAAAGAGAAACTGAATTCATACTGACTTGAAACAGACTGTATGGAATAGCTAGTCTCACACCCATTCCTCTTTCATGTCTGACTATGCTCAGGTATGTGGATATCACCCCCTGGGGCTCATGGTAACAGAGCGCTTTCTAGCCTACTTGAACACTCTGTTAGCTTTGTGCTGCTATAACAAATACTATAGACTGGGTGACTTAAACAATGAACATTTATTTCTCACAGTCCTGGAGGGTGGAAAGCCCAAGATCAAGACACCGGCAGATTCTGTCCTGGAAAGGTCTCTCTTCCCGGTTTTCAGACAGCTGTCTTTTCCCTGTGTCATCACTTGGTGGGGAGAGAGAGCTCTGGTCTCTTCCTCTTCTTATAAGGACACTAATCCAGTCATGGAAGCCCCACCCTCATAACCTTATCTAAACTTCATTACCTGCCAAAGGCCCCACCCCCTAACACCATCACAGTGGGGGTGGAGGCTTCAGCACATGAATGGGGGGCACAGCCCATCCATAGCAAGTACCCCCAGGTGCTTTCATACCAGCCATTTTCTGTTAAGTAGGGAAAAGACAGTCTTCATTCAGTACACATACAACTATTTTGGTATAGGGCCCAAATGAATGGTGGGACAGAGAGTTTGCTTTCTAACCAGCTTATTAAATGAGTTTTAAGTATAGGGTAAAGAAAATTAATACACCTAGATACTGGGATATGATTTCACAGAGGATTTTCCAGGGTCTTTTAAGGCTGAAATTAGAGACAGTACCAGACCTTTCCATTCCTCTTCAGCTATGCTGGACTCCAAAGCACTGCCTTTCTCCAAAAAGGAAAATTAAAAACACAAACTCTCAAGTGGTTTGATAGTAATTCAGCCCAGCGAATTTTACTTTCCATTAAAAGTCACCAGCTGTCATGTGCTTAGTTTTAAATGGAAATAACTTGCTCTCAAAGAACATTTTTCAGTTGATGTCACTTGTGAGTTTTGTTTTCTCCTAATGAAAGATGGATTTGCATTAGTGTGACTTCAATGACGGGAAACCCCTGGGTGGGGGCCTGAGGTGGTGATCTACCCCTGCTCTGCGGAGAGTTAATTGCTCTGCCAGCCAGCTTGGAAGAGGGGCACTGCGGTCAGGAGGGCAGTTTGGAGGAGCAGAGAGGAGGGTGGTGATCATGGTCTGTCTTCTTGCAACCCCACAGTGCTGCTCCTCTTAAAAAAAACAATCAGTAAAAAAAGCTTTTAAGTGCTGAGGAGGTTTTGGAGAGGGGAGTAAATATTTTAACATGATTAACATTTTTTTAGGGAGGCAACCCTTCTGAGCCTCTGATACACATGTGCTCAGAGCCTGTCACATCTGAGCCCTGATCCCTACCAGAGCTCTGCTCAAAAGACGCATCTCTGCAGGCCCTCTGCTGTGTGCAGGCATCTTCTGGAATCTCTTGTCTGTGGCAGTTGGAATAATCTCTTCGTGATGCTCAAGAACAAAACAAAACCAAAAGGATCTCTAGACTGAAGCTCCCCAAAGCCTGGACTGGTACCCTGTGCAGTCATGGCTCTGTGGCACCTGATGGAAGAGCTGGGACACGCAGGCCCCTGCAGTGGCCTGGCAGACAGAGGGACAGGAGGGGCCACCCAGGGCCCCCAACGTTACCTACTGGGAGTCCTTGGTCAGGAGGGCAGAGCAGGCTCTTCAAGAGTCATTCCGGCAGGATCCTGACCTGCTGGAAAGAATGAACTGAGGGACCAGAGACGTGGGCAGCTCATTAAAGTACGAACTGGAGATGGGGTGGGGGTGGGCACTAACAATCCCTGCATTGAACAGGCCCCAACCTGAAGGCTGGCAATGTATTTAAGACTGTGGGCTCTCAGGTGGGCTCTCTTGACTCACCAGCACCCTACATATGTGCACACATATGCACAAACATGCAGGCACACATGAGCACACACAAGCATCGCACACCCACCCCGGGGAGAGCTCTATGAAAATAGCAGCATTCAAACCTGAGGCTATACCCAAGGGCCAACCCAGCCCAGGCAAAGCTTCCCCGACCTCCCTTCTCCATGCTCGCAGCAAGGACTTAGAAGTGTCCAAGAATTTTTGAATAATGTTCTTGACAGACACCAAAGCTTTTTTCCCCTCTGGAGCGTGGAAAGCTGGGGCTGCCCCCAGGGAAGACTCCCCTGGCAGCTTCTTTCTGAGCAGCTGGGGCCAGCTCCAGGAACACTAAATTCTGGCTGCATTTCCAGCCAAGGCCTGGTTACTTTAGAATCCCTCTCCTCCCCCCTTGTCTTTTCAAGCAGAAGCCAGCCAAGGTATTCGTCATTTTTCAGAGCTACCCTGCTGCTTGATTTATGTGCACGCGGGGCTGGGGTGAGGACTCCAGAGGAGAGTGAAGGTGGGCTTCAGGGTTCGGGGAACTGGGGTGCTGGACCCTCCTGTCACCCCACAGGTCACTGAAAGCATGCTTGGTCTGGGGATCAACTCTTTATTCAGCCCAGGGGTGAGGGGCACAGAGATGAGCTGGCTGGCGCTCTCTCACTGGCGCTGGCTCTCACTGTGACGTCCGGCCATAAAAGGAATGAAGCTTCACTTGCCCTCTCACTCGGCTTCTCCTAAAAGGGCTTTCTGAAAAATTTCCAGCCTTCTCCTTCGGGACACTGGATGTGGTCTCTTTGGCCAAAGAGAAAATGAGTAACAGATGACGCCCTTGCAGATGAGGAGGCTAAAACCAAAATGTTAGTCACCTCAAAATATGCACTACGCTCTCCAAAACCTTGCTTGGCTCTCCTCAGAGGTTCTTTGATTGGAGACTTTTTCCCGTGGGGGTGGGCAGTTACTGCTGGTATTTGGGAACACATTTGAGGGTCCAACTTGCAATGACAAGATAATTGTAATTCAGTGTATTTAACATGCCTGTTGTGGTGGCTTTGAATGGCTGACTGCAGCTCTAGATCTAATAATTCTACAGCACTCCCATAGAATCTCAAGATGCTGTCATCCAAGTTGAATTAAAATGCCTCTTTTTATTCCAGTGCATATGAAAACATGAGATCATTGGAATATATTTAGAGTGAGATTTGGCAGCCTATACATGTTTACAATTCTTGGACTCGAAGCTCTAATGGGAATCAGAGGCACTCTTTTTCCTCCTCACCTTCTTTCTTTAAGGTGGTGAATGCCGATTCCAAGACTTTATAATCCCTTTTCGTGGTATTACCTGAAGTTAACCTTGCTAAGAGGCCGCCAGCTTCCTCAATTCCAGTGGCCAGCAGGAAGCCTGAGTCTTGAGGCGTCAGTATAGTAACTGGACCACTGAAGAGGCTCCCCACCCAAGGCAAAGCATCCATCAGGCTTGAGCAGAATATCTAAAATTACTGTCATTTCCTCAGTTCTTTGAATCATGATTTAGTCTGATTCCGCTGGGTAGAAGTCTAAACTGAGTTATGGTTACTGACTCTCGCTATTGCAAAGATTTTGGATTCCTTCTGGAGCCTTCCGGAGCAGCATGGAATTAAGGGAGGCTGCCTGCGCTTTCCTTTCCTGCATTGTTTCAGCTCTAGGTCCCCACCCCTGACTGCACATAGAGCCATCCAGGAAGCTTTGAAAACACTCAGGCCTGGTCCCCAGACCCCAGCGATTCTGATGGCGTTGATCTGGGGTGTAGCTGAGCACCCCAAGTTTTTTAAAGTGTTAGACTCTTGTCCTAGTTATGCTTTTTTAAAAATCATATATGCACAGAAAAAGGATTTGGAAGAACATTCACTGATACGTTAATTGACTATTAAGAGGAATTTTTATTCACTTATATACTTTTGTGTGTCTTGATTTTTTCTTCTTTTTCAACAAAGCAAATTGCAATGAAACAAATTAATGGTACAAAGGGGAAAAAAGCTATTTCCCACTTAAAAGGAAAGAAGTTCAGGATGCCCAAAACAGAACTCCTCATCTAGCTCCCTAACCTGATTTTCCTCCTGCATCCCCAGTTCCGAAGTGGCACCAGGTCCTCACCAGAAAACCTTCAGTGGCCGCCTCGTGTTTTCAGACCATACCCCCAGCAACTTGCGGGGCTCACAAGGCCTTGGGGGGGTCCAACCCCACCCCCTTCGTAGTCTCTGATCTCATGGCCCCTGCACCCCTTCCTACCACTGTGTGCAGCAGCTGAGGTCCCCACTTGTGTCGCTGTCTCCGTGACTCACAGCCTTTGCCTGTGCTGCTCCCGGGCGTGGGTGCCCTTCCCGTCCCCATCTAACTGTCCCCCTGGTTAGCTCCTGCAGCGCAAGGTTCCCATGGGGCCGCCTCTTCCAAGGAGCCTTCACTTGACGCCCCTAAGCACCCGTCTCCGTCGTGCTCCCACGTGCTGGCGTCGCGTCTAGTGCTGGTTAGTCTCTGGCCTTTCTGTCCGTCGCCCCGCTGCTGTTTGGCGCTTCCGTCCGCACGCCCCGCACCACCCGCGGTGCTGGCGTTTCCTTCAGTGAATTAAGGAGTGAGTGGGTGATAGTGAGTCTTGACGTGCATACAGCTCTTTATGATTTTGTAACTACTTCCGTGTGTGTTTGGGGTTGAATTTGGTGCCCCCAGAATTGTTTTCAACGGCCTTAGCGGCACCGTGCGCATGCTCACTGGAGCCTGGGCAAGCTGGGACCAGAAGGCGGGAAAGCCAGGCGCGGGCGACCAGCGGGGGCGCCCGAGGGCACAGCGGGGTGTGGGGCCGCAGCCCCGAGGCCGCCCTGTTCCTCCCCGGCCTGTGTCCCCCGTGCTTGCTCCTTGGGGCTGGCTCCGAGTCTGCCTTCCAGTCACGCTTTCACACAGGAGAAGCGAAGTGGAAACCGCAGCCGTGTGTTTGCGGCCGAGCTGGGCAGGAGCCGTCTTCCACCGAGCCGCCCGGCGGGGCAGCGGGCCAGCGCGGCCCTCTGAGGAAACGCAGATTCATCCTTCCACTGGAATCAAGCCTGGGGGGCACGCAAAGCCACCTGCCTGCTGACTGGTTGCCAGCAGGCCGCGTCTGAGACCGTACATGAGGCAGTGGCCGAAACCGTGGCTCGTGGCTCTGCCACTCCAGCCAAATGGGAGGTGTTTCTCTGGGGTGGGAGCTCTGTCCCTGGCACATTTGGAGTCACCCTCACCCAGAGAAGGCTCCTGCGCCCTGTCCACCCCGGCAGGGCCAGAGCTGCATATTCACTGCCGCCTTCCGAAGACAGTGCAGGGTCGCGTGGGAGGGGCAGGAAGGACTGCTGTTCCCCCTCTGTCCCCCTCAGATTATTCTGCAAGCTAGAGTGCGAATTCCTAGGTGGACACTGCCACCACAGCAAGCAGGAAGTCACACCACTGAGCTCAGTAAACTCTTAGCGGCACCCACCGCGTGCCAGACACTACGCTAAGAGCTGGTCAGATAGGGATGAATTAGACGCGGCCCTTGGTCAGACCAAAGCATGTGCCCATAGACACAAACAACCAATATGCCTGGAAGATGGGGACGAGAGATACAAATAAAGTGCTAGGGGAGTTCAGGAAAGATTGTTTCCAGCGGGGAATTTAGCAAAGGCTTCTTGGAGGAGGTGGCACTATTTAAGCTGGAATTGAAATGAGGGTAAAATTTGGACAAGAAGCATTGCTGGTTGGGGGTGGGGAGGATGGAGTAATGAAGAGAGCAGAGGCTTTTCAAGTTGCAATGTCTCTTACTAGGATGAGGTGCATAAAATTGTTGATATTTTACTGGTTTTGACCTACAATAACATCAGTTTCAGATGGTTCAACATAATACGTACCAGATACGATGTGGAGGAGGGAAAACACAGGTTGTAGAGAAAAAACACGGCAGGACAAGTTCAATGCCTGTCAGTAGCTGGTAAACTCAACAATAATTTTACCTTTTAATCATGTGTTGATAGAGATTTTCTAGGGATGGCATTTTCTACTTTCTCAAAAGGAGACTGGTATTATAAAGTTTGTTTGTTGTCCAAAGACTAGTCAAAGTTAGACTTTGAACTTTATAATCAGACTGAATTGACAAGTCACAGGAAGGCAATATGGTACCCCCAGTCTGAAAGATTTCAGTTTAAATCCCAACTCCACCACTTGTGAGCGTCCTAACTCTCGGAGCCTCACTTTGTCTCCTGAAACATGGTGATAATAATAATAATACTTCCCGTCCTCATAAGGTGGTTGAGACGATCAAATGAGATGGAGCTGTACATTGCTTAGCACAATACCTGCCCTTGGGAAGCACCTAGTAGCTGTTTGCAGGGTTGTAATTTATGTCAAAGCACAGTAAGCACCAGAGGGTGACACCATGTCCACAAGTCACAAAGGGAGTTCCATCTTTTTGCTGAGAGGCACAGCTTGTTTAGGTGGAGGTGGCAGGTCTGTGGCCTATTTTAGCACCTATTTTAGTCATAAGTAGAAGAAGGGGAAAGAAGACACAAGAAAATATGTGATGCTTCAGTTTCTCAGGTCAGAACAACAGGAATAACAAGACGCTCCCTGTGGTCCTATTAAACTGTCAGTTGCTTAGCAAACCTACTAAGGAATTTCATGTTCTCAGGTCTCCCCTGGCAGGCCTGCCTGGCTCAGGGGTGGATTTTTTGGGCGAAAGGGTTTCTGCAAGGTACCAAGTCAACTACCCTGGAGTGCTTCCCAGGAAAGCAGTGGGGATATCGGCAAGGGAAGACTTGCTTGGGCACCAGAGGCTCAGGAGAAATAGGCGCTCAACTTTCCAGGAAAAGGAAGCTTGGCCCCTCTCAGGAAAATCTAAAACCAGAGAGGTGAGCTGAAGTGCACATCCCAACCAGAAAGCCCAGGGTCAAGACAGACACCTGGGCAAGACTTCTGTTGGCCGTGCGGGATGCGGGTGGCTCACCCATCTTGGTCCACAGCTTCCCTCTTCCTTCCAAAGCACTCTCCTGCTGGGATGGGGGAAATGTCCTGCCACCAGCAGAAAGACTGGCTTGGGCATTTGAAAATAATTGTTGATTAGGGTTTTTAAATGACACTTACAATTCTAAAATAGAAGAGGATTTGTGATGGGGCGCTACTATGAGTAAGAAACAGCATCTCAGGGAACAGTCTCTGGCAGCTCCCCAGTCCCCCAATTGCTAGTGGTCCTTGGTGAACAGAGGGGACAGAGTGTGCAGAACCAGCTGTATTTCTTGCAGGTTCCTGAGGCTAACTCAGCTGGCATCTTCCCATTTTTCTCTTCATCTCACATGCCCCCTTCTCCAGTGAGAACTGATGGCACTGAGGGCAGAATTGAGGTTTAAGCATCCAGGGACAGTGTTGTCTTTGGGGAAGAGAGAGCCTTGTAAAAGCCTCAGTTAGAAGCTCTTCTTTCTGCAGCCCTAAAAATTTTCCCTGTAGTCTGAATTTATTGTTCAAATCACCACTTCCAGCCCTGTTGACAAGTCGGAAAGTGCTCTGGCCAGGAGCAATGGCAGAGACAGCAGCAGGTGAGGCCTTGGCCTGGTGCACTGACACACCTTGGAGCCATCCAGAGGCCTGGGGACCCCTCCCTAACAGGGGTGGCCAGTGAGGCCCCAGGCCTCAGCACATGAGGGGCTCTTCTCTTTGGTTCCCTGTCGTGGTCAGCAGGCGCCTCTCTTGCCGACCCTCACTTCCCCTCATCCAACAAAGCTCTGCAGAGTTTTCTTTCTAATTTCAAAGAAGGCATCACCCGCCATTCAGTGCCACCACAACTGTCCTCAAAGCACTAAACCCACCTGGGGAGATCAGTTCTGCAGCTAAGACAGGGCCCAGCCCACACCAGGCTCTTCCAATTCAGAAATGAGTGGATCCGCAGGCCGGCCTCAGGGGCCCCGAATTTTAGGGGTGAGGATGGGAGAGGAACCCCGAGGGAGGGTCCCGTAGTGTTGCACACCTTTTCCTAATGTGTGCAAGGCACTGTCTGTGCTGGCAGCAGTCCTGGAGTCGGGTCTTTCCCTAGACGATGGCATGTGAGTGGAATCTTAGAAAATGGAAAGGAGCCAGGGAAAGGGGGGAAGCATGTGCAGAAGGCCAGGAGATAGAAACTGAGACTCCTCTGGCATTTCTGGGGTGCGAAGACAGGACATGACAGAAGAGGAGCCTGGAAGGAGGATCGGAGCCAGACCAGAGATGGCAGCACACACTGGCCATGGTGGTGTGCTGGTAAATATTTGACAAGTGGCTGTGGGCAAGGAATGGGGTGGGAGGGTTGCTGATTTGTAATGTTTGTGCCAATTTCCGTGGTGTAAATACCTCCCACCATGGTGGATTTCAGTTCGATATCCAGCTCACAAATACCTGTGGCTGTTCCTTCTCTCTGTCATGGATATAGCTATGGACATTTTTCCTGGTGTTGCACAGAAAACATTCACATAAGCATTTATAGTGTAGCCAACTTATGAAAGTGGAGAAAGTTCACATCACAGCAATGCTAATCACATCAAATGAAATATACACCACTCTATGCTTACATTTTTCCTTAGCCATCTCCACCATCCTGGGCTTTGGCTTCCTGCCATATTGCTTTGTCCCCCACTCTAGCTAACCTTCATTGGCCCCTTTCCCCTCAGCATTCCCTTTAAAATACTTCTAGTGTGTCATAGAGAGAAATCTAGCCTCCCCTCTCTAGCCACCCCCACCCAGTCCTGTGCCACTTGGCCCATATTCAGGGCCCTAATGGTTATTTCAAATCTGAAGAGTTTCTGGGCATGGAGTAGAATATCAACTATTTACACCTGGTTTAACACCCAGGTATTAATCTTACAAATTTTGTAACAATTATCACTCCTTAAATTATTAATATTTCTCTATTCACATACTACTAACATAGCTAATGAGTCAAACATTTAAAACAAGATACTACTACACACCTGTTACAGTGGCCCAAATCCAAAACACCAAATGCTGGCATGGATGTAGAGCAACAGGAGCTCTCCACCATTGCTGGTGGGACTGCAATATGGTACAGCCATGTTGGAAGACAATGTGGCAATTTCTTACAAAACTAAACATATTGGCCAGGTCCGGTGGCTCATGCCTGTAATCCCAGCACTTTGGGAGGCCAAGGTGGGAGGATCACTTGAGGCCAGGAGTTTGAGACCAGCCTGAGGAAGAGCAAGAACCCCGTCTCCACTAAAAATAGAAAAATTTAGCCAAGGAAGGTGGGGTGCACCTGTAGTCCCAGCTACTTGGGAGGCTGAGGCAGGAGGATCGCTCAAGCCCAGGAGTTTGAGGTTACAGTGAGCTATGATGACACCACTGCACTGTAGCCTGGGAGACAGAGCAAGATCCTGTCTCAAAAAAGAAAAGAAAAGAATAAAAAATAAACATATTCTTACCATGTGAGCCAGCAATCATGCTGGGATGAAGAGGTGGAGCAGAGAGCATTTTTAGGGCAGTGAAGCTACTGTGTATGCTACTATAATGGCGGATACATGTCTTTGTACATTCGTTCAAACCCACGGAGTGTCCAGCACCAAGAGTGAGCCCTAATGCAAACTATGGACTCTGCGTGACAATGGTGTGTTAGCATAGGGACTGCTGTGATTTGGGAAGCTGACAGAGGGAAGGTTGTCATGTGGAGGGGCAGGGTGTACACAGGCACTGTCTGTACTTTCTGCTCAATTTTGCTGTGAATCTAAAAGTCCTCTAAAAAATAAAGTCTGTTAAAAAATTCATGAATTTAGCAAATTGGATTTTCACAAACATTTAACACTGATTGCAAACTTGAACAAACACTTCCAAACATTTAATTAAATTCATAAATAGCAGCTCCTCTTAAATACTCTAAGTGTATTAAATATACAAAACTCAGAAAATATCACGACTCCAAAGCTGTTTAATAGCCTTACACCAAAACCTGTTAGAAAAGTGCTAATATGGTGAATTTCACTTTGTTTCTCATCCTAAATTCCACACCTTCCTGGGGTGCCAATTTTGACACCTTCCTAGAATTTCAGTGATTTTACCAAATACTATTTTTACCTTCCTAGGGCTTTTAACAATCTTACCAGACCACAAGAAGAAGAAAAAGAACCACCTCAAACTGCTGCGGTTGCAAAGTCTGGGTGGTTGAATAGTAGATTCTGGGCCAGGATATGAGGCTGGGTTGTAAAGTCCAAGGAGATTCAAATAGGGGAGCTTCCTTTTTATAATTAAACTTTATCTGTTACTCCAATAAGACTTTTTAAGTTCACACCTCTCAGGAAGGTGTTTGGGTTTTGCAACATTGCATTTTCCCCCTGGAATGAGATGAGTTCACACCTCACTTGGCCAGCACTGCGTAACCCATTGCCTGTTATCATGGTGTTGTGGTGGCCTGGGCTGTTAGCGTTATTAAACCCACGCGTGTCGTTGCTGGTGCTGTGTCATGGCTCAGTAGTGCCATCGGGAAGGCCCCTTACCTCAGGGAGGAGGTGTCAAGTCTATGTGTAGGTAGTGCTCCTCTCTAGGACCATTGGGGGACACATAGGGGACCCTCTCTTACTTGGCTGTCACATGTGACCCCCAGGACTTAGAGCTTTGTCCTGGGACAGTGCCTACTTTCCCCCCAACAAAGTGGCAGCCTCCATGTTCCCTGCATTGATTCTTTCCTGCTTGCACAGAGACAAGTGCTGTCTATCCCTCCTAAACAGATGTGTGATTAATGGAAAAACTAAAGGCCTACTTATATGAAATGCCCTACTTATTAAAGTCAATAAACAGATGAACATATCCCATTATATCCACCCTCCTTTAAGTAGTGTGATGCATCCACCATCTTTCTTTGTCTCAATCTGTTTCAATTAATGCCCAAATTGCCAAGGCCTCGCCCAGCGCCCCCCCTCGGTTTGGCTCCTTCGTCCTTGCAGTGTTGCCCCTGACATCTTGAGAGCATTCTTACTTTCTGGCAACAACAAGATATTCCAGATTCTTCTTGGTTTTTTTCCTGCTTCAAGACACGGAATCAGCTGTCCTCCAAAGAATTCTCATTCTTTTTAATGGAGAATGACATCAAAGGCCACAATCTCGGGGCCTGGGGTGCATGTGGGCATGGGCGGAGGGTAAGGGAGGAGGCAAGGGTGCTGCCTTGGTGGTGACAGAGACAGAAACATATTTCCTTTTAAAGTTATGTGTACCAACTACTCTTTCCTATTTAAAGAACGTGCCTGGTAGCTTCCATACTTTTCTTGTAGTACGAGCCTTCAGCGACCACTAAGACTTTCTCTGCGCTGACTGAACAGTGAGCTGTGGAGCCAGCTTTCACCGGTTCTCCGCACCCCACCCTGCATGGGGAAGGGAGCTGGACAGAGATGTATTTCCTGACCAACAGAAACTGTGCCACCACCTCACCCTTCGAAGGACGCTGCCAGCTTTCTCCAGTGCCCATTCTAAGGGAGCGAGGTGGGCCATGGTCATCTTTGTGTTTTGGATGGATTCCTCTGGTAGTGGCCAAGGCTGGTTTTGAGAATGGGCAGGACAGAGGCTAGAAGAGTATCAAAGAGTCGGTTGAGACAGTTCAGAACGAGAGCCTTGCCCCAGGGGAGCAGCAGCAGTGGCGAGGGCGTGGCGCTGAGGATCACTGGGTGTCTGAGTAGGAGAGATGAGGGTGTGTCCCGCGTGCCTGGTTCTGGGTTCTGAGTGGAAGGGGCTCTAGCCAAGCCTGAGAGAGAACAGAGTGGAGACACAGACACATGGGGGGCCTGGGGGGAGTTTGGCTTTGACCTGCTGAGTTTGAGGTGTTTCCATTCAGATGGAAACATCCGACAATTAGTTGGGCACACAGTTTAGAACTTCTAAGGGCGCTGTAAGCAGAGAAGCCTCCAAGCTCCAGGCAGGTGGTTCGGGGCTGTTTGCACGGGGCGTTCTCCAGAGGCTGTCAACAGCGTCGGCTGTTTGCTTGCACTGCTTGGGAAGACTCGGAGACTTTTCTGCTTTTCCAATTTTCACTTTATGTGAGTCCTTGCCAAGAATCCCTGGTGTTTTTACTTAACACCAGAGTTCCAACCAAAATTAGCAAACAGCCCAAGAGGTGGGACTCAGAGAGGGGGCTGAACACTTCCCCCGTGGCCGACCCTAGAGAACAAGGCAGAGGTGCTGGGGACCTGGAACCAAGGCCACAGAAGCTTCTAGAGCAAGCCCTGGCCATTCCAGAAGATGGTCTCTGCCTCCCGGGTTCTCTTGGTAGGTTCTGGAGCCTCTGGAGGGGCAGCGAAGGTGAGGAATAGAGGAGGGTTTGCAGAGAAAGTCCCCTGCCCACCTCGCACGGGGCCATTGTAGGGGTGCTGTGGGCGAGTCTGGCCTGAGCGTCCCCTGCCCTGGGACTCAGCCTTGGCCAAGGCGGTGGCTGGGCCCCACTTGCAGAGAAGACACCACTGCCTCTGTCCCACAGCCCTCCCCAGGACGCTGGTCATCTGGGCGTGCTGTTTGAGCTGCCACGGCCCTGGGCAACTGTTTTTACTCGGGGCCTCAACTTGGCAACTGGGATCTCGGTTGTTTACCTGATCTAGTGTGGATTATTTTTCTCCCCTTTCCTGAAGCAAGCGAGTGCCAAACGTAATCAGCCCTCTCGGCGCCGTCTCTGCTCTCGGCTGGGAGCCAGAGAGAGTCAGACCTGGAGAAGGATCACTCTCAGGCCGAGAGCTCGTCCAGGGGCCCTGTTTCCAGCCTTCCTCCTCACCTTTCCGCAGTGTGAACCCGACCCAGTGGGCTCTGTCTCCTGCCTGGTCCCTGCCACACTGCCCGCTCTCTCCCTTCTCCCAGCCTGAGCTCATCCTCTCCCCGTTGCCTGGTGCCCGTCCCACGACCACACACCCCCGGGGACCCCAGCCACCCCTCACAGCTTCCAGCCCATGGTGATGGGGTCTTTCTCACCTCTGAAGACCAAACAGAAGGTGACCCAGCCCCTGCCTCCCAGCAGCTGCTCACATGGATGGCGGCAGAACATGTGCACTAACAATGACAACTACAGCCGGGAGGGATGAGAAACTCCTCTCATGTGTGTAGAAGAAACCTTCGTGCAGACTTCGTTCTTTGTCCTCCTCAGCTCTCCATGGAGATTGCGCCTGCCACCTCGCCGGCACCTTGCCATCCCCTCGCCACCACCCGCCAGCCCAGCCTCACTGCCAGCCTGGGCCGGGGTATGGGCTAGAGTTGGCCCTGAAGTTCCAGCTGCTTCATGAAGTTGTTGGGAAATGACAGCTTGTGCCTTGTTCCTTCTTCCTCACCCACTAGGGTTTGGAAATGAAGTGAGTCAGAAATATGTGGATTACGCCTTGCGGTCACCCCCAGCAGGCGCCTGGAGAGGGGCAATGCTGCTTACTTCTTCAAGCACACGTAGACGCGTGCGCTGCTCTGCACCCATGTGCTCGGAATAAACAGCGTGCTGAGGCGAGGTCCTTTCTTCATGGTCAAATTTTACCGATTTGGGCAGGGAAGAGGGTGCAGGTTTCCAGAGCCGGACACAGCGCAGAGATTCCTGGTGATGCTGCAGCCTAGCTGTTGCTGTGTGAGCTGGGCTCACGCAGACCGGAGGTCGCTCTTCCCCCCTCAACCTCTCGCCCCTTCCCTGCACCCCCACTCCCCGCCCCACGGCTCCTCCAAAACATACCTGAAGAAATAATTCGGAAAGAAAGAAAAATGTCTATACAAAGATGTTCATCATGCAAACATTTATAAAATGAACCTCAATCTTCAACTATTGGGGAACAATTTAACTACAGCACAAAAATGTGCTAGAAGATCTACAGATGTTAGAATAGAAGAGAGTGAAGACAAGAGTGTGGAAACATGTTCATAAGCTGGTTCTAAGTAAAATAAGCAGAACACAAAATTGTTTATAAACACTGTGATTAGAAATAAGTACAAAAATGTGTATTTCTCTGGCTAAAGATTAGACAGGAGCACAGATAAATGAAAACAATTGTGTTTAAGAGGAGTAGGTAGGATTATGCATTGGCATATTTTTAAATTCCTTTAATGCTATTGTAAAGTTATATTAATAATAAAAATGTCATATAAAAATAAAAGTGTCAGTCCACTGTCCATTCCAAGTAAGTTCGTGTCAGAATGATCATGGCTTGTGGGTACCGTCCCCGGGCTGTGTACTTGGATCTGAGAGAAGCCTGCAGGGAAAGAAATGTGGTAAATGAAGAGGAGCCCCAGGAGATGAGCTCTTAGCCCGGCCGAGTGGAGCAAGGTCTCAGGCTCCCGACACCTGGTGTGTCTCCTCACAGGCTTGGAGAATTCAGGCTCCAGGGACCTTGGCAGCTGTAGAAACCACCACATTTTTCTGGTCTCCTCCCATGAGCTGGGTACCGAGGGGTTGAGAGGCAAATAAGAGATGGTTCCCAGCTCCTGGGTACCCCGTTCCATGGAACAGACAGACCAGGCTCCATCCAGGTTATGGTGGGGGTTACAAGGGCAGGGAGCAAGTCGCTGAGGTCTCAAAAGATGAGGAGGATTTTAGCAGATGAAGAAGAGTTCAGAGTTGACAACAGTGGCCTGGGTGAGGCCCATGCTTGGAGTCACCATGCCTTATGGGAGAAAGCATGGCCTTGGCAGCCTGAATTTAGACCCCAGCACCATCCCTTACTACCCAGGGGACCCAGGGCAAGCTATCAATCTCCCCAAGCCTTAATTTTGTAATCTGTGAAATGGGCATGTAATGATCCCCACCTGAGTATTGGTTCTTCCGCATACTAGGAGAGGTCGAGGATCGGAGGCACTGTGCCTGCACATGGCAAGTACTCAACAGCTGTTGGCTGCCAGCACCTCATGTTGGTGGAGCTGGAAGGGAACCCAGGCAGCCTGTGTCCCAGTCCATGATGCTCTCACTGAGCCATGTGATAGGAGGGACAGAAAGACTGCTGTGAATCAGGACAAGAGACACAGATCCCCAGGCAGCTTCCAGGAAAGCCCAGGATGAGTGCAGCCCAGAAAATTCCTCTGGGTGTGGTTCTTTCTTTAGAGTTGGACCCAGCACAAGTCTGTGTTTTATCATCACCATCTGTGTCAATGTCCGCGTCACAAGAACTCTGAACTTGTGCCCGCGGAGTTTTGCCCTTTGGGTTTGTAAAGGTCAAAGGGAGGGGAGTGGTTGCCCCATGCAAGCTCTCTGACCAAAGTCAACCTCTGGACTAAATGTGCCGTTCCAACACCCAAGCTCTGTGGAATGAATGGCTAGAGGGAGTCCTCGTGTGTGTCGTATGTGACAGGAAGAACACTGGATTAGGGCCCAGGACCCCGAAGCTAGGCTCATGTCCTGGTCCCACCATGTAGTATGTGTCCTTGGGCAAGTGCCTTGACGTCTCCGGGCTGCAGCTTCCTCATTGGCACAATGAGGGCTTTGGGCTTGACAGTGGTTCTCATCCATGTGCACATTAGGACCAGCTGGAGACCTGACAAAACCGGACAAAACGATGCCCAGACACCAAGAGAGAGTCTAATTTAATCGGTTTGGGGTGAGACTAGGGCCTGGGTATTTCGTTAAAGTTCCCTGGATCACCTTTTTCAAATATAGCTGCTCATTGCAGCCACCTGGGGAGTTTTAAAAATACTGACGCCTGGGCCCACCCCCAGAGATCCTGATATAATCAATAAGGGTTATCGATTGCCTGGGTGCTGGTGGTTTTCAAAGCTGCCCGGGTGACCATCATGTGCAGCAATCACCTCTCACCACGGGGCACCTCCACAGGGGCTGGCTGAGGCTTCCTTGGTTTTGCTAGACTTTCATTCCTGCTCAGAAAGAGGCACTCTGAGAACGCAGCGTGAGAGAGAGCCAGGGGTGGCCAGCGTTGCCCAGGGCAGCTTGCAAGGCTGAGCCCCCTGCCACGGATGCCTCCCACCCTACCCACCCCAGGCACACAGCGTGTGCTGGCTGGAAGCAGGCCTTGCGGGCCGTGCGTGCGGGGCCCTCGCTCCTCTGCAGGAGCCAGGAGGCGGGTGGGAGCACGGAGCACTCACACTGCTGGTGCCGAAGACACGCGTTCTGATCTTGGTCTGCATACTGGGTGATCCTGGGTGAGTCCCGTCCTCTCCACTTACTAGTTCATGTTTCATACATGTGTCCACCAGTGTTTATCAAGCGTCTTGCTGGGCCCTGGGGAGAAAAGAGGAGTTGAGCACAGTCCTGCTTTGAAGGAAGCGACTGCAGTCAGTGCTGGCCTGGAAGTTGGCTCGCCAGGAGGGAAGGGGACATTTTAGCAAAGCAGGTCAGAAAAGGCTAACAGCAGGGCTGGAGCCTGAGCGGAAGCTGGTGGTCTGTGTCCCACGTGTACCCTGTGCTGGTGCAGGTGTCACCGGGGGGAGAGGGTGCAGGAGGAGAGTATTCAGGTCAGGGAGCAGACTGGGCAGAGGCACAGAGCTGGTGGCAGGACCAGATTCTACAGGGGGAGGGACAGGCAGGGACCCAGCCATGCGCCATGTGCTGAGCTGAGGATTTGAGCCTTATCCTGGGGACCCAGCTTCCCAGGTGCAGGGTCCTGAGGTGAGCCTAGTAGGGTCACAGGACAAGCTGTGCTCCTCTGTCTGCTCCACCTGCTATTGTGCTTCTTGGCGTCCATGCGGTTGTCAGTGCATGTCCAGACAGCACTGTGGCTCTGGCCCCACTCTTGCTCCATCTCTCTTCCCATTTCCTGCACAGGTGTCACCATCAGGCACTCCACAGAGTCCACAAGGGGACCAGGGCTGCTGCAGACGGCACATCTCAGGGCCGAGCGCTCAGGGAAACCTCTCCATCCTGTCTGTCTCTTGGCCTTTCTGCTCGGATTCCTTGGAGGTTCTGGAGCCACCCCCTCCTTTGGACAAGCACCCCCAGCCCTGCTCTCTGCCCTGCCTTCCCGTAGGATGAGAGCTCCCTCAGGATGCGCCGCAGCTCCTCCTATAAATGGGCCCCGCATCTGGGGTCCTGGGACCCACGTGTGCTGTCGGCAATGGAGGGCGCCCCAAGACAGGTAGTTAAGCCAGAGAGTGACACTATCTGGTTCCCTTTCTAGAAAAAGGAAAGTATGGAAAACTAAACATTCGTGTGTCATCCTGGAGCAGGGCAGGCCCTGAGCACCGAGTGAGATGAGGCGTCGACTGCGCGCCAGCACCGTTAGCTTGCCAGCACTTTGCAGCCTGAAGCGTGGTCAATGACATTTTCTCACGAGACTCACAGCTAACCTGCGAGGCAGGAATTGCCACTGTTCCCATTTCACAGGAGAATAAACTGAGGCTCAGAGAGATGAGATGATTTGCCCAGGCTGCGCCACTAAGATAAAGAATCCAAATCCAAGTTTTCTGGCTACATAAAGCTGCTGACAGCGTTTTTAAAACTATGACGTGCTACACAAACGTCAGGCATTAATAATCATTATTACTTCCACCTCCTGGAGCTTGGCTTGACCCCCCTGAGCAAGCTGCACTTCAGACCTGCCACACCGCACACTCTCCCCTTCAGGCAGAGCCCCCATCAGGAGTGGGAAGAACCATCATGAGACTCTTGCAGACCTGGGCTCCAGGCCCCTGACAAAATGTGACTCCCCATCTGGTTTCACATACACCTTTGCACTGTCTGGCTGTCCTGACTCCGAGTGGGTGAGAGACAGTGAGGTCCTAC
The DNA here is from genome assembly GCF_041146395.1 of Eulemur rufifrons. NCBI lineage: Eukaryota > Metazoa > Chordata > Mammalia > Primates > Lemuridae > Eulemur > Eulemur rufifrons. The sequence goes on from NC_090990.1 coordinate 89,839,725, forward strand.
AAGCAGCAGCCATTGTTGCAACGTGCAGGGAGTGGAACGTACGTGGGCTGGGTGAGGGCTTCGGACTGTCGGGCTGGGGTGCGACTCCGAGGGTGCTCCTTTGGGCATCTTGGTGGCTCAGAGCCATCCAGGCTTCTCAGAGTACAGCCTTAGCGTCTCGCATGAGCTTTGCTTTTGCCAGGATGTGAATTCCCATTTCTGAAGTGTTGGGAGAAGTGGAGTAATACAGAGGACAGGGAGAGGAAAGTGGGGGAAGGTTCTGAGGTTTTTGGAAGTCAGATACTCCCTAGGAAACATTTCAATGTATAAAAGACAGACACAACATATGGATTGAATTTTCCCAAAAAATACACAGGGGTTTAAAAATTAGAAGGCAAAGGAGGGGGGTTGGGTGGTTTTTTTCTGTTTGTTTGTTTTTTTACACTGATTGGGTGTTTTCCCCCAAAGCACATTTTGGGGAATTTTACTGGCAGCCAAACCACACAAAACAGCCTGAGATGTTAACCAGACATGGAATCATCCTGCTGACCATCACCCAGCTTGGCAGGTGAGCAAGCTGTCTGCCCCTCCCTGCCACTGAACACACGTCCTACTTGCCCTGCACCCAGAGACCGCACCCCAAGTGGCCGAGGACATGATGACTGCAGGTGTTCGGCTGCTAGGTAGCATTCCCTGACTGTGGCCCGCTGGAGGCTGCTTGCCTGGGTTCACCTGTGAGCTCCAGAATATTGATTAAAAGTCAAGTTTAGTCCAGTGGGTCTCACACGAACCTCTCAACCTCTCTGGGCCTCAGTGTCCTTATTTGAACATAGGAATAATACCAGTACTTATGTCATAGGGTTAGTGAGAGAATTAAATGAGTAAGTATGTGTAAAATGCTTAGATCTGTGCTTTACAAACTTTTAAGTGCTTGGCACTCAAAAGATAATCATCACTATTATGTATGATTATGTGTATGAATACCTAAAGTGGGGTTCTTTAACTCAGCATTTTATGAAGACTACAAAAGGATTCATTGATAATTATTTAGCAAATATTTATTGAGGGCCTAGTGGGTCAGTCAAGATTAGCTAGGCTATTCTGCTGTGACAAACATCCCCAGTATCTCAGTGACTCAAGACAACAAGGTTCCTTTTTGTCAATGCTCCCTGTCCATCGTAGGTGGCAAGACTCTGTCCTACCTGGTCCTCACTGGAGGATGAGGGCTGACAAAGCACCACGGCCCTGGGTGGCATTGTGGACCACCACAACAGGGTGAGGGGGGAACTGTAGCAAGTCACACATTGGCTCCTAAATGTTCCTTCTGGACATAGCATGTCACTTTTACTCACCAATTCAGGAGCCAAAACAAATCACGGCAGTTCTGCCATATTCCCAGAAAGGAAAACTGGCAATAGCAGCAAAGAGCTCCAAAGGACACTATGGACCAGCAACTGCTCTAGATGCTCAGGGTGTATTATCCTGGAACAGACAGGTGAGACTCCTGCCCTCGTGGAGCTCACGTTCCAGTAAAGGCAGAAAGACAATAAACATAGTAAGTTGAGGGCTGCAATTTTAAGTGGGTTGGTCAGAACAGGCCTTGTTGAGAAGGTGAAATCTGAGCAAAGACTTGAATGAGGTGAGGGGGTGAGCCACACATATCTTCAGGGAGAATGTTCTAGATGGAGGGAACAGCCTCTGCAAAGCCCAAAGCCTGGCCTATTCCATGAGGAGCAAGGAGCTGCTGAGTCTGAGGGGAGTGAGGGGTCAGGCCCAGCAGAGTGTCGTAGCTAAGAACTTGGGCTTTGCCCGACAGGACAAGGGGCCACTGGTGAGTTCTGACTTAAGGTTTAAAAGGTCACTGGCTGCTGCATGGGGAACAGACTACAGGGGAAGCAAGGAGACCAGCAGGGAAAGAAACAGCTGCTTAGCTGCCCTCTGTGATAAGGGTGCGCAACCCACTGTTTGGGGGCATGTCTGCTTGTTACCCCTGGAAATGGCTGGCACTTGGCCACCAGGGCTCCCAGAAGCCACAGTCTTCGGCCCATGGGCTTTGGCTCTGGGGTCAGGGTTTCTTCTGTGCCGCTCCTATGCAATGGGGGTGGGGGTTGCAGCATAGGGACATTGTTAGTTTAAAGCATTTTGAAAAGAAATATTTCTTCTTTCTCTTATTTCCCACCTGGATTTAAATCAGACACACGCACTCCCTAAAAAATTTCTCCACTCTTTCCTGGCAACCCTACTCCCTGTCCTCAGCAACAAACCCACAAGACCTGTTTAGTCACATAATGGGAGTGTCATAACCTGCATCTATTTAGGATGAGAGAGAGTCCCTAAGCAGTTGGGGGCCTGTGTCCGCTGGCCCTCAACGACTGTGTATTCATTGTGGAGAGAAGGGAAGGGTATGGGCTAGAGGTGTGGCCCAGTATCTCATTCTGGCTCTGCCCCTAATGATAACTGGCCTTTGTGGAGCACTTTAAAATGTGTGCTCTCACTTGAGACTCACAGTAACTCTGTGAAAGAGGTGATGCCTTTATCCTCACCTCCAGAGAAGCTGGGTGACGTGACACCTACCTAGTAAGCGAGGGAAACAAGATTTGAACCAGGTTTCCTGCCTCGAAAGCCTGGGATTGCTTCACTGCATCACACGGCCACTAGAAGTGCCCCACTTAACCTGTGCCACTCCAACCACTGAGCCCCCTTGAATCTGGGCTGGCCCTGTGACCAGTTTTGACCAAAAGAACTTAGTGGAAGTGACATTGCGTAACTTCTGAGACTGAGCCTTAGGAGATCCACAGCTTCTCGTAAGCCTTTGCCAGTTGCAACACTCCATCTTGGAAACAAACTGTCATGTTAGGAATCCAACCATCCCATGACTAGCAAGTACAGGCCACATGGAGGCAGAGAGGCAACACCGTGGAGCACTGGAGCACCAGACACACGAATGAAGCCTTCTCGACCTTCCAGGCCAGCCAAGCCACCAGCCAATAATATATAGAAGAGAAGAGCTGCCCAGCTGAGCCCTGCCTGGATTCCTGACCCACAGAATCATGGGCAATAAAATGACTATTGTTTTAAGCCACTAAATGTTGGGGTGGTTTATTATACAACAATATAGATAATCAAAACCCCTTCATATGAGAAGGGGTGAAGCAGCAGTCAACTTGATCGCTCCCTCCCTCCTTTTCTTCCTTTCTACTTTCCTTCCTTCTCTGCACAAATGTTTAAGCACTTACTATTATACATATTCCAGGCACTGTGCTAGATGCTGATGCTAAAATGAACAAGGCAGTAGAAGAGACCAAGTGTAGACATGTGTATACAATAAATATGATAGTAATAAAAGCATGGAAAGGGCCCACACTCAGGAGTATTCAACCTCACCTGGAACATGGGTCAGTAGAGGCATCACAAAGAAGATGACATGTGATTGAAATCTGAAAAAGTAGGTAAGGCATTTCCCAAATAGACAAAGGAAGAGAGCCATTCCAGGCAGAGGAAATAGTTCAAAGACCAAAAAAAAAAAAGACACAAGGGTATAACACAGGCGGGATGAGGGGTCCATTTATTGCACTCCTCCTGTGAGCTGGGCACTATGCTGGGAGTCCGCGTCTGACCTGGGAGCTGTCCTCCTCCCTCCCTTCAGCTTGACGGGCAAGCTACACTTCCATAAACATGCCTCTGCATAATCTCACAGGTCGCCAATCCCGATGTTGAATGTGAGGAGGCAGGGCCGGATCCACTTGGCACATGTTAGTTGAGAGCTTCCCTGATCCCTGCACACCCCCCTTGATAGAATTCCATTAATAAACACTCTGCGAGAACTTTTGTTGAACTAGCTACACACCTATCTAACCGGGCTACCATCTGGATGACATTTGTCCACCTTGACCTTCAGGATGTAACAGGAGTCTTTGTTAAGGTCCATGTTACATTCCAGAGTCTCTTTGAGTTTAACTTCTCACCGATCCTCCTGTCTGGTGACCCTATTATTAAAGGAAGTGAGACCATTTCCTCTGCTAAAGGCTTACAAATCATGTATTTAATAACCTCTTCAAAAGGTTTGGCCAAGGTTCGACTATGTCAGTTTTGGAATCTACCTCTTTTTCCATTTTTAATTTTAAACTTTAAATTCAAAAAGCGTTGAACCATTTCCTGGCACCTCCTGCCTTCTCCAAGACTCCTCAAAGAGGACCAAGGAGAGTCTGGGCATATTCTTGGCAGGCTCTCTCCGTGCTCTGGGAAGTGGCTGAACTAGTTTAAAGATGCAGGGCACTCCCTTGTGTGACGGGATGATTTCTTGACGTCTTAATGTGGGTGTTTCCTCCCTGAAATGTCCTGGTGTCCAAGATTGGTGAATGTAGCTGGGTCCTTATGTGCTCCCTCCCAGGAGGGAGTTTTGACAAAGAAGCTAAAACCAGAGCACCCACGTGGCTGTCTATTCCTGGTGTTGGTAAAAAAGATTATGATAAGTATTTTTAATGGCAATTGGAAGAGTAAGAGACAGAACTCCCTATGACAAAAAAAAAAAGTCCATCAGAGTGAGATGGAGAAAGACTGGACGGTGCTGAGAAAGTGGTGAGGCCTGGGCAGATGGCTGCATGGTGCCCGGGGGGCCAGGGCGCAGGCACCGGAGTGCCCCATCTCAGCAACCACGTTCATACCCCACACGTGGCACTGAACAGAGAAAACCGTCAAGAGACCACTCAGTTTTGACAAGGAGAATGTCAGCCACCGCCATAATGGCCTGCAGCTGTGTGACCTTGGGCAACTTCCTGAAGCTCTCTGGTCCTCAGTTCCCCATCTATAAAATGGGGACACTAGTATTACTTGGCTGAGGATCATTGCTAGGTTTAAATCAGTTAATACCTGTAAATACTCAGAGCCGTGCTTGGCATGTTGTGTTACGGTGGTGGTGGTGATGATTGACTGTTTTGAGGCAGAGCCCCTGAATTTTCTGGGGAAAGGAGAGAGCCTTGGTAATAGTTTAAATTGGGTTTCCTGCCAAGCAGGCAAGGTAGGAACTTGGAGTCAGGTTGAAGTCAATTTGAAGAAAATAGACAAATGTGACCTTTCTTGCACACTTGAATGAGCCATGATCCTCCTCTGCTATGCTGTTTCATTCCTATATCGGGTGGCAATGTCCTCTTAAAATTGTGTTTTACCCTTCGTGGAGCAGATAACATCAAGGTGGGCTTGGTCATCTACTAACATATACCATCTTCCTGAAGTGGTGGGTCTACTATTTTCTTATTCATCTTTCATATTAATCTTCTTCCAGACGAGACTATGATAGGGACAGAGGCCTCCCAACGATGTCCACACCCCCCGCAGAAGCCATGAATGAATGTTATGCTACATGCAAAGGGGATGGAGATGGAATTAAGGAATGGAAGGCCACAGATTGCTAACCAGCTGCCCTTCAAATAGGAAGATTATCCTGGAGGGTCCTTATCACAAGGGACATTAACAGTGGAAGAGGGAGGCAGGAGGGGAGAACTAGAGAGGTGGTGGTGTGAGAAGGACGTGTCTTGGTGTTACCGGCTTTGTAGATACAGGGAAGGGGCCGCAAGCCAAGGAACATGGCAACCTCTGGAAAAGCTCGAAAAGGCAGGGAAACAGATTCTCCTTAGAGCCTGTGGAAGACGTGCGGCCCCCCACGGCCTGTTTCCAGTCCAGTGAAACCTGTCTCAGACTTCCGACCTCCAGAACTATAAGAAGACAAATCTGTGCTGTTTTAAGCCTCTAAGTCTGTGATAATGTGTTATAGCCGCAATGGGAAATGAATACACAAACAATACCAATTAAAAAAAAGTCAAACATTTATTATATCTTTGCAAAGCTCAGCTGTACCCGTTAAACAATAACTTCCCATTCCCCCTCTTCCTAGCTCCTGGCAACCACCATTCTTTCTGTGTTTATGATTTTTGACTACTCTATGTACCTCATATAAGGGGAATTATACAAAATTTGCCTTTTTGTGACTAGTTTATTTACTCAGCATAATGTCCTCAAGCTTCGTCCATGTTGTAGCGTATGTCAGTTTCCTCCCCTTTTAAGGCACTTAGCCGTTCATCCACCCGTGGACACCGGGGCTACTTCTGCATTTCTGCTATTGTGAATGACACAGCTGTGGACAGGGGTGTGCCAAGCTCTCTTCAAGTTCCTGCTTTCAATTCTTTTGTGTCTACACCCAGAAGTGCGAATTGCTAGATCATATGGTAGTTCTATTTTTAGTTTTTTGAGGAACCACCTGACTGTTCTCCATAGTGGCTGCATATTATATTCTCACCAACAGTGTGCAAGCCTTCCAAATTCTCTGCATCCTCACCAACACTTTTTATTTTCTGTTCTGGGTTTTGTGGTGGTGGTTGTTATTGTTGGTTCGTTTGCTTGTTTTGATGGCAGCCATCCTAATGGGTGGGAGGTGTTGTCTCATTGCAGTAAAGGGTTCTTGTTTCAAACCACTAGGTTGTGGGTTGGTCTATTGTGCAGGATTGGTAACCAGACACTGAGTGTGATGTCCTGGTGCTTCCCTCACTTTCTGGTTATCGTGGATGCTAAGGTGGCACAGTCACTACTGCACAAAATCTGCCACCTGCGCTTTCCAAGTTTTGGTGCTTGGTCAGAATTAAGACTAGCATGGCTGCTCCAGAAGAGGCTATTGGAAAAGCCCAACACTCTGTATTCAGAAGAGTTAGACACTCCTCCTCCTCAGTTTAACTGAACCTCTTGGAGTTGGCCCCACAAGTGACACATGTAGGAAATACGTGGGTGTCCTCCTCCAAGAGTGTTTTAGAGCCGGGCCTGCAACCGTCACCTACCCTCATGCACACAGACAAGGATCCAAGAGTGTGCTCCGCTAGGTCAGTCCCACACCCCAGAGGCCTCACACAGCCTTTCCCATGTTCACATATGTGTCCAGCTTTTCACTCTTCACATGCACATGCTCAAGTACAAGGCCAGTCCCTGACGAAGCAAGTTATGAGGAAGCACAACCAAGGTCTGCAGTGGGGCAGCCAGTACAACCTCTCTAGCTTCCCTGGAGCCCTCAGCAGGCCTGAAAGAGGTGCCCAGCCAGGCTGAAATGGAAGGGAGGCTGCTGGGCTGTGGGCGCTGGTCAGAGGCCCAGACACTGCAGCTCACTCGCCCTGGAAAGCCGGCAAGTCTGGAGGGGAAGGGCCCAGACCCTGAAGGGAAGCAAGCCCAGCAGAAGTTTTAAGTCTCTGGTCTTCAAACCTTTTTTTTTTTTTTTTGAGGCAGAGTCTCACTCTGTTGCCCGGGCTAGAGTGCCGTGGCGTCAGCCTAGCTCACAGCAACCTCAAACTCCTGGACTTAAGCAATCCTCCTGCCTCAGCCTCCTGAGTAGCTGGGACTACAGGTGCACACCACTGTGCCCAGATAATTTTTTCTATTTTAGTAGAGATGGAGTTTCAGTCTTGCTCAGGCTGGTCTCGAACTCCTGGGCTCAAGCAATCCTCCTGCCTCAACCTCCCAGAGTGCTAGGATTCCAGACGTGAGCCACTGCGCCCGGCCCCGTCAAGGCTTTTCTGGGATGAGAATGTTAAAAGTCTCAACCTTACCAACCATACCTATTGGTACCAAGAGGGCCTGGCCTACAAGGTGGAAACTGAATCCCATCCCCCAACACACATACTGCACACACACGCACCCCTAAATATTCAAGTGTGTGCAGACGCTAGCACCATTGTTCCTTCAAGATCGAGAGAAGCTGACTTCTGTTTCTACTGTCCTCTCACATCTTCCTGGTGGGAGTACTGTAAGTGGTGGTTCCCAGGCTTTGCTGCGCATCAGTGTCACCTGGGAAGGAAGCTTGCACCAGCCCTGATGCTCAGGCCACTGCTCATGCCAAGTAAATCAGAATTTCTGGCTGTGGGACCCAGGCATCAGTATTGACTGGTAACTCCTATATGCAGCCAACTTCAAGAAACAAAGATCTTGCTCACTTCCATTCTGAGCCTCCTCCCTGGTCTCAGGGGAGTAGAGAAGCAAAAAAAAAAAAAAAAAAAAAAAAAAAAAAAAAAAAATGGGGGGAGGAAAAAAAAGAAAGAAACAAAGATCTTTATCCATCATCAAACACAGGCCTGCAGTGGAGAATTTCTTTTTTAAGAGACAGAGTCTCACTCTGTCACCCAGACTGGAGTACAGTGGTGAGATCACAGCTCACTGCAACCTCCAACTCCAGGGATCAAGTGATCCTCCTGCCTCAGCCTCCTGAGTAGCTGGGACTATAGGCGTGTGCCACCACAGCGAGCTAATTTTTCATTTTTTTGTAGAGACTGGGTCTTGCTATGTTGCCCAGGCTGTCTCAAACTCCTGGGCTCAAGCGATCCTCCCACCTAGGCCTCTCAAAGTGCTAGGATTACAAGTGTGAGCCACTACATTTGGCTGAGATTTTTTTTTGATTGAGGTGAAATTCACATAATATAAAATTAATCATTTTAAAATGTACAATTCAGTGGCATTTAGTACTTTCACAATGTTGTGCAACCACCACCTCTAGTTCCAAAACATTTTTATCACTCCCAAATGAAACGCCGTGCACATTGTGCAGTGACTCCCCTCTTCCCCTCCCCCAGCCCCTGGCAACTACTAGTCTGCTTTCTGTTTCTGTGGATTTGCTTATTCTGGACATTTCATGTAAGTGGAACTGTACAGCATGTGACCTTTTGTTTCTGGCTTCACTTGGCATAAATTCATCCATGTGGTAGAATGTATTCAGCACTTCATTCCTTCTTACAGCTGAAAATATTCCATTGTTTGGACAGACCACATTTGATTTATCCATTTATCAGTTGATGAACATTTGGATTGTTTCTACCTTACGGCTATTGTGAATAATGTTGCTTTAAATATCTGTGTACAAGATTTTGTTTGAATACCTGTTTTTTTGATTCTTTGGGGTATCTACCTAGCAGCAGAATTGCTAGATTATATGGTAACTCGATGCTTAACTTTCTAATGAACCACCAATCTGCCTTCCACAGCTGCTGCACCATTTATATTCCCGCCAGCGACGAACAAAGGTCTCAATTTCTCCATATCCTTGTGAATACTTATCATTTTCTGTTTTTCTTTTTTATTGTTATAGCCATTCTTGTAGATGTAAAGTGGTATCTCATTGTGGTTTTAATTTTCATTCCTCTAATGATGAAAATATTATCTTTTCATATGCTTTTTGACCATTTGTATACCTTCTTTGGAGAAACGTCTATTCAAAATCCAGATATTTTATAGCCTCTAATTCTCATAGCACCACTGAGAGGAAATGATTGTTCATGTTTTACTAGATGAGGAAACTGAGGCTACAAGAGTCTAGGTTGCCCCAACTCCAATAGGTGACAGAAAGCAAGGTCTGCCTGACCCTGAAGTTCATGCCACATGCATGCCCCAAACACTCAAGCATGTAGGTGCTAGTGCTAAATGAGAGTTGCAGTCAAGAGCTACAGGAGGAAACCTGGAGCCCCCAAGAAGGCCTTCAGGTGGGAAGCTTGGGAAGGGAGTTACATATGGGTCTAGAGCAACAGAAACAGTGGAGAGACCAAGTGCAAGGGGCAGGGACCAGCAAGACACACTAAAGGGACCGATTTTGTGAGGCCTGTGTCCATAGCATAGACAGACACAGTTGGCGTGTTCAGTGTAGGCCCCAGGGTGGAGGTCACTCAGATTTTATACTCCGGACCTCTCTGTGCCCTGAGAATTCTCCAAGCTTGGCCACAGTCAGCTCCAGCTGCAGATTCTGAGACGGACTCAGACAGACCCAGACTCACCCAGGTCACACAAATGGAAGTGGTAAGTCAATGCCCTGTGCAGGCAGCCGCTGCAGCTGCAGGAAACCTGGAGGTGTGAGACCATATTTCTGTTAGAATGTCAGTTTCATTAGAAAGCAGTGCCAGAATGGCTTTACAGCTCTGTGTGTGTGAGAGAGTGTGTGCATGTGTGTGTACATGGGCTCCGACACCCTTGAGAAGCTTACCTCTACCTCTCAGAGGTGCAAAGTGAGACTGGGGGTTGGGAGGAGGAAGGGAAAGAGTTCTCATGCTCCAAGGCTTGCAGGAAAATGAGGACCAGAGCTGCCCTCAGGCCTTGGCGAGCAGCCTTCACCTCTGGAAATGATGCTGAAATATTTCAGCCTCTCTCTCCTGGGGCTTCCTGTTTCCTATTTGGTCTCTGGTTTCCAGGCAACACATGAATACCCCCAAACTCCTGAAACATGCAGGTCTCCCAGTGTCCCTCTTCCTCTGAAGCGCACATCTGTAATGAGTTTCCCATCTGCTCCATCTCCCAGAGCAATCCGTCCATTCTGCACTCTCCAGAGGGCAAAAGCAATTGAAGATGCCTTGTGGTTTGATGTGTGTGTGGGTTTCCTGTTTTGTACATTCCTCCAGTTTGATGAATCTTCCTACAAAGTCAATCTGGCTGAATTATGCAGGGGGTGAGGGGTGAGCAGGAGATTTAGGGTTTGCTGCTTTGATTTAGTAAAGAACTGAGTCTGGCAGGAGCCCAGAAGCTTAGAAGGAAGGTGAGGGAATAAGCCTTGAACTTGACTCACTGGTGAACAATTGGCTGGCTTCATCTCTCTTAGGAGGGAGTGTAGGGGCTGCTTTCTGCTTTCAGGAACTCTGGTGGGGTTTGGGGGACTTGAGACTTCCTTAGATGTTTGATGAACTGGTTTCTGAGTGTAGAGGGCATGATTGGAGTGAAGTATAAAATTGAGAGGGGCAAGAATTTTGAGGAATTGCCATCAAATTTTATTTTTAGCATTATAATACAGAATACATAGTTTCCAAAGTTAAATGGTACTTCAAGGCTTAGAGCAAAAACAATAGTCCTCCACCCACCCACCCCCAGCCCCAACCCCAGGAACAACCACCTTATTTCCTTTAGTTATTTTTTTAAATTTGCCTTGGAGAGGGGCGGAGCAAGATGGCCAAATAGAATCTCCCAGCAACTATCTCCCTGTAGGAACATCAAATTGAACAACTACCCATGCAAGAAAGCACCTTCAAAAGAGCTAAAGATGCATTGGAGAGGGCAGGAAGGACAGACAGTCTCACACTGCCTAAACCACTCCTCCCCAGCCCCAGGCAGCAAGCCCATGGGGATAAACTGCCTATCTGGGGGAGGGAAAGGGAGGTGAGTGTGGGACTTTGAATTAGAACTTAGTGCCAGGCCCACCACAATGGGACAGAGCTACACAGCTCTGTGCAGAGTTCCTGCAGCCCAAAATCCAGGCTGGGACCCATAGAGGGAGCATTTAGACCTCCCCAGGACAGAGGGTAATCCACTGTCCAGGTGGGAGAAGCCCGAGTCCTGGCCCACTTCATCACCAAGTCACTAAAGCAGCGCTGGGCTCTGGATAAACTTCATTGGCAAGCAGGTCTTACAGACCATGGCCCTAGGGCAAGCCCAGTACAGCACTGGTCTGAGAGGACATGAGCTTGGAGAGCAACCCAGCACAACATTGGTGGTGGCCACCATGGGAGTGCTCATGTCACCTTTTACCCAACTCCAAGAAGTGCTGTACAGAGAGAGACTCCCTCTACTTGGGGAAAAGAGAGGGAAGAAGAATACAGGGGACTTTGCCTACAAATCTAGTATCTGCTCTGCCACAGTAAAAACACAATAAAGAGCCAAATCCTACAGTCTGAATATGCTTCAAGACCCACCCTGGGCTAGAAGAGAGTCCAGGGCCCCAGTGGGATGGACTCAAGCCCCAGCCTACTCCACCACTGGCTGACCAAAGTGGCCTTGGACCTTGAATAAATGTCAGTGGCAGTCAGGTAACTCAGGCATTTAGCTAGCCCTGGTACTGTGCTGATCAGGGTGACTGTGGGCTTCAGTGTGACCCAGCATGGTGCCAGCTGTAGGGGCCATGGGTTTTGCCATGTCATCCCTCCCCCAACTCCAGACAGTGCATAGCAGAGGGAGAATCCTTCCACTTGGGGGAAAAAGGGGAGGTGAGCAAGGGACTTTGCCTGGAAACCCAGGGAACTGTCCCTGATCTTCTGTAAGTAAGCAGGGTTGGAGATTTAGGAGTCTGCAAGAGTCATGTGAACTTAGGCATAGGGCATCCTCTACTGCCAAAATGGCTGCAGTGACCACAGGCTTAGCAAACTAAACAGTTAGTACCCTCTGAATTATTGAAAGGCCCCATGAAGAAGGACAGGTACAGACAAGGCCAGATGTCAAAGATTGGAATAAATACCTAGTTCTTCAGTGCCCAGACATTGATGAATGCCCATAAGCATCAAAAACATTCAGGGAATTATGACCTCCCTAAACAGACCAAATAATGAGACCCTGGAGAGACAGAGATGTCTAACCTTGCTGACCAGGAATTCAAAATAGCTGTTTTGAGGAAGCTTAATTAATTTCAAGAAAACACAGAAGCAATTAGAAATATGTCAGAGAAATTTAACAAAGAGATTGAAATAACTTAGAAAATCAAACAGAAATCCAGTACTGAAAAATACACTAGATAAAGTGAAAAATGCTTTAGATGACTTGAACAGCAGAATTGATCAAGCAGAAGGAAGAATCAATTGGTGAGCTTGAGGAAAGGCTATTTGAAAATACACAAAGAAGAAAAAACAATGAGAAGGAATGAAGAACACTTACAAGAATTAAGAAATAGCTTCAAAAGAGTAGACATAAGAGTCTTTGAACTTAAAGAGTAAGGATAGAAAAAGGAATAGAAAGTTTACTCAAAGAAATAATTTCAGAACATTTTCCAAACCTAGACATAGATATGCATATCCAGGTACAAGAAGATCAAAGAGCACCAAGCAGATTCAACCCAAATAAGACTACTCCAAGGCGTATACTGATCAAACTCTCAAAGGTCAAGGACAAAGAGAAGATCCTAACAGCAACAAGAGAAAAGAAGCAAATAACATATAAAGGAACTCCATACATCTGACAGCAGGCTTCTCAGTGGAAACCTTACAGGCCAGGAGGGAGTGAGATGACATATTCAAAGAGATGAAGGGGAAGAAAAATTCTACCAACTGAGAATATTGTACCCAGCAAAGTTATCCTTCAAACATGAAGGAAAGATAAAGACTTTCCCAGACAGACAAAAGCTAAGGGAATTCATCACCACCAGAGCTGTCTTATAAGATATGTGAGAGGGAGTTCTTCAATCTAAAAGAAAAAGATGCTAATGTGTAAAAAGAAAACATTCGAAGGTATAAAAATTCACTAGTAAAAGTTTGTTTATAGACAAATTCAGAATATGCTAATCTTATAATTGTGTATAAACTCATATTTTTAGCATAAAGGCTAACTACAATTTGTTAGATCATATAAAAAGATATAAACAAGCAACAAAAAATAAAATGCTGGCGGTAGAGTTAAAATATAGAGGCTTTTAGTCTTTGTCTCTTTTTTGGGATCAAAATTAAGCTATCATCAATTTAAAACAACATGCTATAGCTATAAGATATTTTTGTATGCCTCATGGTAACCACAAAAAGCAAAAACCTATAATACATACACTAAAAATAAAACCCAAGGAATTGAAACATACTACCAGAAAAAAAATCCCTTAATCACAAAGGAAGATAATAAGAAATGAAGACAAGAAAAAGGGAGTTACAAAACAACTATAAAACAAGTAACAAAATGACAGTAGTAAATCCTTACCTGTCAATATTAACATTGAATGTAAATGGACTAAATTCTCTGATTAAAAGACACAGAGTGTCTGAATAGATAGAAAACAAGACCCCGTTATATGCTGCCTGTGAGAAACTCACTTCACCTGTGAAAACACATATAGACTGAAAGTGGAGGGATGCAAACAATATTCCGTGCAAATGGAAATCAGAAGTGGGCAAGAATAGCTGTACTTACATCATACAAAATATACTTTAAGTCAAAAAACATAAAAAGAGACAAAGAAGGTTATTATATAACGATAAAGGGATTAATTCAGCAAGAGGAAATGATAATTATAAATATATATGCACCCAACACTGGCACACCCAGATATATAAAGCAAATATTGTTAGAGCTGAAGAGAAAGATAAACCCCAATACAATAATAATTGGGAACTTCAGCACCCTACATTTAGCACTAGACAGATAATCTAGACAGAAAATCAAAAAAGAATCAGCCAACTTAATCTGCCCTATAGACCAAATGGACCTAATAGACCTTCACAGTACATTTGGTCCCACAGTTACAGACACACATTCCTCTCAGCAGCACATGGTGCACTCTCCAGGATAGATCATATATTAGGACACAAAACAAGTCTCAACAAATTTTTAAAAATCAACATCATATGAAGTATCTTCTCAGACCACATAGACTAAAACTAGAAATCAATAATAGGAGGAACTTTGGAAACTATACAAATACATGGAAATTCAACAACATATTCCTGCATGACTACTGGGTCAATGAAAAAATTAAGAAGGAAATAAAAAAATTTCTTGAAATAAATGAAGATGGAAATACAATATGCCAAAACATAGGGGATATAGCAAAACAGTGCTAAGAGGGAAGTTTGTTTTTTTTTTGTTTTTTGTTTTTTTGTTTTTTTTTTTTTGAGATAGAGTCTCACTCTGTTGCCCAGGCTAGAGTGCCATGGCGTCAGCCTAGCTCACAGCAACCTCAAACTCCTGGGCTCAATCAATCCTCCTGCCTCAGCCTCCCAGGTAGCTGGGACTACAGGCATGTGCCACCATGCCCAGCTAATTTTTTTCTATACATATTTTTAGTTGTCCATATAATTTCTTTCTATTTTTTTAGTAGAGACGGGGTCTCGCTCTTGCTTAGGCGGGTCTTACTCTTGCTCAGGCTGGTCTCGAACTCCTGAGCTCAAACAATCCTCCTGCCTCGGCCTCCCAGAGTGCTAGGATTGCAGGCGTGAGCCACCACACCTGGGCTAAGAGGGAAGTTTATAGTAATAAATGTGTACATCAAAAAAAGTGAAATGATTTCAAATAAACAGCCTAATTTTGTACCTGGGAACTACAAAAACAAAAATAAACCAGGCCCAAAATTAGTAGAAGGAAAGAAACAACCAAGAACTAAATGAAATAGACTAAAAAAGATACAAAGAATCAACAAAATAAAAAGTTGGCTATTTGAAAAGATAAACAAAATTAATAAACCACTAGACTAACCAAGAATAAAAGAGAGAAGACCCAAGTAAACAAAAAGCAAAATCAGAAATGAAAAGGAGACATTAAAACTTATATCACAGAAGTACAAAGAATCATTAGAGACTATTATGAAAAACTATATGCTAACAAATTGCAAAACCTAGGGAACATGGATAAATTCCTGGATATATGTGACCTACCAAGCTTGAACCAGGAAGAAATAAAAACCCTGCCAGAACAATAACAAGTACCAAGGTTGAATCAGAATGAAAATCTCCCAACAAAGAAAAGTCCAGGACTGGATGGCTTTACTGCCTAATTCTACCAAACACTTAAAGAAGAACTAACACCAATTCTTTTCAAACTATTCCAAAAAATTGAAGAGGAGATATTCTTCCTGACTCATTCTATAAGGCCAGCATTAGTCTGATACCAAAATTAAACAAGGATGCAACAGCAACAAAAAAAACTACAGGCCAATATCCCTGATGAACATAGATACAAAAGTTCTCAAAAAAAAAAAATACTATTAATAACAAACCAAATCCAACAACTCATCAAAAAGATGACACTCCATGATCCAGTGGGATTTATCCCAGGGATGCAAGAATGGTTCAACATATGCAAGTCAATAAACATGATGATCATACCAACAGAATGAAGGACAAAAACACATGATCATCTCAGTAGACACAGAAAAAGAATTTGATAAAATTCAATATCACCTTCTGATAAAAGCTCAACAAATTAGGCATAGAAAAAACATACCTCAACATGATGAAGGCTACATATGACAAACCCACAGCTAACATCATACTGAATTAGGAAAAGCTAAAAGTCTTTTCTTTAAGAACTGGAACAGACAAGGATGCCCACTTTTACCACTCTTATGCAATGTAGTTCTGGAAGTCCTAAGCAGAGAAATTAAGCAAGAGAAAGAAATAAAGGGTATCCAAATTAGAAAAGAGGAAGTCAAAGTATCCCTCTTTGCAAGAGAACACGATCTTGCATATAGAAAAACCTAGAGACTCCACCAAAAAACTCTTAGAACTGATCAATTCAGTAAAGTTGTAGGATACAAGATCAACATACAAAAATCAGTAGCATCTCTGTACACCAAGAATGAACTAGCTGAAAAATCAAGAAATCAAACTTATTTACACTAGCTACAGAAAAATAAGATACCTAGGAATAAATTTAAACAAGGATATGAAAGAACTCTAAAATGAAGACTATAAAACATTGATGGAAGAAATTGACAAAGACACAAACAAATGAAAACACATCTCATACTCATGGATTGGAAAAAATTAACATTATTAAAATGACCATACTACACAAGCAATCTTCAGATTCAATGCAATCCCTATCAAAATACCAATGACGTTCTTCAAGAAAATAGGAAAAACAATCCTAAAATTTGTATGGAACCACAAAAGACCCCAAATAGCTAATACAATACTGAGCAAAAAGAACAAAACTGGAGGCATCACACTACCTGACTTCAAAATATACTACAGAGCTATAGTAACCAAAACAACATGGTACTGGTACAAAAACAGACACGTAGACCAATAAAACAAAATAGAGAATCCAGAAATATTAATAAATCCATGTATTAATATTTACAGCCAACTGATTTTTGACAAAAGCACCAAGAACAGACATTGGAGAAAGGAGAATCTTTTCAACACATGGTTTTGGGAAAACTGGATATCCACATGCAGAAGCTAGACCCCTGTCTCTTACCATATACAAAAATAAACTCAAGTGGATTAAAGACTTAAAAGTAAGACATAAACTATAAAAATAGTAGAAGAAAACATAGGGGAAACACTTCAGGGCATTGGCCTAGGCAAAGATTTTATGGCTAAAACTTCAAAAGCATAGGCAACAAAAATAAAAATGGACAAATGAGACTATATCAAACCAAAAAGTTTCTGCACAGCAAAGGAAATAATCAACAGAAGAAAGAGTTAACCTGGAGAATGGGAGAAAATATTCACAAACTATTCATCTGACAAGAGACTAATATCCAGAATATACAAGAAACTCAATTCACCAGCAAAAAAATATATAATCCCATTAAAAAGTGGATAAAAAATCCAGGAGTCTCAAACTCCTGGCTTCAAACAATCCTCCACCTCTGCCTCTCACAGTGCTAGGATTATAGGCGTGAGCCACTGCACCCAGCCAATTTATTGTATATTTCAATACAGCTAGAAGAGAAGATTTGGAATGTTCCTAACATAAAGAAATGCTAAATATTTGAGAAGATAGATATCCCAATTACCCTGATTTGATAGTTATACATTGTATACATGTATCAAAATATCCCAGGTGGCCCATAAATATGTATAATTATTAGGTATCAACAAAAACTTTACCTCCATATTTAAAGGCTATTTCTTGCTCTATTTTTCATTTTAGACTTTATTTCTTTATTGACTTCAATCACAAAAGACAAGGATTTATCTCCTACAGAAACCTCCCCTCTTCTCCCCGCCCCCCACACTTCCACTCTCTCACAGTAAGGTATATGGTGATATTTAAAAATCAATGTTCAGGCCAGGTGCGGTGGCTCACACCTGTAATCCTAGCACTCTGGGAGGCCGAGGTGGGAGGATCGCTCGAGGTCAGGAGTTCGAGACCAGCCTGAGCAAGAACGAGAACCTGTCTCTACTAAAAAATAGAAAGAAATTATCTGGACAACTAAAAATATATATAGAAAAAATTAGCCGGGCATGGTGGCACATGCCTGTAGTCCCAGCTACTCAGAAGGCTGAGGCAGAAGGATTGCTTGAGCCCAGGAGTTTGAGGTTGCTGTGAGCTAGGCTGACGCCACAGCACTCTGGCCCGGGCAACAGAGCGAGACTCTGTCTCCAAAATAAATAAATAAATAAATAAAAGTTAAAAAAATAAAAATCAATGTTCAATGTTTGTATCATTACTAGGTAAATATTTTTCCAGTGGAGTCTTGTGATACCAGATTCCAGTTCCTTTCCTATACAGAGTCCTCACCTCTGTCCCACCCCCACATTAAGAATTGCTTTTTTTCTTTGCTTTATTTTCTAGGTACTCATCACTCATTTTTCTCCAAATCTCCCCTCCCCACCTCCAATGTGACTGGACATCTGGGTAGTGGGTAGCATTGAGGGTTCCCACTGAGATATCCCTTCTCCAGCCACAGCTGCCGCCTCTTGTCTGGGTCTGGAGCTCAGAGCTCCCATCTTGGGGTTTCCCTTCAGCCTTATTCTGGAGATTTCTGTGCCTCTCCTGAGTTTGTTATCCCTCTTATCTTTCTCTTTCTTGGTTTGCTCCCCCAGGTGGAGCTCCTGCCCCAGTAGCTTCCTGAGAAAAGGGTATGAGGGGGTTAAATTGTTTTAAAACTTTATATGTCTGAAAATGCCTTTCATCTGTCCTCACAAGACGCCAAGTTTGGCTGGGAACTGAATTCGAGATCGGAAGACACTTCCCCCATGATTTCAAAGGTCTTCTAGCTTTCAGCGCTGTGGATAAGAAACTGCCTCCCAGTCTCATCACTGATATTCGTATGTCACTTTATTCCTCTACACAACCAGCTATTAGGACCATCTCTTCGTTCTTGATGTTCTGACAATTCAAGATTCAGTGCCCTTCGTTGGGTCTTTCTTCATCCTTCTTGCTGAGCATTCTGTGGGTCCTTTCAAACTGGTGACTTGTGACCTCGGTAATGGAAATTTCTTGTATTAGTTTACTGACAACGTCCTCTCCTCAATTTTCTCTGGTCTCTTCCACTCCCACTGAAACTTCCTTAGTATGATACTCGACCTTTCTTATTTTCCACATCTCTTTTTGTTCTACTTCCTGGGATATTTTCATGAGTTTATATTCCAACTCTCCCACTATTAATAAATTTATTATGACTATTTTTTCTACTTAAGAGATGATATAGGGTCTCTGGCTGGGCGAGGTGGCTCACGCCTATAATCCTAGCACTCTGGGAGGCTGAGGCGGGTGGATCATTTGAGTTCAGGAGTTCGAGATCAGCCGGAGCAAGAGTGAGACCCTGTCTCTACTAAAAATAGAAAGAAATTAGCCAAACAACTAAAAATACATAGAAAAAATTAGCCAGGCATGGTGGCGCATGCCTGTAGTCCCAGCTACTCGGGAGGCTGGGGCAGGAGGATTGCTTGAGCCCAGGAGTTTGAGGTTGCTGTGAGCTACGCTGATGCCATGACACTTTAGCCCAGGCAACAGAATGAGACTCTGTCTCAAAAAAAAAAAAAAAAAAAAGAAAAAGAGATAGGGTCTCTGTCGCCCAGGCTGGAGTGCAGTGGTATGCTCAAGTGATCCTCCCACCTCCACCTCTTGAGTAGCTCTGACTACAGGTGCATGCCACTGTGCCCAGCTAATTTTTTAAAACTTTTTTGTAGAGAGGGTGCCTGACTATGTGGCACAAGCTGATCTCAAACTCCTGGCCTCAAGTGATCCTCCCGACTTGGCCTCCCAAAGTGCTGGGATTACAGACATGAGCTACCATGCCTGGCCAGTGACTATTATATTTTTTTAATTTCCAAGAGCTATTTCTTGTTCTCTGAGTGTTCCTTTTATAAAAATAAAAATAGCATCCTCTTTATTTTGGGCTCCTTTTTATTTTATGAATCTTGATCTTTCAGAGGATCATTACAATTTCCAAGTTTTCTTCTGTAACTTACATTATCCTTTTTTTCTTTTTCTGATTTATGTTTGTGGCTCTGTCTTTAATATTGGGGGTTGTCTGTTATGGGTAAAAAATACATAAGCTAAAAACACCCCAAAAACTAAACATAAACTTCCCTTTAGAAATAAAATATAATTAAATATAGGTAAGTTCCCTCTATAAGGGAAAAAAATCAGGGTTTTTTTCCCCCAGTAAAATGGCTTTGCTAGGTAAATTCATTAGTGTAAAATTAAAAATCCCAAATCAGACTGCATTTTGCTACACACAGTATTTTCTGAAAATCTCCTGACACCCCCCAAAAGTAAGAAGCTTCATTTGCATTAAAACTTGTTTGTTTGTTTGTTTTGTTTTGTTTTGTTTTTTTGTTTTTTTTTTTTTTTGAGACAGAGTCTGTCGCCCAGGGTAGAGTGCCGTGGCGGCAGCCTAGCTCACAGCAACCTCAAACTCCTGGGCTTATTCGATCCTCCTGCCTCAGCCTCCCGAGTAGCTGGGACTACAGGCATGCGCCACCATGCCCGGCTAATTTTTTCTATATATATTTTTAGTTGTCCAGATAATTTCTTTCTATTTTTTAGTAGAGATCGGTTCTCATTCTTGCTCAGGCTGTTCTCGAACTCCTGACCTTGAGCAATCCTCCCACCTCGGCCTCTCAGAGTGCTAGGATTACAGGCATGAGCCACCTGCCTGGCCAAAACTTGTTTTTAATATAAGAAACATGTTGTAAACCCTCCCATTCTTGAATTAGTTACCAGACATGTGAAAACTGATTTAGATAATTACATTAATCATAAATCTAAAGCTATGTGAATAATATTGATGATTTAAAGTGATATAAGCTTTTTCATAAAAGGCACGGTTTGCAAAACTCAGCACACACCCCTAACAGATAAGAATAATTCTACATATTCTCCTAATAGTGCAGCAGAGTGGTGGTTTTAAATAAAGTGATTTCTCAGCATTTTCCCTAAAACCTAAACATAGGCGAAGACTGTGTTTATTATTTGTTTACTAACGATTATGTCCCACTCTGGTGACTCTGGGCTATCTGGGTGGTTGAGTGGGGCTGCTCTAAGCATGTGGAGACGGACAGTGACCAGGTTGGGACCTGGTTAATTTGTTAGGAAAATCCAAATTTCAGTAGCTGTAGGTCTTTTCTCTGGATCTGGCCAGTTTTTCCAGAGAATCCTCTAATCCCCTACCTGGAAAGTAGCAGCTGGGCTGCTCAGAACTTAGTGGAGGAGGTTCCCAGGGGTCTCAGGACGTAGGGTGGGACCTTTCACTCAAATGCCTGGATTTTAGTGCACGCCCTTCTCCACCCACCCTCCCCTGTGCCTGATGCCCTGGAATCCAGGTCTGTCTGGTCTGTTTCTCCAGGGAATGAGCATCCTGCCTCCTACAAGGTGTGAGGGGTGAGGGGTGGGCCTGCTCTTCCCCCACTTCCGCCTTCCGTGGCAGCTGGCACGTGCCTCAGCTTCCTTGGTTCTTGCAGACCAGTTTCCACTTACTCCTCTCTGTCTTCTGAACAGTTGTCAATGCCACTTATCTTTGTTCTTAGGAGTTTGCACCTTTTTTTTTTTTCTACTTCTTAATAAAACTTCTTAAATGGAATTTGGGGAGGGAGGAGAGAGAGACATATGTTTTCAATCCATCACATTTACCCAGAAGTTCTCATTTTTTTCTTTTGCAGAGACCAGAGATTGTGCCTGTGTCAGGCGCCAGCTCCTTCACAAGAACCTTCCCAACTGTTCATTTATTTGCTTATTCATTTATCTATTTATTTAACCAGTATGTTTTAGTGCCACACTCTGGCCTCACAGCCTGGTGGAACACTCATGCTCACAGACCAGTTAGCATCCAGCACGATGAGGCTTGTAACGGATAGTTCCGGGACTCGGATCTGGGTTTTTTAATTGGACCCAGAGCTCTCTCCAAGGTGAGAAGCCAAGTGAAAGGATCACACACCGCCTTCCAAAGCTCCTGACCTGAGCAAGGCAAAGGAAACTGATGGCCCCTCTGCAGGAGCGAGGACAGCAGGGACAGGGCATGGGGCCTGTTTAGCTTCTCTATGTAAGGCTGGCAGTGGGAATGCCCTCCCCAGTAAAAAAAAAAGAGAAACTCTGCTAAAGGCAGATTACACTCTGCAGTGGTAGGCAAAAGCCTGTCTCAGAGTTACCTCCTGTCATTGCTAGCTGAACACCCCAGCCGGGGCTCAACCACATCCTGCTTTCTGTGACCTAGGCACTGGGCCAAAAACAGCACCTGCCACCCTCCCCAACTCCCCCCTATAAAAACCCCTGCCTCAACCCTGGGGGGTGCGACTTCTGGAGTCCCTGCTTTCTCCCGGGACCGGGAACTACGCCCAGGCCCCTTCCTTGGGACCCGTTACCCTCACCTGGGAGCACTCCAATAAAGTCTCTTTACTTATCCCCTTCAACTCTGCTCCTCTTTCTTTCTCTGGCACCGGCCATTCAACAACCTTACACTCTATAGGGTAACCAGATTGAGACCTGCATGGAGGCTGGGGGTCCCGGGCAAGGAAGCAGTGGCTGTGTGGCCATCTGTCCTGGCTGCTCTAGACAACCCAGACATCAAAGTCACTAAATGACCACTGCGATCCCTTCCAGTTCTCCATTCTCTATTCAGTGATTTTTCCCCTTGACCCAAACACAAACTTGCGTGCGAGGCAGAGGTTTCCACCTGGAACAGTGTTTTCCAGGAGACAGTTCCAGTTCCCCCCTGCCAGCATCCTAGTCCTGTAAAACCTGATTCCCTCCATCTCCTAATTCACAGTTGGATCCTCCTGAGGCTGGAGTAGTGTTTCCAAATTCCTGACTGACATTTACCTTCCGGATTCAGGAACAAGGAATTCCTGGTAATTCTCAGAAATTCCCCAAATCATAAGTTCTTCTTCTTCTTTTTTTTTTTTTTTTTTTTTTTTGAGTCAGAGTCTCTCTTTGTTGCCCAGGCTAGAGTGCCATCGTGCCAGCCTAGCTCACAGCAACCTCAAACTCCTGGGCTCAAGTGATCCTCCTGCCTCAGCCTCCTGAGTAGCTGGGACTACAGGCATGCACCACTATGCCCAGCTAACTTTTTGTTTACATATACATTTGTAGTTGGCCAGATAATTTCTTTATGTTTTTAGTAGAGATGGGGTCTTGCTCTTGCTCAGGCTGGTCTCGAACTCCTGATCTCAAGAGATCCACCCGCCTCGGCCTCCCAGAGTGCTAGGATTACAGGCGTGAGCCACCTCGCCCGGCCATAAGTTATTCTTAAAATACTTCCAAAATTATTCATCCTCTCTACTCATGTATATCCTAATTTTGTTTAATACATAAAAACTATTAAATTTAGTGATTTTATAAAGAATCGCTGCCTATAGTGAATATTCAAATACTAGAAAACTCCAGTGAATGTTGTTGGGTAATGCAGGCATACCTCAAAGAGATTGTGGTTTGGGTCCCAGACCACCACAATAAAGAAAATGTCATGATAAAGCAAGTCACAAATTTTTTTTGTTTCCCAGTGCATATAAAAGTTATATTTACACTATAACTATAATCTATTAACTATGCAATAGCATTATGTCTAAAAACACAATGTACATTCTTTAATTTAAAAATACTTCATTGCTAAAAATGCTAATGATCTGAGCTTCAAGTTAGTGACAGGTAGAAATAAATAAATAAATAAAACACTAATGATCATCTGAGCCTTCAGCGAGTGGTAATCTTTTTGCTGGTGGAGGATCTCGCCTTGATGTTGATTGCTGATCAGGGTGGTGGTTGCTAAAGGTTGGGGTGTCTGTGCAAATTTTCAAAAATAACAAAGAAGTTTGCTGCATCAATTGACTCTTTCTATCACAGAAGAATTCTCTGTAGCACGTGATGCTGTTTGATAGCGTTTTACCCACAGTGGAACTTCTCTCAAAATTGGAGTCAGTCCTCTCAAACCCTGCCACTGCTTTATGAACTAAGCTTATGTAATATTCTAAATACTTTTTTGTCATTTTGACAGCATTCACTGTATCTTAACCAGGAGTAGATTCCATCTCAAGAAACCACTTTCATTGCTCATCCATAAGAAATAACTCCTCATCCATTCAAGTTTTATCACAAGATTGCAGCAGTTCAGCCCCATCTTCAGGCTCCACTTCTAATTCTAGTCCTCTTGCTGTTTCCACCATGTCTGCTTTCACTGAGGTCTTGAACCCCTCCAAGTCATCCATGAGGATTGAATCAACTTCTTCCAAACTCCTGTTAATGTTGACATTTTGACCTTCTTCCTTGAATCATGAATGTTTTTGATGGCATCTAGAATGGTGGCTCCTTTTCAGAATGTTTTCAATGTACTTTGCCCAAGTCCATCAGAGGAATTACTATCTATGGCAGCTATCACCTTACAAAATGTATTTCTTAAATAATAATTGAAATTACTCCTTGATCCTTGGGCTGTAGGATGAATGTTGTGTTAGCAGGTATGAAAACAACATTCATCTCTTTGTACAGCTCCATCAGCACTCTTGGGTGACTAGCTGTATTGTCAATGAGCAGTAATATTTTGAAAGGGATCTTTTTACTTTTTTGAGTAGCAGGTCTCAACAGTGGGCTTAAAATATTTAGTCAACCATGCTGTAAACAGATGTGCTGTCACCCAGGCTTTATTGTTCTTCTTACAGAGCACAGGCAGAGTAGATTTAGCATAATTCTTTTTGGTGTTTTTTTTTTTTTTTTTTTGACAAGAGTCTCACTCTGTTGCCTGGGCTAGAGTGCCGTGGTGTCAGCCTAGCTCACAGCAACCTCAAATTCCTGGGCTCAAGTAGTCCTCCTGCCTCAGCCTCCCGAGTAGCTGGGACTACAGGCATGTGCCACCATGCCCAGCTAATTTTTTCTATATATTTTTAGTTGTCCAGCTAATTCTTTCTATTTTTTTAGTAGAGATGGGGTCTCGCTCTTACTCAGGCTGGTCTCGAACTCCAGGCCGGTCTCAAACTCCAGGCTGGTCTCAAGCGATCCTGCTGCGTCAGCCTCCGGAGTGCTAAGATTACAGACATGAGCCACCGCACCCGGACGATTTAGCATAATTCTTAAGGGCCCTAGGATTTTTGGAATGGTAGATGAACATTGGCTTCACCTCAAAGTCATCAGCTGCGTTAGAGTCAGCCTGTCCTTCAAAGCTTTGAGGCCACACATTGACTTCTCTCTAGCTATGAAAATCCTAGATGGCATCTTTTTTCCAATAAAAGGCTATTTTGTCTACATTGAAAATCTGTCATTTAGTGTAGCCACCCTTATCAATTATCTTAGCTAGATCTTCTGGATAACTTGCTGCTTCACCCTGCACGTTTATGTTGTGGAGACAGCTTCTTTCCTTAAACCTAATGAACCAACCTCTGCTATCTTCCAACTTTTCTTCTGCAGCTTCCTCATGAGCTCTCTCATGAGGAAGTCTTCATGGAATGGTAGGGAATTAGAGCCTTGCTCTGAGTTAGGCTTTGGCTTAAGGGAATGCTGTGGCTGGTTTAATCTTCTATCCATACCACTGAAATGTTCTCCATATCAGCAATAAGGCTGTTTTGTTCTTATCATTCATGTGTTCACAGGAGTAGAACTTTTAATATCCTTCAAGAACTTTTCCTTTGCATTCACAACTTGGCTGAATGGCGCAAGAGGCCTAACTTTGGCCTATTTCAGCTTTTGACATGCCTCCCTCACTAAGCTTGATCATCTCTAGCTTTTGGTTTAAAGTGAGAGACGTGCAACTCTTCCTTTCACTTGAACACAGACCATGGTAGGGTTATTAATTGGCCTAATTTCAATTTGTTATGTCTCAGGGAATAAGGAGGCCTGAGGAGAGGGAAAGAGATGGGGGGAAGAGCAGTCAATGGAACAGTCAGAACACAAACAACGTTTATTGATTAAGTTTGCCATCTTGGCACAATTCATGGTGCCTCAAAACAATTACACTAGTAATATCAAAGATCACTGATCACAGATCACCATAATATAATAATAATGAAAAGTTTTGAACTATTGCAGTAATTACCAAAATGTGACACAGAGACACAAAGTGAGCACATGCTGTTGGAAAAACAGTGCCAACGGACTTGCTTAGCACAGGGTTATCACAAACCTTCATTTTCTAAAAAATGCAATATCTCTGCAAAGTACAATAAAACGAGGTGTGCCTGTTTTGGATAATACAACATTCAGATCTTCTACCAAAGTAAACAGCACTACACAGAATCATGGTTTGAAATTGCCAATTTAGGGACTTAGTTTTGCTTTTAAAACTTGTTATTTCTTGGAACTTCACTCACAGGATTTATAAAAAAGTATACTAAAAGCTTACAAACCAATTAATATTTATTTTATTTGCAACAATAACTCACAGAAACAGGCAGGTCCACAAACACACACTCATAACATTGCAGCAGCTACACACAAGAATGATTATGTGGTGACCATGTCTTTCTTTCATGCTCCTGTTCCTGTTCCCGAAAACCTTAACCTTCAACTCAGAGATGTCAGCACTTTCCTACTCCTGATTTTGACTTCACGTCAGTGGAGTCCTTCAAACCAGTAACAACTCTCTGTTGGTTGTTAAGCTCACAGGAAAACTATAACAGTTTTGCCTGTTTTGCCAAATTGATTTTTCTCAGGATTTGGAAAAATACATAATTTCCCCAAAAATGCCCAGAAGAAATTCCTGCATGGAAACCCTAGGCTGGATGTGGCCTTTGCCTGATTGCTAAAGGAAGAATCTTAAGGAAAAAAGATGGCGGAGTGGTGGTGACTGCCTGGATCTGCGCTCTGGTGAGGAAGTCGTCGATCCGGACCTGACACAACGCTAGAGGACTGCTCCCACACAGGAACAGTGGTGTGAATCCACGGAAAATCAACGTGGGACAAACAAAGCGAGTGAGGTCTGAGGTGAACGAAAATTAGGATCGCGGGATTCTGCACAACGCGGGACAGACAGTAGCCAGCGGAGCGCGGGTCGGCTACACCCAACCCCAGCTGGGGCGGGTGCAGCCTCTTGGGAAAGCGGCTTGCCCTCCTCATTGACCTCCGCTCCCAATTGAATAGAGCCCTGTCACAGGCCAGGGCAGAATCACCGAGGGATACCTGGGGCATTGCAGACAGGAGGCTTTTTTGCGAAATTACCTTAGAACCTGGGGGCTCTCAGCTGAGACAGCGCTTGGCGAGGAGGGACGGCCTGCACCAGGGTGGAAAAACACAAAAGATTCCCGGACAGCGAATAGCGTTGTCCCCCGTGCTGCCTTTTTCGGCAGTTCTCCAGCCGGTCACCCTCGGTGCGTGTCCTTGCTGGCCAGCCCCCGGGCAGTGGCGGTCTCTGCCTGCCGGAGAGCCGGTCCCCTCCAGCCCTGGAGCTCTGCAGGTGCCATCTTGAAAGCGAGGGCGAAACCGCTCGGGAGCCATACAGTGCCGAGTGGCTCTCTCTGCCCGGCGCCCTCCGCTGGTCTCTGAACCAACGCCAGGAGGGCGGGATATGCATGAGCACGCTGGGTAGCAATAAAGGGAGAGGCTTGGACGCTGGGGCAATCTCCGCCGGGGCCGCGCTCTGGGTGAAGGGGCGGAGCTGCGCTAAGGCATAAAAAAAAAAAAAAAGAAGAAGAAGAATAGGCTCACCGAACTATATATTTTATTCTTGGTGAATTTTTTCTGGGTTTTTTTTTTTGCGGCGGCTCATGAGCCAGACAGCCTCGGAGGGGACCTTTGCCCTCCGGGCCTCTGGCTGCCGCGCCTTTTTGAGCGCGGAGGCTGGATCCTCACCACTCCAGGAGCTCTGTGGGCGTGCAGACGCCATCTTGAAATCGACTGTGAAACCACTTGGGTCCCAGCTGGGCGGGCGTGAAGGGGCGGAGCTGCGCTAAGGCGTAAAAAAAAAAAAAAAAACATTGAGTCGCTGAACTATATACTTCAGATTTGTGTATCTTTCCACTTTGCAGTGTGGTGTGGTGCTGTGTAGTTTGTTTTTGTTTGTTTTTGTTGGTGTTTTTGGTGTTTTGGTTTGGTTTTTTGTGTTTCATTTCTTTTTTTTTTTCTTTTTCTTCTTTTTTTTCTTTCTCTCCTCTTTCTTTTCTTTCTTTCCTCTTCTTTTCTTTTCTTTTTTTTTTCTTTCTTCTCTCTTTTCGCCTTCTAACTGGGGACCCACGGTGAGCTTCGGAACGGGCCAGGCCCCTGGCTCTGGTACATACCGGATCCTGAGCAGCCACCCCCAGCGCCGGCGATCTGCGGGTGCGCAATCACCATCTTAGGGCCCACAGCCAAGTCACTGAGGAGCAATAGGGTACCAAGAGGCTCCCTGGACAGCCCCCTCCCCTGGTCCACGGACCTTATATGGGGGCCCCGCCCGTGTGTAAACACTGAATACTTCTCCAGAAGTGAGAGTGTGGAGCCTGATCCCTGGGGACATTGGGCCAAGGCAGACTTTTGCCCGTGGGAGCTACAGCAACTGGGGCGCTGAGCGAGCGAGGGCACCATCCTCTCCCCATAGCTAGTATCTTTCCTGCGGATAGAGACAGAAACCTCTTCTATAGAGGAAGAACCAAAGGGAAACAAACAAACAAAGAGAATTTCGGTCTACTACTAGTGTGGACCCTGTCTGCCTTCTGAAAGACCATAACACAGTGTCCTAACTCACCAAAGCAGTCTTGGATCACTCCAATCCTCTAGGATTGGACCCATCAGAAGCAGTCCCCCAATGGAAACAGAAAGATCTCTAAACAGTACACAATAGTCTCCCCCTCTTGCCAAAAGAAGCAACATATCTAGACTGCTTCACAGCCTAAGAATAGAGCACAAAGAGTGTTGTTAACCAGACTAAATCTATAAGAAAAGATCCAACGATAAATCTAGATGGGAAGGGCCCAGCGAAAAAACACGGAGAGCACAAAGAATCAAACGGAAAGCTCATCCCCAAAGAGAAATATCAGCTCCCAACCATTTGACACAAATCAGACTCAAAACACCAACATGTCACAGGAAGAACTCTAATTATGGATCATAAACAAGCTGAATAATTTACAAGAATCAATGGATAAACAACACAAGGAAACCACACACACACAAAAAAATACAGGATTTGGAGGAAAAATTCACTAAAGAAATTGAAATATTGAGGAAAAACCAAACTGAACTCCTAGAAATGAAGAGTTCACTCAGAGAGCTACAAAATACTGTGAAAGTCTCAAGAGCAGGGTAGATCAAACAGAGGAAAGAATCTCAGAAATTGAAGATAACTCCTTCCAACCAAATAAGTCAGTCACAGAGATAGATCAAAAAAGTAAGAGAAATGATCTGAGTCTTCAAGAAATGTGGAATTATGTGAAGAAACCTAACTTGAGAGTTTTTGGCATTCCTGAGGGTGAAGAAGATAATAAGCAAGGGTTGGACAAGCTATTTGAAGACATAATTGAGGAAAATTTTCCAGGTCTTGCCAATACTCTAGACATACAGATTCAAGAAGCTCAAAGGACCCCTGGAAGATTCATAGGAAATAGGAAAACATCACGCCACGTAGTCATCAGGCTGACCAAAATATCCACTAAAGAGTCCCTTCTCCGAGCTGTAAGGAGAAAGAAACAAGTAACTTACAAAGGAAAACCCATTAGAATTACGCCAGATTTCTCAGCCGAAACCTTACAAGCAAGAAGAGGTTGGGGCCCCATTTTCACACTTCTGAAACAGAATAATGCCCAGCCTAGAATCTTGTACCCAGCTAAGCTAAGTTTTCTATATGAAGGAGAAATTAAGACATTCTCAGATAAAAAAAGGTTGAGGGAATTCACCAAGACAAGACCAGCCCTCCAAGAAGGACTCAAAAGAGAATTACACACGGATCAGCAAAAGAAAGATCCACCAATGTAAAACTATTCAAGAGCTAAAGATCAAATTCCAGATACCACAATGGCTCAGGAGAGAAAACATCGCAATGAAGTTCTACCCAACAAGCTGAACAAAAAACTGTCTCACTTATCAGTTTTCTCAATAAATGTGAATGGCTTGAATTGCCCGCTCAAGAGACATAGACTGGCCCAATGGATAAAAAGACACAATCCAAGTATCTGCTGTCTTCAAGAAACTCACCTAACCTGCAAAGATGCATTTAGACTGAAAATAAAAGGATGGAAATCGATATTTCAAGCAAATGGTAGCCAAAAGAAAGCTGGTGTGGCAATCTTAATTTCCAATAACTTAGCTTTCAAACCAACAAAAATAATAAAAGACAAAGATGGCTACTACATGGTTAAAGGCACAATTCAACAAGAAGCCATGACTATACTCAATATATATACACCCAACCTAGGTGCACCTAGATTCATAAAGCAAACCCTACTAGATCTGAACCAAATGATAGATAACAATACTGTAATAGCTGGAGACTTTAACACCCCACTGACAGTACAGGACAGATCCTCTAAATAGAAAATAAACAAAGACATAATGGACCTAAATAAAATGCTAGAACAAATGGGCATGGCTGACATCTATAGGACATTCTACCCAAAGTCCACAGAATATACATTCTTCTCATCAGCTCACGGGACATTCTCTAAGATTGACCATGTCTTAGGACATAAAGCATGTCTTAAAAAATTCAAAAAAATAGAAATTATACCATGCATCTTCTCAGATCACAGCGGAATAAAAGTAACAATGAACACAAGCAGAAACCCTCACTCTTACTCAAAGTCATGGAAGCTAAATAACTTTCTCCTGAATAATTATACTATAAAGGAAGAAATCAAGATGGAAATCAAAAGTTTCTTTGAATTAAATGACAATGGAGATACAACTTATCAAAAATCTATGGGACACAGCTAAAGCAGTCCTGAGAGGAAAATTCATATCCATAAATGCCTACATCAAAAACACAGAAAACCTGCAAATAGACAACCTAACGAATAGACTCAAAGAGCTGGAGAAAGAAGAACAGAACGACCCCAAACCCAGCAGAAGGCGAGAAATTACTAAGATCAAATCAGAATTAAATGAAAAGGACAACAAAGAAACTATAAGGGAAATTAATAAAACAAAAAGTTGGTTCTTTGAAAAGATAAACAAAATAGACACACCTCTGGCTAGACTAACCAAGAGCACAAAAGTAAAATCTTTAATAACCTCCATTAGGAACATGAAAGGAGAAATCACAACCGATGCCACAGAGATACAAGATACCATCTATGAATTCTACAAAAATCTTTATGCACACAAACTGGAGAATGTGGAGGAAATGGACAAATTTTTAGAAACACATAGTCTTCCCAGGCTGAACCAGGAAGAAATAGAGTACCTGAACAGACCAATATCAAGAACTGAAATCGAAACAGAAATAAAAAACCTTCCCAAAAAGAAAAGCCCTGGTCCAGATGGGTTCACACCTGAATTTTACCATACATACAAAGACGAACTGGTGCCCATACTACATAAACTATTCTCCAATATTGAGAAGGATGGAATTCTCCCCAACACGTTCTACCAAGCCAATATAACATTGATACCAAAACCAGGAAAGGACGCAACAAAAATAGAGAACTACAGACCAATTTCTCTCATGAATATAGATGCAAAAATTTTCAATAAAATACTAGCAAATCGAATCCAAGTACTTATCAAAAAAATAATCCACCACGACTAAGTGGGCTTCATCCCAGAGATGCAGGGGTGGTTCAACATACGTAAATCTATAAATGTAATTCACCACATGAATAGAAACAAAAACAAAAACCATATGATACTCTCATTAGATGCAGAAAAAGCATTTGACAAAATTCAACACCCTTTTATGATAAAAATGCTTAACAAAATAGGCATTGATGGAAACTACCTAAAAATGATACGAGCCATATATGACAAACCCACAGCCAACATCATTCTGAACGGGGAAAAATTGAAAGCACTCCCACTTAGAACTGGAACCAGACAGGGCTGCCCACTGTCCCCATTACTTTTCAACATAGTATTGGAAGTCCTTGCGAGAGCTATCAGGCAAGAGAGCAGAATCAAGGGAGTCCAAATAGGGAAGGAAGAGATCAAACTCTCACTTTTTGCTGATGATATGATGTTGTATCTGGAAAACCCCCAGGATTCAACCATGAGACTCCTGGAATTGATTAACGAATATAGCAAAGTCTCAGGCTACAAAATTAATATACACTAATCAGAGGCATTTATATATGCCAATAACAGTCAATCGGAGAACCAAATTAAAGACTCAGTACCCTTCAAAATAGCAACAAAGAAAATAAAATATCTAGGTATATACCTAACTAAAGAGGTAAAGGACCTCTATAAGGAAAACTATGAAACACTGAGAAAAGAAATAGCAGAACTTGCATATAGATGGAAAAATATACCATGCTCGTGGATCGGAAGAATCAACATTGTTAAAATGTCTATACTACCCAAAGTGATCTACAGATTCAATGCAATCCCTATTAAATTACCAACATCATTCTTTACAGACGTAGAGAAAATAATTATACACTTTGTATGGAATCAAAGAAGACCCCGTATAGCAAAAGCAATTTCAAGCAACAAAAACAAAATGGGAGGTATTAATTTGCCAGACCTCAAACTATACTACAAGGCCGTGGTTCTTAAAACAGCCTGGTATTGGCACAAGTTCAGGGACACAGACCAGTGGAACACAACAGAAAATCCAAATGTAGAACCATCCTCATATAGTCACCTAATTTTTGACAAAGGAGGAAAGAACATACTCTGGGGACAAGAATCCCTATTCAATAAATGGTGCTGGGAGAATTGGTTAGCCACTTGTAGAAGACTGAAACAGGACCCACAGCTTTCACCTCTCACAAAAATCAAATCACGGTGGATAACAGACTTAAACCTTAGGCGTGATACAATCAGAATTCTAGAAGAAAATGTAGGAAAGACTCTTACAGACATTGGCCTAGGCAAAGAATTTATGAAGAAGACCCCCAAGGCAATCACAGCAGCAACAAAAATAAATGAATGGGACATGATTAAATTAAAAAGCTTCTGCACAGCCAAAGAAACAGTCACGAGAATAAACAGACTACCTACAGAATGGGAAAAAATTTTCACATACTACACATCAGATAAAGGACTGATAATAAGAATCTATTTAGAACTCAGGAAAATCAGCAAGAAAAAATCAAACAACCCTATCAAGAAGTGGGCAAACAACATGAATAGAAATTTTTCAAAAGAAGATATAAGAATGGCTAACAAACATATGAAAAAATGCCCAACATCCCTAACCATCAGAGAAATGCAAATCAAAACCACAATGAGATATCACTTAACCCCAGTGAGAATGGCCTTTATCATAAAAACCCAAAACAACACATGTTGGCGTGGATGTGGAGAGACAGGAACACTCATACACTGCTGGTGGGACTGCAAACTAGCGCAACCCCTGTGGAAAGCATTATGGAGGTATCTTAAACAGATTCAAGTAGACCTGCCATTCGATCCAGCAATCCCATTATTGGGCATATACCCAAAGAAAAAAGGTCATTCTGTAATAAAGACGCATGTACCCGAATGTTTATAGCAGCACAATTCACAATAGCAAAGATATGGAAACAACCCAAACGCCCATCAATACATGATTGGATTAGTAAGCTGTGGTATTATGTATACCATGGAATATTACTCAGCTATAAGGAATAATGAAGATACGACATCTCTATGGTTCTCCTGAAGAGAGTTGGAACCCATTATATTAAGTGAAGTATCCCAAGAATGGAAAAACAAGCATCACATGTACTCACCAGAAAATTGGTTTCCCTGATCATCACCTAAATACAAATCTGGGAACGACACCAATTGGATATCAGACTGAGGTGGGGGGTGGGGGAGGGGATGGGGGTATGCCTACCCAATGAGTGCATTGCGCACCGTTTGGGGATTGGTAACGCTTGAAGGTGCTGACTCGGGAAGGGGGGGGTGGGGAAGGGAGGGATATATACCTACATGATGGGTGCAACGCGCACTACCTGGGGAACAGACACTCCTGGAGCTCTGACTTGGGGGGAAAGGCGGTACCTGGGCAAGGTATGTAACCTGCAATTCTGTATCCCCCATAACAATAAGATGATATAAAATAATTTAAAAAAATCAATTGCTTTCTTAATACTAGCAATGAGCAATTGAAATTTAAAATTTAAAAACAATACCATTTACAGTAGCACCAAAAAGGAAAGAAAAAAGGAAGGAAGAGACAGAGCCAGTGAGGGAGAGAGGGAGGGAGGGGAAATGCCTATGTATAAATCTAACAAAATAAGTATAAGATCTTTATGTGGAAAACTATAAAACTGTGATGAAAGAAATCAGGGAAGATCTAAATAAGTGGAGAGATTTTATGTTAAAAAAAAAAAAAGAAAAGAGGATTTGTATGATTCCACTTTCCTTCCTTAACAAAAACTCTCCAAATCTCAATGGCTCTAAGAACACATATTTCTTTCTTACATGTTGGCATCCATGGATCGGTTGCCATCCAAGAACTGAGATGAAGGAGCAGCTCTTATTGGGGACCTGCTGTTTTTGTGGCAGAGAGAAAAGAGCAAAAGAGAGCCTTCAGACACACATGCAGTGGGTTTTAAATCTTCTACTGAGACACAGTGGGTACCAAGTGAACTTGCAAGTGACATGGCCAAGCCCAACATCACTGGGTCTGCCCTTCCACTGGAGGCACCGCATCACGCCCTCAGCTGAAGATGTGTAATTCACTTAGAGGAATGGAATGAACATTCTATTGTTAGGAACAATAATAAAATCCACCTCAGAGGGACAGAAAAAAAAAAAAAAAGGAAGAATCTTGTCAAATGCAAGAGCACGATGCGTGAGCACACACCTGCGGGAGGGAGGCAGGGGTTAGGCCCTGGCTGTCCCGACTCCCACATGCCCACAGCCCTCCGGGCATGATGCAGCCTTTGTTGTTCCCCAGTGGTCACCTGGGAGCAGCCGAATCCTCCAACCCCATTCTGCTCTTCAAGTTCAGCATTCATTGAGCACCAACTACGTACCAAGAACTATAGTGGGTGTAGGGGACATGGAAACAAATAAGACACAGCCTCTGCCCTCCGGACACCGTGTCGCATCCAAGGAACAACCTAGGGCAGTGTCTGCTGGGGCCAAGTGAGGAGGTGGCAGTGACCCCAGCCTCAGCCACCGGCTGCTCAGCCTCCCTGCAATCTCTTCAACACAGAGCTTCAACCCGAACTTCAGGATGAAAGGCCCCGGAGATCTCAAATCTGTTTTCCTCTGAAATATGAGGACTCCTTTCAGCACATTGGTCACAGCTAAAGGTGCATCGTCCACTTCTGTGTATGACTTTGTCACTCTGTGGCACCCAAGTGGGAAGAAGAAGGTAAAGCCATGTTAGAAGAATCTGTTCCCTATGTCTGCTGTAGCTGTCAAATCAATGGAGAGCTTACGAGGGCGGTGTGCTTACTGCCAGGAAGGGCGATGTCCTGGGGAGGCTGGGGACTGAGACCTGCCTTCTGTCTGGAAGAGGAAGAAACTCCCCCACCAGAAGCAACATGAGGTGGGCAGCGGACAGCAAAAAGGCAGACCAGTTCCAGGAGGAGGGAGGAGGGAGGAGGGAGGAAGGGAGGAAGGGAGGGAAGAGTGGTGGGCCCCAGGCAAGGGTGGACGTAGCAGGAAGCTAACAAGGCTGAAGGTTCATGACCCCTTACTTGCAGGGCCCCTTCCAAGTTCCTGTCTCTAGCAATTGTTTTAAAATTTGTAAAATATAGAAAAGTGAGACATATTGACCATAATCAGTTAAGACTACAGTCTTTTCCCTCTCTGGCATCCCTCAGTCATACTTCCTTTCATGTTGGGTGGTATTTGGAGTGGCTGTGGGCATTTTTACTATCTGGCTAAGGAGAAATTGAGTTGAGATTATTTACTTATGTGATTTGCAGTCACTTCCTAGTTAAATAGTTACTAGCCCCACCCCTCCCTCAGCTGCTGCAATGGTTTCTAGGAATACCCCTACTGTCCACTGTACTGACTAATGACCAAAGGTCATATTGCAATATGAACATGACCTTTGCCACCTGGCATTGGAAGTAGGTGGGAAGTGCAAAAGAAACAAGGCTCAAAACAGACCTAGTCAGAAGCTAGTTTGGAGAAAATTCTTTAATTGTAAATGTAAAAGGCAGGGTTTGATTCTCATTGACATCTAGTGAAAGATTTCTTCTGCCAGGATATTCTCTCTAGTCAGGAATATTCTTAATAATGCACCATATACAATTATAAGCACACCATACATGTTTTTCCTTGTTGGGATTGACATAATAGAATGTATCAAATTGTTGAGTTTGTAAGCACAAACCTGTAGCAATAGTACAAAAAATTTTGGTCAACCGTGCTAGAGGAAAGACTGAATTATCCTTTTCCTTTTTCTCTTTTTTAAACAGGGTCTCGCTCTGTTGCCCAAGCTAGAGTGCAGTGGCATCATCATAGCTCACTGCAACCTCAAACTCCTGGGCTGAAGAGATCCTCCTGCCTCAGCCTCCCAAAGTGCTAGGATTACAGGCATGAGCCACCGCACTCAGCCTGAATTCTCTTTCTATTCTTTCAACAGAAATGATATTACAAAATTTTTGGCATATGAAGTGGTCATCAAAGCATATGCAGCCAAAAACACATGGAAAAATATTAGAGATGTCAGTTGATAAAAATGTGATTTTCCTGGATGTTGTGATATTTGTGGTATTTGTCAGCCATTAAAAATTTATGAGTTGATGTCATCTATTTTCTCATTATAAATATTTACTTTTGTACCCAATTTTGTATTTGCAATTTTATATTCGTAAAGGGGCCTCCAAATTGTATAAGCTTCAGATCTTATACAAAAACAAAACCTAGATCTGTGCCTGGGCCCAGGGGTTTATCCCAGCAGCCGGTCCTGGCCCTCAGAACCCCCTGGGGTCTCCATCCGGCCCTCATCTCTGAGGCCTTGGGCGCCATCAACAACTTGAGGCTGAGAAACGCCTCGCCCCTCTGGAGAGCCCAGGTTATATGAGCTAGTGAGACATGAATTTGCTGGGTTAGACCTCTGGTGGCTTTCCCCCCAGCAAAGCCCTGCCTGGCAGGGTGGGTGGCCACTGTGTCACCACCTGCCACCCTCCTGGTGTATGTAGGGTGAGCCGCGGCTCTTGTGGCCTGGACTGAAGCCCTGACCACCAGCCGTACCTGAGGCTGAGTCACCTGTGGTCTTTAAAAATAGGACCGGTAGGAGTGGTCCGCTGTGGATCGGGACCCTGGATGCTCCCGAGGGTTCAGATCCCATTAGCCGGCCTGTGCGTCCGCGCAGGGCCAGGCGCTCTTCTCCGTGAAACCACGTGAGGCGAAAACAATCCGCTGCTCTTCTGCCTCACCCTGACCGTTTGGTCCCTCTGGCCTAAAGGGCCACATTGCTCCCAGCCTCGGGGAAGTTTTTGCACAATTAGCCTGAACTCTGCGCAGAGACTCCGCAAAGAGCCGGGAGGCCCAGAGCTGTCCCGCTCCACCGGCGCCGACCCAGCGTGAAGGGACACTGACCCCGTGTGGCCACGCGTGGGGCTGCAGCACGGGGACAGAGGAAGGAGGCCCCGAACGGTCCTTGGGTCCTTTTACCTCGGCCAAATGACCCCTTTGGGCCCTCTGTGACGGACCGGCTGTGTCCCTACTCACAGCACAGGACCCTGGGGAGGGACTGGCCCCATCAGGGCTGGCTCACTCGTTCTCCTCTGGTGACATGTCCCCATCAGGCACACTCAGCTCTGTGCTTTTATTGGGCTTTGAAAGACTACCAGCTACTGAGCCGTTTGAGTTTAGATGGGTGAGGTGGGCAGGACACGAGCTCAAAGGGCAGGATTGATTTTGACAGGCTGAGGGAAGGACATATCTGTTGCTCACGCATCCTCAGGCCCCCAGAAGTACCAAGGACAATGTCCCAAGACAGAATGTGGAAGTAGCAGACGCATGCGCGCTTGCGCTCCAGGTGGAAGGAACAGCCCGAGCAGCGGAGCAGGTACAGGAACAAGCACCAAGGGCTGGAGAGTGGAGCTGCTTCTCCGCAGAGGTTTCAGGTGAGCT
The DNA here is from genome assembly GCF_041146395.1 of Eulemur rufifrons. Lineage (NCBI taxonomy): Eukaryota > Metazoa > Chordata > Mammalia > Primates > Lemuridae > Eulemur > Eulemur rufifrons. Next base: position 89,877,648 of record NC_090990.1, read on the forward strand.
GAAGCACCGGGTTGAGTTTTCTGGAAGTTGTGTTCCTAAGCCCCAATTCTGTACTTTTTCCCTGACCCCACAGCTGTCTGGAAGGGAAGGGGCCTGAGTTCTGCCGTCTAGACCAGGACAGGGAGTCAATACAGAGCCAGGCAGTCGTAGCACGTCTGATTCTGTCTGACTTCCTAATGTATCAAAATCAGGTCCCATTCTAGACATTTTTTGTTGACATGGTGATTAAGGTCCCATAAATAGAAGGTGCTATTCGTAAGACAGATGAGGAAAGAAAGGCTCAGAAAAGTTAAACAGCTATGGCTCAAGTCATAGTCACTCAGTTTGTAAGAAGCCAAGCTAGAGTTTGAACATACCATAAAAATACACCATGGACAAGGCCACTGGGCTCCAGAGTCCAGGCCCGTCCACTGCAGCTTCTAGGGCCACAAAAGCCTAACTCGCTCCTGTCTCGCCCACCTCAATCCACTCTCCTCACTGCAGCAGAGCCGCTGTCTCAAAGCAAATCAGATCCCATCACCCACTGCTCAAAACTTGCAGTGGTTCTGGCCGCACAGGGTGGCTCACGCCTGTAATCCCAGCACTCTGGGAGGCTGAGGCAGGCGGATCGTTTGAGCTCAGGAGTTCAAGACCAGCCTGAGCAAGAGCAAGACCCCGTCTCTACTAAAAATAGAAAGAAACTAGCTGGACAAATAAAAATATATAGAAAAAATTAGTCGGGCATGGTGCCACATGCCTGTAGTCCCAGCTACTTGGGAGGCTGAGGCAGGAGGATTGCTTGAGCCCAGGAGTTTGAGGTTGCTGGGAGCTAGGCTGACCCCACGGCACTCTAGCCCAGGCAACAGAGTGAGACTCTGTCTAAAAAAAATAGAAAAATAATAATTAAAAAAAAAACCTTGCAGTGGTTCTTCCCTGACATCTGGATGAAGATGGAGCATGTGCCTCCACTTTGCCCCCTGCTCTAGCCGTAGTGCTCTCCATTCTTCCCTCCTGCAACATGGAACCTCAGGCAGTTCCCTAACCAGCCAGCCTCTCAGACCGAGATGTGCAAACAAATCACCAGGGGATTTTGATAAAATACAGATTCTGATTCACCAGGCCTGGGGTGGGGCTCTGGGTTCTGAAATTCTAACAAGCTCCCAGGTGGTGCCAATTCTACAGGTCCACAGACCACAGGTGAGTAATGAGGTGCTGAACACACCATGTTCCCCTCACCTTTGACCTCTGCCAAACTGCCTTTGATCTAGAACGTTGCGCCCCCCATTCGCCGCCCTCCCCCCCCCCCCCCCCCCCCCCCCGCCGGCTGCAATGGCTACTCAATCTCCAGGCCTCAGCTTAGGTACTGCTGCCTCTAGGAAGCTTTATTAGGAAATGTGTTATCTGTTAGAGATGTAAGCAGAAATGGGTGAAATGATATGATGTCTGAGATTTATTTTAAAATACGCAAGAAAAAAAGTGTGAACAGGAGGTAGATGAAACAAGAATGGCAAAATATTGAACATTGTTGAAGCTGGAGGATGGATACATGAGAGCTCATTGTACTACCCTCTCAATGTTCATATATGTTTGGAAGTTTCTAAAACAAAAAGGTTAAAAAATAAAGCCTGGGTTAGGTGCCGCCCCCATGTTCCCCCTTAGGCCACTGCCCTGCCTGCCCCACCCCACCCCCGCCCTAGCACTTACTGGGCTGCACTGTGAGTTGTATAATTCTTCAAGGGCTGAGGTTATACCATGTTTTGCTCACTTTTGTACACCGGCCCCTAGCACAGTGCTTGGCACAGAATGAATTCTCAACATATTTTTGTTGAATGATTGAATGAAAATCCTGCCAGGTTGTGTTAGTTGGCAGAAAAGAAACAAGTCATTGAAAATATACGTTGAAACAAAAGAATGAATATTGTTCTGCCTTATATAGAGCAGTGCTGCATCTGCTCCTGGCATCCTCTGTGAAGGTCACTGTGTCCCAAAAAGATTTGATGGCACTTGAGAGAGTCCATTTAAATGGTTAAGAAGAAAGCAAATTTAGACACGGGACCTCTTCTGTGTGTAAGAGAGAAAGGTGAATGGGTCTGTGATATTCAAGGCTGTTGGAGCATAAGTAATAGAGATCCATTCATTCAGTCACCAAATATTAGTTCAGTGTCTGAGCTTCAGATTTGTCTGCCATGACGCAAACACCACTACTCCAAAGTAGCTCTTATATGAGCTTATATGAATGGAACTTCATGTTTGTTGGCCGAATGAAAGAGGCAGAAGTGCGGTGTTTGGAGTAGGGTGGGATGTTGTTTTGTTTTGTGAAGGGATACCCAAAAAGAAAGAGGAGAGAATGGGGCAGTAGAAGAGATGGTGAGGTATCTGGACCCCATCCCAGTTGGACTAAAGGGGTAAGTTAGTGCTGGAGGTCAAAGAGCTGTTTTGTAGGACCCTGAGTGTCAACACAGGGACAGTGTGGGGCTACCCCAGGAACTCTAGGATTCGAGGGTGAGTCATTCTTCACACCACTGCCCAACCCTATCTGCTCAGACCCAGTGCTGCTTTAACACCCTGAGGTCTCATGGCAGCCACGAGCAGCAGGGGACAGGAGGAGAGGAGCGTCACCTCAGTGTTCTTGCTTGAACAATGGGGTGAACGGTGGTGCCTTTCAATGGGAGGAGAAAGCCTGAAGGAAACATGTTGCATTCGCCCATGGAGACTGTTTACCAGAGGAGCCCCCTTAGTGCATGTGAGATGTAGGCTTGGGAACACCAAAAGAGGAGGTTACCTGGTTCCCCCAACAGGGGCAAGCTTCCAGGCCTTGTTACCCTAAGAAGCAGGACCAGAGGCTGGAGCTCCAAACAGAATCACAAAAGCAAGGTGGGTGTAAGAGTCAGGAGAGCCAGAGCACGAGGAGAATCAGGATATGTCATGGCAAGTTGGAAACTTCTGAGGTGGGCAATAAGAAAGGTGATGGAGTTCTTTGATGGCATATCCGTAATCCAGAGTGACAAAACTTACTACTTATGATCTTGTGTGCAGAGGTTGGCAGGCTTCCACTAAGCCATGAAATTGCTGTGCACAGTAGGCCCAGTGTCTTATTCATTTCCATATGCCAGGTTCCCTAGCACAGGGTCTAACTCAAAGTAGGTGTTGAGTCAATGTTTGAAAAACCAATGACTGAAATGAATGCATTTGGAATAGTGTTGATTTTTGCTTTGCCTCTAACTAAGCTAGAATGAATAACTGAGCTTGCTCATAGTTCGTGTTATTACTACTATCTTGGTTACTGTGTTTATACAGCATTTAATAACTCCCTGTTCTCCCAAACTTCAGGAGAATCAAAGCTTCAGTAATGAGGGAAATGTTCACTTCATTGTTTTGTGTGGGAAGTCAACCGCAGCTCACATCTTCTGGCCTCCATGAAGTCCTTGTCACTAATGGGATTTTGTATATTTTTTTCCTTCCTGCTAAATGCAGACCTTAGAGAAACAGACCCTCCCTGTCTTTCCATTAAGAGAAAGTTTAGTCTCACCTGGTCTCTGGCTGGTTAGGGCCTGATTTTAGGTGGGCAGAGCAGACCTCAGCAAAATAAGCTGAGCAGAGAGAGGCTCCGGTTGTTTGGGTCGGGCTGTTTTAGCAGCGAGGGGAGACTCTGGCGCTAGCAGGGGGCATGGTCATTAGGCATAAACTTCACCTTGGAGACCTGGCCTGTCTGGGATGTGCACATAAGATCTTCCTCGCCAGCTGCCTCATCCTCTCTTCCTGTGCCCCCCAGGGGTCTCTGAACCCCTTTTGTCCCCATTCTTCTCCGGACGTCACTGCTTGCTCATCCAGCTCCCAGCCATGATCCTTCCACTCCACATCTAGGGCTACTGACTTCAAATTTATGAGCAGTGACAGTCTGGTGCCCTTTAAACAATATTCATTTATTCATTCAACAAATATTTATTGAGCCCCCGATATATATCTAGCACCATTCCAGACTTCGGGAATATAGCAGTTAAGATAGACAAAATTCCTAACCTCACACAACTTACATTCCAGTGGAGGGAATACTATATTCCTGCTAAACAGATGAACACACCAGAGCTTCTGAGATGGTATGCTCGGAGGGTCCATCCCTAAGGGAGGACTGTTTCCTCCAACACTGCTCTCTCTCTCCAACAACTTTAAACAGGTAAAGCCTGGTCCATGGGAACCACCCTAACAATAAGCACCACAACAATGCATTAATCGCATGCACTATTCACAACAATCCCCTGGAACAGTCACTGGTATTAGACCATTTTGCAGATGAGAAAACAGAGGCTAAGGTTATGGCCAGGTTCACATAACTGTGCTTTGGCAGCACTGGGATTTGAACCCAAGCAGTCTGGGGATATCTCTCGTGTACTTTGCCCTGCTGCTACACTTTCCAGGGATGGAAAAAGAAATGAAGTCTATCTCAAAAGACAATAGCAATGCTGAAATGGTGAAGGAAAAGCTTTTTGGGGGAGTGAGGAGGTACAGACGGCCTGATTGCCCCTCCACTGCCCATAGCCTTTGCTGATCATTGTTCCTGAAGCTGGCAAGGGAGGAGGGCTCTCAGACGACTGTTTGATGCGCAAGTCCACAGATGTTCTATTTAGCGACATTTGTAAGACTAGTGTTACAATCATTTGAAGCAACTATCATTTCTCTCCTAGGATAATCTAAGAAGCTACTTTTACTAATGGAAATGAACACTGAGCATCTACTATGTCTCAGTCACTGTGTTAGGCCCATTTAAATGTGAATTATGTGTTGTCTTTGAGCTAAGCCAATCTGACTTTAAAAGGTTCAAGAGAGCCTGCCAAGTCCTGACTCCAACCTAGTTAGCTGTACTACTTGTGCTTAATTTAGAAGCACAATTTATATTTATAAATTAAATTGTAATTTCAAGGTCACTGATGACTGGCAAGTGGAATTACTAAATGATGTTTAACATAAATGAGATTGAACATCCCACAACTTCTGGATGGCAGCAAGAGGAGGACCAAGGAGAAGAGGACCATGGAGCTGGCTTTTGAAATAGTTCCAGCTACCTTCTTCTGTGCCCCACCCCTACCTTCAGGAAAAATTATGTCCATGGAACTAGGTTGGAGTTCTAGTCCCTGCCCTCATTAGTTGTCACAACTGAAATGGTTAAAAGCAAGGATTCTCACCAGAATGGCTAAAATTTGAAAACTGACCGTAGCAAGAGGAGCAACAGGAACCCTCATGCACTGCTGCTGAGAGTGTAAGATGGCACAGCTACTCTGGACAGCTCTTTGGCAGTATTCTCTACAGGTGAACACATGTATACCTGGCAAGCCCACAATTCCATGCCTAGGTATGTAAGTGAAGCTTGTACATATATGCATCAAAAGACATGTATAAGAAGGTCCCTTATAGCACTTTCTGTAATAACCCAAAACTGGAAACAACTCAAATGTCCAGCAACACTGGGTGGATAACACCACCATGGTGCATTCACACAATGAAGAATACTACAGCAAGAAGAGTAGATGGTCTACAACCACATGCAACTATGTGGATGACTTTTCTAAGTATGATGTTCAGCAAAAATGCCAGACAGAGGAAAAATACAACCTCATGAATCCATTTACATAGCCATTTATACAAAATTCAAAAACAGGCAAAACTCATCTATGTTGCTTTTATTTTTTTTAATTTTTTAATTTTTTTTTTTTTTTTTGAGACAGAGTGTCGGTCTGTTGTCCAAGTTAGAGTGCAATGGCATTAATGTAGCTCACAGCAACCTCAAACTCCTGGGCTCAAGGAATCCTTCTGCCTCAGCCTCCCAACTGCCTGGAACTACAGGCATGCGCCACCATGCCCGGCTAATTTTCCTACTTTTTTTAAAGACAGGGTCTTACTCTTGCTCAGACTGGTCTTGAACTCCTGAGCTCAAGCCACCCTCCCGCCTCGGCCTCCCAGAGTGCTAGGATGGTAAGTGTGAGTCACTGCGCCCAGCCCTATGCTGTTTTTAAAAGCCAGGCTAGTTGTTACCTTTGAGAAAGACAAAGAAGATAGAGATTGGGAGGGTGCAGGTGGGGGCTCCCGGGATGCTGATGATGTTGTATTTCTTGGCCTGGGTGGTTGTTACATGGGTGGGTTCACTTTGTGATAATTTATTTATCCATAAGCTTATAAATTTCAAACTCTTCTGTAACTACATTTCACTTTAATAAATTTTTTTTTAAATAATTAGGTTACATTCCAAAAAAGACAAGTGATGTAGATATAACTTAAACAGTCAGATATGGTGGCAGGCACAGGGGTGAGGACAGGTGAATTCTGCCACCTGAGACCCCAGTCCCCCAATATTTGCCAAGGGGACTTGTGAGAAAGGCCAGGGGTGGGAAAGGGGCCTTCAAGGTCTTTGAGGTGGGTGGGCCAAGGCCACGTCTCACAACTCCAGGCCTGTATTGTAATAACAACAGCAATTTTTTTTCTTTTTACTTCTTTAAACATTTCACAGAAAAGCTCTTTTTGCAATGATTTAGTTACCACATGGACCAGGAGGAAACACACAGGAATTTACTCATTTTATTCTTAAGATGAGGACAAGTATATATTAATACTATCTATGAATCTATAAATATGTTTCCAGACCTCATGAAGAGGATAATACTTCCCTCAGCAGGAAAATGTGAACCTGTTCACAACATTTTATCCAATGAGGAACTTCATAAGGATGTAGCTTAGGGGAAAGGGGAAGGGGGGGTCTCCCAGCTGGCTGCAGGTTCTGAGACTCGGTGGTGACAGGCTGGGGCTGGCTGCTGGGGTTGGGGGCACAGGATGACAGCTTATAGTTGGAATAAATGGGAGTTGCCTCTGTTCCTGTCGGTGGCTCTTCCTTTCCCTTTGTGAGATGGAAACTTCTATCAGTGCTCTATATATTCATCCCACTCTACCCTCTAGGAAGAAATAGGCACTAGACCCCTCATATTCCTGTTCTTGATATAACACTGAAGGGCTTACCTTCAACTATCTTTGCCTTCAGAAATCTGTATGTCTTCCCTCCCAGCCTGGTGTTATAATTAACACATTAACTGCCATGTGAATTGTATGTAACTCACGCTAGTTTTGAGCCCGGGGCCTCATGGAGCACATGTGATTCACGGATCTCTTCACCTTGGGAGCCGTGAGAACTAATTTTCAAGTTGCACATAACTCACGCACAGAAAACAATAAAAAATAACAAACTTTTCATTAAATTAGAAAGTATTGTTTTGTTTTATTCTATATTTTCGTAATAGAACACTGTAGCCCCAAGGAAAAAATTGTGGCAGTCAGTGTGTTAAATGAATGATTCAATAAAAGAAAGAGGTATTGGTCAAACTTTTTGTGATGTCTGTAAACGACATACTTTCCAATCTTTTGTATTCATCTGAACAAAGCTAATACATTTTTTAAAACCCTATATTTGTAATCTGCATGACCACAATTGTCTTAAGCCCAGATAAAGACAAGGTATCAAACTTCGACCTTGGGCAGACTGGGCTATGCCAGGCTTTCCACATGGGCAGATAAAAGTGGGCTGCTTCTCCTGTTCAGCTGAGCAGCCCTACTCCCAAACTCTCAAAAAATTAAAATTCCAGAATCTTAGAAATGGAAGGGACCTATGTCCTTTTGACTACCCCTCAGTCTTGCCCCCCCTCAGTTGGCCCTTTTATATGAACCAGGACTCTGCTGCAGCCAGAAAAAAAAAAACAAAAAACAATTCTAGGCCTGTAAACAAGGTTTCTGGGGGTCTCTCCCATCCCATGTCCTGACTCATACCCAAAAAAGCAATTTTTGCTCCTTTGCTAATGTCAGTTTTCTCTCTGAGGTGATCATTGGCTAAGTTTAGATACTTCATATGGCCTCCATTCTTCTGCAAAGAAAGGCCAATACAGATAACCCAATAAAAAAGACAAAAGATTTAAACAAGCACCTCACAAAAAAGGATATCCAATTGGCCAAGGAGCATATAAAGAAGGTGCTCAACACCATTAGTCATCAGGGAAATGAAAATTAAAACCACAACGAGATACCACTAGACTTCTGGAATAACTAAAACAAAAAGGACTGACAGTACCGAGTGCTGGGATGCAGAGCAGTGACAACCTTATACATTGCTGCTGGGACTGCAAACTGGGCAGCCACCTGGAAACTGCTTGACAGTGTCCGCTGTAGCTAAAGACACCCAGCAGTCCTGCTCTTTGGAATATACCCAACAGAAATGTTGTCTACCAAAAACATTTTAAAGCATATAGACAAGAATGTTCATAATAGCTTTATCCCTGATAGCCAAAACCTGGATTCAACCCAAACGTCCAGCACAGGGGAGTGAATATATTGAGGCGTCCTCAGCACAGTTCAGCAATCCAGCAAAGAGCAAGCTATGGCCACACACGTTGTCACTAATGAATTGCCAATGATGCTGAGTGAGGGGAGGCCAGATGTAAGAGTACATACAGTACATACATACAGTATGACCCCATTTATATGAAGTTCTAAAACAGGCAGCACTAGTCCATGGTGAGAGATGTCAGGATAGCAATTCCTTCGCAAGATAGTGAAGTATTTACTGGGAGGAGGTGCTGAAAATATTCTATAACTTGGTCTGGGTGGTAGTTACATGGAGGTATAGAGGTATACATATATGTATATATGTAAAAGTCCATCCAGTTGTATACTTAAGGTAGTGCACCTAAGAGGGTATGTAAGTAACGCTTCAATAAAAATTTAAATTTAAAAGAAAGGAGAAAGAAACGAAGGAAGGAAAAAAGGACATAAGAGATGAATGAAAGGAAGATTGGCAAAACTCTGCCCTCTCAAATGCAAAATGGTAAAGCCATTCTGGAAAACAGGCATTTTCTTAAAAAGTTAAATGTTCACTTACCATGTGACTCAACAATCCACTTTTAGGTATTTATCCTGAGAAATGAAAATTTATTTCACATAAAAACCTATATATAAATATTTACACCAGCATTGTTCATATTTGCCCCAAACTGGGAACAACCCAAACGTCTTTCAGATGTGTCTGTCCCCACAACTGTCACACCTATGCAGCGGAACCCTGCTCAGCAGCGACACAGCATGGACTGTTGCTACATGCAACAACATGCATGAACCTCAAATGTACTATGCTGAGTGAAAACCCAATCTCTAAGGGTTACATACTATATGATTCCATTTTTATGACATTCTGGAGAAGACAAAAATATAGGAACAGAAAACAGATCAATAGTTGCCAGAGTTAGGAATGGGGAGGTCTGGGTACAGAGGGGCAGCATGGGAGGACTTGTCAGGGCACTGGAATTGTTCCGTCTCCTGCCCGAGGTGGTGCTTTCAAGAATCTGTACGTAAAAATGTGTACACTGTACACAAAAAAGGTCAATTTTACTATGTGCAAATAAATTTGTTTAAATAAAACAACCCCCTCCCAAAAAAAAAAAAAAACCAACCACCACATATAACCCAAAACAAAACTGTCCCCTCCTCACAGGCTCCAGCCCTCACTCCTCTGCGGAAGGGCAGATGGCGGAGGCCTCCAAGGACGAAGGCAGGGCCTGGCTCCAAGCAGACGTTCATGAACTTAATTTCTCATGCTACTGTTCGTGTGCCTTTGGAACGACCACTGTCCTGTGAAACAGCGTTAGCTCACTGTGCATCCCTTTGTGTTTGCTTTTTAGCTCTTGGGCCTTAGCACTCGGAAGCAGCTGGAGCTGTCCCCCGACTCCTCAAGGAAGAATGTGCTCTCCGAGGTTACAGCCAACACAGAGTCCCTCTAGAGGTATAGAGGAGAACTTAGCACCCACGATATCCATCTTACCCATAACCCGCGGCTCCTCCCGGCTGGCGGGGCAGGCGTGAGCTTATCCATTCACGTGGAGGGGATTCTGGGATAGGACCATACAGCACTATGCTCACCACTCCCCCACAAGGCCATGTCCCCTTGCACTTCCACCCATGTGCATGTGCTGCTTGCTCTCTTATTAACAGAACTCCTTCCTCCCAACCCAAGGCTTTGCCCTGCCCTCCTGGAGTGTTCAGACCCTGCTGAAATGTCACCCTCTCTCCCCCAACAGAGGCAGAATTTGTTACCTTGGCTTCTATGACAGCACTTTGTGCATTTGAGCCCTGTAGATTCTTTCTTCTAAATACCCACAAATGATCTCCTCTCCACTTGTACTGTCCCTGCCTGGTTCAGACCCTCAGCCTTTCTTGCCTGGACCATTGCCAGGCTGAGATCACCTTCCAGGCCACCCTCTCTGCTGTGTCCTCACACTTCTTCAATTCCCCCTCCTCCAAAAACCTCCCTTGGCTCCCCTCACCTGGGTGGGCATTCCTGTAAAACCTGGCCATCTGCTCTTCCACTCCTCCCTGTCTCTGCTCAAACTAGTTCCTCTGCCTGGAGTATCCTTCCCACCCCTCTGTTTACCTAGTAAACCCCTAATTTTCTTTAAGATCCTACTCCAATGTCACCTCCTCTGTGAAACCTTCCCTGATCACCACACCCTCCTTCCATCTGCCCTAGGAACATTCATGTATTCAACAAGTAGTTAGGGCACCTACGTGCTGGGAATGACAGTGAATAGGACAGACACGGACCCTGCCCTAGGGGAGCATACATTCCCCCTGGCTAGACCGATAATAATCATGTAAGTGCATACTGTGATTTCAGAGCAACTAAGGCAAAGGGCTAAAGAGCACTAAGAAGGCCTGGAGGCCTCTGAGGGGATGCCCCTTACAGAGACCTGAAGGAAGTCCCCTCCCTCTGTGGTCCTGAGCACTTTGCATTCTTTGTGGTCTCTCCTAGGTAGGCTTGCCAGACTTAGCAGATAAAAATATTGCATGGGGCATATGTATACCAAAAAATTGCTCTTTGTTTATCTGAAATTCAAATTTAACTGGGCGTCCCGGGTTGTATCAGGCAACCCGGCTCCTAGGATCTGACTGCCCTGTGAGTTCAGAGAACATGCACCCTTGGGCCCAGCACTGTGGCTATCTTCAACAAGCACTGAACGAATGAGCCCTTAAACAGATTCCAGGCAGCACCTGTTAACACTGTGCTGCATTTCGTCCTTGCCTGCGACTGCCCTGCTGCATGGTGAACCCTTCTGCAGTAAGGACAGTGGCAGATGCCATCCTTTGTGCCTGACGTGGGGCCTGGCTAGAGGCAGCCCATGGGGTGCTTTGGGGAAGATTTAGCTGCCTCCTACAGACCATCAGTGCCTTCCCTACCACCCCAAATCATAATAAGAAAAAACATTTTTAAATGTAGCAAAATATGTAATGACAGGGAAAACTGACATTTTCTCAATCTTATGTACATGAATAAAAGCATCTTTGGAAAACTTTGCTATATTTATAGTCTGCAGTGTACAATCTAAGAAAAAACTGCCTCCATCTAGTTCCTCAGCTACTCCCTACCAAGCAGATGGGCTCTCCTAAACCCTTCCTCGACTGTAATTGTGGAGCCGGCACAAATAGCTGACCAGTGGGTGTTTGTTATATAAGCCAGTGGCATGAAAAGACTGTACTGTGGTTCTGGGTCTACGGGTCTACCTCCCTGCTAGACTGGGATCCCCCACAGGCCAGCACGGTGTCCTATACCGTCCCCAGGCCCAGCACGTGGCAGCAGCTCAGGAAATGCAGGTGGAAAGTCTACCAAGAGCAACAGTTCATACTTGACATTAAAGCTTCCACCTCAGTGTGCATCCCATACAGGAAGGCCGGTTCAAAAGCAGACCCCATATTGCCCTCTGGAGGTCAAGGATCCCCTCAAGGCCCACCCTAAGCTACAGACTGGCAAGCAGCAGCCCAGAAAGGGTGTGTTCTAACTGCCCAGAGAGTCCTCTGAATGAGCCCAGTCTTCACTCACAGCTCATAAAAGGACCACTGTCCCAGGGTAGCCGCAGCCCCTGTGGGTTTCAACTCAGAAGGAGAATGTTGTTGCTTGAGCCTCTTTTGAGCTTTAAAAAGGACAAGGGAAAGCACTGTATGAAATGTTTTACTTTTGACTTTTTTTCCATTGCTACAAACTGTTGCATGTTGAAAACCTTGCATTTACTTGTGAATTGCCAGCCTATATTTGTGTATGGAGGAAGGTAAAGAGTTGAAGAGTCAAAATTATTTTCATTTTCTTTGTAAGTTTCTTCAGTACTTAGCTTTTCATTGAACATTCTATGTTTATTTCTGTGTCACTATGTCATTCTTTGTGCACTTTATAACCTGTGTCGCTGAAAGCTGCCTTCCATCACATTATGTGCTGGAGTCAGATAGGACAAGACAGCCACACAGCACCCACCAGAAGTTAGTGCCTTATATATCCACAGAACACGATCCTGGACACGCTCACCCATCTGGCTATGAGAATGAGCACAGAAACATGTGTAATACTGTCGAAGACTAATTCAAAGACATAAAGTTAATTGTTACTCACTATTTACTTGTATAAAAGGGAAGTCAATAAGAGATTTCATATATCAGAGGCAAAATTAGGAGTAAAGTGCAAAAAACAGGAGAAAGGAGTAAATGAAAAACTGTAGATGAGTTGAAAATAATAAGCATTGCCTTTTCTTGGGTAAGCTGCTGGTTAGTAAGCAGCCGGCTGAGAAGGCCATCAGGGTGTTCTGCCCTTGGCAGCTGGATGGGTCATCACAGAGGATAATTCCAGTTGCTCATGGATTCTCCAGAAGCCCGTGGAGTGTAACTGTGCTGGACACATGATGAGCTGCCTCTGTGTGATGTCTGTCTGGGTCCTGGGAGAACACCTCCATCTCTGTTATGCAGGTCTATCTGTGACCTTTAAAAAAAATCCTTAATAGCAAACAAATGCAAACAGCCTAAATGTCTAACAAAAGGAACTGGCTAAATAAATTTCAGTATATCCTCAGCATAGAATACCAAACATCTTTTAAGATGTTGTAGTAATTTAAGAAAATGTTGTAGTAAAAGGATATGTAGTAATGTGGAAGGTTATTCATAATTGTTAAGTGATGAGTTTGTGGAGGACACAAACATTCAGTCCACAGCACTAAATCTGTAATAGGGTTCTAGAGAGAAACAGAACCAATAGGATATGTCTATTAATATCTATACATACCTCTAGAAAGAGACTCATTAGGAGGTATTGGCTTGTGCAAATAGAAAGGCTGAGAAGTCCCACAATCTGCTGTCTGCAAGCTGGAGACTTAGGAAAGCTGCTGGTATAGTTCAATGACCCAAGAGCCAGAGAGCTGAGGGCATAGATTCCAGTCTGGATCAGAAGGCCTGAGAACCAGGAACATCAAGGGCAGGAGAGCAATGTCTCAGTTAGAGCAGGCAGGCAGAGAGCAGATTCAACCTTCTTCTACCTTTTTGTTCTATTCACACCCTCAATAGATTAGACGAGGCCCACCCACACTGGGGAGGGACATATGCTTTACTCAGTCTACCAATTCAAATGCTAATCGCTTCTAGAAACACCCTCACAGATATACCCAGAAATAATATTTAACCATGTATCTGGGCATCTGGTGGCCCAGACAGGTTGACACATAAACTTAACCATGGCCATAACCCAGGAGGGAGAAAATGGAGCCTGAACAGGAACAGTGGTGGTGCAGGGAAGGAGCTGGAGGGAGGCGTCCTTAGGAGCCACAGTTGGCAGAAGTTGGTGCTGATCAGAGGTGGAAGTGAGGAAGATGAGTCTTAAGACAACTGGAGTTTCTGGTTAGAGTGAGCGGTGGTCATAATAAATAAGAACCAGAATACAGAGGAGAAACAGGTTTGGGGCTGTCTTGGCCCGTTTTTCTTTTTTCCCGTTTTCTCGTGCATTGCCATGGAGAAAATACCAGCCCAGCATTACCATTTCCACCGGGGCTTTGCCAACCTCTCTGAAAACCCTTGCACACTCCCTGCATGGTCCCTGCACTTCCTCGCCTGATGGACCTCCCTTGCCGGAGAAATGTATCTCCTCCTTCTCTCCCACAGGGTCCCCCAGAGGTGCACCAGGCATGGCAGTGAAGTATTGGCTCCTTTCTCCCTGGGCTTATAGTCTCACTGTGTTGGGCTCCTTGTCTTCCTCTGTTCTCGGCCACCTTCCTGTTCCACAAACATTTGCCTTCTAGGACAGAGTCACAAACTGCAGGATTGAGGAATAGATTTCAACCCTTAGATATCTTTTATTTTGCCTGCTCTGTGTGTATGTATGTGAGAGAGATATGTACATATATGTACATATACATACACACACACACACATATAAACATAAATGCCTTTGAAGGAGGGGCAGGTCTCTGATTTGTCATGGTCCCTCAACACTTTTGGTTGTCTCACCCTTGGCCTGCTTTGCTCATTTCCTTTCATGCCTGGCAGCCACAGGCTTCTGAATGTTTAAGCCCCACTGGGAAGAAAGATGTAGGGGGTCTTGTCCACCAAGGGATAGCATCTTGACCAACAGGGCTTCCTTCCCTGTCACATCTTTCTCACCTTCACTCACTGCAGGAGGGGAGTATGGAGAGAAATGAGTGGTTTCCTGAGGAAGGTCTTCTGAAAGACCAATCCACCTAACCCCTGAAAATGAAAATCAGTTGCCTGATTATTAGATTAAACCATACGAAACTGCCAATGTTCAACTGATTTTGCCCTAGAAAGATGGCAATTTCATATGATTCAACCTATTAATGTGATCCTTGCTTAGTAGGAGAGTGGTTCTCAGGCTTGGTTGCAAATTAGAATAAATTGGGAGCTGTTAAAAAATACCCTTGTTAGGACCACACGCCAAGACACTTAACTTCAAATATTTGAGAATGGGGACAGGCACTGAGATATTTAAAAAGCTCCTGTGCAGCCAGGTTGAGAATTACAACCCTAGCACATCCCTGGGTCAGCCAGGAGAGAAGCTCAGAGAGCTTCTGCTAAACTCCTTACCACATTACCTATGGGTGGTGGACGCTTCCTGGCTTTCTGGTTAGGGTCTCAAACAAAGAAGTCCGAGGAACCGAGAACTTCCGTGTGGCCACAAGTACTTCATGTAGTAATTAATGCAATGACTTCATGCATTAAATTGAGTTAGTAAAAATTAAAGAGCTTCCATCACACCAAAAAAAAAAAAAAAAACAAAAAAAGGTATAGTAAATATCCACATGCCTGTGGTACCATCCTAGGCATATTAAAAATTATTGTGGAAATTAGCAATCTGGAATTTGCAATTGTCTCTGCCCAACCCACTGAGAAAGCCACAACAAACTGGAACACATCAAAGATGTGGCTCTGGACATTTACTGGAGTATATACCACAGCAAAGTGTCCCTTTCAGAGTGGTTGGACAAGTTGCTATAGCCATGCATGGCAGTTCAGTGAAGTACAGTTCTGAGACACGATGCCTCTGCATTTCGTACTAACTCTAGGTGTCTAACTTTCCCATTCACGTAGTTTTCTTTTTGCTTTTAATGTGCACATTTTAAAAATAAAACTAAATAGATAAATATATTTCCAGAATAAAAGAGAAAATAGCCTATATTACTTTTTGTGGTGATAAAAATGTTCCAAAATTAGATTATGGGAATGGGTGCTCACCTCTGTAAATATACTAAAAGGTATTGCATTGTACACTTTATTTTTTTTTTTTTTTTTGTTGAGACAGAGTCTCACTTTGTTGCCCAGGCTAGAGTGAGTGCCGTGGCGTCAGCTTAGCTCACAGCAACCTCAGACTCCTCGGCTTAAGCGATCCTACTGCCTCAGCCTCCCGAGTAGCTGGGACTACAGGCATGCGCCACTATGCCCGGCTAATTTTTTCTATATAGATTTTTAGTTGTCCATATAATGTCTTTCTATTTTTAGTAGAGACGGGGTCTCACTCAGGCTGGTCTTGAACTCCTGACCTTGAGCAATCCACCCGCCTCGGCCTCCCAGAGTGCTAGGATTACAGGCGTGAGCCACCGCGCCCGGCCGCATTGTACACTTTAAACAAGCAAGTTTTATGGTATATAAGTTATATCTCAATAAAGCTGCTCTTTTAAAAAATATTACTGGGGTGAAAAAAGAACTGATGTTCACCACTTTCAGAAAATACAGCCTGAACATCTCAGCAGAGAAGCTGGGTGTGCCTGAGAGTGTACGTGGTGTACAATGCTGGCCCTGGGATGTGCATGGTTTGCTCAGATGGCATTGACAGAGGTGCCACAGGAGGGGTGGAGTGGACGGTCCATTGCTGTAACCAAGAAGGCTGGGAGTAGCTCCACAGAGCTGGAGGCAAAATGAAAGAAAGGGGTTTGCCTTGTTGGAAAAGAAATATAGAAACAGCTGACAGCCGAGGCAGTGCACATGCTGCTGGTGGGGACCTAAGAAATGCCTGTGCTCCCTCACTTACCAGCTTGCCCTGCCACCCTCTCCCCAGACTCCTAGCACCTTGGAACAGCATGAGCTTTCCTGGGGCTCTTCTCAACTTGCTCGATGTAGAATTAACTTAATTTGTTTCAGGGGGATCCCTCATTGTGGGTGTATTACCTGGGTTAAAAGAAACTGTGTGTGTGTGTGTGTTTTGCCTTCATGTACACAGGCACCTTGAGACAATATTCCCCTTAGACCTTGGGATTGCTGGATTGTTTATTGGAGTCCTGGGGCTTGACAAATTGGCAGAGACTGGGAAGTTCTGAAACAGTTTAAGGAAAATGCTTATAATGATGAAGGGACCAAGAAATAAGCATCCAGGGCTCGATTCCTCACCTCTGCAGGACCTGTTCTCCTCAAACTCCTCTTTCAAACGTTGCATGTCTACCACAGACCACGCACAGTGTTTGCACTACAGAAGGCAAAGATGTCAATACAACACTGTCCTTGGTGTCGAAGGCTTCATAATCCAGGGGAATGGGGTTAGACAGATTCCCAAAGACTTCAATACAAACCAAACCATAAGCAAGGTACAAATAAAGTACTGGGTCTCAGAAGCTGAGGAAAGTACGTACCATCAGAAAGGCCATGAAAGTCTTCAAGAACAAGTGGCTTCGAGAGATATACAACATTTTTACAGGTGAGGGTGAAGTGGGAGTCCTAGAAGAAGAATCACTGTGATCACACGGTGGGGGCAGGAAAAGGAGAGCAAGTGAGTCTTTAAGGGTGGAGGATAAGAGAATCAGCAGAAATGGGCCTGGAAAAGTGGACTGGGACTGTAAATGCCAAGTAGAGAAGCTCCTGCTGCATTCTGCAGGCCGTGGGCAAGTCCTTGGTGCGGTTCCACACTGGGGCTAATAGCCAAGACTCCTCTATGGAAGATGTCCTCCACCCTTTGCTGGAGGGGGACCGTCGAATTCCTGCTCTGGCTTCAACCCAGAGAGCTTCAACACATCAGTGTGGAGGAGGCACTTTGTATGAGGCTCTCCACAAGTGGGGAGTAAAGATGAAATAAAGCCACAGAGTGTGTCCTTAAGAGCCTTGCAGTTTGGGGACTGGGAAGAAAGAGGCAAAGAGATTAAACAAAGACACCTAGAACCCCAATACATGGTGAAAGGAGCACCACAGGAGTCTCAACAAAATGCTCAGACATTCCTGATGGGGGCTTCTGTCAGCTTCTCAAGGATGGGGACCAGGCTTTCTTCATCTCTGCATGGCCTGGGTCTAGCTCAGAACCTGGCACTTGGTAGACATTCATGAAATGTATGAATGAATGAATGAATGGGCAATTCTCCTGTCATGCATTATCTGCTGAGATCGTCTGTTACAAGTTCACACAGTACTGCCCAACTTTGGCTCATACTATTCCTCTCTTCTCCCACTCGGATTTTACACACCCTAATACCAGCCCATACTATTTTCCAGGACTCTGATTCTTTCAGTGATCACAGAGTCTGTGCTGCATAATTTAAGTGTTCCTACTCCTTGCAGCTGCTTCCTGTGTGCTAGTCATGTAAGCTCCCTTCTTAAATGATTGCATCTCTCACAATACTTAGAATATATTGACTGTTGATTGGTTGAGAAATAACCCATTACAGGAGTAGGGGCAGAAACTGACGTCATGGAGTGTCAGGCACAGGGCTGGTGCTGTGCGTACATTCACAAAGAGCCTGGATAATGTGGCTTTGTGAAGGGAAAGCTGGGGGACAAAACAATTTTGCTGTCTAAAAGCTCTTGACATAGAGGCCAGGGACCCATGGCTCACCTTCTCTGAGGACAGAAGAGGAGGAACTGTGCCTGTCCTGCAGCATGTGAATGGCTATGAAATTATGCACTGGACTGGGTTGCTTAGAGAGGCATGAAATCCACCCCCCCACACACACTGAAAGTCCATAAAGACAAAAGAGATCACCTGTCCAGGAAGCTGAGGCTGCAGGGTAAGCTGGCTTTCGCCACAGCAGTGACAGTTGGAGTGTTCGCCCTCGCTGTCCTTGTCAGAGTCACAGGCAAGAAAGGAGAATCCTTCTGAGTAAAGTGTCTTAGAGGAACTGTTGATTTACCCTTTTGCTTTATGATCTCCTGATGTCGTGAACAAGGTTCAGGGAGATTAGCTGACTGCAGGCAGACCGACGTTCCTGTGTAGAGAAATAAGGTAGATTCTCATTATCATCCAGCTCATTTTCCCAAGAATTATGTATTCCCTGGTCAGAAAATGAACCTCACACCTTTTCAACTACATTCAGTAAATGGTGATTAACACTTTCTGCATTTGGCTGCATACTCTGCAGGGATTGTTGCTGCCTCCCTAACTATACTATTCTGGGGGTATCAAGCCCAACTATTTCTCCAGGATCTCCTGATAGTAAGTGCTCAATAAACACACATGAATAATAACCTTATACAATAATTTTCAAATACTTTTCCCATACATTTCCTAATTTAATCCTCACAACAATCCTGTGAAGCAGGTACTATTTTCCAGAGAAGGAAACCGATCAGAGATGTTAAGTGGCACAGCCAGTATCATACAGCCAGTAAAGAAGAGTTCTTTCCACTACAGTTTGCTGCTAAAAGGAACTGTATAGCCTGAAAAAAGTGTCAGCTCAATCTTTCCCCCATTACACATCTTATCTCAGGGAGCAACATGCTTTGTATTTCAGGGTCAGGCACACTATGACCAAGCTTAGTTTACGGTGAATAAATGAATGGATACAGCGGATGCTCTGTATAAAGTCAGTGGAAAACAAACAACATAGGAGGGAGCATCTTTCATTCAAACCATTTATCAGGAGCCTATTGGGCGCACTGGAGCCTGGCATTGGAGACCCAGATGCGACGGACCTGCCCTCATGGGGCTTACGGTCCATTGCAAGAGACGGATGTAAAACAACTCACTAATATTACAGTGAACGAATCACCATTTTGTTAAATGCTATTAAAAGTGTACAGCAGGGAGCTCTGCTCTGGGTCTGAAGGAGAGCCATTTGCGCTCAGCGGAGGAAGGTTGGCCTCTTTTGGGCAAGATACATTTAGACAGAACCGCCAAGAAGAAGTCAAGGCAAATTAAAAGGGCAAAAGGAGGAGGGAAAATACTTCTCACAAACACAACTTGACCTAGGGGACCGCAACTCTCCATTCCGGTTGCAGGGACTGGAAGCAGGAAGGAAAAAGCAAAGGCAAGACAGAAGTGAGAGGCCGGTTTATGTAAGCGGGGCGGGCGTGGCGGCGCGGCAGCCAAGGGTAGAGACAAGAGCCGAAACCGATAGAGTTAAGCAGGGCGGGCCCGGGACGGAAAGGGCCAGGGGCCGTCCGGAGTGGGGCCAGTAGCACCGCCTACCGGAGGGCGGGGGGCGGGGCCTCGCCGAGCGAGCCGTCGGATTGGTCACGGGGAAGGCGTTACGCTAGGACGGTACCAACAGCCGGGGGCGCGGAGGCGGGGGTGGGTGTGGGACTGCCGGCTCTGCGCGGGGAGAGGTGGCCAGGGAATGGCCGGGCCGGGGATGGGCGGGAGCCGCAGTGGCGGCGGCGGCTGGGGGCGGTGAGCGCGGCGTGGGGCTGCCCCTCCCCGGAGGTGGCGGGGGCGGCCGGGGCCGCGCCGCACCGCACCGTGCGGGCGGCCATGGAGCGAGCCTAGGGCCCGACAGGTGAGCGGCGCGGGGGCGGGGGAGGGCGCGCGACCCCCGCCCCCGGCGCGGCGGGCGGGAAAATGCGGACCGGCATGCGGGCGGGGCGCGGTGCGTGGCGCGCGCCGGGGCGGGGCGCCTCCCTAAGGGGCTGGGCACCGGTGACCTGAGCGGTCCGCGAACGGGTCCTGGGCGAGGGCCCGTGGCTGCTTCGAAGACCGGCCCGGGCCGCGTGTCCCTGCGTGCGGTAGCCTCAGCTGCCGCCTCCCCGGCCCACCTGAGGCGCGGGCCTTACCTGGGGCCACCCGGGGTCCTTCTAGTGACTATCTCTGGTCCCCGTGTGCGGTCCCCAGAGGCGACTCGCCCGGGTGCCACCCTATGTCCCGCCGAGCGCCGGTTGCGGGGGCCAAGGGAAGAGCGCGCGCGCCGCGTCCCTACCGCGCCCGCCTGGTGGCCGGGAAGCGCGAGTGACCTGCAGGCCGAAGGCGGGAGGCGGTGGCAGCCATGCCCAGGGGCCCGCGGTCTCTTCGGGGTCGTGCGCCAGGCGCTTGCCGTGGGGCACAACTTAAGGAAATATGGTAGTCCAAAGTGGGTTGCGCTTGAGATTTCATTTCCGGGTGTGATGGCCCGGTGATTAAGAGCTAACCGAAACGTTGCCATTAGTGATGAATGTGAACAGTTGTCAAGCTGCGTCCTCGATTCTGGGGTCTGATAAGAGATTCATTCCAATCAGGCTTCTGTTACGTGCTAGTCCTATGGATAGGAAGAGAAGGAGTAGAAGAATGGATTGGAGGGAAAGTGGAGGGATAGGGCATGGTTCATCATTATGGAATTATTAACCCTTTTAGAGGCCATGTCACCATTGCGATGGGTAAGGAGTGCATAATCTGGGAAAATGAGAGATGCTTGATGCTGCAGCTTGGGTCTAGAGCCAAGTATCAGTATCCTCACCCAGCCAGTTTCCCTGTGGAGATTTAATTTCTCACCTTGGAAGGGAAGTAGGAATGTGGGGTCTTTTAGCTTTTAAATTCTTGGACTTTATAAATCTGTAATCTGGTAAAGTTAAGATTGCCATGTATTGACCATGCCTATCCTCCTTGTGTCCTAAATTCTAGCCTAAATTTCACTGGGATTGATTTCTAAAAATTGAGTTAGAGACCTGTGTGCTTATGTATGACAAACATTCCTTTAGTTTATGCAGAACCTTTGAGCTAAGCTTAGAGCATTTCCACATAGATGATTTTTTATCAGGACATGTGTCTTTAAGAAACTGAGGTACAGGTGTTAAAGCTGCTAAATTATTTGCCCAGACTCATAACCAATATAAGGTAGATTTAAAATTAAATTAATGTTTTGTATTAAATTATAACTTTTCTAAAGTTTGTGAGGGTGCTGGACTTTGGCCCCTAGAACTATACAATGGAATCAGGCAACAGGAGGGCCTTTCACATTTGAAATTGCTTATCAAAGGAGGGGAAAGGGCACACAAAAGTAATTCAGACTCTCAGCCTCACTCACAACAAAGTACAGTGATAAATATGGAAGGAGGTAAAAGATGATAAGGAAATCTTGGAGTTCACAGCTTTCTTCCTCTGGCTGGTGAAACTATGACATTAATTTGCTGTATTTGTTTCTCTAGGAGTAGTAGAAAAGTAGCTATATTTTGGTGAATGAATGAAAACTTGAAAACATGTCCTGCTTTTCTTTTTGGGTACTTTGGATTAGGGAACAAACAACTCACTGTTTCTATCATCTTTACTTTTCATAATCCTTTATATCATACATTTATTTTATGTTAAGTTGATAATTCCTTGACTTTTAGTGCATTCTTTTAATTTTCATTTGTAGATTCCAACTCTTTCACATAGCCTTAAAGTTTCTGCTTTTCCTCTCCTCTGAACCTAACTTTTCTTTGGTTTCTTTACATTCAGGGCACACTTCACCTTCCTACACTTTGTGTAACTATCATTTCAATGATGTAAATCCTAAAGCCAGATACTTCAGCTCTTGAATTAATAACTCTTTAAAATAGCTAACTACAGTGGTTGTCTCTTGGTGATTGCTACAATCTCATAACAGAAGCAGGAGGCTGTTTTTTGTATTCTGTGGTCGCAGTTGCAAACCATAAAAAGGAGACAGTCTGTTGAATGTCAGGTCATTCTGGGACTAAGTGCCAGGTGGTTTTGTGAATTGGGGTGGGGAGCACAGTTACAATGATGCCCTGCAGTTTGTTGTAATAATTATGATAATTGGGGTACTTTTCACTCTGCACCTAACAGTACTTAGTACATAGTAGATGGGCAGGAAATATTTGTCAGTTGAATGAACAAATGGAAAACAGTATAAGGGAAGGGGAAATATTCTAGTGTATATACTGAATTGTTTAGTTCCTATTTTTGTCAAAAGAGAAAAAAAGCCAAGAAAATGTATTTCATATTCTTGTTGAAAATAAGCTGTTGAGGTGAGTTATTTGCTGGAGTTCTGTAGTGATTTTGATTCTGTGATTGTATGGTATTCTAGCCACCTGTAGCCTGGGAGCAGCCTGTGCAGGCTCTGGTCAGGGGCAGCTTCTGCAGCCTGTTCTGGGTAGGCTAACTGAGCAGGTGGATTGGTAGCCAATGTTTTTGCATCAATAGAGAAACTTAGGGCTTCTAGTAATAGCCATGCCAATAGCATTGACCCTGACTGTCCTTCCTGTCCTTTATATTGTGGATAGGAGAGGGGTGTTATGCCTCCCTGAAGTGCTTCTCCAGCAGCTCCTCTTTCCACACCTATATCTCTCCCTCTTTTCCATCCTTTAGCTGCTTCTGTAATCCCCAAGGACTAATGAATTCGTTAACATGGGTCTGGGGTGCAGAACAAAAGGCTTTACTTTGCTATTGAAACCAGCTTCTGACCAACTTACAATGTCAACATGACTGCTACAGCTGCCTAAAAGAGAACATAATGCAAAGATCTCACCTCCGACTTGGTCTTACCAATAACAAAGAAGAAATGCCTATCTCTGGACATAAAGAATCTTGCGGGTGCATCTGCCATCCCAGTATGAGATAAGAAATGGAGGCTGATGCAGAAAAGAGACATTGAGCTTTGGTGTGTTTGAGGTGTGCACTTTCTGGCAAGGTAGCAGCTCCTTTAGAGGAGAGGGTTCTAATTTGGGTATATTATAAAAGGAGGCCAAGGAATATGAAATTATGAATGTGTAAAGAGGACAGAAGCAAATATCGGGTGAGGCAGTGAAGTCTATCATTATCATTCCGTGCTCTTACAGGTTGACTTTCTGCTTTTTAGGTATGTAGCAACGTCTCATTTATCTAATGTTGGAAAACAAGGTATTATATGTGAGGATTCTTATTTTAGCTATACTTTTTGTGGAAAAATTTACATTGTATTATATATTTTGTTTCTTTTTAAACAATATAGTTTAACCTTTTTTAAATTATCTCAAGGTTATGATTACTAGCATTCATTACTGACAGTAATGGAGTGAGACTTTGAGGTGATTGAAAAATGTAGGTTGTTTGCACCCTCTGCTATTTGAATTATTGAATCTGCTTCAGTCAGATTTAGTAGTCAGTCTCTCTTCTTTCAGTGGTGGGAAGCTGCACTTGTGCTACTGTTAGTGTCCCTGCTGCCCTCTTTGAAATTTGCAGCTTCTGATCTGTGGAGTGGGAACCCAGATCACTCTGCTTCCTGAAAGTGAATGTAAAACAACTATTAATAAATGGGCTTAGTTATGTCCTGCCAGCTCTTCTCTGAATATTAGTGTATAAACTTTGTAAGCACTGTTCTGGCTGCCCAAAGATCTTTTTTATTTCTTGTTTCTTATCCTTGGTTTAGATCATGAAAGCACTCTGTATAGGTGCATTTATGTTTTTGTAGTTCTTTCTGTGGAACAAAGAAAATAATATGGAAGTATGTACTAGTGTTGGTTCTTGTTTCAGAAAGCATTGCCAATAATACTTGAAGATCTGCTTCCAGCTCTGTCTTGTGTCATTCTTGGGCAGTGTCTTGGACCACCTCCATTCTTCCTGTTAGCATTTCCAGTTTGTCTTTACTCAATCTCAGCCAATACCACGAACCAGGTTGGCAATAGCAATGGTCTTGAAAGGTGGAAGCAGGATATACAGAAGGCGGCAATTTTAAATTGAGCGTATAAAATTGGCATACATATTAGATATTTATGCATCTTTTACCATACTGTATACCTGAATTAATTATAGGACTTATTTCTCCATGTCTGTAAAAGAGACAATCTTTAAACCAGAGAATTGCCAGTTTAGTACAAATTGTTATAACCATGCTCTTCACTCACTTTATTCAACAAACATTGACTCCTTCTGAAATGCCAGTACTGTGCTAGGTTACTTGGAAGTACAACAAAAGAGTAAAACATATCCACTGTCTTCAAGGAACTCACAATATAGTAGAAGAGACAGGAATGCCCAAAAATATGTGTGTGTTCATGTTATAACAAAGGGATCATGCCTGGAGCCACCTATTTCAGCACAAGCCTGTTTGAGGTTCTGCTGTTTCTGCTCGTATCTCCCTGTAGGCTGTCAGCTTGACATACCCTAAACTGTGGTGCCTGTTGATGGCAGCCAGTTAGGGACTGGGCTGCAGAGCTCCCCCCGCCACCCGGGTGAAAAATGGTCTTCTGTGAGACAATCCCTGGTGCCAAAAAGGTTGGGGACTGCTGCCCTAGAACATAAGGTTAAAAATGTGAGGTGCCATTGTTGTATAAACCGTAAATACCTTTCCAAGAACTCTAGTGAATTGAACTGTAAAAGATGGAAATCATATAAAAAGGTGAAGGAAAACGTTCTATTATTTAAAACTCTGTATTTCCACATTATACAGGAATTACACTCTATAATGTAGCCTTAAATGCTGGTTATGTACTGACAAGCGAGCAGTGAAATACCTAGAACTAGGGCCACTTCATTATACCTGGCTCATTTAAAGCAAGATGCAGATTCTTACTCATTTCTACATAGTGTCAAGATCAATGAACACTACCGTGCTGGTTTTTTAGAACCAATTTCACTAGCAGTTTGAGCTAAAATTTTTTTCTTTTCATTTTTCAAGGAAGAGAGTTGCCCTAAGTTAAGGTTTAAATGGGACAGGTTGCAGGAATTGAATTTTTTTCAAACAGGGGACACTCTTTATTGCCTATCTTATTTTTACTTTCACACCCAGGAAGAAAAGAACCTTAATACTTCATTAATGCCTAGTGATGGTTTTAGTCGGCCTCCTTCACGGGGAACTTGTTAGAGGATTTCACATAATGGATTCTGAATTTACAGATGTGAATAAATGTTTACATGGAGACGAAAACAGTAAGGAAAATCTAACACTTGGACCAATTTGTACTATTTGGGAATTAGGTTTTCTATACCTGTAATTTTAAATCACTCTTAAGGCTTATTTTAAGGGATTTAGGACATGGAAAATTGCCATCTTTAAAACACAGAACTAGTATTGCAAACTGAAGACTGTTGTGAAAGGCATTCTGTTTTAGCCTTTTGGTGAAATGATAAGTTCATGCTTCCCATCTGTTTCAGTTACTTTGAATGTGGGTCAACACAAATGTTGAACTTTGTGGAGAAGAGAAACAGGTTGGTCAAATTTGTGACAGCCCCTCAGTCTTCTGCTTCACATGGCACTCACTCTGAAGATACGTATTTGCTTACAGTCTTACATCTCAAATTTAGAAAAGGATTTGGCTCAGGGATTCAAGACTACTAATAACTACTAAACTCTTAGTAATGTAATTTCTGTATTTAGCCCCTGATTATGTAACTGAGAAGACAACATTATGGGATATTGACTTCAGTGAGGCCTATTTTCTTTGTCATTCTTTCTCCTCTCAGGAGGTCATCATTGGGGTTTTGTTTTTTTTTTTTTTTTTTTTTGTTGAGACAGAGTCTCACTTTGTTGCCCAGGCTAGAGTGAGTGCCGTGGCGTCAGCTTAGCTCACAGCAACCTCAGACTCCTCGGCTTAAGCGATCCTACTGCCTCAGCCTCCCAAGTAGCTGGGACTACAGGCATGCGCCACTATGCCCGGCTAATTTTTTCTATATAGATTTTTAGTTGTCCATATAATGTCTTTCTATTTTTAGTAGAGACGGGGTCTCGCTCAGGCTGGTCTCGAACTCCTGACCTTGAGCAATCCACCCGCCTCGGCCTCCCAGAGTGCTAGGATTACAGGCGTGAGCCACCGCGCCCGGCCATCATTGGGTTTTTGATACGGTAGTATGACTAACAAGTGTTACTGTGCATCTTCTGTGTGCTAATTTTAGCACAATACATGTGGTAATCTCATTCATTTTTAATAATCCTGTGAGTTAGGTAATAGTGTTCATGTTCCATTTTTCATATGCGGAAACTGAAGCCCAGAGAGGTTAGAGGTTAAATCTCTTTCCCAAATCCCACTCTCAGTAATAAAGCAGGAATTTGGGCCCAGGCATTCTGAATCCAGAATGCAGCACACACTCTTAACCCCTCTGCTACAGAGATCTTATATTTAGAATAAGAAGATGAATTAAGAAGCTATTTCTTAAGTGGAGAATTAGCAAAGAAAAAATATCTACACATACTGATTAATGATGTTATTTGGTATTAGTTTTTATTTTTAGCCAGAGACCCCCATTTGAAGATGAAAGGAAGAATGATGTGGTATTGTGGCAGGCAGCAGGGGCCAAAGCAGGAATGGGCTGGTTTTCTGGGGGGTACTGGGCATTTACTCAGGTAATAAACACTTGATGCTACTTAGTATTGGAGGTTTTGACTTCCTGGATGGAAGCACACAATAGTAAGTGGAAGGATTTCAGAATGCTCTTGATTTTACTTATAATCACTGCCACTAACCATCAGGAGAGACTGCATTTTTTCCTACAGGACAGGGGACATAAACTCATAACAGCTAATAATAATGTACACAGTGCTCTAAAGTCACTACCAGTTAAAAAACAAAAGGGCAGTATATCAGACTTAGCCCAGGTGAAAGTGTGTGTGTGTCTAATTTTTTTTTTGTACTAAAGAATGTGATTTTTGGCTAGATGAGTTGGCTCACATCTGTGATCCCAGCACTTTGGGAGGCTAAGGCGGGAGGATAGATTGAGGCCAGAAGTTCAGGACCAGCCTGGGCAACATAGTGAGACCTCATTTCCACAAAAAATTTTTAAAAAATTAGGTGTGGTGGCAGGTGCTTATAGTCCTAGCTACTCAGGATCGCTTGAGTCCAGGAGTCGAGGTCACAGTAAGCTATGATCACACTGCTGCACTCCAGCCTGGGTGACAGAGTAAGACTCTGCCTCTAAAAAAAAAAAAAAAGCATGTGATTTTTGCTATTGTTTATGCTTTGGCTGAAGTATAATGGTTAGGCTTTATAAACTGGGTATGTGTAGTTGTGTGAATGTGTGAGGTTAGCCTTAATTGCTCTACATAGCATATGGTCTAAGAAGGGCTATAAATATGCAAGTGGATTTTTAATAATTTATAAATATGACCTAACAATTTATAAATCCAATCTTTATTTACACTTAATTTTAATTTATTGTTTCCCTCCTCCCTGAGAGAATTGCTTTTAGTCACATGACTTATTTTTCTGTCTTTTCCTGATATTTTTAATATACCCCAAAGAGTTAATAGGGGTAGAATAGATGTGAAAATGTTGGGTTTTACTAAGTACCCAAAAACATAGTGGCTTAAGGCAATGATTTATTACTTCTTATAATTTTGTAGGTCAGCTGGTCTCACATGTTACTGCCCAAGTGGTGTAGGCTGGGGTCACACATGTGGCTGTATTCAGCTGGTCCCTCATTTAGGACTGGAATGCCCCTGATAGCATCACTCCTGCCTGGTGCTTCAGCTGGGGTTCCCAGAATAGCTAGGTGCTGGCTGGGCCTCTCTCTCCATATAGATCACTTGTCATTTGGTAGTCTGGCCCAAGCTTCTTTACGTGGTGGCTAGATCCCAAAAGAGTGAAAATGGAAGCTGCCAGGTCTCTGAAGGTCTTTCTGCAGTGTTCTGTTGGTCAAAGCAAGTAACAAAGCCAGCCCAGATTCAGGAGAGGAAAAACAGACTCCACCTCTTGATGGGAGGAATTGTTGTTGTCTATCTTTGTATATTCAACAAAAAACTTAATTAAATTCAAATCTTCCCTCTGCTTACACTCACCAAACCTTCTGAGTTTTGCTGAAACCAACAATTCCCAAAGAAGAATTTTGTAAAAAGGTCCTTGTAATGCCTACTCAGGATCAAGGACAGGGAGATTGAGTGCATAGGTATAATTTTATACTAGTTATTTAATAAATTCTACTTCCTTTGCCTTAAATTTCCTGTTAGTAGTCCTCTACATGAAATATTCATATCAAAAATTTTCCTTGTGGTCTTTACGTTCACAAGGCCTGTTATATTCCACTTATATACTAAGAACCTGATTTGACCATTGAATTAGAAACACAAAAAGTGAAAATTTTGTTTACTTTTACTGAAACTCTCACTTTTAGTTGCTGTGAGCAAGTTTGGAATTTCTTTCCAATGACCTCAGAAGTACTAGTGTGAAGTTGTCACTCAGAGGGAGATTCAAGGGCACACTGTAGTTAATGAGCTTGGAGCCTCACTCGTGGCTTGTAGGACCCCCAGTAAGGTAGTCAATGTTGAGGCCGCCTGTTGTCATGATCTTCAGCAGTCACATACACTGGTGTTCCTCAGACAGCAGCCAGATTCTTGAACAGAGGACTTTACACTAATACTTCACTTTTTTTCTCTGGGAACAACTTTATTGTCATAGGTTTGTCCTCACAAAATATCAAATAAGTAGGGTGCGGTGTGTGTGTGAAGATTGAATGTAAATGAGTCTCCATAGCAAGCCCCATGTAGCTGATGGAGCAGAGTGAAACCAGGATTCAAAGTAGGAAAATTCCTTAAAGGTCTACTTTCCAGAACTCCAGTCTGGCAGTTTATGCCAGCTGTTAGTGTGAAAACTATTTACAAATATACCGTGCATTGTCTTTTTTATAGTCACCATTTTTTGAGTTATGTTGCTGTCTTGAATTTATTTGTCCTTTGAGGTAGGTTCTGTTCTGCATAACAGAAACATTAAAATAAATGACCATAATATAACTGGACATTGTTACCCTGTTTGAAGCATTTGTAGGAGGAGCTGAGGGCATAAAATAGTGCAGGTATACTCTGGGAGTCTGGGAATGCTAGTGAGGTTTTCATGAATAGTTGGAATATACGCTGCAAACTTGCCTTTATTCCTTAATATCTGAAATGGGGGAATCTTTGTAAAAATCCAGTTTGCAAAGTATAGTATGCTGCTTGTCTCAAATAAGAAAGGAAGATAATATGACATGGAAGCCCTGTCTTGGGTACTCTCTCCTCTCTCAAACTAAAGGAGTGAAGGGGATTGTTCTAAGGAGCGAAGATTCTGAAAGGGAAATAAGAACTATATACAAGAAGATATTATACAATGCAGAATGTAGTTAAGTACTAGTGGAAAGGAGGGAGAAGTTATCTGTAAAGTGTGAGGAGGGACCAAAAACGGCCATGGAGATGGGCCTTGAAAGAAGGATTAGACTTAAACAGGAGGAGATGGGAAGAAAGGATAAGAGAAAGGAATTTTGAAGGAGTTCCTGTGTGGGGAATGACAGGAACAACAAGGGGAGGACCAGAACAAGTTCAGTTGGTCCATTTTGGTTGAAGATTGGAAGAGGAAAAGCAAGAGTGATGCCTAGCTTGAAGCCATTTAGAGTAGAGCTTTAATGCCTTGCCAAGGAATCTGTAGAATCAAAGGTGGTTGAGTAATTAGAAAAATGATTTTGGCTGTATTATCCAGGAGGGCTTGGAGAACCTGGAAGCCCAGATATCAGTTCTTTCTGTGGTCCAACAGAAGGTGATGAGCACTGAAGTAAGTTGGTGGCTGTGGAAATGTAAGGCATGTTGCACTTGTTCCACCAGGATGTGGTGACTAATCGCAAATGTGAAAACTTGTCCAGCCTCTCTTTTTAACTTGCCTTTACTTAGAATTTACAGAGGTAAATAGTGAAATAATATAACAGTTGAACCCTTCAATTCCTTTAATGTGAATCTCTGTCCTAGCTGAGTGGGTGAATTGTTTGCAGACCTGAATTGATGAATGTGTTCTTCTGAGGCCTATTCAAAAGATAATGAGATTTTGAAACTTTAAAACACAAACATGGATTGCAAAGAAATTGGACTGTTTGTCTTAACTGAATTTTGGAGCTGCTAGAACGTTCTATTGCATTGATGGTTAAAAACAAAAGCAAAAAAACCACAGCCCTAAATTTTATGCTGAATGTTTGGATATGATATGTTTATAAAGCATGAGGGAGGATTTTCTTTATTCTAAATGAATGAGCAACACCATTAGAAGTTTGTGGGTTAACCAGACCTTAGTCCTGAAGACTGTTTTGTAGAAAGTGAAAGCCTGTTAAGAGACCCCTTTGTGCTAGAATTGTAGTGCATCTGTAGCTAGTTGCATCTGGAGGTACTGAGGAAGCGATTGCTGATACAGCTAGATTTCCATGTCGCCTTTTATCACTGCATCCTGAGATGTGTACTGTTGAACAAATAATTGAAAAAGTTGTGTGGTTTAGGTCTTGTTAGAACTAGCAAAAATCTCTGAAATCTGCTCTCCTAGCACTGCTGTTAATCAGTAATCAATGGGAACCGGTTTTACTGAGTTCCACACCAAACTTGATACCATCACAATTACATTTTAGATGCACTTGAATTGCCTTTGTTTCAATTAATAGTGTTATCTACTCCCTGGGAGATGATGAAACAAAACAGGTGGCTGGGGATAATTAGAATTTGAATTTAACTCTCACT
This sequence comes from Eulemur rufifrons, assembly GCF_041146395.1. Classification (NCBI taxonomy): domain Eukaryota; kingdom Metazoa; phylum Chordata; class Mammalia; order Primates; family Lemuridae; genus Eulemur; species Eulemur rufifrons. The sequence continues at coordinate 89,908,502 of NC_090990.1, forward strand.
TTCTGCTTCCTTCACGAAAATGAACTAGAAAGGAGTGGTTAATCACAGAGAATAAACTTCAGTCAACTGGCTCACCACAAGGTGTTGCCCTTTGAATACTCTGTTGCTCTAGTAGACTGCTTTTGAATATGTTTCCAGCTGTTATTAGGGGAGCAGTATCAAGTTTGGATGGGAGTGTCTCAGCCTGAATCATTGGCCCTATCTTTTGTATTGGTTTTATTTTTTGGATGAATGGTTTGAGTTGTTAAATGAATTGGAGAGTGAAGCAACACTCTATTATCCTCTTGTCTTACCTCAATGCTGCGCTGTCTGTAGGCATATAGCAGAGCAAGCCTGTGCATGTTTTTAAATGGCCTTACAGAGTAGAAAGCAACCTCTCAGCACACAAATGAGATCGAATTGTGTGTTCTTAACACCCTCGCAAAAATCTTGTATTTGGAATCTTTTAACTTGAGAATTGCCCAGAGTGTGGTCATCCCCACCCTGGAAGCAGCACTTCTTTATGTCTGTTGTATTAATATCCTTGTTATGTGCCTGACCATTCCAAACTTAGTAGTGTTGCTATAGTACCAGGTTTCATTAGTTTTCTAGTCATATTCTACTAATAGTTAGATGATATGTTTTTCCTTTACTTAATTTATCCAGATTTGATTATCCATAGTTCAAAGGGATTTTTAATTTTGAAAAATAATTATTAGGGAACTGATTAAGTGGAAATATGTGAGCAGCAGACAGGACATGTCCAGGATTGCTGAGTATTTGGATTCAGAGAAAGAGTTATTACTCTCTTATGTACCATTTGGCATTTTTAGGAGTTCCTGTCTTACAAGGTGTCATAAAATTTATATTTGGATAAGGTAAGAACTGGAAAGTTACCAAATACTTGTGGTTTAGGATATTCAAAAATCCTTTAGGAATTTTGAAAGGTAAAAATGAAAGTTAAGGAATTGTACATATCTTAATGGTTTGTTTTTGTTGTGTTTTTTTCTCATTGTTTTGGTTATTAGGCATGTATAGCCAGCCACATGGCTTGGCATCCCAACCAAAACAGAAATATTTAAAATTTTCAGCATACCCAGTTCTTACTTATTAAGTCCTTCCCCAGACTAGTTAATTTTAACTTCTTGGACCTTCTCAAGCTTACGATTAGCAAGCCTAAAAGGGTAACTAATATATTAGAGGCATGCAGAAGATTTAGTGGTAGAACAGAATTTCTGATCGAATTTTGCTTTATCCTTGGGCTTGCAGGAATCGTGGAAGGCACTTCAGTGAAGATATGGACCAGTGTGTATAATCATGGAATCTCCTTGCTAACCATCACCACCTTGCTCTCCTTGATAAGTGAGCGAAAGAGTGGGTCGGGGAGAAGGAAAAGAGGTCAACATGAAGCTAAAGCAGCGAGTTGTGCTATTAGCAATTCTCCTTGTCATCTTTATCTTCACCAAAGTTTTCCTGATTGACAACTTAGATACATCAGCTGCTAACCGGGAGGACCAGAGGGCTTTTCACCGAATGATGACTGGCTTACGGGTGGAGCTGGCGCCCAAGCTGGACCACACCTTACAGTCTCCCTGGGAGATTGCAGCCCAGTGGGTGGTTCCCCGGGAAGTGTACCCTGAAGAGACACCAGAGCTGGGGGCAATCATGCACGCCATGGCCACCAAGAAAATCATTAAAGCTGATGTAGGTTATAAAGGGACACAGCTGAAAGCCTTACTGATTCTTGAAGGAGGACAGAAAGTTGTCTTCAAACCTAAGCGGTAAGTCTTCATCTCAGAAGTTGTATGTGCTAGTTAGTTGATTCATGTAACTTGGGATTTATGTGAGTGTTCATCTCCTTCTCGTGGTAGTCTCTTCAGTAAAATGAGAGGAGTAGACTAGAAGATCTCTGAAGTCTTTTCTAGCACTAAAGTTACTGTGATTGTTTGAGCAGGGGAAATTTATAGGAACATGTTTTAGTTCAGTATAAGATTGAACTTACTTTTTTTTTTTTTTTTTAGACAAAGTCTTGCTCTGTTGCCCCACCTACAGTGCAGTGGTGTCATCTTAGCTCACAGCAACCTCAAAGTCCTGGGCTCAAGTGATCCTTCTGTTCAGCCTCCTAAGTAGCTGGGACTACAAGTGCACACCACTGTGGCCAGCTAATTTTTCCATTTGTAGTAGCGACACAGTCTTGCTCTGGCTAGTCTCAAACTGCTGAGCTCAAGCAATTCTCCGCACCAGAGTGCTAAGATTACAGGTGTGAGCCACCACGCCTGGCCTCTCCGTGTCTTTTTGTGGCTTGATAGTTCATTTCTTTTTATCCCTGAATAATGTTCCATTGTCTGGATGTACCATGGTTTGTTTATGCACTCACTTACTGAAGGACATCTTGGTTGCTTCTAAGTTTTGGCACTTGGGAATAAAGCTGCTATAAACACCCATGTGCAGGTTTTTGTATATACATAAATTTTCAACTCGTTTCAATTGATATCAGAAGAATAATTGCTGGATTGCATAGTAAGAGTATGTTTAGTTTTGTAAGAAACTGCCAAATTGTCTTCCAAATTGACTTTACCATTTTGCATCCCCACCAGCAGTGAGTGAGAGTTCCTGTTGCTTCATGTATCATTTTAGTAGGTCTTATGGTTTCTTTCATCTGCTTTAAGCAAAGAGCTGGGCCATTTCTTAGTTACCTCAGTAACTAAATGATATGTATAATATTGATAGTGATCCCTTTGGACTTCCTGCAGAAATAATTTGTATGGCAATTCTATGGTATAATTTAAAAAAAAATTTTCTTTGAGTATATGGATTTCAAAGAGGTTAACATGATGGTGATTTATATTCTTTTGCCAGGAGTTAGTTACCAGTGAATATTCACAAAGTTTGTAATGTCTAAAATTTTTTGTGTACTAAACATTTTTTTCATTTCTCATTGGAGCTTTTGAGAGAATTATAACATACCTTTGGATTTCTTTCTGGAGTGGGAGAAGAAATATGAGGAAAAGATGTACAAAATTCAGCTCCCTTTATTGCCCAACTATCAGTAGATAAAAGGCAGCCAGAGATTGAGTGGATCCCAGAAATGGAAAGGATCTGTGTTTGTCTGGAACTGGGAAGTATTGATGATGATGTATGCATGATGTGGAAATTAGGAAAGTTAAAATATATGGTAGACTTTTGGAGAATAGAAAAGTCTGATTAGCTGGTAATATGGAAAAAGTATGGTCATGTGGGCCTTGAGATCTAATTTCCATTGAATGCACAGCATTTGCCAGACATTATACTATATACTTTTGTATCTGTTAATGCCTTTAACCCTTATAATCAAGGTTAACCTTTGTGGGCAGTTACCTGTCAAGTAACTAACTTGACAAGGTCACCTCACATTAATCAATGGGGCTGGCATTTGAACCCAGATCAGTCAGAGTTGTAAGCAGCTTGTGTTCTGTCACGTGCATGTAGTTCTCTAAGTTTGTTTGCCTTCCTCCAGTGTGATGATGTGGAATATTCATCATCAAAAATTACTAATTTAAGCTGGGTGTCGTGGTGCATGCCTGTAGTCCCAGCTACATGGGAGGCTGAGGCAGGAGGATCGCTTGATCTCAGGAGTTTGAGGCAACAGTGAGCTATGATTGCACCACTGTACTCCAGCCTGGCTGACAGAGTGAAACCTTGTCTCTTAAAAAAAAAAAAAAAAAATCACTAATTTAGTTTTGAAGTATGATCCTTGACTTCATAGTTTGTAGTGTGAGAAATTATAGTAGAAGCAGAGTGATGGAGAAAGGCAAACTAAAAACAAAAATTAAATTTGTATAGAAAGAGAAGAGTTACACACATTCAGTGTTTAAAGAAGAGGAGATCCTCTCCACACCCACCACTTGTGCACTGGAAAATTGAGGGGGAGATGGGACAGCAGAAAATGTTAGAAGACAAATACTCCTGATAGTGCACAGTGTTGGACCAAGTGCTTTGCAGATAGGCCTGGAGTGTTCAAACAAGGTATAAGTAGAGGGGGAGAAGCCACACTGATGGGTGGGGGAGGTAGCAACAGATAATGCATAAACCTTAGTCCCTGCTTGCTTCATCTCATCTCTCTTACTACCACTACTACCTTCCTATTACCTTCCTCTTCTAGACCATCCTGAAAACCACTTCAGTCTTCACTCAGAAGACCCACATTATCACTGTGCTCCCCAGCTTTAAGATATCCAGGGGCTTCCTTTTGCCCACCAGACAACCCAGCCTCCACAGCCTAATGGTCAAGCCCCTCACAGTCTGGTCCTCCACTTTCTACTCAGCCTTATCCTCCCTTTGCTCTTTGTTCCTGTCAAACTCCCCAGCCATCTCTTCAACTGTCCATGTCCACTCTCTGCTCTAGGGCACTTTCCTCCCCCACACAGCGAGGATTTTTGGTCCTTGCCATAGGTGTCAACTCTCTCAGTCACTGCACACACTGACATATGCTGCCTTACACTGGGCACTATCGCAGGCTGGGGAGAGTGAGTGCAGGTTGAAGTGCTTGTAGAAATTGACTCTAGTCCCTTAACACCCAGCAAAATGCTATTTTGACCCCCAGGGCCTCAGGGGCTATTTAGTCCTGATGTAAGTGCAAATTAATGTCCTTGGTCAGCCTCTGATGTCCTTCACCAGAAGGACAGGAGTGATTTATTGGCAGTTACTATATGAATTTTGCTGCTCTGTCAGTGACTTAAGATGGATCACTCTCTGCTGAGAGGAGGATCTAAGTCCTTACTGCTAAGTCAAGACATGCACCTTTCTTTAATAGCCATTTGTGGTTTCAGCATTTCTGGAGCCTGGTTATCCGTGTTCTACTCTTAGAAGATATGTACAGTATAGGTAGATGACATATATAGGAATACAGTGACACTTTCATTTATACATTTTGCCTTACATTATAAAAGTGATTTTTTTCAATGTAGCTTTATCCGTTCTGGAAGTAAATTGATTTTCACAAGTAAAAAAAAAACTACAGTTATGGTAAAAAAGGAAAAAGAAGCCAGGGGCCTATGATCAGGTGGAAGTGAGTGAGTGATCTTAAGAAGTGCTGAAAGGGACCCTGGAGATCAGCTAGTCCAACTATTCATTTTACAGGTTAGGAAAATGAGATCCAGAATTCTGACTTTCCGTGTTTCACATAGCCAGAACATGACCTAGGGATTCAGACCTTCTGATTCCAGTGCAGCCCTTTTGTTTTGATTATTATTCCCTTCCCTTTTCCTTCCCTCTCTTCTTCTCCAGCCCATCCCGAAAGTTCCTGGATTCCCTCTAGGGTTTTACATTTAAAGCCAAGTAGGCTTTAGATGTATTGGAAAGCTCCCTAATGTTTCACTGAAAGGGATATAGTGCATATCACCATCTGTCTTCCTGTGGCTCCCCTGAAGTACTAAAAAGTATTCAAGGACTTTCCCCCAGCTTTATGGACAGCCTACACCTGTAGTAGAGAGAAAAGTGTTTGAGTTGTGTCAGCTTGTGCCTCAGTGGTATTTAAAAATTGACTTTTAATTTAGAAGTAGCCAATATAAACCTAGGTAGCCTAAATAATCCTTTGCTCTAGGAACAAAGGATTGGGTATATTGACCATGCTAAGGAGAAACTGGTGTCTAACCAGGTGGTGATGCATGGCTGTCTTCTAACATACATGCTTCATCACTTTGCCTTGAAGATATGTTTTGTAGAGATGATTTAACTTTACATTCTAAGATCACTTAAGTTGGAGGTCACTGCCTTTTATACTACTGTTTTCTACTTCCCCATAGCTGTTTCAGCATTGGAGATCCAACTGTCCTTAGTAGAACTGCTCTTCTTTGCTTCAGTCTCAATTTGTTTCTATTTCACAGTTCCCTTGTAAAACCCAATAGGTTTCCTTTTGATTCAGGAAATGCAGGTGACCAGTAAACATCATAGGTAAATTAAGTATTTTTTCTCCCCTATTAACAGGTTTAAATTGTATAATATCTTTTTAAATGATTAGTAGAAAGAAATATGCCGGTTTTCATTATCCTTAATTTTGTCATGCATATGATATAAAATCATCAGAAAGCAGTTTGAGGTGAAAGGAACCTTAGAAATTACCTCCTAGTCCAGCCCCTAATATTGTAGGTAAAGAATCTGAGACTCGGAGAAGAGAAGGGTTTTGCTGAAGGTCACTCGGTCACGTAATGACAGAGCCACACCTGCCTCTCACTACCAGTCCAGGATTTCCTCTACTACATTACCATAAACTTAAAAAGAAAGAATCGAATGATTCAAACAACTTTTTTCAAAAACACCTTTGCCTTCTCATTAACAAAAACTGAGGCATTTCAGGTTGATTTTCCCCAAGAAATGTAAACTTTCTCTTATAAGCCATACCATAGCCATTCTAGTAAACAAAAGTTTTAACTACATGTTTTCTTTCATTTCTTCAGTTGAATAAACATTTTAGTAGACATTTACTAAGCTCCAACTATTTACTTAATAACACTGTGCTGGTGATAAGAAAGACAGTCCTTGCCTTCCAGAAAACTACCTTATACTTGTCCTTGTAGTACTTGTACTACATTGAAAGCCCTTTGAGGGGTAAAAATAACATCTTCCGTGTTTCATTCTTAGAATGATTTCTGGGGCAGATACAGAATTCTAGTTTCCTTACCCACGTCATCTTCACCCCATCTAGCTAACCCACAGTTCTCAGGGTCGACAGAGAAGGTGTCTATAGAGCAGAATCGGGCTTGCTAAGTTCGTGTTCTGCTTCTTGTGCTGTCGTCTCTGGTACTGATGTCATTCTTGTCTACATCTGTGCTTCCTGTTCACTTTGCAGATACAGCCGAGACTATGTGGTGGAAGGGGAACCGTATGCCGGTTATGATAGACACAATGCAGAGGTAGCAGCCTTTCATTTGGACAGGTATGTATAATCCCAACAGGTTATGTTAATTTTGTTTCCTTCTAAAAATTTCTCTTGAAGAGGACTTGTGGGCTCTTTCTGAAAGATGCAGTACTAATAACTGACTTGTAACCTATTGTAGCTGATTAACGAGTTCTGTTAAATTTGTGTGAGTCCCTCATAATTTGGATGGCACCAGGAATACCAAAGTAAATATTTTAACTCTAGGATTTTTTAAGTCATTTTATTCCTGGCATGCTCTCATTATCATGAGTGAATATATTCTTGGTAAATAAAGTTTGAACTCAAATCCCTGAGTCGAATTGGCCATTAACTGGGCCTGGCAGTCCTGTTGTTTTGTTTTGTTTGTAATACTGACTGATCCCCATATGCTGGCAGCATATAGCATGAATTATATAATGAGTTTTATTGTCCTTTATGCAAAATATGCACAGCTTCAAAACCAGAATAATTCCAAAATAAAAGTAGTTGTGAATTCTAAGTTTATAAGTTACCTAGGAAAGTTAATATTTTTTTTCAACAGGTTGCTAGTCAGGAATCTTGTAGTTGAACTTAGCTAGTATCCCAAGTGCTCTTCTGGCCAGCTCTTTTGTCAGGGCATATTGACAGTTTCAGAGAAATTATTCACAATATTTGTTTAAAAGATGAATCTGTAAGGAAACCAGAAAAAAATATATAGATGAATTTGGATTTTGTAGGCATAAAAGCAATAATATAAAAAATCACAAAGAAAAAGTTCAGTAGACTTAACTAAATAAAAAAGAATTAACTTACATGTCAAGAAACAACATAAAAATTTAAAAGCAAACTTGGAGAAAATACTTGAATCTAATGTAATCTAAGTATTAATACCCTTAATATAAGTGTTTATACAAATCTATATGTATGCTAAAACTCTGATAGAAAATGGGTTGAGAACACAAGCAGTTAACTGAATAGGAATTCTCGATTGCTAACAAATATTGGGAGGGAGTTCATTCTCACCAGAAATTTTTTAGAATTCAGATGAAACAATGGCATAATTTTTACCTGATGAAAATGGCAAAGATTAAGAAAAAGATAATACTTTATCGGCAGAAAGACATTGAGATTCATATGCTACTTATGGCATTGTTCATTGGTTCAATCTTTCTGTTAAGAAATCTGGCATTATGTCTCAGAAACCTTAATTAATGTTCATATCCTTTGAACAAATAACTACCTTTTTAGGCACATTCCTAAGATATTTCTAGGAAGTACCCTAGTGCAGTGGTCCCCAACCTTTTTGACACTAGGGATCGGTTTTGTGAAAGGTGGACCGGGCGGTGGGGGGCATCGCTGCCTCAGCTCTGCCTCAGATCATCAGGTGTTGGAATCTCATGGGGAGCTGCAGCCTGGGGTCCCTTGCATGCACAGTTGCAGTGGGGTTCACGCCAGTAGGGCTCCGCGATGATGTGAGTGATGGGGAGTGGCTGTGAGTGCAGGTGGGGCTTCGCTAGCCTACTCACCCGCCGCTGGTTCCTGGCAGGCCTTGGACAGTACAGGTCCATGGCCCCTGGGTTTGGGGACCACAGCCCTAAGGAAATAATCAGAAATTCAAAGATACATATACAACTATGTTAGCTATAGCATTTTCAGTAATGAATAACTGGTCTTACAACCTAAACATCTATTCATACGGAAAAGGTTAAATAAATGTTTACAATACCATGAATTTTCATTGCCTCTTTTAAGACCTAGTGGCAGAGTTGGATAAGTCTTACTCTTCACTTAATGGTGCACGAGCATCAGGCTTTCCAAGACCTTGTTTGTTTGCCTGGTTTCTCCATCCCCAACCCTTTTCTATTTCCTATTTGTTGGATACCAGCAGGGCATGAAGATCCTCATTTCCATACCAATATTTTGTATTACCCAACATACTAATTTTTGTTAATATATCTGTAAAGGGTATCTCATTGTTATTTTGTTCTATATTTACTGGCAAAGTTTGTCTTTTCACAGCAGGACACTGCTGTTAGTTATTTTTTAACTTAAGAGTGAAGTATTCTTTGTATAGAAATTGTTACTTTTGATGTTAATTAAATATAATGTTTCAGTTCATGACTTGTGCTTTGGAGGTCTTATATTTAAAAATCCTTCCTTACCTCAAAATCTGAAAGATATTCTCTGACCAATCCCCTGACCTCTTTTGTTAAGTTGCTGCCCTAGCCAGGCCCAAGTGCCGCTGTGATATTGCCACTCAGTGCTAACCCAGCTGCTGTTCTTTGACCTGCCAATGGTCAATGGGGAGAAAAAATACTTCCTAACCTTATTTTCATTCCTGGCTCCAGATACTTTTTTGCTTTGGGTTGCTGTTTCTCCATTATATTCAGATTTAACAACCTTCCCTTGCCTCAGGGGGTTCTCTTGATTTTTGTGTTATTTTGACAAATCGGTTGATCTTGCTTTTGTGGCTTTTTCTAAGATTGGGTTTAGGACAGAATCAGCAGCTCTAACCAGTGAATTATTTATTACATAACCATTTTTAAAGGCTTTTGAATGATATGGGGAAAAGTTCGGTACACAATGATGAGTAAAAAGCATACAGAAGCGCATACAGTATACTCTCAATTGTATGTTTTTACATAAGTGTATGTGTTTATATATACATGTAAAGGAAAACATGCTTATATGCCAAAATGTCTGTATCTGTAGTTACTTCTGGGTTGTGGAGTTATGGCTGATCTTTATTTTCTTCATTATAAATTTTCTGTGTTCCAAATTCTGCCCCTTCACCTTTGCTTCAGTAAGTGTGTATTTTTTAGCCAGGAAATTTCATTTTTTAAAAATGATTGTTTTTACCTATAATGTAGTACTTTTTTTTTTTTTTTGAGACAGAGTCTTGCTCTGTTGCCCAGGCTAGAGTGCCATGGCGTCAGCCTAGCTCACAGCAACCTCAAACTCCTGGGCTCAAGCAATCCTCCTGCCTCAGCCCCCGAGTAGCTGGGACTACAGGCATGTGCCACCATGCCCGGCTAATTTTTCTATATATATTTTTAGCTGTCCATATAATTTCTTTCTATTTTTAGTAGAGACGGGGTCTCGCTCTTGCTCAGGCTGGTCTCGAACTCCTGAGCTCAAACAATCCGGCCGCCTCGGCCTCCTAGAGTGCTAGGATTACAGGCGTGAAATGTAGTACTTTTTGATTATTAGATCTTCATATATGACTATATATTAGTTGTCCTGTGGGTTTCTCCTTTTAGATTAATATGCATAGTTTTTTGTCAGTGTGCTATTTTATCCAATGCTTTGAGGCCCTGTATGAGTTTAGGCCCAGTTTTTTTCCTAATGCTTTAAAATTTATTTTTAATTTTTCTTATGAAAAATTTCTAACGAAAGTAGAGAACATAGTATAATGAACCCATATGCCGACTCCTAGATTTAACAGTTGTTCCATTTTGCCAGATTTGCCTTATCCTTTTTGCTGGAGTGTATATTAAATTACATGCATCTTGACATTAAATTCCTAAATATATGTTCCTTTAAAAAATGAGATTTACCTACCTAGCTACAAAACCTGTTTTTACACATTTACCATGTTTAACCATAATGTTTGAGACGGTTATTTAAAATGCATCCCCAAAGATTTTTCTCTTCTATTCTTCAACTTTCCAAACCAGGATTCTGGGTTTCCGCCGAGCCCCCTTGGTGGTTGGCAGATTTGTTAATCTGCGAACGGAGATCAAGCCTGTTGCCACAGAGCAGCTGTTGAGCACCTTCCTAACTGTAGGTAAGAAGATTACAGAAGACATTTAGATAGGGGAATAGTTAATAAGTTAAATGGGGTATCATTGAGCAAGCTGGTTCATAACTTTTAGGAATTGAAGAACTCAAGGAAATGTAAAAGCAGATCAGATAACCTGTTCTCAGGTTACTCATGAAAATGGATTTAGAGGTAGATGGCAGGAAATTGCAAGTTTTCCCCAATGCTCACTCTGTTGTGTCTGTGAAGTAGAAAGTGAGGTCGTTTACTGATAGCGAAAACAGGGAATAACTTTATTTCCTTCTGCTTGGTCTTACGTCTAACTCTCAAACTCATAATTAGGCCCAAATTGGTTATTGTTTGTATATCATTGGCTTGGTGGTTTTTTCATATACATGTGCTTTCTTGGGAACTTTCTCCTGTCTCCTTAGAATTGAGGAAATCTTAAAGCAACTCTGTAAGAGGGTCAGAAATATCCATGTAGGGTTGTATTTGTGCCTGGAAGATCACCACTGCCTCCTACTATGTAGGGGTTAGCCTATAACTCATTGTGCATGGAACTGGCTACGGTGCCTCTAGTCTCACTCTGCAGTGAGAGATCCGAGATGAAATTCTCACTTCTGTTTTCCTTGTGGGAATGATGAGAATGGGAAGAATTCAGAGGTGCTGTGGTCTCTTGTTTCAGCCTCTTCATGGTGACTGTTTTCAGTGACATGGTGCTCTGCATTATGATATGACTATTGAAACAGACATTGCAAGATGAACTTCACCTTGCTTTTTGGTAGAGTGAATGTGTTTACATTTAAAATGAGGTAAAACTGAATATTTAAAGGACTTGTGACAGATTGATTGTTCAGAATTTAAACTTCTAAGGGTTGGGCTATGCTTTTCTTACAGATAACCAAAAGCATACAGTATCACTGATTTGTTTCAGATATTTTCTAATCACCTTTGGTTGTTCAATTTTATGCTCAGCAAACATGAATTCTTGGTGGGTGCTGGGATAGAGAGAGGGGGAGGTCAGGAATAAGCCAGGGTCCCAGCTCTTCAGAGACTCACAGGTTAACTCTTGTACATAGTATGAAGTGTGGGGAAGGGAGAGGCCAGAAAAGGATTTGTGAAGGAGGTTATTAATACTTGGACTGGGTATTGAAGAATCAGTATGAATTACCCAGGCAGCAAAGAGGAAAGGGCATGGGGCAGAATAACAGGAAGTAATAATGGGAACAAGGGCATAAGGACCTGAAAGTGATACAGGATTGGAGTATCTGGGGAATGACGAGCTTCTGATACCTCCCAGCATAGGGCAGGTGGAAGGATTTGGCTAGAGGTGAGATTTTTTAATAATGGATTGACCTTAGCACAGCCTTCTTGTTGTGTTTTTCAGACTTTATTTTTTTAGAGCAGTTTTAGATTCACAACAAAATTGATAGGAAGGTATAGAGATTTCCCAAATACCTGCTGCTGCCACACATGCATAGCCTCCCCCACCATAAACATCACACATCAAAGTGGTACAGTTGTTATAACTGATGAACATACATTGACACATCATAATCACTTAGGATCCATAGTTTATGCTAGGATTCGTTGTTGGTGTTGCACATTCTGTGGGTTTGGACAAATATATATAATGGCATGTATACATTATTAGAGCATCACACACAGTATTTTCACTGGCCTAAAAATCCTCTGTGCTCTACCAATTCATCCCTCTCTATTCCTTTCCCTAATCCCCTGTCAATCACTGGTCTTTTTACTGTCTCCACATTTTGCCTTTTTCAGAATGTCATATAGATGGAATCACAGTACACTGCCTTTTCCGATTGGCTTCTTTAACTTAGTAATATACATTTAAGGTTTCTACATGTCTTTTCATGGCTTGATAGATCATTTCTTTTTATTGTTGAATAATATTCCATTGGATGTACCATAGTTTATTTATCCATTCACCTATTAAAGAGCATCTTGGTTGCTGCCAAGTGTTGGTGTGAATAAAGCTGCAGTAAACATATAAGTGCAGGTTTTTGTATAGACATAGGTTTTCAGCTCTTTGGGCTACATACTGAGGAGTGTGATTGCTGGATTGTATGGTAGGAGTATTTTTAGTTTTATAAGAAACTGGCAAACTGTCTTCCAAAATGGCTGTACTGTTCTGTATTCCCACCAGCAATGAATGAGAGTTCCTCTCCTCACCCTCGGCAGTATTTGATGGTATCATATTCTGGATTTTGGTCATTTTAATAGGTGTATAGTGGTGGCTCACTGTATTAATTTGCATTTCCCTGATGTCATATGAAGTAGAGCATATTTTCATGTGCTCATTTGCCATCTGTGTATCTTTTTTTGATGAGTTATCAGTTCAGGTCTTTGGCCCATTTTTAGATTAGGTTATTATTTTCTTGTTGAGTTTTAAGAGTTCTTTGTATATTTTGGATATCAGTCCTTTATCAGGTGTGTCTTTTGCAAATATTTTCTCTCAGTGTGTGGCTTTTTCACTCTCGACACAATTTTTTTTTATGTATTGCTATTACTAAATAAGTCAGTATAATAATGGCTAAATTCTGTGTAGCCCTTGCAACTTGACAAAGCACTTTCACGCTGTTACTTTATTTGATCCTCTTAGCAGTAGAGTGCAGTAAGTAGGGGAGATGTTACCCACATTTCATTCCAGAGAAAGGAGGTTTAGAAGGGTTAAATGACTTTCCCAAAGTCACAAAGCTACTAATTGTTAGCTAGGATTCAAACCCAGGTTTTAAGAGTCTAAAATCTTTCATCTGCTTATATGCTTTTATATATATATATATATATTTTTTATATATATATATATAATATATATAATATATAATATATATATTATATATATATATATTCATTTATTCAACAAAACTTTATTTCACTTCTGTGTGACAGGCTCTGAGCCAAGTGCTAAATATACAGAACGGAATGACCTTTCTGCCTTCAAGGACCTTTGTCTAACAGGGGACCCAGACATGTACAAAGGGCCTGTGGACTGTTGGGGGCTGGGGAGGTAGCCTAGAAGTTAGGGCCAGGGTAATAGTTAATTGGTGAAGGTGATATTTTAACCAAGTGTTAAAGGGATAATAGCAGTCCCCAGGTAGAAACAGTGGGAAAGAACATTGTAGGTTTGGACTCTTAACTTTTTTTGTACTATAGACTCCTTTGGCAGTCTGAAGATGCATCTGGATCCTTTCTCAAAAAGATGTTTAAATAAATTAAAATACCTACGCTGGGTGCAGTGGCTCACACCTGTAATCCTAGCACTCTGTGAGGCCAAGGGAGGAGGATTACTTGAGGTCAGGAGTTGGAGACATAGACTTATACATGAAACCAATAATATTGAAGTATAATTGTGATATAAAAAATTACAAAAAGCAAATTTGTAATTCAGTAACATGCGCTTTATTAACAGATAAATGAGATCAGAGATCTAGTCACTATGATAATTTCAAACTATGAATATAAAAGGTATTTTGAGATATCTGCAACAATGCTAATATAATATGAAAAATTTGTGATTTCTTTTAATGACAAAGTCATGAGTAATACTAATATCATGTTTTGTTCCCTGTCATCATAATTGGAGGAAATGCTAATTTGAAGATAGAGGTTAGTGAAAATAAAGATGTAATTTTGTTCCCACCCGGCTTATATCAGTTAACCCTCTTCCAGGTGGAGGACAGAGCACAGACAAGGGTGACAAGAAGCGAGAGAAGAGCATGACAGGCTCTGGAGACTGTATAGTCTAGCAGAAGGAAAGGGTGTGTGTGGGGTTGGCAAGTGAGCAAGGCACTTGGTCAGGACAGTGTCACTGAAGGGCCTGTGTATCATGCTGAGGAATGGAGATTTTCTCTCTAGGCACTTGGAGGCCATTAAAAGAGTTTGAACATGGAAAAATCAGATTTGAATTTATAAAACTAATTGTGATAGCATTGTAGAAGATGAATCAGGAAGGGGAGAATCAGGAGCTGAGAGCATATCACATTCATATGTAATAAGAGGCAAAACCAAAGCAGAGATATGGGGCCAGGCATGGTGGCTCATGCCTGTAATCCCAGCACTTTGCGGGGCCAAGGCAGGAGAGGGATCACTTGAGGCCAGGAGTTCAAGACCAGCCTGGGTAACATAGCAAGACCCTGTTTGTATGAAGAATGAAAAATTAGCCAGGTGTGGTGGTACACGCCTATAGTCCCCGCTACTCAGGAGGCTGAGACAGGAGGATCACTTGAGCCCAGGAGTTTGAGACTGCAGTGAACTATGATTGTGCCAGTGGACTCTAGCCTGGGTTACAGAGCAAGACTCTATCTCTAAAAAAAGAAAGAAAGGTAGGAAGCAGGGACAGGGAATAGAAAGATTTAAGAGATATTGAAAATTGGAATGGAAAGAATTTGTTGAACATTTGGGCTGGGAGGGAAAATTGAGAGAGAGGGGGAAAAATTAAGAATGACTCCCAGGTTTCTGGATTAGATAACTCTAAATGACTAATAAAGCTGTTAACTGTTTTAGGAATGTAGGGAAAGGAGCCTTGGGGGACATAAAGCAGAGGAAGAGAATGAATTTTGGATATTTTGTTTCCTTGACAGGAACATCCAGAAGTAAATGTCAAATAGTTATTTAGGAGCTAAAGTCTACAGTTTAGGAGAGAAGTCTGGGCTGGAGACGTAGATTTTTATCACAATCGACAGTTTACCCAAGGAAGACATGGAGATAGTGATCAGAAAACCCGTTTTTGAAGTTTCACATATCCAGGAAATAGTCAAAGATTCAGAGCTCCAGGCTCATGGCAATAAAGCAGGGATACTGAAGTCTGGAAAGGTAGATGGAGCCTTATTAGTGATGATAAATAGCTGGCATTGATTGGTCTCTGACAACGTGTCAGGCACTGTGCTGAGCATTGCCATAGACTGTCTCGTTGACTTTTCACAGCCCCATGTGGAGGTGTTGTAACTGTCTTCACTTTACAGAGGAAGCGTGGAGAGATGAAATTACATGCCCACAGTCTTGCAGTCTCCTGACGAAAGTAGTCTACATTTTAACCCTAGTAACCTGACCCCACTCTCTTAACCCATACACCGTACTCCCTTCAAGTTATGAAGAGTCTTATTTGCCAAACTCAAAAAGTTTGGATTTTATCCCCAAGGTAACAGGTTTCCTATACCAAGCAGTGTTTTGTTTTTTTACATTTTTTGAATTAGTAATACATTCACACAATTCAAAATTCAGTGAAATTCAGTGAAAAGTTTTCCTCCCATCCATCCATTTCCTTTCCCTTCCTCCCAGTGGTAACCTCTATTACTAATTTATGTCTTTTTTGTTTGAAATATGAATATATATTTTTAACCCTATTTTATACATGTGGCGCACTATACATACTTCTATATCTTATTCTTTTTACATAATATATCTTAGAAATCTTTCTATAGCACATATAAAGAGCTTTTTCATTCTTTTATTGTTTTATCAGCTACAAAGTGTTCCATTCTATGGATCTACCATAATTCATCTAACCAGTCCCTTATTGAACTTAAATGTCCCAGTATTTTGTTTTTACAACCAGTGTTTCCCAGAATTACCTTGTATGTAATTACTTCACACATGAGCAAATATTTCTGAAAATGGAAGTGCTAGGTCAAAGGGCACGTACATTGTAAATTTTGACAGGTATGACCACATTATTCTACATACATGTTTAACCAGTTTATATTCTCAGGATTAATAGATGAGAGTGCCTCTTCCCTGCAGGTTCTCCAACAAGGTATTATCAAACTTTTGTTTTTTGTCTGTTTCATATGTAGCATCTTTTTATTTAAGAGCCATTTGTATTTTCTGTTAACTGTCTTTTCATAGCCTTTGCTCCTTTTTTGCTGTGTCATTGGCCTTATCAATTTATAGGAGCTCATACCTACTCCTTTGTGATATGAGATGTAAATATTCTTCCCAATTTTTTCATTTATTTTTACTTTGCTTATGATTTTTTTGCCTTATAGAAATTTTTGTTTTTCTGATTTTGAATCATATTTAGCCTTACTCACTCTGAGGTTATGGAAGAATTCTGCCTTATTTCCTTTTAGCACTTTCATAGTTTTTTTTCCACATTTAAATTTTTGATATAGTTGGAATTTATCATGGTATGTGGAATGAAATATGGCTCCAGCTATTTATTTTTTTCCAGATGGCTATCAATTGTCCCAATAGCACTTATTAAGGAGTTCATCTTTTTTCCACTGTAATAAATTTTCATTTGTATGTGCTTCAATTTCTGGACTTTGTATTCTTTCCATTGGACATTATCTCTATTCGTGACTTGGTCTATATTGTTTTAATTGTTGGGGCCTTAGTATATATTTTGATATCTCTTCAAAACAGTCCCTCTCTTGGCTCTTACTTTGAGAGTTTTTTAACAGTTCTTGTTTATTTTTCATTAAGAGCTTTAAAATTTTATCTAGTTACACTCTAAAAGATCTGCTGATATTTCTGATGCGATCAAGTTAAATTTATAATTTTATATTTCTAAAATTATAAACATTATAAAGGTTGTATATCCTGCATTCAAATCTTTTTTATCTAGAAAAATTTTTAAGGTAAAACAGAATGATAAAATCAGCTTTGTGGGTATAAGTATAGTTGATTAGTTTCTATTTTACTGTGCCAGAGGTTGGAAATGCTAGTAACTTTGACTGTGACTATGCCAGAGGTTGGAAATGCTAGTAACTTTGAATGTTATTTTGTCTCCTCGAGAACACACATACCATACATGAGAACATAAACAGCCATTAAAGGAGTAGGTGAGGTTTTTATAGGTAATTTTATAGGAAATTAGTTTCTTTATGGCTGTAGTTCATGGGGGCAAGGGCAGTAAACATTACTTGCCTTTTACGTTTTTTATTTTCTAAACTTTCTATTTTGAAATAATTTTAGATTTACATAAAAGTTGCAGAAATAGTCCAGAGTTCCCCAGAATCCTCACTTCTTAATACTTTTGAACCATCTGAGAATAGATTGCAGACATGAATGTCCCATTATTCCATTGAATGCTTCCTTAAAACTTCAGTGAGTATTTCTCAACTACCAGGACACTCTCCTACACAATTACATTCAACCATCAAAATCAAGGGATTAACATTGACCCAATGTCACCATCCAATCCATATACCCTATTCGGATTTTGACACTTGTCTCTGTAATACCCTGTGTCAACCCAGGATTCAATCTAGGATCAGATCACATGTTGTATTCCGTGGTTTTTTTTTTCTTTTTAGCCTCTATCAGTCTTTTAATAATTCTTCACTCTCCTTGTGTTATATGACGTTGACATTGTTAAAGAGTGCAGGGCAGTTACTTTATAAAATATCTCTTAATTTGGGTTTGTCTGATGTTTCTTCTTCATTTAGAAATTTTGGCAGGAATACCAGAGAAGTGATATTGTGCTGCTTTTTATGCATCATATCAACAGGTACATGATACACATTTATTGATGTGTCCCATTGCTGGTGACGTTGACTTTTATCACTTGATTAAGATGTAAGGTTTCTTCAGTGTAAAGTTAGTAAGTATTTTGCATTTACTAATAAGTAATTACTAAGTACTTTGTAAGGAGATACTCTAGGCCTATGTAAATATTCCATTCCTTATCACATTTTCACTGACCAGTTTTAGGATTTATTGATAATTTTTGTCTGAATCAATTATGACAGTTTCTAAATGGTGATTTTTTAATTCTATCGTTGCATCTAGACTTATTAGTTGTCATTCCATTGAAGGGTAGAACTTCCCCTACATATACATTTATTTATTTATATCACTATGAACTCACAGACTTAATTTGCTCAGAGTTATAATTTGTTACTAGTATTATTTACGTTGATGCTTGAACTGTCCCAGATTTGGCCAGTGGAAACTCCTACAGACTAGCTCCTATGTCATTTTGGAATTGTCCCATCATTCTCTGAGCACTTCCTTACAATTGGCATAACACTGTGGTCCAGGCTCGTCTAATACTTTGCCTGCCCCAGCCCTGGAGTCAGCTGTTTCTTCAAGAAGCCCTGGTTCCTTTTAATGTAGTATTAAAATGGTATTTAGAAACTAATACATAGATGCTAGGTATGCTGATTTCTATCTGGGTGTCATTGTTTCCAGGTTCTCTTGACAGACTGAGGTAAGAAGTGTATGTATGTATATACTGTATCTGTGTATCTGTATTGAAACCACGAGTTCAAACCAGTATCTCTAATTCTAATTCAGCACCACAAGATTTATTCTGGCCTTCTCCCTTTCTATATGTTTAACTCACTTCTCCATCTGTGAGAGGCCTGGTTCCTGTTATGTCCTCTATCTACTTATTTGCTCACCTCCCCCCATTCCCCTACCCACGTATATAACCAAACTCTGGCCACAGTTGGCCCAGTACATGCCCCTTCCCACCCTTCCTGAGTACTTTGGCCAAAGTCTCAGCCCTGATGAAGAAGAGGAGATTATTTTCCTTTAATTAAAGTGAGTTCAGAAAGATACTTGTGATGGTAGTTGACTCCTGAGAGAGAGACCTAGTGGAAGGGATGCAGGAGAGGGAGACTTACTTTTTAGTATATATCCTTTTGTGCCTTTTGAATTTTTTTATACTGTGTGCTTTTATTACCTATACAGAACATAAATGTTTGAAATACAGTAATTTCAGGATCTTTGTTTTCACAGTACCTGTTTACTTATCTGCTCTCTTCTACATTGTTTAGAGGAGAATTTGGAGTTGTCATTTTTTTCCTTAAGTATATCTGGCTCCTTTCTGTCCTTTAGGAAACAATACTTGTTTCTATGGGAAGTGTTACTACTGCCGAGAAACAGAGCCAGCTTGTGCTGATGGAGACACAATGGAGGGGTCTGTCACGCTTTGGCTTCCAGATGTGTGGCCTCTGCAGAAACACCGACACCCGTGGGGCAGGACTTACCGAGAAGGCAAATTGGCCAGGTAAATGCTCCTGTGAGCCACTAGTTAATTCTCCCCTGTGCCTGGCCAGGTGCCAACCTTGTATAGGAGCCAGTAGTTCTGTCCAAGAATAAAAAGAACCATGGGGTCAGGGCAAACCTGCTAGGTAGGAACTCTATCTTCTCTTTGTTTTAACAGTGCCAGGTACAGTGTTGGCACTCAATAACCCTGGCGATGCTGCTTACCTCCAGGTGGGAGTATGATGAGAGCTACTGTGATGCTGTGAAGAAAACATCCCCTTATGACTCCGGCCCACGCCTCTTGGACATTATTGACACAGCTGTCTTTGACTACCTGATCGGCAATGCTGACCGCCATCACTATGAGAGCTTTCAAGATGATGAAGGCGCTAGTATGCTCATTCTTCTTGATAATGCCAAAAGGTAGGACCAGCAGGACTGTCCTTGTCAGTGAGCACACTAGCTCACTGTGTATAAAAGGTTTCTGTTTATAAAAGAAGGAAATTTTCTTGGGTAATCTGGAAAACATCCAACACAGAATTGATAGAAGGTGTTCTTTTTTCCATTTGGGGCCTTTGCTGTTGGCACCCATCCTTCCTTCCACCCTTAGGGATCTCAGGACTTTAAAAAATGGAAAAGTGGTTCTTTCAAGGAGTTGAAGACTCTGTAAGCCTCTTCAGAGATAACTGTAAACCAAGGCCTTTAGTTTGTTACTACCTAAATTATTCATTCTTGGCTATGATGTTTAGAATTTTGAGAAATACACATTTAGTAAATCATGGAGGGCCAGGGCTCATTCCTGTAATCCTAACACACTGGGATCCCAGATGGGAGGATTGCTTGAGCTCAAGAGTTCAAGACCAGCCTGATCAAGAGTGAGACCCCATCTCTACTAAAAAATAGAAAAATTAGCTGGGCGTTGTGGGACACACCTGTAGTACCAGCTACTCAGGAGGCTGGGGCAGGAGGATCGCTTGAACACAGGAGTTTGAGGTTGCTGTGAGCTATGATTACGCCACTGCACTCTACCCAGGGTGACAGAGTGAGACCCTGTCTCAAAAAAAAAAAAAAAAGGTGGTGGCCTCATTAACAAATGCTGTACAAGCACTCTTTGCCAAGGAGCCATGTCTTAGCTTATTTCCAGCAACCAGTGTTAGCAGTAGTGACCTAGTGCCTGGGCAATTCTGGGCTCCAAGGAAGCATTCTGTTTAGTGAACACTTATCAAATGTAACTAAACATGTGGCACTAAACTGGCCACCATAGGGAATGCAGAGTGCAAAATGATAATAGAGTGTGTTCTCCAAATAGCTTAGGTGTTATCATAGCTCACTGCAACCTCAAACTCCTGGGCTCTAGCGATCCTCTTGCCTCAGCCTCCCCCATAGCTGGGACTACAGGCATGTACCATGACACCCAGCTAATTTTTCTATTTTTAGTAGAGGTAGGGTCTAGCTGTTTGCTCAGGCTGGTCTCCAACTCCTGGCCTCAAGTGATCTTCCCACCTTGGCCTCCCAGAGTTCTGGGATTACAGGTGTAAGCCACTGCACCTGGCCAAGGCTGCCATCTTATACTGAGCACTAGGCCCCTCATGCCCCGTGAAAGATGGTGACAGCCACAGAAAGTGAAAGGTCAGCAAATGCTGCCTCTCCTTCCAACCCATCACTGCAAAGCAGGTAGTGGCCATTCTGCTATTAATATTATATGTTCCTGAAAATCTTTATCCATTCTTGTAAAAATAATCATTTTTTAAAAAATGAGCAAGTGTACCATGATACACATGATATGAGATGCATATCAAAGTAGCTGTTGTAGTCTGCTGAGCTGCTATGACACAATACCTTAGACTGGATAATTTATAAACAACAGAAATTTATTGCTTATAGTTCTAGAGGCTAGAAAGTCCAAGATCCAGGTGCCAGCAGATTTAGTGTCTGGTTAGGGCCCATTCCTCATAGACAGTGCCTTCTATGTGTCCTCACATGGCAGAAGAGGCAAACAGGCTTCCTCTGGCTTTTTTTATAAGGGCACTAATCCCATTCATGAGGGCTCTGCTCTCATGATTTATCTCCCAAAGGCCCCATCTCTTAATACTATTGCATTGGAGATTAGGTGTCAACATATGAATTTAGGAGGGACACATTTAGACCATAGCATTTGCCTTTACTTTATATTACTGGAGTACCTATACCATACTAACAGCTACCAGACTGTCCAGCTATTCAGGTGAGCTTCTGGGCAAAGAGTAAAAGATTGAGGGTTTTTCTAGAATCAGTTCTCCTTTTCTGACTCTGAATTACTGGTAAAATCATTTGTGCATCTGCTTTGAATCAATGTTTCTTCAGCCTCTGTGAGCAGTTTTTCCAATTTGAATTTGTCCACATACTTATTTGTAAGGGAATAGGATATTGGTAATTTTGGAGTAGAACAAGTATAAATTTTTTTTTGACAAGTAATGGCCATCTGCTTGTTTGTGGGAACCTAATATGAATAGCCTTAATTTCTCTCCCCATGCCTTAAAATCTTTTCAGGCTAAGGGGTCTTCAAGTGCTCCTTTTGGTTGGTCAACTCCATACCGTGTTTGCTGTAGTCATGCTCTAGCACCTTGCAGTATCTTGGCAGGAAAAGGGGTTATGATAAATGAGTATTTGTTGTTAAATACTTCAGTACAGGCTGTTAGGGATCCTATGTCTAACTGGTCATGCCCTGCTTGTTTTCAATTTAAGTGATTTGAGCTGCTGGAGCACGAAATTATCTAGGATCACATTTGGGCTTCTTATGGAACTTGTTGATACTTTAATACTAAGAAGGGAACTGGTGCTTCCACCTAATTCACTAAGTTTTAATTTAATTTTCAGCTTTGGGAACCCTTCGCTGGAAGAAAGAAGCATTCTTGCCCCTCTCTATCAGTGTTGCATGTAAGTCATGCACAGCAAGTGCACGTGCCTGTGTTGCCTTCTTCCTTTCCAGGCTCAGGTAACAGCGCATCAGCTTTCTTGGCCTTAAAGCTTTCCGTACCTGAAGAGTGCGTATCATACTTTTCCAACCCAGAACCCCTGGAGACCCTGAGGTGGTGGGGGACCGGGGGAAGGCGGAGGCAGGTAATCCAAAGCTCAGAATTCATTTCACATTTTTTTTTTTTTTTTTTTGAGACAGAGTCTCACTCTGTTGCCCAGGCTAGAGTGAGTGCCGTGGCATCAGCCTAGCTCACAGCAACCTCAAACTCCTGAGCTCAAGCGATCCTCCTGTCTCAGCCTCCCGAGTAGCTGGGACTACAGGCATGCACCACCATGCCCGGCTAATATTTTTTATATATATTTTTAGCTGTCCATATCATTTCTTTCTATTTTTAGTAGAGATGGGGTCTCGCTCTTGCTCAGGCTGGTGTCGAACTCCTGAGCTCAAACGATCCGCCCACCTCGGCCTCCCAGAGTGCTAGGATTACAGGCGTGAGCCACTGCGCCCGGCCTCATTTCACATTTTGTGTGAATAGAAATTGTAGTCTATTCAGTAATACATATCTATGCTTGGTTTAATATCAGAATATAATCATCCCCTACACACACCCCAGCCCCTTGCCAAAAAAAAAAAATCCTCTAGTAAAATCTGTATCCCTAGTTGCTGCACCTGGCTTAGATTGTGGTTTCAAGTTCTCTCACTCACCTACCACACACCACCTGGGGTTTGCAAAACTCACTTTGAAATTCTCTGGATCAAAAGTAACTTTTTCCATAAGTATTTAATAATTGATTTTTTAAAAAACTCTACATTAGAGAACAAAGAAATTGAAAAAGCAGTCAAGAAAATGAGACAAAGACTGGGCTCCAAAAAGCTCCTTTTCAGATCATGATTCCTGGTATAATTTTAAAGCACGCACATCAAGGATCAGCTGGGACCCACCTTGCATGGCTACACAGAAGAGCAAGTCCAGGAGCATTACTTATTACTAGTCAACTCCCAGAAAGAGTCTTATCACATAAGACTGCTATCTGTTTTTCTTTTCTTTTCTTTCTTTTTTTAATAGCAACAAAATTCTGCAGAAAGTAACAGTTTACCCAGGCAACCCTTAATTGTCTTCATTAATGTTGGAAAGCAGTGATACATATAATCAAAATATGTGCATTTGTCTTTGAAGGAGATATTTTTGTGGTAATAATTTTATCAGTCTGGTCTAGTAAGGATATAGGAAAGATATTGTGTGTTAAACAGGGGTATTTAATATAAAGAGTTATTAAATTCTGATATAAGAGTGACTATTAAAAAAACTAGGGCTGAGGGAGAGTACCCAAGAAGGACAAACTTGGAAAAGGGATCCTCTCCCCAAGGCTGAAGTTTGGACCTCAGTAGAGAAGGCGCAGTTCCCCCACCGGACAGCAGAGAAGGGTGCTGGTTTGCAGGTGCTGAGCAAGCCAGAGCAACCCTCCAGACTGCAGGTGGGGCACCGGCAGTGCGCAGCTAGCGTCATGGTGCAGAGGGGCAGATGGAACCCGGTAGGAACCCTGGGTGCTGCAGGTGAGGTACAATTGTGGGCAGAGGGAATTGGGGTGCCAGCATGGGCAGATGTCCTTCGAGGCTCTGGTTTCCATGTTGAGGGCCTCAGGAACGTTACCACCAGGCCAGACTAAGGCTTCAGGGTCACCAAGGGCCCGCACCTGCTGGGAAGGTGGCTGGGGCAGAGCTCCATCGGATGACCTCCACACATACTGATCCACAGAAGCATCCAGAAACCCCCTTCCTCCTGCAATGTCCCTCCAGCTGTCCCTCCAGCACCCTCTACCAAGAAAGCTTAAGAGGAGAGATGCTTAAAAGAATTTTGTCCGTTATAGCAGAGCATATATTGAAGAGTGAATTTGGAGCTGAGAGGCAGTAAGTGATAACTTAGTCACACAGGGGAAGCTCTAATGCTCTGGGCATTTGTAGTATATTTCAGAATCTTAAAAAACTACTGCATCTGTGCTTGTTCATCCCTTCCGTGCTTTATGCAAAGATTGTTCCTTACCTTTTAAATAGTTGCAGACATTTCTTACTGTCAGACATTTCTGCATACCTAGTAATTTCCACTTTACCCACAGAGAGTAAGAACTTTTCTTCTGAGATAAACCAAAGATCCTCTTTAGTTGGTGTCTTTGTCCATTTTGCACTGCTGTAACTGAATACCACAGACTGGGTAATTTATAATCTGAAATTAATTGACTCACAGTTCTGGAGCCTGGGAAGTCCAATATCAAGGTGCCGACACCTGGCAAGGGCCTTCTTGCAGAGCCCTCATGGCCTAATGGCCTCTTAAAGGTCCCACTTCTTAATACTGTTAGAATGGCAATTAAATTTCAACATGAGTTTTAAAGGGGACAAACATTCAAACCATAGCAGTTGGTGAAATAATTAAGGAAAATAGTATCTTAAAATAATTTTTTCCTATTTTTAATATTAGTGGTAGGTATTTTTTAAAATTCAGAAACACATAAAAAAGGAAGTTAAAATTACCCATTGACATCTAAGGATACCTCCTGTTAACATTGTAGCATACTTCATTCTAGTCGTGTATGTATGTTTTGTTTTCCCACAGATTTGGAGTAAACAGGTATTTTTCCTCCAACCTTCTCCCTCAGCATTATAGCATGGGCATTTTCCCATGCCACTGTTTTCAAAACTGTTCTGAATGGCTGCATGGTATATCCCTTGCATGGCTAAGCCATAATTAATTATTTCCCAATTGTTGGACATTCAGATTGCCTCACATATTTCCTGTATAAATAGCACTGCACTGAACATGTGTAAATCTTTGTACATATCTCTGACTAATTACCCAGGAAAAAATATCAAAACGTGGCAATGTGGCACACTCATATTGTAGAGGTAATTCTAAAACAAATGGTTTTTTTAGTTAAAATATTTTACTTTTGTCTGCCAAGTAGGCTTTAAACTCCATTTGATAGTGAGAGGTTTTATGTAACTTGTCCTAAAACTTCTTCTTCCAGCATTCGGGTTTCCACCTGGAACAGACTGAACTACCTAAAGAATGGTGTGCTAAGGTCCGCCTTAAAATCTGCCATGGCCCATGACCCCATCTCCCCCGTGCTCTCTGAGCCTCACCTGGATGCCGTGGACCAGCGGCTCCTGAGTGTCCTGGCCACCGTGAAGCAGTGCACTGACCAGTTTGGGATGGACACGGTGCTGGTGGAAGATAGGATGCCTCTCTCCCACTTGTAATTCTCAACACAAAACAAGTGAAACATCTTTTTACAAAGATAGAGAAACAGCACAATCAATCCAAATGGTATGAGATGGATTGTAAATGGCCAGCAGCAAGTTCTGGTGATGGGGAACAGGGTGGCCTTGGATGTCTTTGGTGTTTTCTGTAGCAGAAGCTAAAGCAAAGACTGCAAGTTTCAGAGCACCGACATGTTCCCGCTGAGTCACCTGACCTCCTCAGCAGTGGGTATCGTAGTCACTTGGTCCTAATTCCCATGCCAAAGGACAAACAGAGGTGTGACATTTGGATAGGTGAATGCTGGGATTGGTTCTAGAGTGTGTGTTTTGACCTGAACCTTGCAGTCCTTTCTTCAGACCTATGGATTTTGTGGAAACACTTTGCAATCTCTTGTATCTTTTTTTTTTTTTTTTTTAACCAGGACTGGTCAAATCAGAAAGTCAATAAAACTTTGTGTTCCATCAAGCCAAAATAGCATACTCTGCTGAAGGGGATATGGTTGAATCAGGGAGATGGTTGAATTAGTGAAAAACAGGTTCCCCTGTATTTAGGTTCTTAAGGTATGCAAAAAGCAAACATGACTTTGTACCTAAGTAAAATCTGCATTCTCACAGTTGTGTCCAAATTAACCAAAAAGTTGTCTCTGTTTCTAGAGAAAATACATTTATAACCCAAACATGAGTTTCTTATGGAGACTAATATTTTTTCTTTTTGCTTAAAGCAGGCAAATCCTTTCTAAATTAACAAAGCAAACTGAAATAATATCTTGAATAACAGTCAGGTCACCTGTGATCTCTGCCATCCTCATTTCTGCCTTGAAATGAATTTCCACCTCTGCCTTTAAGGTATTTGGTCATTGCAAATTGCTATTCTCAAGATGACACTGGCCACCCTGTTTGTGCCTTTCTTGTGAGGAAAGGCAGCTCAGTCCTAGATGAGAATGTACACCCTGCTGGTGGCTGGACGTATCTTTTGATTTGGGCCACACAGAAGACTGGAAACAAAGATTTTAAGCCTTCTGAGCCTTGAAATTAAGGACGTTACCAGGAAGAGCCTTAAGATTTTGGTGAGCACTTACCCACAAGCTTCTGAGAGCAGCTGGCAGGAGACAGGAGGAAGGGTATCAGCTCTGCATTCCTTAGTAAATCTTATTTGAGCTAAATTATGGCTTCATGTTCTTTCAAACACATGGTGTCTTTAGTGTGCCACACTGAAATGAATAAAAATTGTTCTCAAACTGGGAACTTCATTCATAATGTTGAAGGCAGAAGATTCTGCTAAGGAAAAAAACAGGAAGGAAAGCTGCTTTGAATATTGTCTCATCCTTTCTTCAAAGTGATTGTAGAAAATGTGTCATTTTATTCTCTTCCCTATTATTTTCAAACTCATGATCGTAAGAGATATTTTGATTCACAGCAGTTAGAGTTAGAATTAAGCTAACAGAGTGGCATGGTGTGGCACTGAGAATGTAAGGAAAAGTATGCCTAGGCAAGTCTTGGAGAAAACCAACCATATGCTTACAGCCTGAAAATTCAGAAACACTAAATTCTGTTTGAAAAAAGAGGTGGATATCTTTTTTAAAAAGTATTATAACACTGTTCTCTTTATAGTTCATTAGAATCTAAGGCTGTTACAATCAAGTTATTAGAGGGGTTTTGGTAGCTCTAAGTTAGGTGTCCCAACCAAACATCCAAAGGTAGATGTGGTTACATTTTTATATTATAAAACTAGGAAAATCAGAACTGATTGCCGTTTCCTGCCTTCCTCCCACTTCTAAAAATGTTCATTCCAAAGTTTGAATGTAGAAATTTCTAAAACTGTTCTTTAATATGAGGCTGTATTTTGGGTTTGGGAAGGGAAGGGGTACAAATAATTTTCTGTGCAAAACAAATTAATAGGATCTGATTTGCTCAGAGTATTGTCCAATAATGTATTACTAAGACATTTCTCCCTGTTTACACTCAGGATTAATATATCAAGTGAAATTTAAGAAGGAAAGGGAAGAATTCAGGTCCACCTATTGCATACTATTTTGGGAAAGATGAATCCTTCACATGGCAATTTCATTGTCACCTGAAGTCAGCATTGTCTCCCAAAGAAATTCATCTTTTCCTTTCTTAAAAAAATGCCTCGGCTAGCCCTTCCCATCCACCATATTCCTTCAGCCTTCCTTCTCGGTCACCTGCATGTTCTTGTGCGGTAGCTGAGCACGTGTCGATGGGAAGGCGGCACGCAGCAGTGAGCTGTCTTATGAGTCATCCTGTGAGCTGAGCTTCAGGAAACATGAGTAAAGGTATATGTATGTATGTAGCCATATGCGTATTCTAGCAAGAAAAATATATTTATTTTGACACAGGGGAACGCTGACTTACATTGCTGAGGGACTTGAAGCTAGTAAAAGGTTCTCAGTCTCTAGGAGTGGACCTAAGCGACATAAAGATGATTCGTTCTGCAGACACCTACTGAGCCACTCTGTCTGCCAGCACTGGCTGGGCACACCCGTGAGCCAGGTACACCTGACTTCATGAAACTCATTTTACAGGGGAAGGCCAGTTTTTCTCACTTCAATTCTGGGTGGTGAAAAAATAGGGGATGGGTACTATATTGCCACAGGTTTTTAGGAACTGAGGTGTTCCTCACAAATATGAAATGTTGGGGGAAACTGGGAATAACTTACTGGGAAACTAATTTATTTGTTGAAACAGGAGATGTAGGAACCCTCTGTTTTGATCTGCCAAGGATTTTGTCTCAGAACTGTTGCACAAATAAAGGCTGTGCTTGGTAAGACACCAAACAAGACAGATGTGCATCTAAATTTCTAATGTGTTCTATGGGTTTCAATTCTGAAAAATTAATAAAGATTTTAATAAATGTTGCTGTATCATCTTTTCCTTTTAATCTTTTTTTCCCCCTTTCAGGATATTTCCAGCGTTCCCTGTACCAATTTCCCACCTGTTTTGTTAAGGGACAGATTACATCTTTTGCACCCACTTAAATTTCAGCAGGGATTATTTCACAGTATCTGATGGACGTGACCTTTGACTTCCCTCATACCAGGTTGTAATTGTACCAAAATTTTCCATAGGATCATTCTTAGGTGCTTTTTCTGTATTTAATGGTTAACTCCATTCTTGCAGCTTTCTCAGAGATAAAGAATTATGAATCCTGAAGAACTTGTCAGCACAGTACCATAAAGGCAGGAGGAGAAAGCCAGTTGCCCTGATTATAATTCTTAGGACACCCAGGTTTTTAACTTTTGCAATGGAAATCCAGCATCATAAACCTCAACCAGACAACTGAGCAGAGTTCTTGAGATTTTTGTTTTATTTACAGCATATTTGTGCTTGCACACATGGGGGAGGCTGGAGGCTGGCTGGTGCAGCTCACCAACTCGCACGTACAGACGCTGCTCCAGGCCACATCGCAGGGCTCCTCTGCTTCTCAGCACACTGGTATTTGAGCTCGAAAAAGGCAGCTTGGAGTGGCGAGGGTGGGAAGGGGAGGGGAGTCAGTTACTGGGTAGTTTCGCCCAGTGTGTTTGCCTATAAAACTGATTTTTAGCAGCCTTCATTTTGTAAAATAGACAAGAATGGTCATCATCACTAGTTTTCCACAGGTGGAGTTTTGTAAGGTAAGTCCAGCATAAATCCCAGGGAAGAATGGTGTCAAATCACAATTTGTGAGATGTTTGCTTTTTCTGCAGATGTTTGGGCATTGTGCTGCAGGCTGTGGATGCCACTGAGATGACAGTGACTGTCTCTTCCCTTAAAGAGCCTATAGTAGTCCTGGGAGACAGAACCGCTTGTGAGGCCCAAATGCCTCAGGAATGAGGTACATTAATTACATCACTAAGTGGGACTCAGGAGCAGGGAAGGATCACTGGGAGGGAGGGTAGACAGGACCTACTCTGAAGAAGACCTTGACCCAGGCTCGACAAGTGGTATGTAGAGAACCCTGACTCTGGAAAGGGAGAGCTGTATGCTTAGAAGCTGCAGCGCCTCCTGGGCCTGCCCTCTTTTTCAGTACCTGGTCACCAGAACTGTCCCTTCAGGGCTTTCTGATGGCCTTCATCAGGAAACCTTGGTGTCCCCTGTCTCTTGAGAGGACATTCTCAGTCCACTGTGATGCTTCACATGCTCTATGGCATAGGTGTTAAAGGGAACCACTGGCACATAGCTGAGCTGTGAAACATTTATTTTGTTTGCACAGTTTTTGTTTTTACATGCCTGGTTTATTTATTTACTCAAACATTGCTTGCCTTCAGCAGGGTTGGGAAGATGTCTACTGTAAAGCTAGGGCCCATTCAGATGACCTCTATAAAGGTGTTATGTGCCTATTGTCCCTCACAGAGGCCTTCTTAAAGTGCAGGCTTTGATTCAGTAGGTCTGGGGCCTGATACTCTGTATTTCTAACAAGCTCCTGGGCGTCGCCAGTCCCAGAGTCCTTGGACCACACTTGAGTAACACCGTAATGAAACTGTTTCCTAAGGAATCATAGCTGCCTGTAGTTTCCCAACAGCCTCTAGATGTCCCCGCTATCCATGAGCTCTTGCTCCTAGAACTTTGCAGCTAGCAGCCTCCAAGCCCTGAGACTGAAACGCCAGCAATTTATTGAAATATTCAAAAGACTCGTCTAGAAGCTGGTGTTCGGATTCAATGCTTCTATGTGGGACTGACTGGTGAAAAAAATGTTTACTTATTTTTTTTTTTTAGGAAAAGTTCTGAAATCAAGCTGGTTGTCTAAGAACTTCCCAGCTACCTACTTGATTTACCATGAAATGCTGAATCCAAATTAGAACATCTCGGAAATTAGCAGTTAGTCCTACATGAAGGGAACAAGTAAAGCGATAATTCTTTCCACCAAGTCTTAAAACTTGGATTGTTTTAATAAACTATTGTTACTATTGGTAATTTTATCACCATAAATTCACCTATAAACTTCACCAGTATTAACTAAAGCCATCCAAACCTCCTGTGTAGACCACTCAGAGCCTCCTCCAGGGCTGGGCATATACAAAAATAAAAGCGAACCGGGGTGGGAAGGGCAAGTGCAGTGGCTCACCCGTGTAATCCTAGCACTCTGGGAGGCTGGGGAGGATGGACTGCTTGAGCCAAGGAGTTCAAGCTCAGTGAGAGCAAGACCCTGTCTCTACAAAAATAGAAAAATTAGCCGGGCTTGGTGGCACACGCCTATAATCTCAGCTACAAAGAGGCTGGGGCAGGAGGATCTCATGAGCCCAGGAGTTTGAGGTTGCAATGAACTAAGATGATGTCACTGCACTCTAGCCAGGGCAACAGAGCAAGGCTCTGTCTCAGAAAAATAATAAAAAAAAGTGAATGTGTATTGTTGCACTTATTGAATTATCTCATTTAATCTTCACAGCATCCCCATGAGGTGGACTATTTTATTATTGCTACTGTCAACAGAAAAAAAAAAAAAAAAACTGTAAAATAATTTTAAAGAGATTTACTCTGAGCCAAATTTGAGGACCATGACCCGGAGCTAAGAAGCCTTGAGCAAGTGGACTCACTGTGGCTGGGTTAAAGTTTGGTTTTATACATTTCAGGGAGACAGGGGTTACAGGTAAAGTCATGAATCAGTATGTGGGAGGCATACATTGGTTTGGCCCCAAAAGGTGGGCCAGCTCAAGGGCGGGGGGGAGGGGACTTACAGGTTATAGGTGGGTTTAAAGATTCTTTGACTTGTAATTGGTTAAAGACATGAAGTTTTGTCTAAAGGCTTGGAATGTTTTAACATAAGGAGCTGTTTATCAGAGACAAGCCACTGGACATATATTTGTGGTGTAAATTGAGGACCCGTAATACCCTTAGGCCTGTTAATGGCTTACAATCGATGTCCCCCAAAAGGGAGGGGGGCATCATAAGGCATGTCTGACCTCCCTCCTTCTGGCAGGCAATTTAGTTTTAAGATATTCCTTTGGCCACGAGGGGGGTCCATTCAGCCAGCTGTTGGTAGGGGTGAGCCTTAAAATTTTATTTTAGTTCACAATTCCCCACTTTTGGCCAAGATATGTCAGAGGGAGCATCTATGGCCAAGCTCTTATTTTGTCCCATCCATTGCCAGGGTGGTGTGGCTACCTGCCCTGGGTCCATCCAGTCCCTTGTGGCCAAGAGGACTGAAGAGCCCAGAGGGGGCTTGCAGTTAATTAAATACTTTAGGCCAAACAGGACTGGAGGCAGACAGGCACTCATCAACACTTTAAAACCTTCTAGGTGACATAAGAGTAAAATCCAAAATGTCAAAGGCAAGGCTACAAAACTAATTTCCCTGTAAGTGTTGAGCTACTATATTTTTGGGTTTAGTGGTAGACTTCTAGCAAATATAAATGTCATTAATATTTAAGCTAAAGGAATTTAGAGACTTACTGTGTCAAAATATTTTAGTGTCTTCAGTAATTTACACTAAGGTGGCTGATAAGTTACTCATTATATTTCCTTTTGTATAAATCCATAACTGAGAAAAATTATACTTAGGAAGTTCTAAGTCTATAGGAAGCAGGAAAAAAATTTCATGATTGGGATGGATATCTGCAGCATGTGTCCTGAAAAGACAAAGCCATCTCAGTTAGTATTCCTTTACGCTGCTGTGTGCCCCTCGTTGATCTGGAGGGTCTAAACTAATTCCATCCTTTACAATCTCACACACCCCCTCTTCCACGATAGTCCTGGGGCCTAGAGGGAGGATATTTGGACAGAGCTTTGGCAGATTCCATGGTTCTAGGTCCCAGAGATCAGGGAAACTTGTTATTTACTTAAAATTTGTCAGGACTCTGAAAAACACAACAAAAGAATTAGTAATGTTTTAAATAAAGAGTCTTTTTGTGAAAATTTAGTTCGGTCGCATGAGGTTGAGTTAGCTATACTGATGGTCATGTCAGTTTTCTGATTAAAATTCAAGTCCTAGAAGTTTATTTTGTTTTAGTCCAATGGTATATAATCTCCAAAGTTATCAGAAACCAGTATTCAAGTGGATTTGTCAGTCCTTTCTGTGACTTTACTTGAAGAAGCCAACTTTGGACTTAGCCAGAAAGGACCACTTTCTGAGATGAATCAAAGTAAAATAATTTTCTTTTTTTTTTTTTTTTGAGACAGAGTCTCACTCTGTTGCCCAGGCTAGAGTGAGTGCCATGGCGTCAGCCTAGCTCACAGCAACCTCAAACTCCTGAGCTTAAGTGATCCTCCTGTCTCAGCCTCCCGAGTAGCTGGGACTACAGGCATGCACCACCATGCCCGGCTAATTTTTTCTATATATATTTTTAGCTGTCCATATAATTTCTTTCTATTCTTAGTAGAGATGGGGTCTCGCTCTTGCTCAGGCTGGTCTCGAACTCCTGAGCTCAAACGATCCGCCCACCTCGGCCTCCCAGAGTGCTAGGATTACAGGCGTGAGCCACCACGCCCGGCCCAAAGTAAAATAATTTTCTAAAGATGATAAAACTTGGACTAGCCATGGTCAGAGATAATTGACAAACCAAATTGGTTATTTTGTGACATACAGTAATTTATATAATAACCATAATTATTACTGATAACACCAAGACATGTCAATATTTTACAATACTAGAACTATATTAATAACATACTTATACAAGTATAGCCCAAAGAAAGTTAAATGCCATTTCATATTTGACAATGTTCCCTGGATGGTTTTGACATACTGAATAAATCTAATGTCTGCCTTAGACTTTCAGTGGCCCTAACGTATAAAAAGCTAGTTTAAGGTCAAAGTCTGGATTTAGAATTTAAGTTTTGGAAAGTTTGTCACATATCAAAGGCTTAAAACATTTGTTCAAATACAATCACAAACCACTATAGAATAAGGGTCATTTATTTAACCAAGAGAGATAGTCATCAAAAGATTCTAAAGGTGATAAAGTTACATGGGTGTAAACCTTAACCCTTTCAAAGTTTAGTTTTTCTACTTAGTCAAAACCTAATAAAGAGAGTACAGAGATTATCTGATAAAGTATAAAATCTTTGCTTCTTTTAGGTCAGTTACCAAAATTAAAAACCTTCAGTAGTGATATTTTTTAAATTAAAAAGGAAATGTGTTATAGAATCAAAATGAGTACATCATGTCATTTCATTAAGAGTAAATTATCTACAGAAATCTGTTTTAGCCAATATATAGATATGTGTGTGTGCATATATATATATATATATATTTTTAATTATAGCCAACTGGACCACATACAAAATTCCTTAATAAATTCCTTTTCAGACTTTATCCCAACTTACACGTACCATACACTATCTACAAACATGCCTTAAAACTTCTGTTTTGTCCTAACATTCCCTTTTCCTAAATAACCAGTCATTTTAGGATAAAAAATTCCATGCAAGATTCTTTCTTTACATTTTTCTTTCTGTTTAACCTTTCTTACCAAAAATATATTTCTATATTCCTTGCCTTTTTACATCTTTTTCTTACTCACAAGTGGAATTTTGATTTTATTTTTTTTCTAAATTTATTTTGATTTAATCTTTAACCCTTGAATTAGACGAAGATATGTATATTTTAATAAGAACACATTCTGTTCCTTTTATAATTTTTCTTTTTAAAGACATTATCTTATTCTTTGGTACACCTTATATATAGAATTACACGCATTGACTAGAATTCTTATTTTTTATATTATTTTTTTTTATTTGAGCAACATCAAACTCCTGGGCTCAAGCAATCCTCCTGCCTCAGCCTCCTGAGTAGCTGGGACTACAGGCACGCGCCACCATGCCCGGCTAATTTTTTCTGTATATATTTT
Organism: Eulemur rufifrons; assembly: GCF_041146395.1. Taxonomy (NCBI): domain Eukaryota; kingdom Metazoa; phylum Chordata; class Mammalia; order Primates; family Lemuridae; genus Eulemur; species Eulemur rufifrons. The sequence goes on from NC_090990.1 coordinate 89,943,064, forward strand.
TAGTTGTCCAGATAATTTGTTTCTATTTTTGGTAGAGACGGGGTCTCGCTCTTGCTCAGGCTGGTCTCGAACTCCTGACTTTAAGCAATCTGCCAGCCTCGGCCTCCCAGAGTGCTAGGATTACAGGCATGAGCCACCGCGCCTGGCCTAGAATTCTTATTTTTACTAACTTTAAATTTTATTGAAAGCTTAAAGAGCAGTAAGTCATGAATTGTTCATCATAAGACATAAGATTGCAGGTTACTATAAAATTATAGCCAAACTGATAATTCAAATATTTTTTAAAACATAAAAATCCTATTTTTCTTTTTTTTTTTTCTTTTTGAGACAGAGTCTCTAGCCTGTTGCCCAGGCTAGAGTGCCGTGGCGTCAGCCTAGCTCACAGCAACCTCAAACTCCTGGGCTCAAGCGATCCTCCTGCCTCAGCCTCCCGAGTAGCTAGGACTACAGGCATGTGCTACCATGCCCAGCTAATTTTTTTCTACATATTTTTATTTGTCCAGCTAATTTCTTTCTATTATTTTTAGTAGAGAGGGGGTCTTGCTCTTGCTCAGGCTGGTCTCGAACTCCTGAGCTCAAATGATCCACCTGCCTCGGCCTCCCAGAGTGCTAGGATTACAGGTGTGAGCCACCGTGCCTGACTAAAAATCCTACTCTTTGAGGAGACTCAGTTTCTCAAACAAGTATAAGACCTAATAGACAGACTGAAGTACAAGTTAATAAGGAGGCTGAATCTGCCTCTTTCTTTCCTTCCCTTCCATTTTGCAGTTTATTAAAAGGTGAATAAAAAAATCTTTTGTTATTCCTATTAATATCATATGAAAATCTAGTTCAAAAGAGAAAACCAAATTTCACTGTATTAGTGTATTAATGATAAAGTTAATTTTAATAAAATCTTATAAACAAATCCATCTAATTGTAACCAATTTGAGTGTAAGTTAAGACTTTTATAAACCTTTTATAACCTTTAACTTTTACATCCACTTAATTTTTAATGATCATTTACATATTGAATTTAAGTAGTTTCAAAAACCAATAAATTAGATAAAATTATCTTTTAACAAAACTAATACTGATAACATTATTAAAAAAATTTTGTATATGATTGTTTCCCTTTCAACTAGAAGTTTCATAATGTCAACTCTTAGAAAAACCTAGGAAGTTAAAGTAACTTTGAACTGTTAGTCACCAACTTTATTAGCATTCCTAAATATAAAAATAAGATATCAAGGTATAAGCTTAAACTTATGCTTAAGAACTAATGTTCTAGTGTTTCACCTTATAAATGACTCAGACATTTTGATTATCTTTTAACTTAACATAACAAGTTTAAGATTTTAAATTATATGAAAATTTTCATTTGTATTTATATCTAACTAATTTATCATATTTATCTTAGCAGTTCACTTAGATTCCAGCTATGAGTTTAAGTTACTTTTCTGTAACTTATTTATACCCTGGAACATTTTTATACCCTGTAAATTAGATATGTAACACAGAACAGAGATCAAAATACAGTTTTAGTCACTGGTTTTTTAATTTTAAACTCATAAATCTTACCAAGAAAAAAATAAATATTTCAATAAGACTTGTTATTTTAAACAAATATAACCTCACTTCTAAATTTTACAAACATAGTACACATTTTGGAATACCCTGTTTATAGATATTAGTTAATTAGATCCTTCCAAAACATCACATCCCAAAACAAAATCTATTGACATCATAGGGATCAAAGTGTCTCTGACCCGCAAAAGTTTGGGAGGAAAGGCCTATAAAAACTTGCTGAAAATTTACTGACATGAAAATTAATAGGATTAATAGGAGAAAGAATTAAAACTTATACACGGACACCTTCAGAATGAACACTGAAAGATGCAGGGGAAATTGTCCATTTTTTTTTTTTCATGTTTAAAGCATGGACAGCCATGTAGAAATATGAGTGGACAAAAAGGGTGTGAGCTAATTCTAACAGGCTGAGTGGCAGAATCCTACATGGCTTTTATATTTAGATTCTGCTTGGCCTCTCTGAGTGTGCATTCCTCCTGGGTGCAGGGCAAGGCCCTTTCTGGAATAGGGTTTTACAGTAAAACAAAGTAAAAATGAAGTAGGTCAGATAATTACTTTATGGCCATTTTACATAGAATAATTTTAGGTTTTATGGCTAGCTTTCAGAAAAAGGGGTTCTCGCCTTTACGACATGCTTTAGGTAGAGGGATTCTTGTTTTTATGGCCAGTTTCAGGGAAGATTGGTACAAGAAGTAGGCAGACAAGGCAAGGTCAGAAAATTTTTGCTCCTGAAGCCTTCATTTTAAGTTAGTTTTCTGAATCTCATCAACCGGACTGTAGACTGAGGAAAAAACTTTCGGTGCCAAACCTTAGCACCTCAAACAATGATACACAGTGGTAACATGCTTTTTACATGAGGATCAAGATTAAGCTGTATTAAAAACAATCAAATAGTCTCAAAATAATTTTTTTTCTTGGATGTAAACTTGAGTACATGCAACATTTATAAGGAGATTCTCTTTGGACTTTAACCATTATTCACTTTTTATCTTAAATTACTACACAAAAATTAATAATTTAGAATTTTTTTCCCTAGGCACAAACTTTGTTATAGCAACATAATGTACACATAACTGGCTAGCTTGTAAAGAGTCAGACAGAAATGGATAAGACCAAGGGAAAACTGAAGCTTCTGATTTAAGTTCTTAACTACAACTTCTAGGACAACTTTGAATCCCTAACAGTACTGTTAATATCAGATGACAGTGAGTTAGAAACACTTTCTGTGTACCTCTCTACAGACATTGAATCGGTGGAAGTAAACTATATCTGCAGTTAGGGTTAAAAGACCAAAACCAAAATATTTTCATAAATCTTTGACCCTAAGTTTGGTTATTGTGTTCTACTTGGTGTTTTATTTATTCTAATTTGCTGACACTTAGGCACATTTCCATTTTTACCTTAAAGTTAAACACATAGGTATTTTTTGTTGGTAACTCAGATTTCGTGATTACCATTAGACCAAATATTAAAATTACCTTATCAAAAATCACACACTATTTCGTCTTTGGCTGAGTTTATATTTTTGTGACCTTTATGTCAAATCTTGACACCTCAAGAACATAAAATGTCCAGTAAAACCCAGGTAAAAACAAATGTATGCTGACAATTTGAAAACATTTTTACTATTACTTTACTAATAACATTTTTTTAAAATAATAACCCAGTTTATTTACCAAAGATTACTAAATTCATGTGAACCATTTGGGTTTAATTTATGAGTGCTCTCTTATTAAGCCAGTCCGGAACCATGTGAGCACAAACATGTAATACACGGACATACATAAAAGATACCTAAACATTAACACTCTCTCTCTCACACACACACACAAAGTTCTGACAGATTTTACCCTAGAACTCTAGCCATGAGATGGTAACACAAACTCACCAGTCTGTAAAAGACAGCTGGATCCAAATTTCTTCTGACAAAACTGAACTTGTTCACATGGCAAACTTTAGTTGCCCTAACAGGTAACCTAATTAGGCCGTGGATCAAAGTTTTGGGTAAAGCAGTTTCCATGGCAGTTTGATAAAAAAAAAAAAAAAAAAAAACAAAACTTCACCCTTTTTTTTTCTTCAGTTTAAAATGAGTTTTTAATGTTTGCGTTTTAGCTAGAACTGGCATCAGGATCTCCAGGTAGCCTTTCAATGGTAAATACCATAAACAATGAGTTATTTTAACATCAACAGAAAAAGTTAGCAGGTTTTAGAGTAGCCAGAAGAGAGAGAGAGAAATAGCTTGAGACATTTTAACTCTACAGTGGTAGGTCAACCATTTGAGCTCTGAATTTTGTTTGATGTAATTTGCCCTTTTGTAAAAATTTGTGCACAAGAATTAGCTATAACCCTAGAAAAACCCTACAGCCCTGGAGCCCTAGAAAACCTGGCATGCCTTTGAATCTTTTCATTTACAAAAATACTTGCAAGTAGAGGTGCCACAAACCAACTGGGGTGCCCAACGGGGGTCATTCTCCTTGTCTTTCCTCAATTTTAAAAGATTTCTCATTTTTCTTTAAAAGAAGCTACTGAACTGTAATACAGGGTTTGGTGTCGTCAATCAGAGTGTACTGATTGTGGGTGGGACTCCTCAGTGTCTCACCACTGAGTCGGTCCCACCCTCTTCGTGTCTCAGTTTCTCTCTTGGAGGTCTAGTACCTCCGAGAGAGCTCAAACCGCCGAGTGATCAGCTCTTATATGCGTTTCCTGGAGGAGCCTTCTTTTAATTAATTTGTTGGGGGGTTCCCTATAGGGCCACTCGAGCCTCGGGGAATCGTCCCAGGCAACTCCCACTCAGGACCTCGGTCACCCAGGGCTGCCGAGGCTGGGAGGAGTAAGATGTCCCTTCTCTTCGGAGCTGAGGAACTCAGTTTCTCATTTATCTACAAACAAGACAGTAGAGTTTCCTCTTTCAAAAATGCACAGAAAAGCCAACTAAGATTAATTGTAGGATAGAAAGACAATGGAGAAGACCCTTTAGAATGCACCTCCAAATCTAAGTTAGGATGCCAAACAACAATTCCTAGAAAAGAACTAGCTCAGAGTAAACCAAGACCATCAACCCAAAACGGGAGGTCTGGAGCTCAGGAGGACTTACCAGTTCTGCCAGAGGAGAAGCTCGGAGTCGGAGGGCCTAAAAGGGCCATGCCAGTACCTGGCGGCGAGTTCAGGGCTGCTCCTTGGGAGGTCCTGAGTCTTCCCTGAGCCCCAATCTTGTCAACAGAAAAGAAACCAAACTCTGTAGAATAATGTTAAAGAGATTTATTCTGAGCCAAATTTGAGGATCATGACCCAGAGCTACACCCAAGAGGCCTTGAGCAAGTGGACTAACTGGTGGGTTATAGTTTGGTTTTATACATTTCAGGCAGACAGGGGTTACAGGTAAACTCATAAATCAATACGTGGGAGGGATACATTGGCTTGGCTGGAAAAGGTGGGCCATCTCGAAGTGGGGGAGGGCTTGCAGGTTATAGGTGGGTTTAAAGATTTTTTGACTTGTAATTTGTTAAAGACATGAAGCTTTGTCTAAAGGCTTGGAATGTTTTAACATAAGGAGCTGTTTGTCGGAGATAAGCCACCAGACTTAGATTTGTTGTGTAAATTGAGGAGCTGCAGGTGTGTCTTGAATACCCTTAGGCCTGCTAATGGGGATGTCCCAAAGGAGGGGGGCATGATGAGGCATGTCTGACCTCCCTCCTCCTGGCAAGCAATTCAGTCAGCTGTTGAGGGGGTGAGCCTTAAAATTTTATTTTAGTTCACACTACTTTATAGGTAGGGAAACAGGCATAGGTCAGTTAAGTAACACCCCCGGTTACAGATAGAACACGGCAGGGCCCATTCAGCTAATCACTGTACTAGACTGCCATTCATGCTCAGACATTTGTTGAGTGAGTTCTCAGTTTTCAAATAAGCACAATGGTTTATTCATTGTTTACTGTCCTCTGGAGGATTACAGGAGCTTGGCTGCATATAACACTGTACTGGGGCCATGGCCGCTGCTCTACGAAAAGTTTGGATTCCATTTTACATCACTTTGAGTGGCCAAGACACAATATACAAACATCACATTACTTTTCAACTTAACTGTCATGGTGTTTTAAGAAAGGTGCTTATCTGGTTTCTGTAGCTGTTTGAGTGAAAGGCAGGGCAGTTGTTGAGCTGCTGAAGATGGCGCAGACCTGGCATTGACTGGGATGAGCACGTGCATCAGTTTGCCTGTGGTCTCTGAGACAGGGTGCTAGCATTCTCCTCACGGTCTGGAAAGCGTAGGGGGGAGGGGAAACTTGCTCTTTCCTCTGAAGTTCGCTGAAGCATCAACTCACAATTAAGACAGATCAATGAGAAGGCTTCATTTACCACGTGCATGGGGAGAAAATCAGATTCCTCAGTATCCCAGTGCAGTTCAGATATTGTTATACATGCCTTTTAGAGTGGAGGGAGGAAAATGAGTGTAGGTAATTTTGTTTAGGGGTATAAAGGGTTGCTAGGGAGGATGAAAGGATAGGGAAAACTGATTGACCTATAAATTAACCTGAGAGACAGGTGTTATGTTTTAAAGGATTTGGGCCAAGTCTGGGTGCCTTCTGCAATACATTGAAATAACAGGGAGAAGAAGGGAAGTCAATTGCCCCCTTTGATCTTTGGATGGGTAAGTCAATCCAGCTTATGCTGATAGAGGGAAAGCCCCCTCCAATGCTTTGTTGATCTCTAGGGGCCTGCAACTGAAAATACTCTTTATACCAAGGAGTCATATTTTGGGGTAGAATTTCCTGAGCTCCTTCAAAAGCCCAGCCTTGAAGCCACTAAAGAGGACATTAGTGAAGTTTTCTGATCTCTCTAGACAGCAGTTTCCTCCTAGGACAAGATGGCTCTTTGACCATTGGCTTCAGTAGCCCAGACGATTTGGAAACATGCATTTAAGCTCTTCTGAAATTTAACAGCCTTGTCCACGCTCTATGTTACAGAGAAGGGAGTCCGAAGAGGCCCTCAAGTCTTGCCAGTGGCATCTCATGGGCTGCTTACAGTCACAAGCACTTGAAAGTTACAAACCTAACCAAGAAAGTCACACAGTATTTAGCCTTTTTTTTTTTTAATGAGCTATAATTACATTGACATGAGACCTTATGACTTACTCATGACTGGGGGATTTCCAAATACTTCCAGACTGGAGCCCATCAGCTTCCTCTTGCTTTTGGCGGACTCCCAGCTATGGCACCCGCTGGTTACTGGCTGCTGTTTTATTTCCCTCAGCAGAAGAGCCGGACCAACCGGCCACACGAGGTGTCCCGCCGCGCTGGCCTCCGCCGGCTGCTCTCCCGCCCACGTGGGGCTGCCCCTCCGGCTCGGCAGCGCGGGCTTCCGCAGCGTCGTCGGACACGTTGGCAGGAAGCTGACTTGCAGACGCGTGAGGTGCCACAAAGGGTGTCCTTATTTGGTAGCCTCAGAGGGGCCACCAGAGCTGCCCGAAAGTAACAGCGGAGTAACAGCGACAGTGGCCATTTCAAGACCTGGCTTCATCTTTGAAGCTACAGTCACGCCCCAGACTCAGAAGAGACAGCTTCGCGGAGGCCAGCGGCGTGGACGGGACCTGAGCCCGCCTCCGGACGCGCTCCCAGACTCCACCACAGTGCCGAGCCCCGCCCCGGTCACGTGCCTGGCGAGCTCGGCCGGCGGCCGGTCGCCACGGCAACGCTCGCCTCCGCGGCGCAGGAGGGCGCGGCGGCCATGCTTGCCCGGCGGCGGCGCCCACTCGGGCTCTGTTTCCTCCTACTGCTGCTGCCGCTCCCGGGCGCGCCTGGGCACCGCGGCGCGGGGAAGTCGTGGGAAGGGACCGACGAACCGGGCTCGGCCTGGGCCTGGCCCGGCTTCCAGGGCCTGCGGGAGCGGCTGCGGGCGGCCGGGGCCCTCTCCAAACGGTACTGGGCGCTCCTCAGCTGCCAGGTGTGGCCGGACGACTGCGAGGACGACTGGGAGGGAGCCGCGGGGCCCCCGGGTAAGACCCCGTCCCCGCGGGCGACCGCCCGGCCCTCCAGCGGCGCGGGGCTGTCAGGCCTGCGCTCCTACCCGGGGCCACCTCAGCAGCTAGCCTTTCCAGCCCCCAGCGCGCGGCTGGGCAGGGGCAGCCGGGGCGGGTCAGCAATAGGCCCGGCTGCCCTCCCCCCCACCGCTTCCCGACTCCTTGCAGACATACTGTGGCGTTATTCTAGGATGCTGCTCTTTCCCACCTCCTTGATGTCTTGAAGGAAATTCCGCTGTGGACACACCTGGTGACTGTCCCCCACCCTCAAGTGCCTTCTCCTCTGTCGCTTATGGAGGCAGTGCTTGACGACATGCCGTGGGCGGAGCGTGGGCTGGGAGTTGGGACTTGAGTTCTGGTCTGGCTCTGTCCCTAACAAACTGTGCAGCAGGGTTGTCACATCACTGTTGTGGAGCAGATGGTCTGGTCTCTGTCTCACAGCCCCTCCTTTTTCAGGCTGGAGCCTTCCCCTGTTGGGCCAGCAGTACCTGGATGTCCTGACCACATGGTACTGCAACTTTCGTGGCTGCTGCCACAGCCGGGATTGCAGGATCTCCAACAACTTCACAGGTTGGACCCCACAAGGTCAAAAGGGGCTGGGGAATCTGTGGGGACGGCAGGCCATTCGGGGGAAATGGCTAGAGTGCGAGGGACCTTTCATCATTCTGCCCAACCTCACACCAAGCAGCAACTGCCACAAAAAGATTGAAGTCTGTTCTGCAATTATTTGAGAATCTTCTTTGGGCAAGACTTGGAACTTTTAGGTTTTCCAGAAATAACACCCTCTAACAAAGGGAACAATGTGACACCAACATTAAATTAATGGTGCCATTAATTCTGCATTCTTCCCCCTAGGAACAGAAGCCAAAGCACCCCCATCCTGGTGTTTGAAGGAGCACCAAGATATTCGAACCAGGGTCGAGAAGCCCCTTTAGCCTCTAGTTGAATGGCTCAGCAGACTGAACTTGTTTCATGGATCTTGGGGATCCAATGGGAATGTCATGACCGTGTTACACCCAGCTAAGAGATGCAGGACAGGCTCCTAATTGTCACTGTCTGTCCCTCCTCTACACTGAGGTCTTCCACTGCTCATTTGACCGTGTTACACCCAGCTAAGAGATGTAGGACAGGCTCCTAATTGTCACTGTCTGTCCCTCCTCTACACTGAGGTCTTCCACTGCTCATTTGACCGTGTTACACCCAGCTAAGAGATGTAGGACAGGCTCCTAATTGTCACTGTCTGTCCCTCATCTACACTGAGGTCTTCCACTGCTCATTTGCCACCTACCCCCTCACCATGTCCTCTTGCCACCCCTGAGAGTGCGTCCCAAGGAGGAAAGAATAGCTCAAATCTGTTGAGTCCCTGCCATATAATAGGCCCTGTGCTAAGAGTTCTGCAGGGATTAATTCCTAATCCAACATCTACAACCCTTTAGGATCATCAGGCCCAGAGCACCTTTCTTTCTAAACAGAAACAGCAACCTCTCAGAAGGTAGTTGGAAGCATCTAGTGAGAGAACTGATCAGATATTGTAGAGGTTGTGATTAAAAGTGTCCCTTTCTAAACTTTAGCCAACAAACGTGTTTGTGATGCAACATGGGCTTCCTGGTTTATCTGGGGTCAGTGGGGATGCCTCCGTGGCTCCATTCCCTGAGAGAAGTCGGAGACTGGTCCTGGTTATAAACTAACTCATACTAACCACCTGGGGATTGAAAACCGCATGCTAGTTCGCTGTGCCTTCTGCCGCTGCATGTTCCTGCAGCTGCTTCAGCATATTGCAGTTGATTTGCATGTTGCCTCTCAGAGGGTGATCTTTAGCCCCAAGTACTGAAGCTGTTCTGATAAAGGACCACGCACCCCCGTCCCCAATCTCCAAATCCTGCAGCCTCATGGGTGACAGGAAATAAGGCCTAGCAGAGGGTTTTGCACACAGTAGCTGCTCTCAAGTGTTTGCTGAATGGAATTAGAAAGAACGAACTGAGGCTTCTCTATGAAGCTTTTAGAGAGCCCTGAAATGGGTGGGAGCGACCTAGGGTGCGGGGGAGTGGGGTTCCTCCTCCAGACAGGTCTGTGCCAGCTGTTCTGGGATAGCTTCAGGGTCTTTGGAAAGGGTGATTCCAATTTTCCGAGTCCAATCTTGATTTCTCAAACTCTTCAGAAAATAGTCCTTGAATTCGTTCTGCTATAAGTTCTGCCCTCTGGCTTCATGGTCTAAGGCCAAACAGGATGAATAACTGATCCCACCTCTGAGATACTCAGAGTTTTGGTTTCTGGGCTGTTGGCAGGGAATGTACCTGTGTGTCACAGTCTCACTGTGACTTCCTCTTTCCTGCCCCTAGGCTTGGAGTCAGACCTGAATGTGCGACTGCATGGTCAGCATTTGGTCCAGAAGCTGGTCCTAAGAACAGTGAGGGACTACTTAGAGCTGTCCCGGCCAGACAAGGCCCTGGCTCTGTCATTCCATGGCTGGTCTGGCACAGGCAAGAACTTCGTGGCACGGATGCTGGCGGAGAACCTGTATCGGGATGGGCTGAAGAGTGACTGTGTCAAGATGTTCATCGCCACATTCCACTTTCCTCACTCCAAGTATGTGGACCTGTACAAGGTGAGGCCAGGCAGTGCGGGGCAGCTCTCCCCACCAGGACTCGGGGGAGGCCTCTGTGCTGGGGGCGGGGGCAAGCGGCTGTTGCGACAGACACTGTCACAGACGGAGACACACTCCATGCACCCCTCACAGAGGAGGCCCTGAGCATCCAGAGGAAAGGCTGATGTTCCAGACACCATCCCCAGCTCTGCCTCCCTAACAGCCACACATGAGGCCAGGTGCTGGGCTCAAACAGAGCAGCCGCGTGATTTTCCTGTTAGAGAAGTAGCAAAACATCGCAGGAAACGTGGAACAGAGAAAAGCAAAAACTTTATTATAATCTCCCCACACAGACACAGTCTTGTTAGCTAATAACTGCTAGGTCTGGAGCCCAGAGAAAGACACATACGACGCCTCATGTATAGCAAAATACTGTTTATTTTGAGCATCTGGGTACAGATGGGTAGAGGCGAAAAAGCGTCTACGAGAGAAAAGGGGAGAGCCTTGGGTTTTATAGAGGGTTTCTCGGGGGGAGTGAGTAAGTGGCCAGAACAGCCGCTTGTGATTAATTCTTTTTCAAACCACCAGCTCCTAGGACCCCTGCCCCAGTGATATCCATCCTGCAGCTCTGGCGTCGTCCTCATCAGGAGAGAGAGGGAGGGGTAAACTTGTTCCTACAGGGGCAGGGGAAGGAGTGCTGGTTGGAGCTGGCTGCTAGATTTACAACATCTGGGGATTCTCCAGACTCCTGCTGCTGTTTTATAAGCCTAAGTTTTACATTAACTGTATTTCATCCTATACATACTTTTCAGGTTCCCACCTGGAACAAACCTAATACCAGCATTTTTAGTATACTTCCTTTGTTGTCAAACTTTCCCCCATGCTGTTTATGTCACTGTAATTATTATAATGGACAGAAAGTTGCACATCCTGCTTTTTAAAAAAAAATAGGTACTTCATGTCATAAGTGATTTTCCATGTCTTCCTATATCTGCTCATTATATACCAGCAAGCAGATGGACAGAAATTTCCTTTGCTGTTCCCCTATTTTGGGTTTCTTCCAATGCAGACACACGGTATTTAAAATTCTCCAGAAGATGACCAAACCCCCATTACAGCATGACAGAGATGACCACACCTCTTTGGCTTTCCAGTCTAGTATTTGGAGTGTGTTAACTTGGGAAGATTATACAAGCCTTTGAGGACAGAGTCTCCTGGCAGTTTCAGTATGGCCTTAGAGGGCAGGGGCGGGGGGAACTGTCCTGAAGCCCAGCTGTCTTAAAGTCAGGATGCCGGTCAGCTGGGCCTTCGCAGGAAGAACTGTCTGGCTCTGACGGTGGCAAAACTGCTGTGAATCTAAGCATCTCTACTGTGAAAAGTGACACATACACACTCTCACACTCACGCACTTGGGTGACTGGGAGCTGAAGTCAGAGTCCCTGGACAGGGAGTGTGGGCTCTGGGGTGAGAGTTGGCCCCAAGTAATATATTATTGCCCAGTTCTGATGAACACTGCAAATAACCATCTTTTTAATTGACAGACAGTTCAGTGTCTTTTCTGGGGGACTCAGCACAGCCCCCTGTGGGAGCCCATAAGTTGTGGGTTGGCTGGGCCCCAGACAGGCCCTCAACAGGCTTGCTCCCCTGAGATCTCAGCCCAGCCTCGGTGCCAATGGGCACTTTGTTCCTGGGAGTTCAGGCCAGGGGGCTGTGGCTGCCTCTGGGCACATGAGCCTCTCCTCTGCCCATCACCCCTAGATTAAAGCCCGACTCCTACCCTCTGGGGCGGATGAGTTGGCAGTTAGTTCCGAGATGGGACCTAGTCCTGGAGAGGAGAGAGCAGGCTGTAGCTCAGACCTTTTCCCAAGGCCAGAGGCCTTCTCCCTCCACCCAGGCTAGCTCTACCTCGTTTGGCTTTCAAACCTCAGAGTGCATGAGAAATCACCTGTGAAACTTGTTAGATGTAAGGGCCTAGCTCTGTCCCCAGAGGTTTGGATTTGGCAGTTCTGGCGGGATGGGGTGAAACTCAGCCACTAGCAATCTGCTGCAGAAGCCACGCCCTCAGGCTAGGGGTGGAACTGTGTCCACCAGTTCCCAACAGCTCCTTGTAACCCCTGCAGGAGCAGCTGCTGGGCCAGATGCAGGAGACGCAGCAGCTCTGCCCCCAGACCCTGTTCATCTTCGACGAGGCCGAGAAGCTGCACCCGGGGCTACTGGAGGTCCTCAGGCCATACTTGGAACGCCGGGCCCCTGAGGGCCACAGGGCCAAGTCCCCAAGAACCATCTTTCTTTTTCTCAGGTGAGATGAGGTCTGAGGAACAGCAGTTAGGAGGGCTGGATGAGGGGAGCGTATTAGTGGGCGGGGGAGGGTTTCCACGCTCTCCCAGGCTGCAGATGCTCTTCCTCAGGACAAACCAACACAAACTCTGGTAGAGAAAATGGAAGCCTAGCTGCTTGGGTGGAAGCAGGGTGGGAAGCCTAAGGTCTCCCTGCTCCTGCCTGATTCTACCCCCAAGGCACTTCTGGGGGACTCTGAGCCCCCGAGCACAGGCTGGCTAACTAACTCACAGGCCAGCCTGGAGCCAGAGCAGTGTCCCTCCTCTCGCCCTCCACCCTTAGGGCGTGGCTCTCTGTAGGATTGGGAGGCTCCCCTAGACTGCCCAGGGAGGGACCGCTCACACACTGAGAGACCCCCTTCGAAGGACATTCAGTTTGCCAGTCAGCCCATTAGTTGAAATCAAGTGCCAGCTATCGTTGGAAATTCCCAAGGAAGGCACGGTCTCCCACTAAGTCCAACACAGCCGGTTCTTCCTCCAGCCATAGATGGTCTGCTGCTTCTCTGATCATGAGAGGAAGTCAATGGCTTGAAATTCAGGGCATAACGTGTTGAGTGAAACACATTCTGAGTACCATAGTGAGATTGGCAGCACTACCACGGCAGACCCAGTCACTTCACCACACTGCTTTTTCTGTGCTTTTGTTTAAATGGTTTTGCAGGAATTGAACTTGTCCAACTCCATCTTTTAATGGAGGCTTCACCTGGGAGAGCCCTACATCGGTCAGCAGTCAGGCTGGGGCCCCTGTTGGTCCAACTTGAACGCTTCACAACAGCTTCTTGCAGACTCAGTGGAAGTCAATTTCTTCCCCCATTCAGCCAGCACTTGCTTGCTGGAGGGTTCCCCAGGCTGCAGAGCGCACACTGTGAGGATAGGGAAGTATGTGGTTGGGGAAGGGTTGCTGATTTTCATCCAAGCTTGGAGTGTGTGAAGGGGTGAGCTGTGGAAGGCAGATCTTGTTTCAATGTGGACCCGCAAAAAAGATGGCAGTCAGGTCTTGCCTCGGCTGATGCAGTTTTGGCCACTCCTGTGTGGCTTGGCAGGCCTTCCTGCAGCAGTGCGGAGTCGGGTGGCAGCCGCAGGAAGCAGAAGTGTTTTGTAAGCAGCTTTCCTAAGTGCACGTGTCAAAGGGAATCTGGCTGAGCAGCTGCCCTTGGCAAGGGGTGAGGACTGCTCTTGTCCTTGCAGGGCTTCTCCAGCTGGGGGCTCATGGCCACTGGTAGATTCTGGCTGTGAGGGACACACTGGCTCCTTCCCCTCCAGGAAGGAGCCATGGGACCACTTGGATAGACAACCTTGCGTTCTTGCCTTACCTGCTTGGCCTCTAGACTGTGGAGGGAGGCAGGGAGAGAACCCACTCAGCTCTTCCCCTGTACTGGGGGCCTCCAGCACACAGGATGCAGGCACATGCTAAACGAGCAAAGACGTGAGTTAGTGTATCTGTGAGTGTCGGGGGGACTTTCAGAGCTTGGTGAGCGAAAGAAAGGGAGATACTGGATCCCCAGCCCTAACGTGCCACCACCTTTCCCCTCTTTCCCCCTCCCTCCCTCATTCTGCTGGATCTGAGGACGAAGCAGGGGAGGGAGTACAGGAATGTGGAGGTGGGCAAGGCCTCAGTTTCTGAAGGAGCTGGCCGAGCCGTGAGGCCAGAGCCCAGGAAGGGAGATGAGTGCCAGGAGGTAGGGGAGAAGTTTGCACGGGCTGGCGAGGGCCAGAGGAGGAAGAGCTCCCAGCTGCAGGTCTCTACCACCTCCCTCCCTGCTCCTCTGTTGGTGGCTCTATGATTTCCTCTTCTCTCTTTATCTCTAACCCAGTCATCTTTCCTGTGCTTCGGAACCATAATTCCAGTTGCCTAATGATACTACAATCTCTAGACAGAGCACAGGCAAGCATAAAACCAAGCTTTCATCTCTGCCCTTCTCCTACCTTCCACCTGTGTTAAGGGGACAGCAAGCAGCCCAAGGCAAGCAAACACCTGTTCTCTTTGACCTCCTTTCCCTCAAGTCTCACACTCATCAATTACAGGGTCCTCTCAACTGTACCTCCAAAACTAATTCTTAAATCCTCCTTTCCATCCTTTCTCCATTACCACACCACCACTAAACACGGACTGTTGGCAAAAAGCTCTGTGACTAGCTTTCTGCAGCCATCCTGTGCCTCTTCAACCTCTGTAGCCCTGGAATGATCTTCTTAGGACATAAAGCTGATCAGGTCACCCCATACTTCCAAGCTCAGAACCCTCCCATGGTTCCCCATGGCCCATAAGCTAGAATCCATGTACATGGCAGACAAAGGCCTCCTCACCCGGCCTCGCCTGTGCTCCTGTAGCCCCTAAGCTGCTGAGCCCTGCAAGCCTCTGGTGCATCCGTGCCTGGCACACACCCCTCATGTCTGATGGTGACTACTCCGTCTGTGTCTGTTCAGAAGCCTCATCCTCCTCTGAAGCCTTCTCCCTAGACCTTACTCACTCCAACGTTAGCACTTGCCACTGCCTGGAATCACACACATGCCTGTCCCTCTGACAACACAGAAGTCAAGGGAGAGACCATGTCTTACCATCTCCATGCTCCTTGCACCTAGCACAGTCTCAGTAAGTGTTTTCCAAAGGGAGCAAGAGAAGGAGGTTGGGTGGCAAAGCAGGACAGTGTCTTTTCTGCACAGACCTTTGGGTTAACAAGATCTCCTGGGAGAGAGAAGGCCCAAGATCCTCAAGCTGCATCCTTCCAGGCACCGATGCATGGGCTTCAGTGGTCAAGCAGCCCATTCAGAAACTAAATATAAAAATAGAGAAATCTGTTAACAAGCTCTTATCTCTTTCAGTAACCTTAGGGGCAACATCGTCAGTGAGGTGGTTCTGAATTTGCTTAAGGCTGGATGGTCCCGGGAAGAAATTACAATGGAACACTTGGAACCTCACCTCCACGCTGAGCTTGTGGAGTCCACAGGTAAGTAACATTTCCAGCCACACAGAAAATAAGCCTCTGGTGAGAGCCGTATTTGTATTTTTATGTTGGGTTTGTGTTTGCTTTGAAAGAGAATTGTTCGCACTGGCCCTGGAAGCGCAGGCAGTGGTCTCCGAAGCCCGCAGAGACTGTGAGAACCTCGATGGTTCAGCCTCCAGCCGGAGGTCTGACTGCTCTAGCTTCTGCTTTCCGTCATCGAACCAAACTGTGAACCTGGCAGTCAGGCTCCCAATCGCCCTGCTCTACCTGTGGCTATTTCCATAGTTAACCCTGGCTCTCCTTACCTAAAGGACACATAGCTGTAGAGACACATGCTGCAGATAGCCCTCATGGAGTTGTTGGCATATGAGATCAAGATCTAACCTTGCCCAGGCCTTAGGCCTGGGGACACCTTAAAACTCCAGCTGGGTTCAGCACCAGGTCAGACTCCATGTAACTTTGCTCTTGATTTCAGACAGTGGCTTTGGCCACAGCTGTCTTGTGAAGGACAACCTGATTGACTACTTTGTCCCCTTCCTGCCGCTGGAGTACCGTCATGTGAGGCTGTGTGTACGTGATGCTTTCCTGAGCCAGGAGCTGCAGTACACTGAAGAGGCACTGGATGAAATCGCCAGGATGATGGTGTATGTCCCCAGGGAGGAACAACTCTTCTCTTCTCAGGGCTGCAAATCTATTTCCCAGAGAATTACCTACTTCCTGCCATGAAGGCTAGATAAAGACTTCTTGGAGCTACTTTCTTACACTAATGGGACCCGGGGACCTGTGAGAGCACTGCTTGGGACTGTAAGGTGTGGGAGGGGCAGACTGGCATCCAGCGATTACCAGCATACAACTGGTGTGTAAAAGGAAGTCCTTATGTTAGAAGCAGAGCCAATTCTTAAGCTCACTTGGTGCCTTAAAGACACACATTACAAAATGGCTAGATGGTTGGAAAAAGCCTTGTGGGAGATCAACAAACCCCAGGGGCTCACTACAACTCTGCAGATGGTCTCTTTTGCACCTCAGCTCCTCCTTGCAGATGCCTGGACTTGGGCTTCAGAGGCTGCAGGATTCTTGGGTTACAGAGCAGGGAAGAATGCAATTCTGTGACCTAGGAGTACAGAGTATACCTCAGGTTTGCAAGCTGGGTGGGCTGGCTTTTAAGTGGTTGCTCCCGGAGGAAAGTTGAGCAGCTTCTGTTGTGAGCAGATCAACAAAGCCTCAGGCTGAAGGGAAAAGTGCACAGAGGAAGATATTTTTAACATCAGGTCAGTGTTGGCTAAGACTTACTCTGCTCTACAGATTGAAAAAGATTTTTTAGAATTTGGGGTCTTGACATGACTATGTCATATATAAAGATTAAAATTTTGTATTTTTCTAGAGTCCTTGGCC